>NC_052321.1:39593981-40265365 GCF_016432855.1 Salvelinus namaycush | reverse complement strand
TCCAGAGGGAGGCAGAAGTACAGGTCGGCGGGCAGGCTCATGGTCGGGGGCAGGCAGAGTGGTCAGGCAGGCATGCTCAGAGACAGGACAGGTAAGGGTCAAGATCGGAAGGAATAGCAAAAAGAGAATAGAAGCAGGAGTACGGGAAAACATGCTGGTTGACTTGAAAAACATACCAGACAAACTGGCAACAAACAGACAGAGAACACAGGTATAAATACACAGGGGATAATTGGGAAGAGGTGGCGACACCTGGAAGGGGGTGGAGACAAGCACAGGGACAGGTGAAACAGATCAGGGCGTGACACCCACTCCATTACACCTCCTCCACGCTTCACATGGGAACCACACATGCAGAGATCATCCGTTCACCTACTCTGCATCTCTCAAATTTGGACTCATCAGACCAAAGGACAGATTATCACTGGTCTAATGTCCATTGCTCGTGTTTCTTGGCCCAAGCAAGTCTCTTCTTGTAATTGGTGTCCTTTAGTAGTGGTTTCTTTGCAGCAATTCGACCATGAAGGCCTGATTCACAGAGTCTCCTCTGAACAGTTGATGTTGAGATGTGTCTGTTACCTGAACTCTGTGAAGCATTTATTTGGGCTGCAATTTCTGAGGCTGGTAACTCTAATGAACTTATCCTCTTCAGCAGAGGTAACTTTGGGTCTTCCTTTCCTGTGACGGTCCTCATGAGAGCCAGTTTCATCATAGCGCTTGATGGTTTTTGCGACAGCAATTTAAGAAACTTTCAAAGTTCTTGAAATGTTCCGGATTGACGGATTTTCAAATCTTAAAGTAATGATGGACTGTCGTTTCTCTTTGCTTATTTGAGCTGTTCTTGTCATAATATGGACGTGGTCTTTTAGGGCTATCTTCTGTACACCAACCCTACCTTGTCACAACACAACTGATTGGCTCAAACGCATTAAGGAAATAAATTACACAAATTAACTTTCAACATGACACAACTGTTCATTAAAATGCATTCCAGGTGACTACCTCATGAAGCTGGTTGAGAGAATGCCAAGAGTGTGCAAAGCTGTCATCAAGGCAAAGGGTGGCTATTTGAAGAATCTAAAATCTAAAATCTATTCTGATTTGTTTAACACTTTTTTGGTTACTACTTGATTCCATCTGTGTTATTTCAAAGTTTTTGTGTCGTCAGTATTATTCTACAATGTAGAAAATAGTAAAAATGAAAGAAAAACCCTTGAGTAGGTGTGTCCAAACTTTTGACTGGTACTGTATGTATGTGTATTTATGTACAGTCGTGGCCAAAAGTTTTGAGAATGACACAAATATTAATTTTCACAAAGTCTGCTGCCTCAGTTCGTATGATGGCAATTTGCATATACTCCAGAATGTTATGAAGAGTGATCAGATGAATTGCAATTAATTGCAAAGTCCCTCTTTGCCATGCAAATGAACTGAATCCCCCAAAAAACATTTCCACTGCATTTCAGCCCTGCTACAAAAGGAACAGCTGACATCATGTCAGTGATTCTCTCGTTAACACAGGTGTGAGTATTGACGAGGACAAGGCTGGAGATCACTCTGTCATTCTGATTGAGTTCGAATAACAGACTGGAAGCTTCAAAAGGAGGGTGGTGCTTGTAATCATTGTTCTTCCTCTGTCAAACATGGTTACCTGCAAGGAAACACGTGCCGTCAAAATTGCTTTGCACCAAAAGGGCTTCACAGGCAAGGATATTGCTGCCAGTAAAATTGCACCTAAATCAACCACTTATCGGATCATGAAGAAGGCTTCAGGGCGCCCAAGAAAGTCCAGCAAGCGCCAGGACCGTCTCCTAAAGTTGATTCAGCTGCGGGATCGGGGCACCACCAGTACAAAGCTTGCTCAGGAATGGCAGCAGGCAGGTGTGAGGCGAAGACTTTTAGATGATGGCCTGGTGTCAAGAAGGGCAGCAAAGAAGCCACTTCTCTCCAGGAAAAACATCAGGGACAGACTGATATTCTGCAAAAGGTACAGGGATTGGACTGCTGAGGACTGGGGTAAAGTCATTTTCTCTGATGAATCCCCTTTCCGATTGTTTGGGGCATCCGGAAAAAAGATTGTCCGGAGAAGACAAGGTGAGCGCTACCATCAGTCCTGTGTCATGCCAACAGTAAAGTATCCTGAGACCATTCATGTGTGGGGTTGCTTCTTAGCCAAGGGAGTGGGCTCACTCACAATTTTGCCTAAGACCACAGCCATGAATAAAGAATGGTACCAACACATCCTCCGAGACCAACCATCCAGGAACAGTTTGGTGACGAAACAATGCCTTTTCCAGCATGATGGAGCACCTTGCCATAAGGCAAAAGTGATAACTAAGTGGCTCGGGGAACAAAACATCGATATTTTGGGTCCATGGCCAGGAAACTCCCCAGACCTTAATCCCATTGAGAACTTGTGGTCAATCCTCAAGAGGCGGGTGGACAAACAAAAACCCACAAATTCTGACAAACTCCAAGCATTGATTATGCAAGAATGGGCTGCCATCAGTCAGGATGTGGCCCAGAAGTTAATTGACAGCATGCCAGGGCGGATTGCAGAGGTCTTGAAAAAGAAGGGTCAACACTGCAAATATTGACTCTTTGCATCAACTTCATGTAATTGTCAATAAAAGCCTTTGACACTTCTGAAATGCTTGTAATTATACTTCAGTATTCCATAGTAACATCTGACAGAAATATCTAAAGACACTAAATCAGAAAACTTTGTGAAAATTAATATTTGTGTCATTCTCAAAACTTTTGGCCAGGACTGTATATTTGCCAAAAAATATATGTGGGATTGGAAGTGATGCAGACAATTACATTGCTGGAAGTTACAATCTATCTGCAATATTAAAGCTGATCTACCATCACAATTTTTTTTAAATAAAATAATAAGGTCTCTTTTATGGCACTAAGCAGTGGTGTAAAGTACTTAAGTAAAAATACTTGAAAGTACTACTAAAGTAGTTTTTGGGGGTATCTGTACATTACTTTACTATTTATATTTTTGACGACTTTTACTTCACTACATTCCAAAAGAAAATGAAATACTTTTATCTCCATCAATTTTTCTTGACACCCAAAAGTACTTGTTTCATTTTGAATGCTTAGCAGGACAGGAAAATGAGCCAGTTCACACACTTATCAAGAGAACATCCCTGGTCATCCCTACTGCCTCTGATCTGACTTACTCACTAAACACATGCTTCGTTTGTAAATGATATCTGAGTGTTGGAGCATGCCCCTGGCTGTCCGTAAATTAAAATAAACAAGAAAATGATGCCGTCTGGTTTGCTTAATATAAGTAACTTTAAATGATTTACACTTGTACTTTTACTTTTGATCCTTAAGTATATTTTAGCAATTACATTTACTTTTGATACTTAAGTATATTTCAAACCAAATACTTTTAGACTTTTACTCTAGTATTATTTTACTGGGTAACTTTCACTTTTACTTGAGTCATTTTCTATTAAGGTATCTTTACTTTTACTCAAGTATGAGAATTGGGTACTTTTTCCACCACTGGCACTAAGTGCTGTGTACGCATTTAGATGGCCATTTCATGACTTGCACAACATAAAGTAATTTTGGGGTCGGTTTGATGTGCAGCACTGAGTATACAAATGTAACTGCTTATTAGCATAAGCAGAGCCCACATGAAGATGGTGGAAGTGGGTGTGATCTAACAGATCTAGAAGTGTGTGTGTGTGTGTGTATTTGCATGCGTGCCGGCATGCGTTTGTGTGTGTGTATGTGTGTGTGTGTTGACATCATTGCAGTGGTAAGACTGTAATCACTTGCTAAGGGCTGGTTGGAAGACCTGGCCACACAACAACACCACAAGCACTCTCAAAGCATGCTGGGTTAACAGAGCGAGAGAGGAATATAATGGGTTTTTTTAGGAGGGGGATACACATCAAATCACATTGTATTTGTCACATGCGCCGAATACAACAGGTGTAGTAGACCTTACAGTGAAATACTTACTTACAAGCCCATAACCAACAATGCAGTTATAAGAAAATAGATGTTAAGTAAAAAATAGATACGTAAAAAAATAAGAAATAAAAGTAACAAATAATTAAAGAGGAGCAGTAAAATAACAATAGCGAGGCTATATACAGGGGGTACAGGTACAGAGTCAATGTGCGGGGGCACCGGTTAGTTGAGGTAATTGAGGTAATATGTTCATGTAGGTAGAGTTACAGTGACTATGCATAGATAATAAACAGAGAATAGCAGCAGTGTAAAAGAGAGGGGGGGGCAACGCAAATAGTCTGGGTAGCCATTTGATTAGCTGTTCAGAAGTCTTTTGGACCTAGACTTGATGCTCTGGTACCGCTTGATGTGCGGTAGCAGAGAGAAGAGTCTATGACTAGGGTGGCTGGAGTCTTTGACAATGGTTAGGGCCTTCCTCTGACACCGCCTGGTATAGATGTCCTGGATGGCAGGGAGCTTGGCCCCGGTGATGTACTGGGCCGTACGCACCACCCTCTTGTGTGCCTTGCAGTGGGAGGCCGAGCAGTTGCCATATCAGGCAGTGATGCAACCAGTCAGGATGCTCTCGATGGTGCAGCTGTAGAACTTTTTGAGGATCTGAGGACCCATGCCAAATATTTTCACTCTCCTGAGGGGGAATAGGCTTTGTCGTGCCTTGGTGTGTTTGGACCATGATAGTTTGTTGGTGATGTGGGCACCAAGGAACTTGAAGCTCTCAACCTGCTCCACTACAGCCCCTGGTAAACGTCCTAGTAATCCATCTGGCCCTGCGGCCTTATGAATGTTGACCTATTTAAAGGTCTTACTCACATTGGCTACAGAGAGCGTGATCACACAGTCGTCCGGAACAGCTGATTCTCTCGTGCATGTTTCAGTGTTACTTGCCTCAAAGCGAGCATAGAAGTAATTTATCTCTGGTAGGCTACAAGTCCCACTGGGCAGCTCACGGCTGTGCTTTCCTTAGTAGTCTGTAATAGTTTGCAAGCCCTGACACATCTGATGAGCGTCGGAGCTGGTGTAGTACGATTCGATCTTAGTCCTGTATTGACGCTTTGCCTGTTTGATGGTTCGTCGGAGGGCATAGCGGGATTTCTTATAAGCTTCTGGGTTAGAGTCCCACTCCTTGAAAGCGGCAGCTCTACCCTTTAGCTCAGCGGGGTGTTGCCTGTAATCCTTCTGGTTGGGGTATGTACGTACAGTCACTGTGGGGACGACGTCATCGATGCACTTATTGATGAAGCCAGTGACTGATGTGGTGTACTCAATGCCATCGGAGGAATTCCTACAAGGCCCTCTGTGCTAGCAAAACAGTCCTGTAGCTTAGCATCTGACCACTTTTTTATTGACCGTGTCACCGGTACTTCCTGCTTTAGTTTTTGCTTGTAAGCAAGAATCAGGAGGATAGAATTATGGTCAGATTTGCCAAATGGAGGGCGAGGGAGAGCTTTGTATGCATCTCTGTGTGTGGAGTACAGGTGGTCTAGAGTTTTTCCCCCCTCTGGTTGCACATTTAACATGCCTGAAGAAATGCACATTTAACATGCTGGTAAATTTCCCTGCATTAAAGTCCCCGGCCACTAGGAGGGCCGCCTCTGGATGAGCATTTTCCATACTCTACCTCAGGCGAGCAAAACCTCGAGACTTCCTTAGATATCGTTCACCAGCTGTTGTTTATAAATATACATAGACCGCCACCTCTTGTTTTACCAGAGGCTGCTGTTCTATCCTGCCGCTACAGTGCCTGCCAGCTGTATGTTATTCATGTCGTCGTTCAGCCACGACTCGGTGAAACATAAGATATTACAGTTTTTAATGTCCCGTTGGTAGGATATACGTGCTTGTAGTTCGTCTATTTTATTATCCAATAATTGTACGTTGGCAAATAGAACCGATGGTAAAGGCAAATTACCCACTCACCACCAGATCCTTACAAGGCACCCTGACCTTTGTCCTCGAAATCTCTGTCTCTTTCTCCAGCAAAAGACGGGGATGAGGGCTTTGTCGGGTGTCTGGAGTAAATTCCTCTCGCCCGACTCGTTAAAGAAAAAATTGTCTTTCAATACGAGGTGAGATATCGCTGTCCTGATTTCTGGAAGCTCTTTTCGGTCATAAGAGACTGTGGCAGAAACATTACGTACAAAATAATTTACAAATAACTCGAAAAAACACACACAATAGCACAATTGATTAGGAGACTGTAAAACGGCAGCCATTCTCTCCTGTGCCATTGTGTAATCCCAGTGATTTTGGAGAAGTGAAGAGTAAATTAAGCTTGGCATTAAAAAGAGAGCCCCACTTGCCCCTCAACAAAACATAAATGGAATCACTGGTCACTTTAATAATGGAACACTAGTCACTTTAATAATGTTTACATACTGCTTTACTCATTTCATATGTATATACTGTATTCTATTTTAGTCAATGCCATTCTGACATTGTTCATCCTAATATTTATTTATTTATTAATCCCATTCTTTTACTTTTAGATGAATGTGTATTGTTGTGAATTGTTAGATACTACTCCACTGTTGGAGCTCAGGAACACAAGATTTTCACTACACCCACAATAACATCTGCTAAATATGTGTATGTGACCAATAAAATTGGATTTGATTTGACAACTCCAGCCCCCTCTCCTCCACCCCCTAAATGCCTGTGCTCCCCCCTCTCTTCAGTCTAAATGATCACAAATAAATATTAGTTGTTTGGCCAGGGGGTTGTGAGGAGACACCATGCCACCATTACCCTGAGACTCAGCCCAGCAAAGGTTCAAATGACTGCTCTATCCCAAGAACCAGTGTCAACTTCAAAGGACACACACTTCAAAGAACACACACAATGGACTGACGGTCGAACGCTCGCTCTCTCAGTTCCTCCCTGAGCCTGCCCTCGTGCTCTCCATCTCTTTCTTTCTCCCCCTTTCCATTTGATCTCTCCAGCCCACTAGCTGTATCTTTCCCCCTGTTATTATCTGACCTGTATTCTACCATATCTTTAATCTTGTCTTTTAATTTAAAAAATGGTGATCTTTTTTTGTTTTATAGTTTTTTTCTTAGGGTACATTACTATCCATTTCAAATTAGAAGTTTATAAAACCTACACCCGTAGGCTACCACTCAAATGAACATTAATTAATACATAGAGTTGAATAATAAATAATAGAAAACAAAAAAGATGTGGGTCTCCACCCCCAACCCCCCCCCCCTTTCTTTCCCCCTGTTATTATCTGACCTGTATTCTACCATATCTTTAATCTTGTCTTTTAATTTAAAAAATGGTGATCTTTTTTTGTTTTATAGTTTTTTTCTTAGGGTACATTACTATCCATTTCAAATTAGAAGTTTATAAAACCTACACCCGTAGGCTACCACTCAAATGAACATTAATTAATACATAGAGTTGAATAATAAATAATAGAAAACAAAAAAGATGTGGGTCTCCACCCCCCCCCCCCCCCAGACAATGGTGGCCTGTCTGCTGTGGATATGAGAATAGTAATAACCTATCAGAGCTCTTTTGGCAGAGTGCTACAGACAAAGCAGAGCCGTAGCACTGTGGGCTGACTGGTCTCACTTAGAGGTGACTGCCTACTGATCAGGTTAACAGCATTAGAGAGCTGTTAGCTAGTCTGGTGGCTAACTGCTACTGTCAGAGAGAGAGAGAGAGAGAGAGAGAGAGAGAACACTAAAACAACCAACCAAAAACCCCGGAACACAGAGCCAGAGCCAAGAACTGAAGCTCTTTCCCAAGGGCTTAATGAATGACCTTGAAGGTTGACAAGGAGAGTTCAAGGTTCAGACAGATTATAACTACCGGAGGCGAATTAAGGTCTTCCCGAAAATGTTCCTACCTTCTTCATTGAATGCAGCCCTGCCTTGACTACTGTAATCATTCTATTTTGGCCATATTATTTCAGTTATAATATGAGCCACATATTAAAATAGTTAGCTACAGTTATCCCTGGAAGGGGAGAGGATAAGGATAAGGAAAGGCTATACAGAGTAGTAGACATCAAGTCTGTAAGAGCATGTCTTGGGCACTTTTCACTATAAAGATCAACCTTCTTAGATGTCTTATAATGGGACATAATGACCATCAAAAGCAGCATTTCTAAAGAGGCTAACCTACAGGCCTACAGTATACAATATCAAGTTTATAGTAAGTTATCTTTAAATCTTGAAGTTCTTGGAACGTAAATCTGAATCTCTAGGATGTCAACAAACACCTCTAATTGTCTCCCCAGTAGACAGTAGGCCTAAACATTCAACAATCCAATCATCTTTCATGCCATGAACATGACTTTATCCAAGGTGAACACAGTACACCGAAACAGGCCAAGTCCTGTTCCTCTCTCTTCCTGGCTGGCTGTTTACAACTGATAGGCATCATAGAGGTGAGGGAGGGAGAGTTTGGAAGAGAGCCTCAGGGAGGGAGGGAGGGAGGGAGGGAGGGAGGGAGGGAGGGAGGGAGGGAGGGAGGGAGGGAGGGAGGGAGGGAGGGAGGGAGGGAGTTGACATGTTTATGTAGCGGACCTTGAGCGAACAGCCTCGAATCATAAATCATGTCGGAGGAACAGAGGGTAAGGCGGGGGGAGAAAAGGAGAGACAGTGGGGGACGGAGGCCCGTATTGCTGTCTCTGAGCCTCGCGGAGGAAACTGTCAGGACAAAAAACAACTCAGACAGCTCGCCACATACATGCCCTGACCACTGACCCCCGAACCATACACAAACACCAGCCCTCTCTCAGATCTGTGATCAGATCAGGGACACCAAACAAACAGGAGGAACCCTCTTCCACAATAGAAAGGTACAGTAACACTACACAAGCCATACATTCTCTTAGAAACCTTATCTAATCATTGTCGAAGAAACTGAAGGGCCAAAACTTCTGCTTCCTGTGGGGTGTTTTAAAAAGGTGTCTTTTTAAGAGGATGTTATTTGCAGTGCATCGTCCAGGGAGGTGGTGGTGCTACACAATGGTACACATTGGATGTTTCGCAAATTGGAACACGGAGGGGTAGGAGTCCAAATCAATGTGAAACGGAGCTCGGAGGGCACTTCTCGGATGCATACTCTGTTTGTTTACATTTTGAAGCATACATCGATGCAAGCCGCAACAGAAAGTATGCACAGAATTATGATGCAACCATGTAAAAAATGATGTAACATTTAATGACATCAATGGCCACTGTTTGAGCTGAAGTGAGAGAAAATAAACTCTGACTTCAGAATGACATGTTGCCCATTCACATCTCATACGTTTCCTGACTACAATATTTGATCTTGATACGTTAATAAATAGATTCTATGTTAATTTTGGCATGTTCACCTGCCTACAATACCCACTGTAGTGTGTGCAGATGCAAGCCCATACGGGTCCGGGGAGTTCGAGTGCTCGACAAATGTAATGTTTTATGCGTTTTCCACACTCTCGTCCTCACAAGAACGCACGAGAGTGTGGAGCACGGTAGTATGCATATTGAGAAACACCCATTGTAACTTGATTCTGCTGAATTGTTCCTTCTTTATCTATCATTTTGTGATAATTACAACAACAAAAACATTTAATCATAAAAAACATACCGTAGTTCTCCTTGGAGTCCCATCCGTTGTTGCTGCTCCAGCGGCTGCCCCAGCCGCCCCCCACC
Source organism: Salvelinus namaycush (assembly GCF_016432855.1). Lineage (NCBI taxonomy): Eukaryota > Metazoa > Chordata > Actinopteri > Salmoniformes > Salmonidae > Salvelinus > Salvelinus namaycush. The sequence continues at coordinate 40,255,712 of NC_052321.1, read as the reverse complement.
CCCACGCCTGTCCCCACCCCAGTCCCCCCGGTCCCACTAAGCACAGGTTCCTGCTCCTCAGGGTTGTAGTTATAGTCCTCTGTGGGCTGCTCCTGTTCCTCTAGGCTGGCCCTGCTGCCAGGCCCGCTCTCAGCCTGGTCTGGGTACTCCCAGAACAGAGGCCAGAACAGCTTTTTGTGGCCCAGCCACTCCTCCGATGACAGGGACCAGTCGTTGCGGCCCCCCTCCCCCCCCTCCTTGGCCAGGTCCATCTCCATCTCTGTCTGTGGGTCCTCCACCACCTCGATGGTCACCTGGAGGAGAGGGGGGAGGCGAGAGAGAATGAGAGACAGAGAGAGACATACAGAGAGAGAGAGACAGAGAGAGAGAGACAGAGCGAGAGAGACACAGAGAGAGACAGAGAGAGAGAGAGAGAGAGAAAGAGAGAGAGAGACACAGAGAGAGAGAGAGAGAGAGAGAGAGAGAGAGAGAGAGAGAGAGAGAGAGAGAGAGAGAGAGAGCAAATACACTATGAAAGAGATCTTTTAGGTTTCAAATTAAATACTTTTTCAATTGCCTTGAACAACATGCCAATGCCAAACACACATGATTTCTGCACCCTTCTCAACATGTGTGTACTAATTAAATTCTAATTCAAGTGATAATACGAGTAGCACAATCTTTCCCAGGTCTCCAGTCCTCCTTTCATGTATAGAATATTGCATTCTGTGTAATCCACAACTGAATAATGTGAAACCTTTATAAAAAGTTAACCTTTCTACAACTGGGAATTGAGGGTGTGATTTCACACTTCACAATTATCCTCAGCAAATTGCAACAAAATCACAGAGTAAATTGCCTCTGGACCGAAGCTGTTGCCAAGAGTAACATTCAACACAATTGCTTGTGTAATCTTATGGAGTCTTACAGGCTGCATCCCAAATGGCAGACTATTCCCTATATAATGCACTACTTTTGACCAGGACTGATAGTAATGCACTATATAGGGTGTAGGGTGCAATTTGGGTCGCAGGCAGGGTGTCACAGACTCTGGTGCGGTTGATGGCCAGCAATTATTGAACACACAGTACTTTCCCAGATGATGGTAAAACAGCCATGACTGTCGAGTAATACTGACAACACATACGCTGGCCACAAAACTGCTTCTGTAACTGTAGTCACAGCAATCGAAGGCAGGCTAGTAACGGTAGGAAGGGAATGCAACAGAGGTTAAAGAAACTATGGGGATAGGGAAACAACCCTTCCAGTACTGTATGTGATATGTACTTCCTGGTGAAAATATGACTAGGACCAGGTGTTTTTCCTGACATGACCTCACCGGGAAAAACTCTGGGTCCTAGTTATACCAGCAATAACAACCAGAGACCAGAGGCACTCTCCTGTAGCTCAGTTGGAAGAGCATGGTGCTTGCAACACCAGGGTTGTGGGTTTGATTCCCGCTGGGGACCAGCATGAAACGTATCCCCTCACTACTCTAAGTCGCTCTGGATAAGAGCGTCTGCTGAAATGTAAATGTTTCCATAGTCAGGCTACTCCTTGCTCTACCACTGCCCATTACCATTCTATATACTAACATTACTGCTTCTACTGTAAAACAACCTAACATTTACAGCATCAGGCTCAGCCGCAGACGTGCAACATTGGAAAGAAAAATAAACAATCCCCTTCCACCCCCGTCTAACAACATGGTCCGTTCCGTCCCAGCCCTGTTGTCTTGGTGCCAGTCTGATGTCCTATCTGAACCCACTGGATTCTTGGGATGAACCAACCAGGGTACTGAGGGAAGCGGGTGTGTAGGTAGGTTTGGAGACAGTGTGTCCAGGCATGTGTGATGAGGGGAGAAGGAAAGGAAGGTGCTTGGGGTAGTATGTGACGGAGGGAGGCAGAGAACAGAGTGGAAGAGTGAAAAGGGAATGGCGGGAGAGATACTTAGAGTGGGGTTGTAAAGGGAGGTGTATATGGAGAAAGCGGGATAGAGAAGCGAGGTGAAGTAGGGGAGGGATAGAAGGAGTGAGGTGCGGGATAAGGGTGTGTGGAGAGGGAGGGTTAGCTAGAGATGGAGGGAGCAAGATAGAGGGATAGGGGATAGACTGATTGACTGCCACGAGCCTGCAGGTCCAGACAAAGGCATGGTTGTTTATGCTTCTGCTAGTAGTTACCATCTGATGGCTGCTACAACTGTTTATAAAGACAACCCACTGGCTAAAGACACAGATTAGGATGGTGAGTCATGGCTACTAGTCTTATGCCTCTCAGACCCTTAGCATCATCTCATTCTCTCTCTTTCCCTCTCTGTCTCTACCTCTCTCTCTGCTGACAATAATTGTCAATAGACCAACAAGTCAAGGAAGATTCATATATCAAAACATGACAATACTTGATTTAAAAACCAATACGCGAAGTAGGAGGACGTGACCCACTGTGGCGTCATTACAAGCCTGCATGATTCCAAGGGGCAAAGAGAGGACATAGCCAGCCCACTGTATGGCTCTTGCCAGTTGTCAGCAGGGTGAAGTTGGACTGTAGTGTACTGTACTGTATAAGACCGCTGCATATTGAAGCTGAGCTCTATTTCCTCCCGCCTGTCTGAGCGGTAATTGGAGGAAGTGTATTAGGCCTAACTATGACCCATTATAGGCTGTGACTCATACATAACCGTGGATCTGAAGGACAGGCACTTCCAGTATTAATGCCCCAGACAAACCATAGGGAACTAAGCCACTCCGGTAAAAATAGTTCCTGTGCATTGTCAATCAGGAGATTGTACTATGCAGAATGTTGGTAACTTGTCAACGATGATAGGAAGAGGGACGAGTGTTTGTGCGCATGTGTATTGGAAGACAAAAATATTTGAAACACCATTATTCATATATCGGATGCATTTGGTTCTCTTTGGTTCTATTCAAATCTACTCTATTGTTGTATTCTATTCCCCATAGTGTGCCAGTACAGTCTGGTACGGTTCACTCAGTTCGTCACGCTATGACCCTCCACAGTCAAAACCAATGAATTCCAGCCGACGTGATAACAAGGTAAAAAGCCCACTAAAGCAACCAAGGATATTAGCGGCTGGCTCCCAAAGAAAGACTTATAAAACCAAATAGCTTTGTCTGGTTCCTATAGACTAAAGGATGGCCCAATCCCACTTGGATCAAGAACACATTTTCCTTGTTATAATAACGAGGCGCTTTCAATTTCTGGATACCTGGGCTTCTCTTGTGTCAGTTTTCCCCCAAAGTCTAACTTAATTTCCTTTCAAATCCACTTGCACACATAAACCCTCTGCAATAACACTAAAAATAAAATGAACGTTTTTTTTTCTTTCATACTTCTGTATAAAAAAAGCACTTTTGAGATAATCAAGATCTGCTGCGCTTGGAGAGCACGTTAAAAGGTGCTTGTTAAAATAATAAAATAATGCGGTGACCTCTCACCCCTTAGATTTGGCTGTTTTCTCTGCTCTCCCCCTAAACCCCATGCAGATGTTCGAGCATCGTGGCAGACTTGAAGCACCCCACTGTAAAAGGTCTCGCATGGAGAAATTTAAGAGGCCGCTACGACTCAAAACAGCTGTGAAGAAAGATGGGAGGGGGAGTCAGTGTATGTGTGTGTGTGTGTCTGTGTCTGTGTGTACATGCGTGTGTGTGTGTGCCTGCGTGTGTGTGCACTCACATGTGTGTTGGGGTGATACAATAAGCTTTAGAGCAAACTCCCTTCTTATTCTGGAGTCCCTGCAGCCTCTTACAATAATAGCAAGGGGAAAAAATGCAAGGGATAAATGATCAACTTAATGAAATGCAAGGAAAACAGAGAGCCTTGTAAACTCTACTGTTGGCCAGTGGTTCACAGTGTGCTTGGTACAGTAGCAGCGATCAGATATGAAACGCCACTAGAGGAATACGGTCTCTAACCCTATTAAATACTGGCTTTTACCCAGGCCTAACTAGGGAACTTGAATTTTGTGCAAATCCTCATAGACATCAATGCATGATGTACACAGAAGACTGAGTTCTGTGCATGGGTGTCTAGTTAGGATTCAGCTCACTTTAAAGAAAGTAACTTCCTTGCCCCGTTCAGTAACTGTTTCCTTCTTAACTTACTCGGTTAAGAAGAACATGAGTTATTAAGTGTTTTTCATGCTGGATCAAAACATGGTACAATCTTAGAAAAAAAGGTGCTATCTAGAACCTAAAATGGTTCTTCAGCTGTGCCCATAGGAGAACCCTCTGAAGAACCCTTTTGAGTTCCATATATAACCCTTTCCAAAGAGGGTTCTACATGGAACCCAAAAGAGTTAAAACTGGAACCCCAAAAAAATTCTACCTGGAACCCTTTTTTTCTAAGAGTGTACCTTCCCTTTGATACAATAATTTGATGAGCTACGTTCTGCTAGTTGGCTCCAGGGCAGACACGGTTTGATACTATCAACACTTCTCCAACCATTCATTGTTACCCATCAGCTAACATTTACTGGAAGCACTCAATCCAGCAATCGGGTACCTTAGTCGTTTTCTGTTAACCTTAAGTCATTATGCTTCTAAATTACTCTAACACGCAGCCCTGTGAGAATTAGCTGTCAACCAGGCTTTGGCTTGGCTCACACATTATACAGAGAAGCTGGATTGCAAAACCAGGTGCAAAAGGTTGTCGCTGAATAAATTAGCTGTCAATGTGTGTGTGTGCGTGTGTTAGGCTTATGGTAATCCTGTACATAGTATCATTAAAAACATCCTGAGATCTTTGCTGTGACAGTTGTCGTTCCCTACGCCAGAGCGATAGGGTACTATAAAGCTTTGGGGTCATTGAGACAACGGTAAGATAGTAACATTATTACAATAAGCTTCCTTTCAATTTATCATGAATATAAAGATACAGACGTCATCCCAATGCTCTTCAATAGCTTCCTCTTCTTAAATTCTTCACTCTACACTAACAGTAGATCTGAAAACACTACTGGTAGATCTGAAAGGAACGTTGGATGGATGTAAGCAATACTGGAAACTCTACCGAGCCCATACAACCATAACATGTGTGATATATTCTAATGTACTAAACAAAAGAGCTCCAGAGATACACTATATATACAAAAGTATGTGGACACCCCTTCAACGTAGTGGATTCGGCTATTCAGCCACACCCATTGTTCACAAATTGAGTGTATAAAATTGAGCACACAGTCATGCAATCTCCATAGACAAACATTGGCAGTAGAATGGCCTTACTGAAGAGCTCAGTGACTCATTGTGGCACCGTCATAGGATGCCACCTTTCCAACAAGTCAGTTTGTAAAAATTCTGCCCTGCTAGAGCTTCCCCGGTCAACTGTAAGTGCTGCTATTGTGATGTGGAATCGTCTAGGAGCAACAACGGCTCAGCCGCAAAGTGGTAGGCCACACAAGCTCACAGAACAGAACCGCTGAGGCACGTAGCGCGTAAAAATCATCTGTCCTCGGTTGCAACACTCTCTACTGAGTTCCAAACTGCCTCTGGAAGCAACATCAGCACAATAACTGTTCGTTGGGAGCTTCATGAAATGGGTTTCCATGGCCGAGCACCCGCACACAAGCCTAAGATCACCATGCGCAATGCCAAGCGTTGGCCGGAGTGTTATAAAGCTTGCCGCCATTGGACTCCGGAGCAGTTTGGTGGAGGAGGAATAATTGTCTGGGGATGTTTTTCATGGTTTGGGCTAGGCCCCTTAGTTCCTGTGAAGGGAAATCTTAACGCCACAGCATGGAATGGCATTCTAGACGATTCTATGCCTCCAACTTTTTGGCAACAGTTTGGGGAAGGCCCTTTCCGCTTTCAGCATGACAATGCCCATGTGCACAAAGCAAGGTCCATACTGAAATGGTTTGTCGAGATCGGTGTGGAAGAACTTGACTGGCCTGCTCAGAGCCCTGACCTCAAACCCATCAAACACCTTTGGGATGAATTGGAACGCCAACTGTGAGTCAGGCCTAATCGCCCAACATCAGTGCCCATCCTCACTAATGCTCTTGTGGCTGAATGGAAGCAAGTCCCCGCAGCAATGTTCCAACATTTAGTGGAAGGCCATCCCAGAAGAGTGGAGGCTGTTATAGCAGCAAAGGGGGGACCAACTTCATATTAATGCCCATGATTTTAAAAATAGATGTTTGACGAGCAGGTGTCCACATACATTTGGACATGTAGTGTACTATATAATACATAGTGTAATATTTAATTATGTGTCCTCTCCTACCTCTACATTAGGGTTGTGTAAACCTTCACACGTACGCCATTAAGGAGACACTCTTATCCAAAGAGACTGAAAGGAGAAATTAGGGTTAAGTGGCTTGTTGAATAGCACATCTTTTACCTAGTCGGCTCAGGGACTTGAACCAGCAAGATTTTGATTACAGGCCCAACACTCTAACCACTAGGCTACCTGCACAACCCTACCTGTATGTTAGGGTTGTGTAAACCTACCTAATCATTAGGGTTGTGAAAACCTACCTGTATATTAGGGTTGTGAGATCCCAGGTCTGCGTTGGCCAGCTCAGGGAAGTTCCTGAGGTCCAGGATGAAGGGTTCTGTGTCCTCCTCTGGTTCTGGTTTGGGCAGAACCCCCTGGGACCAGCCACGGCGTCGGGGTCTCTGGGAGGATGGGTTGGATGATGCCAGGCTCTGGAGCTGATTCTGCTGCTGGAGGTCCTCCAGAGTCTCACCCACATCGCCACCCGGGCTAGTCTGAGATTTCGCCTAAAGAAAAAAGAGATAAATGATCAATGATTTCATTTTTTCATGCATCACCTCATACAGGTTGATAGTAGATGACAGATAATCCATTGAGATGATCACTGAGAGTAGGTATCTCTTTAACAAGAGTCCTGACGCAGGCCCACGCACCAGCTTTGTCCTATTGTTGCAACACCATATTTTGGATCAGAACATTTTCTCAGAATGTTTTTATAATGTTGTGAAATGTTCAGAGACAATAATCCTATCAATGTTGATACAAGATGACATTTCTGTGGCATTACAGAATATTCCACACGTAGTTAGATAAGACTGAATGAACATCCTGAAGACTGACTGAATGAAGATAACAACAAATGAGCTAATTCAATTTGACATCATCATGACCTAACCGGAGGGGTATACTATGAAGTAAGCTAGATCTACTCAGGCTTTTCTAATGCTAGCCAGCTTCAGTTAGCTTCACATTCCAGCTCAGGCTTCATCCATACTACGATGGTCATGGCTCACATCAACAGCATCCTCCCGGATACCCTAGACCCACTCCAATTCGCATACCGTCTCAACAGATGCACAGATGACGCAATTTCAATCATACTCCACACTGCCCTTTCCCACCAAGACAAAAGGAACACCTATGTGAGAATGCTGTTCATTGACTACAGCTCAGCGTTCAACACCATAGTGCCCACGAAGCTCATCATTAAGCTAAGGACCCTTGGACTAAATACCTCCCTCTGCAACTGGATCCTGGACTTCCTGACGGGCCACCCCCAGGTGGTAAGGGTAGGCAATAACTTGTCTGCCACGCTGATCCTCAACACTGGGGCCCCTCAGGGGTATGTACTTAGTCCCATCCTGTATTCCCTGTTCACCCACGACTGCATGGCCAAACACGACTCCAACACCATTATTAAGTTTGCTGATGATACAACAGTGGTAGGCCTGATCACCGACAACGATGTGACAGCCTATAGGGAGGAGGTCAGAGAACTGGCAGTGTGGTGCCAGGATAACAACCTCTCCCTCAATGTGAGCAAGACAAAGGAGCTGAACGTGGACTACAGGAAAAGGTGGGCCAAACAGGCCCCCATTGACGGGCTGTAGTGGAGCGGGTCGAGAGTTTCAAGTTCCTCGGTGTCCACATCACCAATGAACTATCATGGTCCAAACCCACCAAGACAGTCGTGAAGAGGGCATGACAAAACATGTTCCCCCTCAGGAGACTGAAAAGATTTGGCATGGGTCCCCAGATCCTCAAAAAGTTATACAGCTGCACCATCGAAAACATCCTGACTGGTTGCATCACCGCCTGGTATGGCAACTTCTCGGCATCTGACCATAAGGCGCTACAGAGGGTAGTGCGTACGGCCCAGTACAACACTAGGGCCAAGCTTCCAACCATCCAGGACCTATATAATAGGCGGTGTCAGAGGAAAGCCCATAAAATTGTTAGAGACTCCAGTCACCCAAGTCATAGACTGTTTTCTCTGCAACCACACGGCAAGCGGTACCGGAGCACCAAGTCTAGGACCAAAAGGCTCCTTAGCAGCTTCTACCCCCAAGCCATAAGACTGCTGAACAATTAATCAAATGTGCACCGGACTATTTACATTGACCCCCCATTTGTTTTGTACACTGCTGCTACTCGCTGTTTATTATCTATGCATAATCACGTCACCCCTACCTACATGTACAAATTACCTCAATTAGCCTGTACCCTCACACACTAACTTCTATGTAGCCTCGTTATTGTTATTTTATTGTGTTACTTTTTATAATTTTTACTTTAGTTTATTTGGTCAATATTTTCTTGAACTGCAATGTTGGTTAAGGGCTTGTAAGTAAGCATTTCACGGTAAGGTCTACACTTGTTGAATTCGGCCCATGTGAGAAATAAAGTTTGATTTGATTTTGATTTGATATCACTTGTCCACCTGGCAGTAATTCTAGGAGGCTTGTAACTGTGGGTGTATGTTGCACATGGCTAGTCGTTCGACTAGCCATGTGAAAGAGCCTGAACTCTTTATTGAAACAATGCTGAAACATCAATCCATGGGCGAGTCAGTGCCCCATTTTCATTTATGTCCAAATCAAAATGAAAAAAAGTTATCTTGCCATTTCAGCAGGCTATTGTGTCAAATAGGCTTTCACAAGTGCTGTCGTCATGTTATTACGTTTCATTAATGTCGTCTTTGTTGTGCTTTGGTGTGCTTATCAATGCACAAGCACCTTTTTTCCCACTTCTTTCGATAAAGTAATTGTATTAAGTCATTTTATACACAAGTTTTACTTTATGTGAAGTTTTAAATGCATTCTGTCATTGCTAAACGTGTAATGTGGTAGGTATTTTAACATGACTGTTTTTAACACACAAAAAAACATTTGATTAATAAAATATTTAATCAGGCGTCCTCAAATGAAGGGGAATGACGACGCACTCTTTATGAGGGAGGAAATCTGATTTCATTGTTACTCAACTCCCGGCTCAGACAGTTCATTCAGGATAAATGGCGTTAGCCTGCCGGGGAGCAGGTTAGTTCTGAACGATTCATTTCCATAGAAAATAAACTGGCTAAAAGGTGAGTCACTTTCATGGTACCGGTTATCCCGAGTTGAACTCAAAGTTGACCAAAGTTACCTCTGTAAATGCTCAAACCTGATTCCTAGTATAGGGCTCTGAGACAAAGCAAAACAAAACACTTAACAGTATGGATGTTTCTGCACCACGCACTTTAATGACCACAATGGGCTCCCGAGTGGCGCAGTGGTCTAAAGCACTGCATTTCAGTGCTAGAGGTGTTACTACAGACTCTGGTTCGCTTCCAGGCTGTATCACAACTGGCCGTGATTGGGAGTCCAATAGGGCGATGCACAATTGTCCCAGTGTTGGGGTAGGCTGTCTTTGTAAATAAGAATGTGTTCTTAACTGACTTGCCTAGTTAAATAAATAAAATGGAAATAAGTACCTGACTTTATTGTGCTGTCACATGTTTAAAATGTATGTACTGTTTATACAGTATGTATTATTTTTTATCAATCAGTCAATCAAAGAACATACACCACAACTCAAGTCAAAGCTGTTTTACTCTACAAGGTATGTAGGTATCTTCTTTACAAAGAAGAGAATAGTCAGTCAGTCTGTCAGTCCACACCAAAGCTGGTTGGCGTTAGCAGTAATACCGTCTACAGGGATAGAGGTTTGGAGTGAAGCCTGGGATGGTACAAGCAGGTAGAAAATCACACACACATACACACAAACACACTCACATACGTACAAATACACACACGCACGGACGTGTGCACGCACACACACACACACAAATCTCCATCTGGTTCACTTTAGTATGTAGTCCGTGAGTCTGGACCAAGAGAGAGAGAGGCCTCTTGAGTCAACAACATCAAACCCAGCTGAGTCACTTGACACTGACTGTGCTTTGTCCGTCTGTCTAACCCATCACTGTCTGTCTGTCTGTCTGTCTAACCCATCACTGTCTGTCTGTCTGTCTGTCTGTCTGTCTGTCTGTCTGTCTGTCTGTCTGTCTGTCTGTCTGTCTGTCTGTCTGTCTGTCTGTCTGTCTGTCTGTCTGTCTGTCTGTCTGTCTGTCTGTCTGTCTGTCTAACCCATCACTGTCTTTCTGCATAGTAGGATATCACACAGTACTGTTCTTATGGATATACAGTGGGTATCAGAAGTATTCGCCCCCCTTGGATTTCTTCACATTTTGTTGCATTACAAAGGGGTTTTGAAATAGATTTAATTGTGATTTTTTTTGTTGTCATTCATCTACACAAAATAAAATCAACACATTTTTACCAATGAATAACAATTATAGTACATTTAAAAAATAACTAACTAAAATATAGTTGTTGCATAAGTATTCACCCCCTTTGATTAGGCAATCTTTAATACGTTCAGGAGTAAAATGTGTCGTAAAATAACAAATCCAATAATAATTTACATGCACGTGAAATAATAGGGGTTGACATTTTTGAATGACTACCCCTTCCTCTGTCCCCAATACATATCGCAAAGTCCCTCAGTCAAGCATTGCATTTCAAGCACAGATTCAATTACAAAGACCTGGGAGCTTTTCGAAAGCCTCATAAAAAGGGCAGAGATTGGTAGATGGGTAACAAAAACAAATCAGACATTGAATATCTATTTGAGCATTGTCAAGTTAATAATTATGCTGTGGATGATGTATTAAACCACCCAGACACATTAAAGATACAGATAGATGATACATTCTAGTCCTGACCTGAGCTGCAGGACTGGAATGAAACTGCTCAGACATGTCACCCTGAGGACATTTTAAAACAGCTACGGAGTTCAATGGCTGTGATGGGAGAAAACTGAGGATGGATCGACAACATTGTAATGATCTAAATGAGAGAGTGAAAAGAAGAATACAAATATACCGAATATTGCAAAACATGCATCCTGTATGCAACAAGGCACTAAAGTAATACTGCAAAAAAGCACAGCAAAGGAATAAACTTTTTGGCCTCAATAAAAAAGCCTTATGTTCCAACACGTCACTGAGTAGTGGTGGCCGCATCTGTCACTGCTTGAAAATCTATGGCAAGGCTTGCAAAGTTCTTAGAGACTTACCCAAGAAGAGGCACAGCTGTCATCGCTGCCAAATGTGTTCCTAACATGTATTGAATCCGGGTTAATCACATCAAATCTTATTTGCTTACTTACAAGCCCTTAACCAACAACGCAGTTTTAAGAAAAAAATGAAAATAAAAGAAATAAAAGTAACAAATAATTAAAGAGCAGCAGTAAAATAACAGTAGTGAGGCTATACACAGGAGGTCCCGGTACAGAGTTAATGTGCGGGGACACAGGTTAGTAATTGAGGTATTATGTACATGTAGGTAGAGTTGAAGTGACTATACCTAGATAATTAACAGAGAGTAGCAGCAGAATAAAAGGGGGGACAAGGCAAATAGTCTGGGTAGCCATTTGATTAGCTGTTCAGGAGTCTTATGGCTTGGGGGTAGAAGCTGTTAAGAAGCCTTCTGGACCTAGACTTGGCGCTCCGGTACTGCTTGACGTGCGGTAGCAGAGAGAACAGTCTATGACTAGGGTGGCTGGAGTCTTTGACAATATTTAGGGCCTTCCTCTGACACCACCTGGTATAGAGGTCCTGGATGGCAGAAAGCTTGGCCCCAGTGATGTACTGGGCCGTACACACTACCCTCTGAAGTGCCTTGCGGTCGGAGGCCGAGCAGTTGCCATACCAGGCAGTGATGCAACCATCAGGATGCTCAGGATGGTGCAGCTGTAGAACCTTTTGAACATCTAAAGTATATATATACATTTTTCAGTCTCCTGAGGGGGAATAGGCTTTGTCGTGCCCTCCTCACGACTGTCTTGGTGTGTTTGGACCATGATAGTTTGTTGGTGATGTGGATACCAAGGAACTTGAAGCTCTCAACCTCCTCCACTACAGCTCCATAGATGAGAATGGGGGCGTACTCGGTCCTTCTTTTCCTGTAGTCCACAATCATCTCCTTTGTTTTGATCACGTTGAGGGAGAGGATGTTATCCTGGCACCACACGACCAGGTCTCTGACCTAATCCCTATAGGCTGTCTCATCGTTGTCGGTGATCAGGCCTACCACTGTTGTGTAATCGGCAAACATAATGATAGTGTTGGAGTCGTAACTGGCCAAGCAGTTATGAGTGAACAGGGAGTACAGAAGGGGGCTGAGCACACACCCCTGAGTGGCCCCCGTGTTGAGGATCAGCGTGGCGGATGTGTTGTTACATACCCTTACCACCTGGAGGCGGCCCGTCAGGAAGTCCAGGATCCAGTTGCAGAGGGTGTTGTTTAGTCACACGGTCCTTAGCTTAGTGATGACAGTTGAGGGCACTACAATGTTGAACGCTGAGCTGTAGTCAATGAATAGCATTCTCACATAGGTGTTCCTTTTGTCTAGGTGGGAAAGGGCAGTGTGGAGTGCAATAAAGATTGCATCATCTGTGGATCTATTGGGGCGGTACGCAAATTGGAGTGGGTCTAAGATTTTTGGGATGATGGTGTTGATGTGAGCCATGACCAGCCTTTCAAAGCACTTCATGGCTACAGACGTGAGTGCTATGGGTCGGTAGTCATTTAGGCAGGTTATCTTAGTGTTCTTGGGCACAGGTACTATTGTGGTGTGCTTGAAACATGTTGGTATTACAGACTCAGACAGGGAGAGGTTGAAAATGTCAGTGAAGACACTTGCCAGTTGGTCAGCACATGCTCGGGAGTACACGTCCTCGTAATCCATCTGGCTCTGTGGCCTTGTGAATGTTGACCTGTTTAAAGGTCTTACTCACTTTGTCTACGGAGAGCGTGATCACATAGTCGTCCAGAACAGCTGATTCTCTCATGCATGTTTCAGTGTTACTTGCCTCGAAGCGAGCATAGAAGTAATTTGCTAATCTGGTAGGCTTGTGTCACTGGGCAGCTCGCGGTTGTGTAGTCTGTAATAGTCCTTAGTAGTCTGTAACAGTTTGCAAGCCCTGCCACATCCGACGAGCGTCGGAAAGGGTGTAGAATGATCTTAGTCCTGTATTGACGCTTTACCTGTTTGATGGTTTGTCTGAGGGCATAGCGTGATTTTTTATAAGCTTCCGGGTTAGAGTCCCACTCCTTGAAAGCGGCAGCCTACCCTTTAGCTCAGTGTGGATGTTGCCTGTAATCCACGGCTTCTGGTTGGGGTATGTACGTACAGTCACTGTGGGAACGACGTCATCGATGCACTTATTGATGAAGCCAATGAATGATGTGGTGTGCTCCTCAATCTCATCGGAGGAATCCCGGAACATATCACAGTCTGTGCTAGCAAAACAGTCATATAGCTTAGCATCTGCTTCATATGACCGCTTTTTTATTGACCGAGTGACTGGTGCTTCCTGCTTTAGTTTTTGCCTGTAAGCAGGAATCAGGCAGATAGAATTATGATCAAATTTGCCAAATGGAGGGCGAGTGAGAGCTTTGTACGCGTCTCTGTGTGTGGAGTAAAGGCGGTCTAGAGTTTTCTTCCCTCTGGTTGCACATTTAACATGCTGGTAGAAATTAGATAAAATGGATTTAAGTTTCCCTGCATTAAAGTCCCAGGCCACTAGGAGCGACGCCTCTGGATGAGCGTTTTCCTGTTTGCTTATGGCCGTATTCAGCTCATTGAGTGTGGTCTTAGTGCCAGCATCGGTTTGTGGTGGTAAATAGACAGCTACGAAGAATATAGATGAAAACTCTCTTGGTAAATAGTGTGGTCTACAGGTTATCATGAGATACTCTACCTCAGGCGAGCAAAACCTCGAAACGTCCTTAGATATCGTGCACCAACTGTTGTTTACAAACATACATAGACCACCACCACCCCTCTTACCAGAGGCTGCTGTACTATTTTGCCGCTACAGTGTATAACCTGCCAGCTGTATGTCATTCATGTCGTCGCTCAGCCACAACTCGGTGAAACATAAGATATTACAAGCCTATCTAATCAAGGTATATTCGTTGTTTTTTTCTAACTTTTTTTTTTGTTGCCTCTGATCAAAGCCTTCTATCCACTGATCATGTGTACCCTGCCTTGACTCACATCTCCGGCTGTGTCTCTACCGCACGCAAAACAGATGTCCTCTCCCCAATCCCCTCCACAAACCACCCATACATGCATTCCACTTCCAACCTTCAGCTACATTTCAGCACGACCAAATACCAGAGGTCTGCAGCAGAGAAGGCCATTCATGGAACAGGTTCAGGTTGGGGCTTTACTTAAGCTGAGGTTGGGTGTTAAAACAAATGTATCCCAGTAGTCATAACAGAGGAGCCTGCCTTTGGAATGAGTCAAGAACGGAGTAGGATACCAAGAACGCAACGTTCTGTGCCAGGAAGAATAACTATTAGTGGTGCATGAGTGGGTCTAGATTCACCAGGCACACGATACAATGAAAGGAAAGTTATTCCAGTCTTAACAACTTCCATCCAGATACATGACACAGGGAGAGGGAGAGAATGGCAGGGGTGGGGTGGGGTGGAGAAGACAAGACGAAAAAAGAGAAGAGATTTTTTACAGATCCATACATTAAACCTCATTATCAAGTGGCTACGCTACACTGTAGTCTATCCCCTGTACTCCTTTCTCTCTTGATAACATAATGACAGGTCACATACGCTACGTTTACACAGACAGCCCTTATTGGCAAAAAATCTGATCTGTTTTGTCAAAACAGGCCAATTAGTGGCAACAAGATCAGAATTGGGTTGCCTGTGTAAACGCAGCCATAATGTATGACTTGACTGATGGGCCCTTCATGACTTCCTCCAATCTCTCTGGACCTTTCAGTTAGTGGCAAAACAAAATGGTCCTGCTCAACTGCACACGACAGAACCATTGGGATGTGACTCTTCTAGCTCTCCTCCATATAAATATCAACGTCACCAAAGCAACCTGTTCAATGGATAATTTAAAAAAAAAATATTTCTCTCTGAGTGATTGAGTGTAAATCGGGGGGAAAGAGTTGAGAGAACAGAGCGCAGGGGATTGATAGGGCTCTCTGAATTCATTGCTCTAACACACAAACACAGACGCACATAGAAAACAGAGAGAGAGAGAGAGAGAGAGAGAGAGAGTGGGAGCTCGACCAGAGAATTCTTGGAGATCCACAAGAGGCATGGAGAGTTGGCCAGGAGAAACATCCCCTGGAAACCAACGAAGACAATCACCAGAACAGAGACACACTCTGGGGTAGGGAGGCCAGTGTGTGTGTGTGTGTGTGGGTGTGTGTATCTACGGCTGGACGCCTGCCCAGAAACTGGCAGAAACTCAGAGAAATCTCTCATTGTCGGACTTATTTCTTCTTCTTCTCTGGCACCACGTCGGCGTGTAACTATCTGATTTGGTTGGCATTCCCCGATAGTATCACTAGCATAGCCAAACGTGTTTTATCCTATCTCTTCAATAAAGCAGTCTTTGTGCATTCACATTGCAGACACTCACGGTAGCTATGGGTAGCTCTGGAAAGATGGCTAACAAAGGCAGCCAGAGTCCAAAAATAACACCTTGAATTACCAAACAAACCCGCAGCGGCACGACAATAACATGTAGTGAAGCATGATACTTTACCAAACCACCGCTAGTGCTCTGCTGAGCTAACGGTGTTCTAGAGAGATATGGTACCAAACCACCGCTAGTGCTCTGCTGACCTAACGGTGTTCTAGAGAGACATGGTACCAAACCACCGCTAGTGCTCTGCTGACCTAACGGGGTTCTAGAGAGACATGGTACCAAACCACCACTAGTGCTCTGCTGAGCTAACGGTGTTCTAGAGAGACATGGTACCAAACCACCGCTAGTGCTCTGCTGAGCTAACGGTGTTCTAGAGAGACATGGTACCAAACCACCGCTAGTGCTCTGCTGACCTAACGGGGTTCTAGAGAGACATGGTACCAAACCACAACTAGTGCTCTGCTGACCTAACGGGGTTCTAGAGAGACATGGTACCAAACCACCGCTAGTGCTCTGCAGACCTAACAGTGTTCTAGAGAGACATGGTACCAAACCACCGCTAGTGCTCTGCTGAGCTAACAGTGTTCTAGAGAGACATAGTACCAAACCACCGCTAGTGCTCTGCTGACCTAACGGTGTTCTAGAGAGACATGGTACCAAACCACCGCTAGTGCTCTGCTGACCTAACAGTGTTCTAGAGAGACATGGTACCAAACCACCGCTAGTGCTCTGCTGACCTAACGGTGTTCTAGAGAGACATGGTACCAAACCACCGCTAGTGCTCTGCTGACCTAACGGTGTTCTAGAGAGACATAGTACCAAACCACCGCTAGTGCTCTGCTGACCTAACGGTGTTCTAGAGAGACATGGTACCAAACCACCGCTTAGTGCTCTGCTGACCTAACGGTGTTCTAGAGAGACATGGTACCAAACCACCGCTAGTGCTCTGCTGACCTAACGGTGTTCTAGAGAGACATGGTACCAAACCACCGCTAGTGCTCTGCTGACCTAACGGTGTTCTAGAGAGACATGGTACCAAACCACCGCTAGTGCTCTGCTGACCTAACGGTGTTCTAGAGAGACATGGTACCAAACCACCGCTAGTGCTCTGCTGACCTAACGGTGTTCTAGAG
This sequence comes from Salvelinus namaycush, assembly GCF_016432855.1. Lineage (NCBI taxonomy): Eukaryota > Metazoa > Chordata > Actinopteri > Salmoniformes > Salmonidae > Salvelinus > Salvelinus namaycush. The sequence continues at coordinate 40,238,848 of NC_052321.1, read as the reverse complement.
AGACATAGTACCAAACCACCGCTAGTGCTCTGCTGAGCTAACGGTGTTCTAGAGAGACATGGTACCAAACCACCGCTAGTGCTCTGCTGACCTAACAGTATTCTAGAGAGACATGGTACCAAACCACCGCTAGTGCTCTGCTGACCTAACGGTGTTCTAGAGAGATATGGTACCAAACCACCGCTAGTGCTCTGCTGACCTAACGGTGTTCTAGAGAGATATGGTACCAAACCACCGCTAGTGCTCTGCTGACCTAACGGTGTTCTAGAGAGACATGGTACCAAACCACCGCTAGTGCTCTGCTGACCTAACGGTGTTCTAGAGAGACATGGTACCAAACCACCGCTAGTGCTCTGCAGACCTAACAGTGTTCTAGAGAGACATGGTACCAAACCACCGCTAGTGCTCTGCTGACCTAACAGTGTTCTAGAGAGACATGGTACCAAACCACCGCTAGTGCTCTGCTGACCTAACGGTGTTCTAGAGAGATATGGTACCAAACCACCGCTAGTGCTCTGCTGACCTAACGGTGTTCTAGAGAGACATGGTACCAAACCACCGCTAGTGCTCTGCTGACCTAACGGTGTTCTAGAGAGATATGGTACCAAACCACCGCTAGTGCTCTGCTGACCTAACGGTGTTCTAGAGAGACATGGTACCAAACCACCGCTAGTGCTCTGCTGACCTAACGGTGTTCTAGAGAGATATGGTACCAAACCACCGCTTAGTGCTCTGCTGACCTAACGGTGTTCTAGAGAGACATGGTACCAAACCACCGCTAGTGCTCTGCTGACCTAACGGTGTTCTAGAGAGACATAGTACCAAACCACCGCTAGTGCTCTGCTGAGCTAACGGTGTTCTAGAGAGACATAGTACCAAACCACCGCTAGTGCTCTGCTGAGCTAATGGTGTTCTAGAGAGACATAGTACCAAACCACCGCTAGTGCTCTGCAGACCTAACAGTGTTCTAGAGAGACATGGTACCAAACCACCGCTAGTGCTCTGCTGACCTAACGGTGTTCTAGAGAGACATAGTACCAAACCACCGCTAGTGCTCTGCAGACCTAACAGTGTTCTAGAGAGACATGGTACCAAACCACCGCTAGTGCTCTGCTGACCTAACGGTGTTCTAGAGAGACATGGTACCAAACCACCGCTAGTGCTCTGCTGACCTAACGGGGTTCTAGAGAGACATGGTACCAAACCACCGCTAGTGCTCTGCTGACCTAACGGTGTTCTAGAGAGACATGGTACCAAACCACCGCTAGTGCTCTGCTGACCTAACGGTGTTCTAGAGAGACATGGTACCAAACCACCGCTAGTGCTCTGCTGACCTAACGGTGTTCTAGAGAGACATGGTACCAAACCACCGCTAGTGCTCTGCTGACCTAACGGGGTTCTAGAGAGACATGGTACCAAACCACCGCTAGTGCTCTGCAGACCTAACAGTGTTCTAGAGAGACATGGTACCAAACCACCGCTAGTGCTCTGCAGACCTAACAGTGTTCTAGAGAGACATGGTACCAAACCACCGCTAGTGCTCTGCTGACCTAACGGGGTTCTAGAGAGACATGGTACCAAACCACCGCTAGTGCTCTGCTGACCTAACGGTGTTCTAGAGAGATATGGTACCAAACCACCGCTTAGTGCTCTGCTGACCTAACGGTGTTCTAGAGAGATATGGTACCAAACAGGCACTAATTGTAGTTCCATGACTGGAGAATGTACAGTGCCCTAAGGAACTAGAGTTGACTGTTAGACTGTAAGTCATAATGTTATGCTTCATATGAATCTTTCAGATCGATGTATGTGTATTCATGGATTGTGTGTGTGTGTGTGTGTGTGTGTGTGTGTGTGTGTGTGTGTGTGTGTGTGTGTGTGTGTGTGTGTGTGTGTGTGTGTGTGTGTGTGTGTCACACACACTGTGTGTTCTTTAGCTCACCACACACTAATGCAGTTCTGTTGAAGCGTTAGTTTACATTTCTTCTTCATTAAAACCTGAAGCTGAGATTGCAGTGTGTACCAACCAGCATATGCAACCAGGCTGTAGTTTCATACCTGGATTATGGTATACAGTTTCAGCTTAACCTCAATTAGGGCGTCTGACATTTGAGAACTTTCCACTCTACACAGTCACCCCCTGCCACCATATAGAACAGCAACTTGAACTTCTGTATGGGATAAAGAATTTGGCACTCTGTGAATGTGGCATGGCCATCAGCTCCAATCTAAGAGGGGGAACTAGCTGATCATTCCAGGATTATTTGGTTTAACAATTACCAGAGCCTCTCAACCCAATTCTACCCGTCATCCCTGTTGCTCTGCCGCCACACACACATGCACATGAAAGCATACACGCACACACACACGCACGCTCACACAGACATATATACTGAGTATACAAAACATTAAGAACATGCTCTTTCCATGACATAGACTGACCAGGTGAATCCAGGTGAATGAACAGGTTAAAGAAGGAGTTTTAAGCCTTGAGACAACTGAGACATTGATTGTGTATGTGTGCCATTCAGAAGGTGAATGGGCAAGACAAAATATTTAAGTGCCTTTGAACAGGGTATGGTAGTAGGTGCCAGGCGCACCGATTTGTGTCCAGAACTGCTGGATTTTTCACACTCAACAGTTTCCTGTGTCTATGACGAATGGTCCACCACCCAAAGGACCTCCAGCCAACTTGTGACAACTGTAGGAAGCATTGGAGTCAACATGGGCCAGCATTCCTTTGGAACACTTTCGACACCTTGTAGAAATGTCCATGCCCCGTGAAGCTGTTCTGAGGGCAAAAGGGGGGTGATACTTAATAAGGGGGGTGATACAAACCTACTGTTTGGTATACTCAGTGTACATGTACACATGCATGCTCACACATACACACATAAGAGAGTCACATCCAATATTGTTGCATACATTCCAGGCCAGAGTTAGGATAAGTGAGTAGTTGTTTGTGTGTAAAACAGGCGGTTCATGTCGCGTCCCTCAAACATTTAGCCTCGCCCGCTCCCTCTGAGCAATGTCAACCCAACCGCTCTCTCGCTTTAATAAAAATATCCCAGATACCCCAGCACGTCACAGAGATGGAGGGAGGGGGAAGAGAGGGGGAGAGAAAGAGAGTGAGAAAGAGAAGGTAGAATGCGAGAGAGAATGCAAAATCAGGATAGGGAGAGATTGTGTGAGAGAGGAAGTGAGCGCGAGAACGCGAGTGAGAAAGAGCATGTTTTCACACTCCGCACAATTCCGCCCTGCCATTGTTGCTTTCTGAACTGGCGCTGTGCTACTTTTCGCCAGATTGTCAAATTCTCCAGAACATTCTTTCACCTTCCAGGCAGCTAGCAAGGTATGTTTCTGGCCCCCTGCCGGGCCAACGGCGAGAGATACTTCCGCTGTATCTAGTGATCTATAGGCCTCGTCTGTGAGGCTCAGTACATGGATGCCTGCATGGGGGAGTTCCACAGTTATACTGTTATAGAGCTTGGCCATCTAATCAAAAGTCTTCATCTTCCACAAGAAAACAGTGGAGACATAAAATCAGTTTTATAAGAGAAACAAGACCTTTGTGCAAATGCGCTGCTTCCATAATCAGGAGGTGCTGGAGAGATGGACCTCTAGAGATGGTTTCCCAGACCCAGATCGCACCTATTCCTGTACTAAGAGTCATGTTCAATGGAGAATGTTCATTGAAAGTGCTTTTTAGCCTAGGGCTTGGGACTGGGCCCAGGAAACTGCATGGCTCCTTGTGCCTGAACCATTAACCAAAACTCTAGAGTTAACAGACAAAGAGATAGAATGAAGTCAGTGCTAGGGTGAAGGATTATGGGGTTTCTGTGTTCTGGTAACACCCCATAAATCCAGGAGGTAGAAATATAAGAGGGCCAATGAAATCAGATTTCCTCCCTCTCGCAACGATTGCGTCATCATCCCCTTCATTTGACGGAGACTACCGATTAAATATTTTATGAAGCAAATATTTGTGTGTGTTCACAATTAGGGCAATATCCACCATCGTAGTATGGATGAAGCATGAGCTGGAATGGGAAGCTACAGTAACTGAAGCTGGCTAGCTTGAGAAAACCCTCAGTGCATCTAGCGTCAATCGTAATATACCCCTCTGGTCTTTACATCTCTCTAACTTAAGTCAAACAACATACACCGCAGCTCAGCTGGGCTTCATGCAGCAGATCTTCACCATGTGTTGTGAGGTGTGGTGAATCAGATAAAGAGAGGAGACGAAAGAAACTCAAAGCACCCGTGTGGACAGCGAAAGAGAGGGTAAAGAGGGTAATTCCTTAAGAAACACCAATTACTTACATGGTCATTTATCATTTGTTCGCACGTAACTACTAAATCAATACCTTCAAGTCCTCCTCTTGTGTTGAAATTCTCTCCCCGTTGTTTCTGTGTACTTTACCTTCAGTTAGCTGTGTATGTTCGTAGTAACAGGGCTGTAAAATGAAGTGGTGTCTGTTTCAGCATATACAACGTAGTTACTTGTGAGGTACCACTACATTTCTTTGTGATCGTACCCTGTTTTTACAAGCTACCACCTTCACACTTACAGGGTAGGTAGGAGGTAAGAGGGATGGGAAATGAAGCCATTGCTAATACCATATACACTGAGTAAACAAAACATGAAGAACACCTACTCTTTCCATGACATAGACTGACCAGGTGAATCCAGGTGAAAGATATGATCCCTTATTGATGTCACTAGTTAAATCCACTTCAATCAGTGTAGATGAACAGGAGGAGACAGGTTAAATAATAATTTTTTGAGACATGGATTGCGTGCCATTCAGAGGTTGAATATTTAGATTTATTTGTATTTATTTAACCTTTATTTAACTATCAGTTAAGAACAAATTCTTATTTAGAATGACAGCCTACCCCGGCCAAACCCGGACAACGCTGGACCAATTGTGCACTACCCTATGGGACTCTCAATCACGGCCGGATGTGATGCAGCCTGGATGGGCAAGACAAAATATTTAAGTGCCTTTAAACAGGGTACGGTAGTAGGTGCAAGGTACACCGGTTTGTGTCAAGAACTGCTAATGCTGCTGGGTATTTCATGCTCAACAGTTTCCCATGTGTACCAAGAATGGTCACCACTCAAAGGACATCCAGCTAATTAGACAAAACAGTGGTGAAGCATTGGAGTCAACATGGGCCAGCATCCATTAGGAAAGCTTTCGACACCTTGTAGTGTCCAAGCCCCGACGAACTGAGGCTGTTCTGAAGGCAACTCAATATTAGGAAGATGTTCCTAATGTTTGGTATACTCATTGTAGATACCTGATACTTGGAGGTCAGTTATCTCTCATTATGATTCAGTCAAATGATTGTGCAGACATAAACAATCCAAGTAAATTTCATGTAAAGAACACACAGTGTGTGATGCACACACACTCACGTACACACACACACACACACACACACACACATACAAATAAACTCAGCACAAAACGAAATGTCCTCCTTCTGTCAACTGCGTTTATTTTAAGCAAACTTAACATGTGTCAATCTGCAGCCACATCTGCAGTCCTCATGCCTCCTTGCGGCATGCCTAAGGCACGTTCACGCGGATGAGCAGGGACCCTGGGCATCTTTGTTTTGGTGTTTTTCAGAGTCAGTAGAAAGGCCTCTTTAGTGTCCTAAATGTCCATAACTGTGACCTTAATTGCCTACTGTCTGTAAGATGTTAGTGTCTTAACGACCGTTCCACAGGTGCATGTTCATTAATTGTTTATGGTTCATTGAACAAGCATGGAAAACAATGTTTAAACCCTTTACAATGAAGATCTGTGAAGTTATTTGGATTTTTATGAATTATCTTTGAAAGACAGGGTCCTGAGTTTACACACACAAACACACACACACAAGGATATTATAGTTTTTGATTTTATATTAGTTTTTATTTCTATTCATTTTTAGATTTGATTTGAAATTAAGTTTAGTTTCAGTTAGTTCTCAGATTTGATTAACACATTTTTATTTAGTTTCAGTTTGATAAAAACATTTATATTTCATTTTTATATTATTTAGTTTTAGTTTTAATGTTAGGGACAGAAAGGATAGTAAGTACCCTATGCATGTGGGCAAGGAGCCATTTACAGTTGAAGTCGGAAGTTTACATACACCTCAGCCAAATACATTTAAGTCGGTATTTCACAAATTCTGACATTTAATCCTAGTAAAAATTCCCTGTCTTAGGTCAGTTAGGATCACCACTTTATTTTAAGAATGTGAAATGTCAGAATAATAGTAGAGAGAATGATTTTTTCATCTTTTATTTCTTTCATCACATGTATATATTTTTATCCCAGTGGGTGAAGAGTTTACATACACTCAATTAGTATTTGGTAGCATTGCCTTTAAATTGTTTAACTTGGATCAAACATTTGGGTGAATTTTGGGTGAGTTGGGTGAATTTTGGCCCATTCCTCCTGACAGAGCTGGTGTAACTGAGTCAGGTTTGTAGGCCTCCTTGATCGTACACGCTTTTTCAGTTCTGCCCACATATTTTCTATAGGATTGAGGTAAGGGCTTTGTGATGGCAACTCCAATACCTTGACTTTGTTGTCCCTAAGCCATTTTGCCACAACTTTGGAAGTATGCTTGTGGTTATTGTTTATTTGGAAGACTCATTTGCAACCAAGCTTTAACTTCCTGACTGATGTCTTGAGATGTCGCTTCAATATATCCACCAAATTTTCCTGCCACATGATGCCATCTATTTTGTGAAGTGCACCAGTCCCTCCTGCAGCAAAGCACCCCCACAACATGATGCTGCCACCCCCGTGCTTCAAGGTTGGGATGGTGTTCTTCGGCTTGCAAGCCACCCCCTTTTTCCTCCAAACATAATGATGGTCATTATGGCCAAACAGATCTATTTTTGTTTCATCAGACCAGAGGACAATACTCCAGAAAGTACGATCTTTGTCCCCATGTGCAATTGCAAACCGTAGTCTGGCTTTTTTATGGCGGTTTTGGAGCAGTGGCTTCTTCCTTGCTGAGTGGCCTTTCAGGTCATGTCGATTTCGGACTTGTTTTACTGTGGATATAGATACGTTTGTACCTGTTTCCTCCAGCATCTTCACAAGGTCCTTTGCTGTTGTTCTGGGATTGATTTGCACTTTATGCACAAAGTACATTCATCTCTAGGAGACAGAACGCCTCTCCTTCCTGAGCGATATTTTATTTTTATTTTATTTTTTATTTCACCTTTATTTAACCAGGTAGGCTAGTTGAGAACAAGTTCTCATTTGCAACTGCGACCTGGCCAAGATAAAGCATAGCAGTGTGAACAGACAACAACACAGAGTTACACATGGAGTAAACAATAAACAAGTCAATAACATGGTAGAAAAAAAGAGAATCTATATACAATGTGTGCAAAAGGCATGAGGAGGTAGGCAATAAATCGAATAATTACAATTTAGCAGATTAACACTGGAGTGATAAATCATCAGATGATCATGTGCAAGAAGAGATACTGGTGTGCAAAAGAGCAGAAAAGTAAATAAATAAAAGCAGTATGGGGGGTGAGGTAGGTAAATTGGGTGGGCTATATACCGATGGACTATGTACAGCTGCAGCGATCGGTTAGCTGCTCGGATAGCAGATGTTTAAAGTTGTTGAGGGAGATAAAAGTCTCCAGCTTCAGAGATTTTTGCAATTCGTTCCAGTCACAGGCAGCAGAGAACTGGAAGGAAAGTCGTCCAAATGAGGTTTTGGCTTTAGGGATGATCAGTGAGATACACCTGCTGGAGCGCGTGCTACGGGTGGGTGTAGCCATCGTGACCAGTGAACTGAGATAAGGCGGCACTTTACCTAGCATAGCCTTGTAGATGACCTGGAGCCAGTGGGTCTGACGACGAACATGTAGCGAGGGCCAGCCGACTAGGGCATACAGGTCGCAGTGGTGGGTCGTATAAGGTGCTTTAGTAACAAAACGGATGGCACTGTGATAAACTGCATCCAGTTTGCTGAGTAGAGTATTGGAAGCTATTTTGTAGATGTCATCGCCGAAGTCGAGGATCGGTAGGATAGTCAGTTTTACTAGGGTAAGTTTGGCGGTGTGAGTGAAGGAGGCTTTGTTGCGAAATAGAAAGCCGACTCTAGATTTGATTTTGGATTGGAGATGTTTGATATGAGTCTGGAAGGAGAGTTTGCAGTCTAGCCAGACACCTAGGTACTTATAGATGTCCACATATTCTAGGTCGGAACCGTCCAGGGTGGTGATGCTAGTCGGGCGTGCGGGTGCAGGCAGCGAACGGTTGAAAAGCATGCGTTTGGTTTTACTAGCGTTTAAGAGCAGTTGGAGGCCACGGAAGGAGTGTTGTATGGCATTGAAGCTCGTTTGGAGGTTAGATAGCACAGTGTCCAAGGAAGGGCCAGAAGTATACAGAATGGTGTCGTCTGCGTAGAGGTGGATCAGGGAATCGCCCGCAGCAAGAGCAACATCATTGATATATACAGAGAAAAGAGTCTTTTGGCTGCGTGGTCCCATGGTGTTTATACTTGCATACTATTGTTTGTACAGATGAACGTGGTACCTTCAGGCATTTGGAAATTGCTCCCATGGATGAACCAGACTTTTTCTGAGGACTTGGCGGATTTCTTTTGATTTTCCCATGATGTCAAGCAAAGACGCACTGAGTTTGAAGGTAGGCCTTGAAATACATCCACAGGTACACCTCCATTTGACTCAAATTATGTCAATTAGCCTATCAGAAGCTTCTAAAGTCATGACATCATTTTCTGGAATTTTCCAAGCTGTTGAAAGGCACAGTCGACTAAGTGTATGTAAACTTCGGACCAACTGGAATTGTGATACAGTGAATTTCAAGTGAAATAATCTGTCTGTAAACAATTGTTGGAAAAATTACTTGTGTCATGCACAAAGTAGATGTCCTAACCGACTTGCCAAAATTGTAGTTTGTTAACAAGAAATTTGTGGAGTGGTTGAAAAACGAGTTTTAATGACGCCAACCTAAGTGTATGTAAACTTCCAACTTCAACTGTATGTGTTGTAAGCCTATAGTTCGTTTTTTTGTGTGGGGGGGGGGTGTCACTTCATGCCACTAGAAGGCAATAATAAGGTGATGGTCATAGGTTTGGTTATGTTTACATTATAAATACATTTTAGGCCTCGTTCCAGAGCTTAGACATTGCTGATGCCTGACAGATCTTACAACGCCTGGATAGGTATATTACAGATCAGCTAACCACACTTTGTGTTATAGAAATCTGTCAGTTGATGACACAGTTGACGACGTGGCACGCAACCATTGGTTGATGCATGCATTGTCTGAGCAGGGGAACGCAACCACTGTCTGCTTATTGCCCCAGAGCGATACACTTTTTCCGCTCGAGGCAGGGCACTGTGGTCTGCTTATTGCCCTCGCCGCGACCAGAACAAAATAGCCAGCGAGATGTTTCGCTATAGGGCAGCCCCCTACGCGGGGTGGGGGCAATAAGCAGACCAGAGTGGCCCCTCTCCGATCATAAAAAAATTAGGCGGTGTCTCGCTTTCTCTACTATCTCTGCCACGGATTTCTTCCCTGTCATTAGCAAGTGATAGCAAACATGATCTATTATACAGATATTGACAAGATGTTCATGTAACCGCTCGAACAATGAAAATACATGTCCTCAAAGACGGAAGGCAGGCGGGAGGAGACGAGATCAGGTGGGACCATTCTAGCCAATGAGAGGACAACTAAGCGTGTGAACAACAGGCACAACTAAGTTGTTTTTTTCAAAGTTGCAGAATGCCACGTGCGTCCACTTATATCAGTACATTTGTAAAAACCTAAACTTTACTCTATTTAATCACATAACCCTCATGTAAATTCAAAGATCTCCATGCAAAAAGGTCTGCTAATCCCGTGGGGACAGATTTTTGGCGGAGGAACAGTAATCATCTCCTGAGTGGCGCAGCAGTCTAATGCACTGCTTCTCAGTGCTAGAGGTGTCACTACAGACCCTGGTTCGATTCCAGGCTGTATCACAACCGGCCGTGATTGGGAGTCTCATAGGGCTGGAGATCGGTCACATTGGCTAACACCTGGCTAATCCTCCGGCTAATCCAAACATAGATAGCAATCATTTATCTCTGGTAGAAGTCACATTTCTGACTAAATAACAACACGTACGTGCTTAAATCATGACCAATAATACTTATACTCACAGATGATGGCAATTTAAAGGCTAGAAAGACAAGGATGGCTATGGATTGTAAGCCAGACGACTCGCACAACTCTTTGTTCGCTACATACTTTAGTCTGAGACTGCCATCATCAAAGATTATGGATATACTGACAAGATACATGTCTCTCTGCCCTAACAATGGGAGTCGTTGTCCACAAAGCGGAACAGCGGGAAGTCTAGCGCCCTGCTATCCTTTCTTTGGATTGGTGGATACATTGTTGTAATCCTTTTTTGAATATTCGAGTGTTGTTGATGTCAACCGCCTGTATTCAATGAAGAGAGATGCTATGCTAATAGCCTCATACCATGGATATGCATAAACTCTTAGTTCTAGATAGAAAAAAATGTGTTAACTAAAATGGTTCTTCGCCTGTCCCCATACGAGAACCCTTTGAAGAACCCTTTTTGCTTCCAGGTAGAACACTTTTGGCTTCCATTTAGAATCCTTTCTACAGAGGGTTATACATGGAACACAAAAGGATTTACCTGTAATCAAAAAGGCTTCCCGTATGGGGACAGCTGAAGAACCCTTTTGGAATCCTTAGCTATCCCGAGGCAACTTCGATATGAAGTGTTTTTTTCCCGCAAAGTTGCTGGGATGTCACGTGTCCTTCTTATACCAGTACACTCGTAACAACTTAAGCATTACGGGACTTTTATTAGATCAAATAAACCTTGTGTAGCAAATAAGGTATACATTTTTTTGTTGACCAAACTCGACACTCTCTCATTGGAGTCCATACAAAAACTCCTTGCTTGGTGGGCGAAACAACGAAAAAACACTACCTGCTGGAGGGAGACAGATTTTCTGCCAAGTTGGGCCTCCCTCTTCTTCTTCCTCTCATGGAACTTGTTTGTGATGATGAGCATTGTACAAAACAAAGTCTTCAGCGAGGATCGCCTCTAACCAATCAGAGTATCAAAGCCAATAAGACATTTTCAAATCGCCGCTTTACTCACTTGTGTTCTGGCTCTGGCCCAACACATCGGTTTCTGGGCCAATCAGACGGCTCCGAATGTGTTTACATTCGGTGAAGGGGTCGGGAGGTACTCATTGCAGAGAAGAAACTAACGTCTGTGGGTGTGGTGTAGCATTTGGACGGAGCTAGCCCCTGCTGAGTCCCCAACAACCAGACATTACGGTTTTCAGGGGAAATTGAAAAATAGTCTGTGACACGACTTCCACTTCCGGACACTAAGAAGGAGACACTCCATCTCAACTCCTCCTCTACATTTACTGGCTTGGTTGAATGGTATAGAAGAGAACCTCCCCCTACAGTTTTTTTTTCTTCTCATCAAGACTAGTATGTAGGGAGTCTAGTTTCAGGCATTTCTTTTACGCCTGCTACGTTAGGTTACAACGGAGCAAGGAGTCTGGGTAGCCAGGCAAATAGACGGTGGCAAGTTTGAACATCGTGGGTGAGATTGAAAAGTAGCTACTAGCAACACTAACGAGTCACTTCCAGGTCACGAATTTGAGAACATTTAAAAATAAAAGTCCCTCGTGTCATAGTAGAAAAGTGTCAAAAACATATAGTGTAGTTTTTCCCAATGTAGTTATAATGTTGCATCCTATAACGTGCACTATGCAAAACTGCCAAAAAATACTGAATTCATATCATACACAGCTTTTACCGCATGCTTTTATTTTGATGGAAAAAAAACAGAAGTCTTAATGTGGCCAGCAGTCCCTGGCCACAGATTGCTGAAGTGACACTTCACATGCAAGCTCCTCTGTTCCTTCAAATGATGTATATAAACCCTGAATTTCGGATACTATGTATTGGCCAATGTAAGGCTTTGAAGCCACCGGTCGCCTATTGGCACTCCCCGGATGAAGCAGTCCTACAGAATTTCAATTAAATGTTTCAAGGACAATTATTTTGTCTGTTGTAGTGAGGAAAATAACATTAGAACTTAAAAACATGATACTTTAAGGAAAATGTTTTAATATAATTTTTCATTTTTTTTATGTTTAGCTCACATAATATAATTTGGAAGTATGTAATAAGGTTTACGTAATAGAATAAACACGCCAAAAACAAATATAGCCATTCATAAATGCATTGCTATAGCTTCCAAAATATTTTTTTGAACGGTGGGGGGTGCCAAGATGGAGGTGTGGTGGCTTCAAAACACTGCCCCCTGGTAGTCATCTAGTGTAAATATAAATAATTGATTCCATACTGCGCTTTGGAAAGATATGTCTGCAGGGTAATATTGTGAAAAGACTTGCTTTCGCAAGCAGTGTTTTATGTTAGAATGACATTTTTTGTATGTTAATTCTAAAGTCGGCTTAATTAGCCTAGCATACAAGCAAACAGATCACCATTGATATTACATTGTGTGTTAGCATGCTAGCTCCCGCTTTGGTAGTAATTTAGCTACATGTTGTACAGAATCCATGTATCTCTTTTGAGTGTTAAGATATTGTTTTCTTACGGGGCAATATGCTTGTGAGAACATTGCATAGATGCTTAGTTTGTGTATACTCTGTTTACAGTTATTTTGTGGCACTTCTAGCTATTTCTGCAAGTCAATTTGCTTGGGCTAGCAATCTTCTATGTTAGCTTGTGGTTAGAATGTATGCAGTCACTTTTTTTGGGGGGGGGGGTAAGATTTATTTAATATTTTATAAACAATACAAAACATACAGATACAAATGTTTTATTTAATTGAACCTTTATTTAACTTCTTATTCATAATGACGGCCTAACCCGGACAATGCTGGGCCAACTGTGCGCCGCCCTATGGGACTCAATCACGGCCGGCCGTGATTCAGCCTGGATTCGAACCAGGGACCGTAGTGTCACCTCTTGCAGTGCCTTAGACCGCTGCGCTACTCGGGTGCCTGAGTGGGGCTGCCGAGTGGTGCAAATGACAACATCAGACAAACAACGACTACATCACACCTACCCAGACCGACTAGCACACACCCCCATATCCAGCACCCACATCACTTTCCGCCACATGGCCTGAAACTGCAACATTTAGTTTCTCTCCGTAGCCCACTCAATATTTCAATAATAAATCATTTGATTTTTCCATTGTATTATTGGATTGTTTTATTTCCACTTTTTTAGTATACGTTTTTTTCGAGATATGGCATATTGGGGTGTAGTGAGATACCCTGTCTTGAAATACACAGACAGGCGGAATAAAGTACGTTTACATTGTAATACTTCTGACGGCCAACTTTCTAGTTCCGCCCACAACTTCTGGACTTTAGCGTTCTCTATTGAGTCATTATTAGTTTTGCACTCAAGACATGACTCTGCCGTTGTGCTGTATGATTTGTGAATTTTGTCTCTTGTATAATAAATTCTGTATGCAGTGATTCTATTCAATCATATTTGTATGCTTTATATTCATGTCGTGTACTGTAGATACAACTTGTATGTAGCTAATGTTAAAATAATTTTCACATAATCACATTGAAATGTATGCAATTCCTTTTGTTCTTAAGCTAGCTAGCTATTTGATATGATTGTGAAAACAAATGTGTTTCTACTCCGGTTTGTTTGGTTGATTTTCATTAAATTCACTTCACTCTGAATTGCGTGCTTGTCTATATTGTGAAAAATCACTTTGTTATATTGTACTGGAGTAAACATGAAAATATATTGTATTAACATGGAATTAGCAACAGCGTCAATTTACAGCCCTCTTACCTAGTATCTATCCTGTAAGTGTGAAGGTGGTACCTTGTAACAACATGGTAAGATCAGACAGATTTTCTTTTGTCTTCATGGAATGGAGTCATCCAATGTGGTGGTACTTCACAAATAACTACATTGTATCTATGTGGAAATAGACACCACTTCATTTTACAGCCCTCTTACATCATACAGTACCTAATCTTTAAATCTGAAGTTGGTGGTACCATGTAACAACAGGTTAAGATCACAGACAGATTTGCTGTTGTCTTTATGGGATGGAGTCGTCCAATGTAATTGTAGCTCACAAGTAACTCTATTGTATATATGTGGAAACAGACACCACTTAATTTTACCTACCCAGTAAGTATGAAGGTGGTACCTTGTAAGAACAGGGTAAGATCACGGGCAGATTTGTTGTCTTCGTGTGATGGAGTCGACAGACAGACAGACTGATAGAGGGAGAGTTCTCCATTAATAATATTTGATCAGAAAGGGTATAAGCCTGAGGCTACACTTGCTTAATAACCCTTTGAGACTTCTGATCTCTGACCCTTTACCTCTGACCTGAACCCTGGAAAATGATGACTAGTAACTGGGTCATTACTGTATTATAGCCATGTGAAAGGGCAATGCCGTCATCTTTATTAAGATTTAAATACAGCCCATCACTATAAGCTGTAGAAAGTCTTTGCAGTATAGCATACATACACACTGACAGACATGAACTGCCAGATGCTCCAATGATACCTGAGGGGGGTATTTGAGGTGTTATCGGGTATGAGTGTCATCCCAACTGGAAAATGACCATTTCCTCACCAGCCAAAGAGGGCTCTCTGCTCCTCTCAGCCTAAGGACATTGTCTCTGTTGTACATTATTTTATGTTTATTTTTTTAGATTGTCTACACGTGTTAAGGGGAGACAATCAAACGTTTCACATGATCTGGTGCCTACTGCCCTCCCCAGCTCCCGACTACCACTGCTTTCATTTCAGCAAAATGATTGCGCAATGAAGTCCCTTCGGACCATGGACATTGTTGCTCACTGTCTCTGGCCCATTGAGCTTTCAGAATAAAGAGTTTAACCAAATAGATTAACTTCATGATGAATGATGCCAATTCCTAAACAATAATGTTGTCATTTCAGACAACATACAACGTCCTACATTCAGCCAGGTGTTAAGGTAACATTGCGCCTCAATTCATAAATGCGCTCTGTCAAGTTTCAGCAGAGTGAAACATATTTCCCAATCATATGACATTTAATGAAAATTAGCAAATGGCCTAACCCCCTAACTGTGAGTAGAAAATAAAAGTTAGTAGGCTTTTACCTCCGTGGACGCAGTGCTCCTGTCCTTGGGGACTGCACTTTTTTGACTGTTGGTGGGGAAGCTCTTGATTGACACCTGAGTCATCGTCAAGAAGACTACCCACAGTAGGTTAACCTTCCTGTGCATTTTCTGCATGTCTTTTCCAAGTTGGGACAGCAGCTGTTGGTTTCGTCGGTGTTTGCTGGTGTTGCGATGCTTTGGTCGGTGTGGAAAGCAACAGCAGATATTTAGAAGCCGCTTGGCGTGCTGGACACGTTTTCAGAACCCTCGAGTCTGGCCCATAGCCTAAATATAATCAATATAAATCCGAAATCAATATGTAAGACTTTGCGATATACGATTCTTAATCCAATGTTGTTTGAAAGTGAACTCAGCTTTCAGAGCTGGAGCTGAATTTGGAACCAATTTGATGCGTCTCGTCGGTGCTCTTTGCTCCCCAAATGCGCCATTAGGCTACTTCCAACGTTGACGCTCAAAGGTTACTTAAAATATGTTGCACTGTGATCATTAATTCCCGTTGGCTCTTCTCCCGCCAATATCCAGTCTTAGTCTTGTATCAAAACCGTTCAGAACTAGATCAGGCTATCGGCTGGTAGCTATGTTGCCTACCTATCCTTCATTGACTTTACACTCTCCAAAGACGCTTCGTCTCCTTACTTGCTCGCTTTCCGTACACGCTTCTTCGGTCCTGCTATTGCAACCTTATAGTATACTCCTTTGAAATACATGGACTTGAGTTT
Source organism: Salvelinus namaycush (assembly GCF_016432855.1). Taxonomy (NCBI): domain Eukaryota; kingdom Metazoa; phylum Chordata; class Actinopteri; order Salmoniformes; family Salmonidae; genus Salvelinus; species Salvelinus namaycush. Next base: position 40,222,894 of record NC_052321.1, on the reverse strand, counting down.
ATCCCGAGTTTTAATAAGTAACTTTCTCTAACCTTAACTGCTGCTAACTCAAATATGCTCGCATGCGCTCTGCTGTGCCTGTTGTAAGGAACCTCTTCTTTGACTGCTTGAGAAAAGCCGTTTGTCATCTACAGTCGTCGCTGCTTCTCTCTCTCTCTCTGTCACCATCTGTTCAGTCCCAGTCACCTTCGCAGAGACCACTCGTAGTACAGTGGCCTCATTGGCTGAGGGCTCGATCCGCATCTCCCATTTTACTGGTGAGTTCTGAGGGAGGGTCTTACGAAAGAGCGCACAATAAAAGAGCGAAATCAAGGAATGAATGAGAGACCGAAATGAATGAAGTTTTGTGATGGGGTGATTTAAATATGAGCAAAATAAAAGGATAACATTATGAAGGAGAGGAAGGATAAGGCCGAAGACGGTGGCTAAACAGAGAATGCTCCCTTTTGAATAAGTCTGAAGGTTAGACACTCCCCGTTGGACTAGAGGGGCGTGTGGTTTAATAATGCCAGTTGATATGGAGTAATTCATTTTCTTTGTTCGGGGATGAGCTTAATTAAATGACTTTTCCCAGAGTTCCCATTTATCTCGCTATCATCTTGTCCATGTGCCAGAATTTCCCGTTTTGACTCCAAAGGTTGCAGAAGCCAGGGACTAGAGTGTTGGGTTTTCTCCCAGACTGAAGATACATATGAAGTGAAGCTGATGACGGGTGTGACCTTGTAAACTAAAGAGCGAGAAATGATGAACTTCTCTCCACAGAGGGAATCAGAGATAGCGAAAGACGCAAGACAACGCCATGGCATGATTTACAGCGACCGACAGTATGAGTTTATTCTGTGATAAACATGTTGAATTAAAACCACACCTCATTTTATGTTAGCCCTCAGACCGAACTCTCCCTTTGATAACCGATGAACCAGCTCTGAATTATGACACATGAGAAGGATAACATTATCTGGAAATCTCCCACCTCTTCAGGCTTATACTGTGTGTGACAGAGAGCGAGCATGAGCATGCGAGTGAGTTAGTGAGAGAGATTCTGTGTGTTATCTCTGACTTCCGTCAGACTGTATTGCTAAGAAAGGAAAAAGTGATGTGTTTTAAGAGAGCAGGTGATGAAGGAGCTGTTCAACTCATGGTATAAGATGTGCTGGAAACAGAGACAGCATTCAAAGTGATCCTGTTACCACCTGTTAACAGCTCTCAACACCTTTACAGGTTTGATCTTAGCTTATTTTTCTTCAGCACCACTCTGTTCAATTCCATACAGTGCGTTCAGAAAGTATCCACAAACCTGACCTACACACAATATCCAATAATGTCAAAGTGGAATGAGGTTTTATTTATTTTTTACTAATTAATAAAAAAGAAAAAGCTGAAATGTCTTAAGTATTCAAACTCTTTGTTATGGCAAGTTATGGCGAGTAAAAATGTACTTAACAAGCGACATAATAAGTCGCATGGACTCACTCTGTGTGCCATAATAGTGTTTAACATGACTACCTCATCTCTGTACCCCACACATACAATTATCTGGAAGGTCCCTCAGTCGAGCAGGGATTTTCCAGGGATGCTTTACAATGCCTCACAAAGAAGGGCACCTATTGGTAAATGGATAAAAAATAAATATAATTTAATATCCCTTTGAGCATGAAGTTATTAACTACACTTTTGATGGTGCATCAATAAACCCAGTTACTGCAAAGAAACAGGCGTCCTTCCTAGCTCAGTTGCCGGAGAGGAAGGAAACTGCTCAGTGATTTCACCATGAGGCCAAAGGTGACTTTAAAACAGTTACAGGAGAAAACTGAGGATGGATCAACAACATCGTAGTTACTCCACAATACTAACCTAATTGACAGAGCAAAAAGGAAGCCAGTACAGAATAAAAATATTCCAAAACATGCATCCTGTTTGCAACAAGGCACTAAAGTAATACTGCTAAAAAAATAGCAAAGAAATTAACTTTATGTCCTGAATAAAAAGTGTTGTGTTTCGGGCAAATCCAATACAACACATTACTGAGCACCACTCTACATATTTTCAAGCATAGTGGTGGCTGCATCATGTTATGGGTATGCTTGTAATTGTTAAGGACTGGGGAGTTTTTCAGGATAAAAAGAAACGTAATGGATCTAAGCACAGGCAAAATCCTAGAGGAAAACCTGCTTCAGTCTGCTTTCCCCCAGACACTGGGAGATGAATTCACCTTTCAACAGGACAATAACCTTAAACACAAGACCAAATCTACACTGGAGTTGCTTACCAAGAAGACAGTGAATGTTCCTGAGAGGCCGATTCACAGTTTTGAAATCTACTTCAAAATCTATGTCAAGACCTGAAAATGGTTGTCTAGCAATGATCAACAACCAATTGACAGTGCTTGAAGAATTTTGAAAAAAATTATGGAAAAATGTTGCACAATCCAGGTGTGGAAATCTCTTAATTTATTTAACCTTTATTTAACTAGGAAAGTAAATTAAGAACAAATTCTTATTTACAATGACGGCCTACTTCGGCCAAACCCTAACCCGGACGACGCTGGGCCAATTGTGCGCCGCCCTATAGGACTCCCAATCACGGCCAGTTATGATACAGCCTGAAATCGAACCAGGGTCTGTAATGACACCTCTAGCACTGAGATGCAGTGCCTTAGACCGCTGCGCCACTCGGGAGCCTCAGCTCTTAGAAACTAACCCAGAAAGACTCACAGCTGTAATCACTGCCAAAAGTGCTTTTAAAAAGTATTGGCTCAGGGGTGTGGAATACTTATGTAAATTAGATCTGTTTTTCATTTTCAATAAATTTGTACAAATTTCTAAAACATGTTTTCACTTTGTCATTATGGTGTATTGGTTGTAGCTGGGTGAGATAAAACAAATAATATGAACAAGAAAATGTGGTATAAGTCAAGGGTTCTGAATACTTTCAGAAGGCACTGTAGCTAAAGCAAAATTAAATGGAATGTGTGAAGCAATCTGGCCTCATTCACAAACCGACTCAGAGTGCTGATCCTGTTTTGCATTTGAAATCATAATGAATAAGAGGTGGGGTCTGTTCCGAGATCAGCACTTCTACCCTGAGACGCTTTCGTAATACAGGCCCTGATGTGTAATAAGTCAATAACGATTCATTTGTAATAAAACACAAAGCGTTGTTACATTATTTTAATGACATCTTGATGTCCGTAACATGAGTGAAACAGTTACAAATAGGTCATCCACTGATATGTAGCAAACACTGCATTTTTCTTTGATTCCAAAAAAAAGGTACAGCTATTATTATGCACTATTTGTAGCACATCCAAGTTATGTTAGAACACATACATGTAGTTTTAAAGCAGTTGAATGGCCACTCACACCCTGTCTCACCCGAGAGACAGGTCATCCACACATGAGGCAGAAGGACAGTGTTGACGTCTTAAGAAGTTTGACATTAAGACTTTGAAACCTCATCAGTATCATGTTGTATTTCTCTTTGTGCAAACAAGAAAAATAGAAATATACAAAAGACATTTTCACACACATCCAGTGCAGATTTACTTCAAACTTTGAGGGGAAAAAAATAGCTAGCTGTATGAGTCAAATCATTCGTCATTGTGAGACAGTTCTTTGTACAGTAAGAAAAATGAATGAAAATCTATTTAGTTCTCTATATTTTAAACGATCTTAATGTCTCTCCTTCAGCTCTTTGCAGGTCACTTATATTAATAAACTCTCAAAGATTCCTTTTTTTTTTTTTTTTTTTACACAAACAGAACATGTCCTTGTCTTCAAAGTGATATATCAATTTCATACATTAAAATCAGTAATTTTGGAATGAGTTCAGGTTGAGCACCTTGTTTCTTGGTGTACTAGCAGCGTCAGTGACTACGTCATACTGTACATGCATCGCTAAGGTGTGCCAAACAATAAAATACTCATCAGTAGTGATTGCACTGTGATCAGTCAGAGGTGTAGAAGTATGTGCATGCAGGACATGGCTTCAGAGCTGCCAGTGATAAAATGTTACATTTTTTCCAAATTGAGAAAAAACATGGAAACATGAATAAATAAATCTGTACATTAAACAACTCTCTCTGTCACACACACGTTTGGTTAAGACTAAGTCTGCCCCCCCCCCCCCATCTGATAGATCCGTTTCCCTGGATACGACTTTTTCCTACTGGAGTGGGTGGAGTTTTCCCCAAACCACCGATACTGGGTCATATAGTTGTTCATCCCCCTAATGATAACGTTAGGATCGGGGTAGAATAATCTGATCCTCGATCTGTGGTTAGGAGCTACAGCTGAAACAGCCTGGAACCAAGGGCGAGGAGGAGTGATGTGCTCATAGCTCATCTGAAAGTAAAGGCCTTGGTACAACGTCTCTCACTCTGACCTGTTACGAGATATAGTCATCTGTAAATAAAAATCATAAATACTTTGGAAAGAGAACATAGTTAGAGATTCAAGTAAGACACGGGTTCCTGGCTGCAAGTTAGAACAGCAAGGTTTAGCTCCAGGAGTCGGTTACACCAGACATGCATCTCAAAGCACTCCTAAACTGTACTTCATAGCAATACCATCACTGAGTAGAGTAGGATAACGTTGCCCCTTGACACTGTGCTAAGGCCAGTTATACATTTCACCCCCAATGGGTAAGGATAGGTTTTGGGGAGGGTAAGCTGGTCCTAGATCTGTACCTAAGGGAAACTTCTAACAGACACTCACTGTGTGTTTTATGACCTTTAGAAATCACCATTGAGTTTGTTTGTTTGTGTTGATTCTTCTTGTTCTTCATCTCTCCTCCAAAAATGTTAAATACTTCGGTTCGGGATGAGTATCCCGAAAGCTTCGTAAGCTACAGTTAGGTTGGTCTTTCCAAATCACACCGTTTCTCCCAAACACACATCAGAGATGACATGACATAGGCATGACATAAAGCAGCTACAAGCACACATAAGCAGTCCTCAGTCTACTAATCCTCCAGAAACAAAATGCCACAATAAATTAAGAAGCAGACCCAACATTTCATTATTTAAGACAAAACAGAGGTAAGAAATAATCGTTTGAAAAAATAAATGTTTTCTGTGTTTTTTTTTCCTTCTTCGCCATGATGCGGTGAGTTTCCTGGTAAAATAAGGCAGGCGTGTGAAAGTTAAAACCTTGTGTTAGATGAATAAAGTGGTTCTGTGACATCAAGGCGAGCACATTTTGGTTCTGGGTGTGGAAGACTGCCAGTCCAATCTGGTCAGATCCGGTCTAGTCCACTCTGGTCCAGTTCAGTCTTGTATCTGGTCGTAGATGCTATGGTCGACGACTCAGTCCAGAGAGGGCAGTCTCTTGTGTCTGGAGTACTTGACCTGCAGTAGGTCTCCTACCTCACTGATCACACTCAGGGCCTAACCATAGAGACACAAACAACATAAATGTTACATTATCACACAGATACGCACGTCAATGATCACTCTAGTGTGTTGTGTGTTCGGGTTAATGATCACACACACGTCATGCCTGCAGAGACACACACACACACATTACTGATTACACTCAGAGCCTGACAAAACAAACACATACCGTCTTGCTTAACATGTATACCGATGGAAGACACACTTACGCCAAAACTCACATCTATGTCTAACACAGGCTGACTACAGCTGTCTGAAGCTACCATTTGATGTTAGTCAGTTGAGAGTGATGCGAGTCCTCCCAGATCACTAACACATGGTACAGTAGGATCTATGATGGGGGAAGACTGGGACTTGAGAGAGCAGAGCTAGCATGGTGATCTCTCACACAACTCACTCATCTACAACATGACTATCACGTCAAGACCCACAATGGCAGAATCTCACTATTGGCCAGGCACTAAAGAGGCACAGTGATGTAAGAGAAGAAGAGGGAAGAGAGGTGATACACCAATCAATGTGACACCAAAGAATGGATAGCAGACAGCAGTTGAAGTCGGAGGTTTACATACACTTAGGTTGGAGTCATTAACTTGTTTTTCAACCACTCCACAAATTTCTTGTGAACAAACTATAGTTTTGGCAAGTCGGTTAGGACATCTACCTTGTGAATGACAAGTAATTTTTCCAACAATTGTTTACAGACAGATTAATTCACTGTATCACAATTCCAGTGGGTCAGAAGTTTACATACACTAAGTTGACTGAGCCTTTAAACAGCTTCCAGAAAATGATGTAATGACTTTAGAAGCTTCTGATAGGCTAATTGACATCATTTTAGTCAAGTGGAGGTGTACCTGTGGATGTATTTCAAGGCCTAACTTCAAACTCAGTGCCTCTTTGCTTGACATCATGGGAAAATCTAAAGAAATCAGCCAAGACCTCAGAAAAAAGACCTCCACAAGTCTGGTCCATCCTTGGGAGCAATTTCCAAAAGCCTGAAGGTATCACGTTCATCTGTACAAACAATAATACCCAAGTATAAACACCATGGGATCATGCAGCCGGGATACCGCTCAGGAAAGAGACGTGTTCTGTCTCCTAGAGATGAACGTACTTTGGTGCGAAAAGTGCAAATCAATCCCAGAAGAACAGCAAAGGACCTTGTGAAGATGCTGGAGGAAACGGGTATGAAAGTATCTATATCCACAGTAAAACGAGTCCTATATCGACGTAACCTGAAAGGCCGCTCAGCAAGGCAGAAGCCACTGCTCCAAAACCACCATAAAAAAGCATGACTACGGTTTGCAACTGCACATGTGGACAAAGATCGTACTTTTTGGAGAAATGTCCTCTGGCCTGATGAAAAAAAAATAGAACTGTTTGGCCATAATGACCATCGTAATGTTTGGCGGAAAAAGGGGGAGGCTTGCAAGCCGAAGAACACCATCCCAACCGTGAAGTACGGGGGTGCAGCATCATGTTGTGGGGGGTGCTTTGCTGCAGGAGGGACTGGTGCACTTCACAAAATAGACGGCATCGTGAGAAAGGAAAATGATGTGGATATATTGAAGCAACATCAAGACATCAGTCAGGAATTTAAAGCTTGGTCGCAAATGGGTCTTCCAAACGGACAATGACCCCAAGCATACTTCCAAAGTTGTGGCGAAATGGCTTAAGGACAACAAAGTCAAGGTATTGGAGTGGCCATCACAAAGCCCTGACCTCAATCATATAGAAAATTTGTGGGCAGAACTGAAAAAGTGTGTGCGAGCAAGGAGGCCTACAAATCTGACTCAGTTACACCAGCTCTGTAAGGAGGAATGGGCCAAAATTCACCCAACTTATTGTGGGAAGCTTGTGGAAGGCTACCCGAAATGTTTGACCCAAGTTAAACAATGTAAAGGCAATGCTACCAAATACTAATTGACTATGTAAACTTCTGACCCACTGGGAATGTGATGAAAGAAATAAAAGCTGAAATAAATCATTCTCTACTATTATTCTGACATTTCACATTCTTAAAATAAAGTGGTGATCCTACCTGACCTAAGACAGGGATTTTTTACTTGGAATAATTTCAGGAATTGTGAAAAACTGAGTTTAAATGTATTTGGCTGTGTATGTAAACCTCCGACTTCAACTGTAGATATATGAGAGAGAGAAAGGGCCAGAGCAAGAGGGGAACAGAGAGAGAGAGTGTGAGAGAAAGACAGACAAGGAAAGCACTGCTTTATGTGAAAAAGGGGTGATGGAAAATGTATGGGAAAGAAGGAGTGCGTGAGATAGAAGAAAGTAGAGAGAAAGACAGATACATTGGAGCTGCTGTGGATGGCAAGAGCGTATCAGAGAGCATTATGGGCAAGTGGAAGTCCTCACTCCATCACTCCCTCCACCAAGGTTGGAGTCGATATGAATTGAAAGAAGTAAATTCAGGAAATAAACTGAAATAAACTGAAATTCCAATTCAACAAAACACTTTTTTTCCTTTGAATTCTCAATAAAAAAAGCTTTATTTTTATTTTTCATTTTTGAATTTTAAATTCAAATCACTTCCTGAGGTAAATCCCACTCTAGTCAACTTTTGATCTCTCCCAAAACCACTGACTGAGCTTTATATAAGCACGAGTCTAGTTACAACTACGATGAAATACAAAACGTGAATAAGAACTTGAGGAAGAAAATGTAAAAATGTGTGACTCAATTAGGGCTGGGCGATATGGTCAAAATATTATATCATGGTATTTAAAAAAAAAAAAAAAAATTGGATGGTATTTTTAGTTTTTGAATAATAACAAGGTCTACATATATTTTTTATTTTACCTTTATTTAAAGTGGTTAGAGCGTTGGACTAGTGGGTTAACTGCCTTGTTCAGGGGCAGAACGACAGATTTTTACCGATCTTGCAACCTTCCGATTACTAGTCCAACGCTCCAACCACTAGGCTACCTGCCCCCCCTTTATGAGTAGTAAGTGATCCTAGGGTGGCAACACATACATTCTAAGTGATTTCAATTAGTCTTTCTCCATTATGATTGTTTTATAGTGTTCAATTCAACCAAAACTAATTTTAGCACCTTTAGCATTTCTGCATTTCCTGCACTCAATTGCAGTGGTGAAAAAAGTACCCAATTGTCATACTTGAGTAAAAGTAAAGATACGTTCATAGAAAACTATTCAACTAAAAGTGAAAGTCCTGTTGCACAAACAACATGCTGATTTAAGTCTACACCATCACTGTATCAGGCTGTATTAGCTAGCTACGTTTGCTCTTAAGCAGTACATTTATTAGCTAGCTAGCTATTAGCAGCTAACAATTAGCGTCTCACAAGATTTAGCGCAACTTGCTAAGAAAAGACAAACTAGCTGTTTGCTGATGTGAGAAACACAAACGAATAGTGTCATTAAAGAACGCTAGTGGGTTTATATTAAGAAGCAAAGGGAAAACAGCATTGCTGTCATCAACATTGTTGCATGTGCTGCATTGACTATGCAGACTGAACGCAAGTGTCTCATGGTTGAGGAACATTTTATGCGCTCCTTGAGTGACAGAGGGCGTGGCTAGTTTTGTGTGGAAAGTGGCAAGGAGAGAAAGAGCGGAGAGAGATTACTAAAGTAGCGAAGTAAACTATACAAATTGACATTACAAATGGCATATCACATTTAACAAACCAAACATTCAAATACCAGTATAGAAGGTTAAGTAAAAACCTAAACCGGTCCCTGCATCAATACCGGTATATCATAAAATACGGTATACCGCCCAGCCCTAGACTCAATGTGAAAACAGATAACGTCACATCAAAGGGTGGTTTGGGTTCTAGGGGGAGGAGAGGGAGGAGAGAAGGGGTACAGGCCATTGTGAAAGAGAAGTTAAAAGAGGATAAAAAAAAGAGGTGGAGGCAGAGTGAGTGTGCTTTTCAGCAGAGTTAAATGGGGAGTCCTGGGGGAGAGAGAGATTAAGAGAGGCTGTTTGATCTAATGCCAGCAATGAGGGGAGGGGAGGTCACACTTACATACACCCACCACTAAGGGGGATGGGGGGTAACCTACTAAGGTAAGTTTTATTTTCTCTACCCACCCCATTTTTCAATCTGGTGACCCCACATGGGGTCCTGTACCCGAGTTTGGGAAACGCTGCACTAGGAAGAGGAAGCTATAGAATGGAAGAAAGAACGGAAGGACACAGGACCATGAGTGTACGCTCTTTATGTCTTTGGTGTGAAAAAGGTAGCCATTTTGTGCCAAGCATGGGGGGGGGGTAGTTACCGTGTCGAGCATGTCTTTGGTGTGAGCGGCAGAGATACAGAATCGTGCTCTGGACTCGATGATGGGTGTGGCTGGAAAGCCCACCACCACCACCCCGATGTTCCTCTTCAGCATCTCTCGACCAAACGCCCTGAGAGAAAGAGAGAGCGAGAGACAGAGAGATAGAGAAGCATAAAGAAAGAGAGAGAGAAGCATAAAGAGAGAGCGAGAGAGAAAGCGAGAGAGGGCGTCGAACAACAACTTTAGAGGAGTAGTTTGCGAGTAGGTGCGCAACCAAATGTGCATTTTAAGGTTTGAGCCTAATTTGAAAAACAAAACTGCATTCAAGCCACTTGGTTTACTATAAAGTTGAGGAATGGGGCTGGGGAAAGGCAACCTCTCATATTCATAGATTAAACTATGGATGCCAGGGCTGACTCACCCGATCTTGGCCGGCATGTAGAGCATCATGGGAACTACGGGCGAGTCGTTGTTTCCGTAGATGATAAAGCCCATCTCTGTCAGTCTCCGACGGAAATACAACGTGTTCTCTGCCAACTGCTGCACGCGATCACGACCTGGACACACACACACACACACACACACACGCGAGGTTGGGGTGAATTTAAGGATTTAACCTTTCTAGGATGAGTGTGCCGCTAGCGGCACTCCCCCCCCCCCCCACTGAAAAACCAGTGCCGCGAAATTCAAAAAAAATATTTTTTAAAAATATTTAACTTTCACACATTAAAGTCCAATACAGCTAATGAAAGACACAGATCTTGTGAATCCAGTCAACATGTCCGATTTTTAAAATGTTTTACAGGGAAGACACAATATGTAAAGATGTACATCTATTACCTAAAAACACATTAGCATAATCCACCATCTTTTATTTGTCCACCAACACCAGTAGCCATCACCAATTCGGCTAAACTAAGATATTTATAGCCCCTAACCAACAAAAAAACTCATTAGATGACAGTCTGATAACATATTTATGGTATGGGATAGGTTTTGTTAGAAAAAAGTGCATATTTCAGGTAGATGGCATAGGTTACAATTGCACCCACCGTCACAAATGGAATAGAAAAACTACTTAGAGCAACGTGTTTACCTACTTACTAATCATCAAACATTTCGTAAAAATACACAGCATACACGAATCGAAAGACACAGATCCTGTGAATACAGACAATATTTCAGATTTTCTAAGTGTCTTACAGCGAAAACACAATAAATCGTTATATTAGCATAGCACATACCACATAGCAGCCCAGCATTGATTCTAGCCAAAGTGAGCGATAAAAGTCAACATCGCCAAAAGATATTAATTTTTTCACTAACCTTCTCAGAATTCTTCCGATGACACTCCTGTAACATCACATTACAACATGCATATACAGTTTGATCGCAAATGTTTATATTTAGCCACCAAAATCATGGTTATACAATGTGAAATTTAGCTCAGCTGGTCAGAAAATTTCCTTGCGCCACTTAGACAGTGATCTACTCTTATACATAAATACTCATAAACGTGACTAAAAAATATAGGGTGGACAGGGATTGATAGACAATTTAATTCTTAATACAATTGCGTTATTACATTTTTTAATTTATCCTTACTTTTCAATACAGTTTGCGCCAAGCGAAGCTACGTCAAAAAACATGGCGTCCTAAGCCACTAAAATGTTTCGACAGAAACACGATTTATCATAATAAAAATGTCCTACTTTGAGCTGTTCTTCCATCAGTATCTTGGGCAAAGGATCCTTTCTTGGGAGAAATCGTCTTTTGGTGGAAAGCTGTCCTCTTGCCATGTGGAAATGCCAACGGCGTTCGGGATGAACTGAAAAGCGTGCCCAACTATTCACATCGTTGCAAAAATAAATGTCCCAAAATCGCACTAAACGGATATAAATTGCTATAAAACGCTTTAAATTAACTACCTTATGATGTTTTTAACTCCCATAACGAGTAGAAACATGACCCGAGTAATATTACCCCCTTCACTAATGCTTGGAAAAGGTGCGGGCCGGTGTCCTCTAGGCGCATGACGCAGCTCCAAAAGAATGACTAGCTTCAGGGTTTTTTCATTTGTAGGGCCTGTGAACGCGCAATCGACTCCATTGGAATCGTCATCACGTAAAGGCATCCAGGGGCAGACGTAAGAAGTGTCCGTATAGTCATAGCAAAATCAGTGCCTTTTTAACTGACTTCAGAACAGTGGCCAACATTTCTGAAATCTGAATCCATGTCAGGGAAATTGCTGTAGAATGGGCTCTGTTCCACTTAGAGACAAAATTTCAACTCCTATAGAAACTATAGACTGTTTTCTATCCAATAATAATAATAATATGCATATTGTACGATCAAGGATTTTGTGGGAAGCCGTTTAAAAAAAGTACCCAATTAGCATAAATAGCCTAAACAGCGCCCTCATCCCCAACAGGTTAAAAACGAGTAGCTAAAGCCTGAACCTACTCAATGTTGGTTAAAACTCTTTCTAAGATTACACAGTAACACCCTCCAGTGGTTTGTCCTCTGTCCAGACAGACAGACAGACAGACAGACAGACAGACAGACAGACAGACAGACAGACAGACAGACAGACAGACAGACAGACAGACACAGCTGATGTTAACCCAGTCTGTCTCTCTGTTACCATCTGGCTGTAGCCTTTATCAGACTGGTTGAGCTCAAGACAGACCCTCATGCCCCAGGCATATACTGCAGATCTCTATCTATTCCTACACAGCATTGGGGATACAGGTAGTCTGTCTGTCTGTGTGTCTGTGTGTGTGTATGTGAAAGGGTCTGTGTGTGCTTCAAGGGCTGAAAGCATTACGAGCCAATTGATTACAACTTGTACATACACATTGGTACACACATCTACATCATCCTTTTGAAAGGAGGTCAACACACTTTCTAACCAAGCTCCTCGCAGTAATATTGAGGGAGAGCAGAATTCCGCTTGTTCCTTTATTGGCTATGAGGCGGACGGAACAGTTTCGGAGGGCCAGCTTGCATTTCTGCACGCCTCGGGTTCTCACTTGTCAAATATTCCGCGCATGCTAAGGACTCGGGCCCAGGAATTTCCCCTTCCCTGATGATTCCCCCCTGCTAGTCGCCCCTCCGCCGCCGTTGGCCAGATGCGCTAAGTGACGCCTTCAAGTCACTTTGCGGTGACACATTCCCAACAAAACACATCATCCCCAATTGAGAGCTACACATTAGAGAGTGACACATGTCAGGATTGGTTTATGGAATGCTGACGTTTTTGCTGAAACGGGGGGGGGGAGCAGCAATCACTTGAGCGAGAGGAGAAGAGGGAAAGCGACAAGTGTGGGAACGTGACAGGGGATCATTGGACTCGACGTGTGTATAACATATGAAAGTTGACTTGATTGGCTGATTAAGGGGGGATAGCCCCCCCCCCCCCCCCCCCCCCCCACGGAGACATATGCTAACATTGCCAAATAAAGTGACTCACTGGTTGATGGCACACTGTGGTATTTCACCCAATAGATATGTGAGTTTATTCAAATTGGGTTTGTTTTTGAATTATTTCTGGATCTGTGTAATCTGAGGGAAATATGCGTCTCTAATTTGGGCATACATTTGGCAGGAGGTTAGGAAGTGCAGCTCAGTATCCACCTCATTTTGTGGGCAGTGTGCACATAGCCTGTCTTCTCTTGAGAGCCAGGTCTGCCTACGGTGGCCTTTATCAATAGCAAGGCTACGCTCACTGAGTCTGTACATAGTCAAAGCTTTCCTTAAGTTTGGGTCAGTCACAGTGGTCAAGTATTCTGCCACTGTGTACTCTCTGTTTAGGGCCAAATAGTATTCTAGTTTGCTGTTTTTTTGTTAATTCTTTCCAATGTCTCAAGTAATAATATTTTTGTTTTCTCATGATTTGTTTGGGTCCAATTGTGTTGCGGTCCTGGGTCTGTTTGTGAACAGAGCCCCAGGACCAGCTTGCTCTTCTCCAGGTTCATCTCTCTGTAGGTGATGGCTTTGTTATGGAAGGTTTGGGAATTGCTTCCATTTAGGTGGTTGTAGAACTGAACGGCTCTTTTCTGGATTTTGATAATTAGCAGGTATCGGCCTAATTCTGCTCTGCATGCATTATTTGGTGTTTTACGTTGTACACTGAGGATATTTTTGCAGAATTCTGCATGCAGTCTCTAAATTTGGTGTTTGTCCCATTTTGTGAATTCTTGGTTGGTAAGCGGACCCCAGACCTCACAACCATAAAAGGGCAGTAGGTTCTATAACTGATCCAAGTATTCTTAGCCAGATCCTAATTGGTATGTCAAATGTTATGTTCCTTTGAATGGCATAGAAGGCCCTTCTTGCCTCGTCTCTCAGCTCGTTTACAGCTTTGTGGAAGTTACCTGTGGCCGCTGACGTTTAGGCCGAGGTATGTATAGTTTGTGTGTTCTAGGGCAACGGTGTTTTTGGAACACCATTATTTGTTGTCTTACTGAGATTTACTGTCAGGGCCCAGGTCTGACAGCATATGTGCAGAAGATCTAGGTGCTGCTGTAGGCCCTTGCTTGGTGACAGAAGCACCCGATCATCAGCAAACAGTAGACATTTGACTTCAGATTCTAGTAGGGTGAGGCCGGGTGCTGCAGACTGTTTTAGTGCCCTCGCCAATCCGTTGATATATATGTTGAAGAGGGTGGGGCTTAAGCTGCATCCTTGTCTCACCCCATGGCCCTGTGGAAAGAAATGTGTTTTTTGCCCATTTTAACCACACACTTGTTGTTTGTGTACATGTATTTTATAATGTTGTATTTCCCCCCCCAACACCACTTTCCATCAATTTGTATAGCAGACCCTCATGCCAAATTGAGTCAAAAGCATGAAAAGACTTTGCCTTTGTTTTGGTTTGTTTGTTTGTTTGTCAATTAGGGTGTGCAGGGTGAATACGTTGTCTGTCGTACGGTAATTTGGTAAAAAGCCAATTTGACATTTGCTCAGTACATTGTTTTCATTGAGGAAATGAACTAGTCTGATGTTAATGATAATGCAGAGAATTTTTAAGGTTGCTGTTGATGCATATCCCACGGTAGTTATTGGGGTCAAATGTCTCCACTTTTGTGGATTGGGGTGATCAGTCCTTGGTTCCAAATATTTGGGAAGATGCCAGAGTGAAGGATGATGTTAAAGAGTTTAAGTATAGCCAATTGGAATTTGTGGTCTGTATATTTTATCATTTCATTGAGGATACCATCAACACCACAGGCCTTTTTGGGTTGGAGGGTTTGTATATTGTCCTGTAGTTCATTCAATGTAACTGGAGGATCCAGTGGGTTCTGGTAGTCTTTAATAGTTGATTCTAAGATTAGCATTTGATCATGTACATTTTTTTGGATGTTTGTTCTTTGCTTGGAGAAGTGGGTTAACCATACATCTCCGTTTTGGATAGATAACTCTGCACACAACCCCCCTGAAAACATATTCCCACCCTTTCGACTCCATCCCCCTCTCTCTCCCTCTCCTCCGGCTGCTCACACACACTGTGGGAAAGTATATACCCGACGGCGCAGGACTGACAGCACAGTATTATCACTGTGTGTATATATCCATCCTGCATGGTCAGTCAGCCCATTGCATGCCAGAGATGACTTGCACACTGGGCAGAGAGAATCACTTAGGGCTGTCCCGAATCGATAATGACCTTGATGAAAACAAATGGCAGCAGGCTGCTTGGTCTGGTTCTGAGTCACTATCCTCTCATCGTCCTAATAGAGCTGTGTGTTGTGTTTCAACTGATACTGGACACTTGGCACTGCCCACCAATACACAAGACTACTGCCACTGCTGAGAGTGTATGAGAGTGTATGAGAGTGTATGAGAGTGTATGAGAGTGTATGAGAGTGAGAGAGAGAGAGAAATAACACAATGTCTCTCTTACTCACGTTCACCCTCACACAAGCACATACTCGTTGCCATGTTCTCCAGCCATTTCCCTAATGAACCCAGCCTTTCCCCTCCAGAGCTGTGATCAGCTACATAAACTGTGAGGAGAACAAATGTATTAAGACCCAGAGCAGGGCTGGCCATCTGAAAGCAATAAGGCCTTACAGGGGGAGCTGTGTGTGTGTGAGTGGTCGCTGACTTCAAGCTCTTCAGTCAGAGTGTTCTCTCTCCAGGGGGATGGGGTGCAGGGCTCTCCAAAGAAAATCTTTCTGGGGTACCCTTTCAACAGCTAGTTTCACAACACACACACACGTACGCAGTGGCACGGGCACACACACGTACACATACACACTTAACTCCTTCCAGACACGGGGCAAAAGGATCTGGAGTGAAAGATGGGGGGGAGAGATGAAGGAAGGGGGGAGGGGTGGAGGGGGAAAAGGAGAGGGATTGAGGGAGGTGGAGGGGCGAAAGAGCTTCCAGATGTAGGGGCTGTTTCCCTTTCAGATGAAAGCTCCTCCTCACTTCCTTCTCATCTGAGAATGGGGGGAGGAGGAGGAGAAGGAGGGATAAGTACAAAACACCCACAGCGCTTTGGAGGTTTCTACACCAGCTTCAGTTCAAGGGCTTCTGACAAGCAGAGATGGTCAGAACACACACACGTAAGCATCTCAATGGACGATGTATACCATGTGTATCCTGTACATACGACTAATAAAACTTAACACACATCTCTGAGTAGTAGTAGAATAAGAAGCTGGGGTGGAAGCTCTATATGGCAATGTCCATGCAAAATCGGGTTCACTCACACACACACACAGTGGAAACTTACACACAGCCATGGAAAGATAAACAGCTTTAGAAGACTCTGGATTCTGTATCTAAACCATGCAAAGTAAAGACAAATGCAAGGTAGAGACAGAATGAGGCAAGGAGAGTGAGTTAATCACATCTAAATTCAAGACCGTTCAGAGACCAACCTTCTCCAATCTCATGTACAGTTCAATGTCCTGAAGAGACGATGGGACGTCTGACATCACTAACTCTGGACCCCACCTTTCTCAGGAGTCAGGGGAAGTCAACACCGCCACTGAGATGGATGGGCTGGAGTTGGTATGGCCCGTCTCAATGTCAACCAGATATCACGCAAAACCTGTTTCTAGCCCGGATTTTGAATCAAAACAAATGAATTGAACAAAAGCTTCTGTAAATAGGACACACGCTTGTTGGCCATGTTCAGTCCTTGGTAGAGCAGTGGCACAATGTTTATCAAGGCACGAAATTGTTGGCCATGTTCAGAAATACATGCTTCCCTGACATGTACCCTACTGAAGATGGGGGGGAGAGAGACTAGAGTACCATTTCCCTTCCATCCGTCGCACTTCCTGCATCTCCGTCCCATTTCCTGTCTGCCTTGGCCGTCACTCCAGATGAGACCCACATGCTCCCAGGTGTGACCGAGACCTCCCAACATCACCGGGAACACCGTAATACCAGTGTGCATTCCCGAATGGGAGTTTTCCCTGAGTGGAAACAGGGATTGTTCCAAAGACTTTCTCCCGGGCTCCACAGATAATATTTATCCCATCAACATGTTTTTAGGATTACAGTTTACTAATCATCCTGTGACAACGGCTTTGTAAACCAACCCGAAGAATAATAACACATCTAACTCAACCACGTCTTGCCGTTTCACTTCAAATCTTATTCACCTGTGAAGCTAACTTGGATCCATCACAGCAGCTTTGCACAAGTGATATACAATACATCTTTATAGTATTGCCTGTAGAAGTTGAATACATGATTATAATTAGTCTATCTGGGTGTGAGGCTTGCTGGCTGGTGCTTTGCAGTGATGGCTCCACCTCTGCTTCTTGTACTGATGAGGGTCTGGTAACACAGTCTCTCTTTCAGTAACATCTTATTTAGCCAGCGAGTCCCATTGAGACAACTGTCTCTTTTGCAAGAGAGCCCTGACCAGCAGAAATGACACATTAAAAAGATAGACAACTAATGCGTCAATCAAGGCAGGAGCACGGACAATACAAAAACACTATTATAAAAGTGGTTTGGTTGGCGATACAGGTCCTCCAACAATATGAACTACCCGAAAGGCACATATGCGTCCAACTGTAGGCTATTCTCAAGATTGGACAAATACATAGCTTACGGAACAATAAGAAACACTTTTTTTTTTTCTTCCCTGTTTCAAACTATTCTGCTACACCATGTCCTAATGAACACTGCCCTGGTCTGTGGTCCTGATAAGGCCTGGGCTATCCGTGAAGAATGACTGGGTTTGGCCCATAGATCTGAGAGGGTGTTTTTACACCACATTTAAAAGGCCACTTTACAGGCCTGTAACTCCAGGGGTTATAGCTCTACTGTACTACTGCCTGGCTAGGCCCGCTGTATAAACTACACTGGATGAATAGAACCAAGTCACACCATATATATGTGTATGTGTGTGTGTGTGTGCGCATATAAAAAAGCCCCGTTCCCACATAGTGTAGGATTAATTATCTGTGGTACACAGAGGAGAGAGACGTGTTGTGAAGGTCTTTTGATGGTTTTCCCCATGAACTTCATCTCAGTGTTTTATCTGTGGACACTGGAAGGTTGAGTGAGAACCAAGCATGGATGGTTTTAACGTCACCTCTAAAAGGCCAAGATGCAGTCTGAGAAACAACACAGGGGACGAGAACAGAGGAGAACGTTGAGGCTGACACATGGGTAGTGAGACTACGTGGTCGTCTGTGACACCCATTCATGTGCACTGTGAACGAACATTGCCACATCCTAACTTGAGATACATGTACGTGACTCATTTTCACGCAAATCCTACACTTATCAATGCATGATCATTTCTGTGAAAGGTCAAGTTACACGCACACCTCTCTATTTCAGATTCTGCTCTAAGAGTGCATCTGTGGTGACATCAAGGGGGAGGGGGCAAGCATCCCCCTCTAGCCCATCGAAGGACCACCCTGATGGGGGTTTAGAGGGTGTCGGTCCCCCTGGGGAACCACAGGATATCCGGCCACCTATATACGAACTCCAACTGAATTTTTTTTACATTGTGCATCCCGCACGCACACACACAGACCATTATATAAATGCACACACTCATGCAGGCATGCACACACACACACACACACACACACACACACACACACACATTGACCCCTCCCCCAATTTGATTGCTTTTCCAGTCATGACCCAGTTCACACACACAGTGATCATTAAAAATGCCAATTAGCACACCACTATGCTAAACACATGACTGACTGTCACTGTGGCAACATCACAATTTTGCTGTATACACTGATGTCAATGACAGATTCAAGGTATGGTCAGCTCAGTGGTCAATCAAAGGGAGAGGTGGGGAGGAGGGCCAGGTACGGACAGCTTAGCTGTCACACAAAGTAAGTGAGAGGCGAGGAAAATAGCCAGGTATGCCAATGTGTCCTTCAACAGGTGTGTGACATCTTTGGAGCAGCTCTCTATATACAGTGAATGAAGGGTGGAAAAAAGGATCTAGGATCAGTAGTCAACCTCCTGAGGCTGCAGTAAGGGTAGGATTGCCTGCAGGAGCAATGTCTTTGTCTGGCAGGAGTATATGTGTATCAGATCAGTGGTGAGATGTGGACAACCATGAGCAAGGCTATGTCACATATGTTAAAGAAACAGTCACTGAACGTACGCTTGAATGTGCATGCACACAAACACACACACACACACACACACACCATGGTTTCCGTCAACAACAACAAAAATCCCATTGCAAAATAAAGTTTTTTATTAATTGATGGAAATACCAGTTGATGGAAATACATTTGACCGTCATGCTTATCGGTCTATAGGAACATTTGCATAATTTAAATGAAATTGGCCTGGTTGTATTTTTGTTAGTCGTCATCTTATTTATCCAACACAACTACACGTGCACAGCATACAGACTATTTTGAGTGGGATTTCTCCTGCTGCTCCTCAGCTGGAGTAAAACATGTGCTTTAAGAAGACCATTCGTTCACTGAGCAACGATTCTAAATGCAATCGCGTGTTACAAACTGTTTTGGTGAACGACGAAAAAATAGCTACTATTTTTATTTCTCTACTGGTAAATGAAGCACGCCTCTCATTCACCATTCAAGTGCAGGCAACAGGTTATCAGCGCGTCACCCACCACTTTACAACGTGAGCTGGGGGCAGTATGCATTTTGAAAATATACTTAATTGTTTGAAACCTGTATGTTTTACCTCATATTATGAGGTATGTCTCACCTTGGTTCAAAGTAGCCTATAGGCAAAATCCGACCATGGAAACTTGGAGGCAATTACTTTATAAAGACTTCATAGGCTGCGGGTGAGTTCAAAGTTTGGGCAAGCTTACAATTTATCTTACCATTTCTACTGTTCTGGGTGCTAATTATGATTTTCATATGTACAACAGTTTACTGTGAGGAACTACAGTTTTTAATATATTATCATTCACAATGGATGTAAAAAATAAATAAATAATAAAAAACACCTTTCAACATTTCTGAGCAGCAGGCCAGGTACGTACTTCTATGCGTGCTCAGGCTCACTCCAACATTATCAGGACAGAGAAACCAGACATATGCTCAATGTTCACATGGAGCACTCCAAACAAAAGACAATGAACAAATTTACAAAACTTCATAGATGGTTACTCTGCAAACGACGTTTCCACTCTGAGAATGAGAACGGTAAATGACTGCAATTAATACATGCATTCAAATAAATTAAATGTAACCAAATGACAGGGATTAACGGTACATTTACTACTGGTGACATACGTAATGGGGAATTGATTAAAAAAAAGAATAATCAGGGCAAATAAGGGCAAACAATTCACACAAGGAAACAATGAATGCGCAAGAATTGGCAGGAGACAGCTGAGCCATTCTGGAGACTCGCCTACAGTGCATTCCGAAAGTATTCAGACCACTTGACTTTTTCCACATTTTGTTACGTTTCAGCCTTATTCTTAAATTCATTAAACATTTTTTCTTCTTCATCAATCTACACACAATACCCCATAATGACAAAATGAAAACGGGTGTTTAGACATTTTTGCAAATGTATAAACAATAAAAAAACAGATACCTTACTTACATAAGTATTCAGACTCCTTGCTATGAGACTTGAAATTGAGCTCAGGTGCATCCTGTTTCCATTGATCATCCTTGAGATGTTTCTACAACATGATTGGAGTCCACCTGTGGTAAATTCAATTGATTGGACATGATTTGGAAAGGCACACGCCTGTCTATATATATATATATATAAGTTCCCACAGTTGACAATGCATGTCAGAGTTGTCCGTTGAGTTCCGAGACAGGATTGTGTCGAGGCACAGATCTGGGGAAGGGTACCAAAACATTTCTGCAGCATTGAAGATCCCCAACAATACAGTGGCCTCCATTCTTAAATGGAAAAAGTTTGGAACAACCAAGACTCTTCCTAGAGCAGGCCGCCCAGTCAAACTGAGTAATCGGGGGAGAAGGGCCTTGGTCAGGGTGGTGACCAAGAACCCGATGGTCAGTCTGACAGAGCTCCAGAGTTCCTCTGTGGAGATTGGAGAACCTTCCAGAAAGCCAACTATCAGGCCTTTATGGTAAAGTGCCCAGACAAAGCCACTCCTCAGTAGAAGGCACATGACAGCCCTCTTGGTGTTTGCCAAAAGACACCTAAAGACTCTCAGACCATGAAAAATACGATTCTCTGGTCTGATGAAACCAAGATTGAACTCTTTGGCCTGAATGCCAAGCATCACGTCTGGAGGAAACCTGGCACCATCCCTACAGTGAAGCATGGTGGTGGCAGCATCATGCTGTGGGGATATTATTCAGCAGCAGGGACTGTGAGACTAGTCAGAATCGAGGGGAGCGGCCCAAAGTACATAGAGATCCTTGATGAAAACCTGCTCCAGAGCACTCAGGACCTCAAGACTGGGGCAAAGGTTCACCTTCCAACAAGACAATGACCCAAAGCACACAGCCAAGACAACGCAGGAGTGGCTTCGGGACAAGTCTCTGAATGTCCTTGAGTGGCCCAGCTAGAGCCCGAACTTGAACCCAATCGAACATCTCTGGAGAGAACTGAAAATAGCTGTGCAACAACGCTCCCCATACAACCTGACAGAGGTTGAGAGGATCTGCAGTGAAGAATGGGAGAAACTCCTCAATTACAGGTATGCCAAGCTTGTAGCATCATACCTAATAAGACCTGATCTGTAATGCCAAAGGTGCTTCAACAAAGTACTGAGTAAAGGGTCTGAAAACATAAGTAAATGTAATATTTCCGATTTTATTTTTAATAAATTTGCAAAAATGTCTAAAACCTATTATTGATTTGGTATTATGGGGTATTATGTGTTTATTTTAGAATAAGGCTGTAACATAACAAAATGTGGAAAAAGTCAAGGGGTCTGAATACTTTTTGAATGCATTGCATACCTTTGCCAAACACCCCTCCCCTTCTTCATTTCTCAACATTTTAAATTATACTCAAGACACATTATCTTCAGACATATTTTAGATGCTTTTCACTGACGGCTTGTGATTTGAAACAATCCACAGAAATGTTTCAAATAAGCAAATGATCCTTGAGTCCTCTGTGGCAAAGACATGCTTTCTGGGGACTTATTTTGAATGATATTATTTATTTCTGTATAAACAGGAGTAATTATACAAATATATCCAAATGTATTTCCATCTCTGTCACATATGGAACCGTTATCAGGTGCTCTGTTTAGAATGGCGCTTTCCCAGGTGCTCTGTTTAGAATGGCGCTTTCCCAGGTGCTCTGTTTAGAATGTATTTTTTCCGCAAATTGCCTCTTTGCAAATGTTTGAAAATTACGTTTTATTGGCTTCTTCGTTGCCTGTTCTGTTCAGATGTATTACCATAATCTAAATGTGATATTTTTTTATCATTCTGAGCACCGAAGGTGGACGCCCTAATGGGTTATGCACCCAATACATATGGGTCCACTACATTTCTCAAATGGACGGTAAATTTAAAATCTTCCCGTCATGTTGTCCGGCTCCACATTTTCCTAGCGGAAACCCGGACACACACACACACACTTCACCTGGGGCAGACAGGGCAAGAGCAACTGTTTGTTGTCGTTGTCCTGCCGTGATTAAGTGGCATGTGTGTGTATGAAAGTGTGTGTAAATGCCCTCGTTCTTGCACGTGTACAAAAGTGTGTGTGTGAGAGAAAGTTAGGCCCTTTGGTGAGGCCCTCTCAACTATCAGTGTGGCCTGCTGGGTAATTGTTGCCATATTGGAGGGGTTGGTTGGGGTTCTGGGTTAGATATTGTACCTGGAAAGACTCTGTGCATCTGTGGAAGCCATCACTCTTATTTAATGAGTGGTGAAAAACAGAAGAGGGCAGAAACTAAAAACCTCCCACATGACATTCTTTCCCTCCATCAAAAGCATGAAAGTGAAACAATAGTGATGATTCAAGGTTAGGGTTGACTGTACTGAATGTATTGTGCAGAGAGAGGAAAAAGTATGTGAGGACTGTAGTTTTTTCACAATATGTTTCAATTAAAATTATGCAACACTAAGCAGTGACAGTGACAGGAATAAAGTAAGCTGGTGAGTGTGTGGGTGTGTGTCTGTGTCTGCAGCCATGGCCAGTACTGCAGAGGGGTATACTACAAAGCCAGATGCCTTTTGATAAGCAACCAGAAATAACTATAGATTTCCTGGAATATTGAAAAAGCTAAACTTAAATTGTGGAATCAAATCGGACCCTGCCTATTTCAAGCTTACCCTTACATTTTTTATAATTGTACATACACACACACCTAACCAGTCAAAAGTTTGGACACCTACTCATTCAAGTGTTTTTCTTCATTTGTACTATTTCTACATTGTAGAATAATAGTGAAGACATCAAAACGATGAAATAACACATATGGCATCATGTGTGTTAATTAAAATATATTTTATATTTAAGATTCTTCAAAGTAGCCACACTGACTTGACTACAGCTTTGCATACTCTTGGCATTCTCTCAACCAGCTTCACCTGGAATGCTTTTCCGACAGTCTCGAAGGAGTTCCCACATATGCTGAGCACTTGTTGGCTGCTTTTCCTTCAATCTGTGGTCCAACTCATCCCAATTGGGTTGAGGTCGGGTGATTGTGGAGGCCAGGTCATCTGATGCAGCACTCACTCACTCTTCTTCTTGGTCAAATAGCCCGTACACAGCCTGGAGGTGTGTTGGGTCATTGTCTTGTTGAAAAACAAATGATAGTCCCACTAAGCCCAAACCAGATGGGATGGCGTATCGCTGCAGAGTGCTGTGGTAGCCATGTGGGTTAAGTGTGGCATGAATTTTAAGTAAATCATTGACAGTGTCACCAGCAAAGCACCCCAACACCATCACACCTCCTCCTCCATGCTTCACGGTGGGAACCACACATGCAGAGATCATCCGCTCACCTACTTTGCATCTCACAAAGACACGGCGGTTGGAACCAAAAACCTCTAATTTGGACTCATCAGACCAAAGGACAGATTTCCACCGGTCTAATATTTATTGCTTGTGTTTCTTGGCCCAAGCAAGTCTCTCGTGTCCTTTAGTAGTGGTTTCTTTGCAGCAATTCAATCATGAAGGCCAGATTCACGCCTGTTACTTGAACTCTGCGAAGCAATTATTTGGGATGCAATCTGAGGTGCAGTTAATTGCCGATTTCTGAGGCTGGTAACTCTAATGAACTTATCCCCTGCAGCAGAGGTAACTCTGGGTCTTCCTTTCCTGTGGCGGTCCTCATGAGAGCCAGTTTCATCATAGAGCTTGATGGTTTTTGCGACTGCACTTGAAGAATCTTTAAAAAGTTATTGAAATTTTCCGGATTGACTGACCTTCATGTCTTAAAGTAATGATTGGCTGTCGTTTCTCTTTGCTTATGTGAGCTGTTCTTGCCTGAATATGGACTTGGTCTTTTACCAAATAGGGCTATCGTCAATATATAAACCCTACCTTGTCACAACACAACGGATTGGCTCAAAAGCATTAACCTTTCTGAACCACCCATCCCGGATCCGGGATAATTGTCATCAGAAACGCTGACTAGCATAGCCTAGCCTAGCGCCACAGGTATATAATATAATATAATTTCATGAAATCACAAGTGCAATATTGCAAAACACAGCTTAGCCTTTTGTTAATCCATCTGTCGTCTCAGATTTTGAAATTATGCTTTACAGCGAAAGCAATACAAGCGTTTGTGTAAGTTTATCGATCGCTCGACAAAACAATAAGTACACCTAGCATTAGGTAAAATCAGAAAACCAATCAAATTAATAGTTTACCTTTGATAATCTTCGGATGTTTTCACTCACGAGACTCCCAGTTAGACAACAAATGTTCCTTTAGTTCCATAAAGATATTTTTTATATCCAAATACCTCCGTTAGTTTGATGCGTTATGCCCAGGAATCCACCGGAAAGAGCGGTCGCGACAACGCCAACAACAATTCCAAATTATATCCATAATGTCCACAGAAACATGTCAAACGTTTTTTATAATCCATCCTCAGGGTGTTTTTCAAATATCTATTCGATAATATATCAACCGGGACAGTTGGCTTTTCACTAGGACCAGGAGTAACAATGGCTGCCTTTCTCTTTTGCGCACAAGTCACTCTGAGAGCCCCCACCTATCCACTTATGCAATGTGGTCGTTCACGCTCATTCTTCAAAATAAAAGCCTGAAACTATGTCTAAAGGCTGTTGACACCTTAGGGAAGCCATAGAAAAAGAAGTCTGGTTGATATCCCTTTATATGGGCAATAGGGATGCATAGGAACAGAGAGGTTTCAAGAACAGGGGCACTTCCTGATTGGATTTTCCTCAGGTTTTAGCCTGCAATATCAGTTCTGTTTAACTCACAGACAACATTTTTACAGTTTTGGAAACTTCAGAGTGTTTTCTATCCTAATCTGACAATTATATGCATATTCTAGTTTCGGGGGCTGAGAAATAGGCAGTTTCAAATGGGTACGTGTTTGTAGCCAAAAACTAAAATATCGCCCCCTAGTCTTTAAGGAGGAAAGAAATTACACAAATTCACTTTTAACAAGGCACAGCTGTTAATTGAAATGCATTCCAGGTGACTACCTCATGAAGCTGGTTGAGAAAATGCCAAGAGTGTGCAAAGCTGTCATTAAGGCAAAGGGTGGCTACTTTGAAAAATCTCAAATATATTTTGATTTGTTGAACACTTTTTTGGTAACTAAATTATTCCATGTGTTATTTCATAGTGTTGATGTCTTCACTATTATTCTACAATGTAGAAAATAGTAATAAAAAAAAGGAAAAACCCTGGAATGATACGGCACCCTGTGTCACAGGAAGGCCAAGAAAATCATTAAGAACCTCAGCCACCGGAGCCACAGCCTGTTCACCCCACTAACATTTAGAAGGTGGAGACAGTACAGTTGCATCAAAGCTGGGACCGAGAGACCGAGAAAGAGTTTCTATGTCCAGGCCATTAAACAGTCACCACTATCCAGCCTCCGCCCAGTACCCTGCCGTGAACCTTAGTCACTGTTCGAGCTGGCTACCACCAGGTACACTACCCTGCACCAAAGAGACTGCTGCCCTATGTAGAGCCATTGAACACTGGTTACTTTAATAACGTTTACATACCGTTTCACTCACTTTATATATGTATATACTGTAATCTAGACTAGTTATGGCTCATCCTATACAACTGCTGCTGTAAACACCGTCTCTATTCATATACTGTCCATACTGTCTATACACGCCGTCATATTTATATACATTAGGGGTGTGACGTTTAAACAAAATTGGGATCGTTGACGTTTAGAAAAAAATACCTAACTGATAAAACAGTGCAGTTATCACAAAACTACCACTGACAGGCCCCAACCATCATCATCATGAAGCGTAAAATAAACATTTCACAAATACCTAACGCCACAATGCTGAACGTTAGTAGGAGGAGATCTGCATCTTTCAAATGATTTGCCACGGATATGAAGCGCTCCGCACGGCATCCTCGTTAACAGTAAAAAAATATATATATATATATAAAAATGGCAGCGAGTGAGACAGGGTAGACAGCAGTGAAGTCCTGTATGGCAATACTTAGAGAAGTTAAATGAGAAGGTGGTGAAACACAAACTCTGCGAGGTGGAATTGAGCTACAGTGGCAGTACAGGTGCAATGCTGAAAGGGAGGCACCGTGAGACCCAACCCGTTCCTGGCAGCAGCGCGATAAGGGACGGAGTGAGCAAAATCACAGCGCTGATTACAGAAATGATCGCAGTTGATTTGCAGCCATTGTCAATGGTAGAAGATGTCAGCTTCAATGTTGCCCTATTGGCATGTCTAGAAACAGACTACAAGATGCCATGTCGAAAAACTGATGGAGAAATTGTGCAATGATTACTCTGCAAGTAGGCCTACAAAGCTCCAGCTCTCGAACAATAAGAACCTAATATTTATATATTTCTAAATTCCATTCTTTTACTTTTTCAGATGTGTGTATTGTTGTGCATTGTTCGATATTACTGCACTGTTGGAGCTAGGAACACATGCATTTCACTACACCCGCAATAACTTCTGCTAATTATGTGTACGTGACCGATAAAATTTGATTTGAACAGATTGTTGGACGTCAATGAACACACTGTCATACATCACTGCAACGACCCATCACGTTCATGAGAAGTGGGACGTGAAGTCCCGGGAACTACTGACAATTAAGAACATGGAGGAGGCACAGAGCAGAGAAACTAAAACGGCATTAACAACCATCGTTGCTGAGTGGGTGGGGGACAGTAGTAAGGTGAGTGTACACACACACACACACACACACACACACACACACACACACACACACACACACACACACACACACTAATATATATACATAGAGTTGAAGTCGGAAGTTTACATACACCTTAGCCAAATACATTTAAACTCAGTTTTTCACAATTCCTGACATTTAATCCTCGAACAATTCCCTGTTTTAGGTCAGTTAGGATCACCACTTTATTTTAAGAACGTGAAATGTCAGAATAATAGTAGAGACAATGATTTATTTCAGCTTTTATTTCTTTCATCACATTCCCAGTGGGTCAGAAGTTCACATACACTCAATTAGTATTTGGTAGCATTGCCTTTAAATTATTTAATTTGGGTCAAACGTTTTGGGTAGCCTTCCACAAGCTTCCCACAATAAGTTGGGTGAATTTTGGCCCATTCCTCCTGACAGAGCTGGTGTAACTGGGTCAGGCTTGTAGGCCACCTTGCTCGCACACACTTTTTCAGTTCTGCCCACAAATTTTCTATAGGATTGAGGTCAGGGCTTTGTGGTGGCCACTCCAATACCTTGACTTTGTTGTCCTTAAGCCATTTTGCCACAACTTTGAAAGTATGCTTGGGGTCATTGTCCATTTGAGTTTGAGTTTATTTTTTATTTTTACAGGGACAGTGCACATTAATCAACGTTTCAGTAAAAGTGCCGGTTTTAGCCAGCCAGCTAATTTTCAACCGCAGTCCCTGGGCAGGTTATTAAAAACAATTGCAATATAGACAATAGCAACATAGAACAAGCAAGACATAGCAACATAGGACAAGCAAGACATAGCATACAGACAGAGCAACATAAGACAAGCAAGACGTAGCATACAGACAGAGCAACATAGAACAAAAAGCAGCAAGACAAAATTCATAAAAGCAACAAAGTGTTTCCACACCTCACAAGTTACAGACAACAGACATGGAAAGCGGCAACACACAGCTAGGGACCATGTTCACAAATCTGATTGACCTTTAGCCATGTCTTCAAGCATTTTGTGAAAGTGTGATATGTGGTGCAGTTATGTGTGTCTGATGGCAGTGTATTCCAGACATGGGAAGCTCTCACAGGTCTCTCAGATTTACTAAAGGTGTTTTTCCTTAGGGGAACTATACAGTCACCTCTCATGGCAGACCTTGTAGATCTGCTGCCATATGTTTGGGTTTTCTGTTTAACAAAAATACTGAGTGGAGGGGGAGCCAAGCCATTTAGGATCTTGAATACAAGACATGCGTCGGTGTATTGCACAAGATTTTCCCAACTCAGGAGCTCATGCTTTCTGAGGATGTAACAGTGATGATGGCTATTGGGCTTCCTATCAAGCACTTTGAGAGCCTGTTTGTAGACAGACTGAATAGGTTTTAATGTTGTACAGCAAGCTTGGGCCCAACTAGTCAAGCAGTATGTTAAGTGGGGGAGTATCATAGATTTGAAGTACAGTTTTGCTACCTCTGTAGTCAAACAATTTCGTATAAATCGGAAATTAGCTAGGTTGAATTTGGTTATTTGAATTACCTTTTTCACATGCTTTTTAAAAGAGAGGTTGGAATCAAGTATGATGCCAAGGTACTTAAAATCGGATACCACCTGGAGCTTCTCCCCTGACACATAGACATCTGGCTCAGTAGCATCTGTTGCCCTCTTTGTGAAGAACATGCAAACAGTTTTTTTCACATTGAGATGCAAACACGAGTCACTGAGCCACTTTGTAACCTGGACCATTACAGTAGTGAGTTCTTGTGCAGCTTGTTGTTTGCTCTTTGCATGCACATATATCACTGTATCATCTGCATACATTTGAACTTCAGACCCAGTACAGACAGAAGGCAGATCATTAATGTACACGCTGAACAGGAGGGGCCCCAGTATTGACCCTTGGGGCACGCCCACATCATAGCTAAGAGTGGGCGACAGCTCATTGCTCACTCTGACACAATGAGTTCTGCCTTCAAGGTATGATTTCATCCATCTCAAGGCATCAGGGGAAAAGTTGAACTTGGACAATTTTGTGATGAGAATCTCATGGTTAACAGTATCAAAAGCCTTCCTTAGGTCCAGAAACACAGCCCCAACAGCACCCCCTTTGTCCATCTTGGACTTCACATTTTCCAGAAGAAAGCAGTTGGCCGTTTCTGTGGAGTGTTTCGCTCTGAAGCCAAACTGCATGGAGTGTAATGTGAAGGGGCTGTTGTTGAGGTGGGCAATCAGTTGTTCTGCTACACACTTTTCAGCAACCTTTGACACCACAGGTAGTATACTAATGGGCCTGTAGTTACTCACGTCAGCAGGGTCGCCTGATTTAAAGATGGCCGTTATTATGGCCGACTTCCATACCCTTGGAAACACACCGAGACCAATAGATGTGTTGGTGACCTTAGTAATGGGGCCAATAAGTGACTCTTTGTAGTTTTTAAGAAAGGTAGAGTCCATCCCAAACACATCTTTGGCTTTAGAGTTCTTTAGTGAGCTAATCACCTTGTTCACCTTTGACTCAGAAACCTCCCTTATGATGAAGACAGGTTGAGTGTCATTCACTAGCACTGAGCCCAAGAAACCAGTGGAGGGGTTCTGTGTCAGTACCCTGACAGAGTCAATAAAGTAGCAATTGAAGGCTATTGCTATTTCGACTGCATCCGGTGTTAGATTGTTATTCACCATGATTTCTAGTCTTTTTGCAGTGTTACTATGGTCTTTCCCTGTTAACTTTTTTAGATTCTCCCAGATCAGTTTAGAATTTCCCTTTGCTTCACCAATTATGTTAATAAAAAAAGTTTGCCTTGGCCTGTCTGATTTCTTTCATCACCTTATTTCTCAACATGGTAAACCTACGTCTGTCATGCTCTAATTTAGATCTTAGGGCTATTTTTAGAGCATAATCTCGTTCTTTCATCAATTTCCAGATTTCTCCATTTAGCCATTTGGAAGACCCATTTGCGACCAAGCTTTAAATTCCTGACTGATGTCAGACTGATGTCTTGAGATGTTGCTTCAATATTCCCACATAATTTTCCTTTCTCATGATGCCATCTATTTTGTGAAGTGCACCAGTCCCTCCTGCAGCAAAGCACCCCCACAACATGATGCTGTCACCCCCGTGCTTCATGGTTGGGATGGTGTTCTTCGGCTTGCAAGCATCCCCCTTTTCCTCCAAACATAACGATGGTCATTATGGTCAAACAGTTCAATTTTTGTTTAATCAGACCATAGGACATTTCTCCAAAAAGTATGATCTTCATCCCCATGTACAGTTGCAAACCGTAGTCTGGCTTTTTTATGGCGGTTTTGAAGCAGTGGCTTCTTCCTTGCTGAGCGGCCTTTCAGGTTATGTCGATATAGGACTCGTTTTACTGTGGATATAGATACTTTCATACCCGTTTCCTCCAGCATCTTCACAAGGTCCTTTGCTGTTGTTCTGGGATTGATTTGCACTTTTCGTACCAAAGTACGTTCATCTCTAGGAGACAGAACACGTCTCCTTCCTGAGCAGTATGACGGCTGCGTGGTCCCATGGTGTTTATACTTGCGTACAATTGTTTGTACAGATGAACGTGGTACCTTCAGGCGTTTGGAAATTGCTCCCAAGGATGAACCAGACTTGTGGAGGTCTACAATTTTTTTTCTGAGGTCTTGGTTGATTTCAATTGATTTTCCCACGATGTCAAAGTGGCAGAGTTTGAAGGTAGGCCTTGAAATACATCCACAGGTCCAATTGACTCAAATGATGTCAATTAGACTATCAGAAGCTTCTAAAGCCAATGACATAATTTTCTGGAATTTTCCAAGCTGGTTGAAGGCACAGTCAACTTAGTCTATGTAAACTTCTGACCCACTGGAATTTTGATACAATAAGTGAAATAATCTGTCTGTACAACTGTTGGAAAAATGACTTGTGTCATGCACAAAAGTAGATGTCCTAACCGACTTGCCAAAACTATAGTTTGTTAACAAGAAATTTGTGGAGGAAATTTGTGGAGTGGTTTAAAAATGAGTTTTAATGACTCCAACCTAAGTGTATGTAAACTTCCGACTTCAACTGATAATATATATATATATATATATATATAACACATATCTGACTCAGTTACACCAGCTCTGTCAGGAGGAATTGGCCAAATTCACCCAATTTATTGTGGGAAGGTGGTGGAAGGCTACCCGAAACGTTTGAGACACACACACACACACACACACACAAATATTCCGGTCCCTGACATAGCTCATTCTGATATTTATTAATTTCCTTATTACTATTGATATTTTCTGGATTGTGTGTGTATTTTCAAATGTATTATTGCTTGGTATTACTGCACTGTTAGAGCTAGAAAAACAAGCATTTCGCTGCACCTGCGATAACCTGCAAATCTGTGTACACGACCAATACACTTGATTTGATGGCACTGTAGTTAAAACCTGATAAATAGCCTACTATATAGTCAGTGTTTACCCAAGCTTGGGTATAGCAAGTACAGTATGTTTCTACCAATATAGAACACTGATTACCTCACACACAGGAGGTAAATCAGAACCCCACTCTCTCTGTATCTGTCCAGAAACTAAGTTTGTCTGTTGAGAGCATTCTGCCATGCTCGTCTTAAACAAGCTTCTGCCGCCCCCTTGTGGTGAAGCATGGTATGGGCCAACAGAAAACACAGGGCAAAAACATCCTCTAACACCTTTTACAGCTCAGTGCAATGTCTTCAAAATAGCATTTCATTGCATCAGTGTGTGTGGGGGAAATAGCAGCTTTTCACTCTATCTACTGCGTTTCTACGTGTCGGACTCACCTAGCGTCGTCCCGTCCTCCCCCATAATGCACTTCATAGAAGCGATGATCTGCTCCACGACAGGAGGTGACATGGACGCGGCGTACACCGCACTGTGAGAGTGGGAACGCAGGTACTCCATCAACTCCTAGAATAGAACAGAATGTTATTGTCGATTCTGAGGTTAGTATATTTGCAATACATTTCTGATTTCACACTTGGCATAAAAGTAGATATCTACATTGTGCACTGTTGCTCTTCACCCTCCTCTCTCTAATGTTGCTGTATTGTTAATATGTAATATTTTTATATTGATATGGTACATTTACAGTATCTGAAACATTTATTTGTAATGTGGTTGAAACGTTTTAGTAACAGTAAAGGACGTTGTGTGATTCAAAACTTGTGTGACTCAAGCTATACTTTTCCTTGTGCACGGGCTATAAAATGAGTGGCACAAAATGGAACATACCTTTTCGGGGAAAGTTCCGAATGAGACAATTTCATGTGAACAACTTCAAGTGTGTGTACAACATCAAAAGACCTGCATCACTTTCCTGAGAGCGTTGCCGTTTTGAAAAGGACGTATTTGGGTGTTTTTGGAGCCGTTGTTCATGTTTTATCTGTGCCCCTGCAACTGCTGAATGAGCATGAGGAAGTCTATCGCTGGTGGGGTACGCTTTTCAAATCCAGGCGAAATCGCAAACAAAAGTGTCTGGACACTTCTATAACATGCCATTTCCATCCAAAATACAGATTTGGTTCCAAAAAAAGTGAACTTTTCCATTAAATCAATGTTAAATCCTCCTCACCTTCCTGCCTCCGATGTAGCCCCCAGCGGCGCCGAAGCTCTTGGTGAACGTCCCCATCATGACGTCCACGTCTCGGGGGTCCAGACCAAAGTAGTCGACTACACCTCGGCCCCCTGGCCCCAAAGCCCCAATACTGTGGGCCTCATCCAGGTACAGATAGGCCCTGTAGCGCTTCTTCAGAGCTATGACTTCAGGTAGACGTACTATACTGCCTTCCATACTGGGGACAGATGGAGAGGGGTAGGATAGTGGGTGAGGGTGACAAGAGGGACAAAAGATGGAGGAGGAAGTATCCTATCTTCACTTCAGGGGACATTTTCAGCCATCACATCACATAGTGTACATTTGACTAATGATAGAGAGAGCACCAGTGTTGGGAGTTCCAGTAGATTCCTTCTTTACAGTGTGAAGTTTAAACAGCATGTGGCCTGGGGTGGTCTAGCAGTCTAAGCTGCTGCCTCTGAAGTACATGTACAATGTTCCGCTGCCAGCAGGCCTTCTTGAACTTTCATGTGCCTTAATAACAAACTCATATGTGATCTGTAAAGATGAATACAACATTTTAAATTACGTGCCTAGTTCAGCCTAGGAGACAGCACTGAGCTAGGGAGAAAGACAGGATCCTTCCTGGACTGCCATGATTGGCTGAGATAATGGTGGGGCTGTACATGCCGAGAGGTGAGTCCTGATTGGTCTGTCATGTCACAGGCTTCCATCTATCACAGAATGGGGGCTTCACTGGTCAGTATAAAGATCATCTTTGCTACTGCAGATTTTTGGAAAGATAGCAGCAAAAGTGTTGCCACAGCTCTCGACAACATTGCTGCCCTGAATTGTTCAGTTGCTATCGGAAAGTTTAAGTAGAGACTACTTTTTGGAGGACAATGCCATGCTGACTCGCATGAATACTTTTTGCCTTGCAAAAGTATTCATCCCCCTTGGCGATTTTCCTATTTTGTTGCATTACAACCTGTAATTTAAATTGATTTCTATTTGGATTTCATGTAATGGTCATACACAAAATAGTCCAAATTGGTGAAGTGAAAAGAAATAACTTGTTTACAAAAAGTAAAATAAAAAAATGGAAAAGTGGCGCGTGCATATGTATCCACCACCCCCTTTGCTATGAAGCCCCTAAATAAGATCTGGTGCAACCAATTACCTTCAGAAGTCACATAATTAGTTAAATAAAGTCCACCTGTGTGCAAGCTAAGTGTCACATGATCTCAGTATATATACACTGCTCAAAAGAATAAAGGGAACACTTAAACAACACAATGTAACTCCAAGTCAATCATACTTCTGTGAAATCAAACTGTCCACTTAGGAAGCAACACTGATTGACAATAAATTTCACATGCTGTTGTGCAAATGGAATAGACAAAAGGTGGAAATTATAGGCAATTAGCAAGACACCCCCAATAAAGGAGTGGTTCTGCAGGTGGTGACCACAGACCACACACTTCTCAGTTCCTATGCTTCCTGGCTGATGTTTTGGTCACTTTTGAATGCTGGCGGTGCTTTCACTCTAGTGGTAGCATGAGACGGAGTCTACAACCCACACAAGTGGCTCAGGTAGTGCAGCTCATCCAGAATGGCACATCAATGCGAGCTGTGGCAAGAAGGTTTGCCGTGTCTGTCAGCGTAGTGTCCAGAGCATGGAGGCGCTACCAGGAGACAGGCCAGTACATCAGGAGATGTGGAGGAGGCCGTAGGAGGGCAACAACCCAGCAGCAGGACCGCTACCTCCGCCTTTGTGCAAGGAGGAGCACTGCCAGAGCCCTGCAAAATGACCTCCAGCAGGCCACAAATGTGCATGTGTCAGCATATGGTCTCACAAGGGCTCTGAGGATCTCATCTCGGTACCTAATGGCAGTCAGGCTACCTCTGGCGAGCACATGGAGGGCTGTGCGGCCCCACAAAGAAATGCCACCCCACACCATGACTGACCCACCGCCAAACCGGTCATGCTGGAGGATGTTGCAGGCAGCAGAACGTTCTCCACGGCATCTCCAGACTCTGTCACGTCTGTCACATGTGCACATGTGCTCAGTGTGAACCTGCTTTCATCTGTGAAGAGCACAGGGCGCCAGTGGCGAATTTGCCAATCTTGGTGTTCTCTGGCAAATGCCAAACGTCCTGCACGGTGTTGGGCTGTAAGCACAACCCCCACCTGTGGACGTCGGGCCCTCATACTACCCTCATGGAGTCTGTTTCTGACCGTTTGAGCAGACACATGCACATTTGTGGCCTGCTGGAGGTCATTTTGCAGGGCTCTGGCAGTGCTCCTCCTTGCACAAAGGCGGAGGTAGCGGTCCTGCTGCTGGGTTGTTGCCCTCCTACGGCCTCCTCCAAATCTCCTGATGTACTGGCCTGTCTCCTGGTAGCGCCTCCATGCTCTGGACACTACGCTGACAGACACAGCAAACCTTCTTGCCACAGCTCGCATTGATGTGCCATCCTGGATGAGCTGCACTACCTGAGCCACTTGTGTGGGTTGTAGACTCCGTCTCATGCTACCACTAGAGTGAGAGTACCGCCAGCATTCAAAAGTGACCAAAACATCAGCCAGGAAGCATAGGAACTGAGAAGTGGTCTGTGGTCACCACCTGCAGAATCACTCCTTTATTGGGGGTGTCTTGCTAATTGCCTATAATTTCCACCTTTTGTCTATTCCATTTGCACAACAGCATGTGAAATTTATTGTCAATCAGTGTTGCTTCCTAAGTGGACAGTTTGATTTCACAGAAGTATGATTGACTTGGAGTTACATTGTGTTGTTTAAGTGTTCCCTTTATTTTTTTGAGCAGTGTATATATACACACCTGTTATGAAAGGCCCCAGAGTTTGCAACACCACTAAGCAAGGGGCACCACCAAGCAAGCGGCACCATGAAGACCAAGGAGCTCTCCAAACAGGTCAGGGACAAAGTTGTGGAGAGTACAGATCAGGGCTGGGTTATAAAAAAATATCTGAAACTTTAAACATCCCACGGAGCACCATTAAATGTATTATTTTAAAAAATGGAAAGAATATGGCACCACAACAAACCTGCCAAGAGAGGGCCACCCACCAAAACTCTCAGACCAGGCAAGGAGGGTATTAATCAGAGGCAACAAAGAGATCAAAGATAACCCTGAAGGAGCTGCAAAGCTCCACAGCGGAGATGGGAGTGTCTGTCCATAGGACCACTTTAAGCTGTACACGCCACAGAGCTGGGCTTTACGGAAGAGTGGCCATAAAAAATACATTGCTTAAAAAAAAAATAAGAAAACACATTTGGTGTTTGCCAAAAGGCACTCCCCAAACATATGGAAGAAGGTACTCTGGTCAGATGAGACTAAAATTTTGTTTTTGTCTATCAACGAAAACGCTATGTCTGGCGCAAACCCAATACCTCTCATCACCCAGAGAACAGCATTCCCACAGGGAAACATGGTGGTGGCAGCATCATGCTATGTGGATGTTTTTCCATCTGCAGGGACTGGGAAACTGGTCAGAATTGAAGGAATGATGGATGGCGCTAAATACAGGGAAATTCCAGAGATTTGAGACTGGGACGGAGGTTCACCTTCCAGCAGGATAATAACCCTAAGCATGCTGCTAAAGCAACACTCGAGTGGTTTAAGGGGAAACATTTAAATGTCTTGGAATGGCCTAGTCAAAGCCCAGACCTCAATCCAATTGAGAATCTCTGGTATGACTTAAAGATTGCTGTACACCAGTGGAACCCATCCAACTTGAAGGAGCTAGAGCAGTTTTGCCTTGAAGAATGGGCAAAAATCCCAGTGGCTAGATGTGCCAAGCTAAAAGACATACCCCAAGAGACTTGCAGCTGTAATTGCTGCAAAAGGTGGCTCGACAAAGTATTGACTTTGGGGGGGGGAGTGGGGGGATGAATAGTTACGCACGCTCAAGTTTGGTTTTTTTTGTCAATTTTTTGTCATATTTCTTGTTTATTTCACAAAAAAATATATTTCGCATCTTCAAAGTGGTAGGCATGTTGTGTAAATCAAATGGTAAACCCCCCCCCCCGAAAATAAATTTAATTCCAGGTTGTAAGGCAATAAAATAGGAAAAATGCCAAGGGGGGTGAATACTTTCGCAAGCCACTGTACATCAGAATTTTTAAAGGAGACGGGTGGGGCTAAAGCTTAAGAGGGTGTTGAAAGATGCTGAATAGTCGTAAACAAATAACAGCTCTTTGGCAAGTGTGACAATCTCAGCAAAATCTTTCAAGTTTATCAACTTTCAAAGCAGTATAACTTTCCATGTTTATCCAACTACAGTGTATGATAAACCATTTTGAAGCTCTGAGTCTGTACTTTTATAAAATGTAAAACAGATTGACTTAAACTCACATAGAGCTGTACCGTCAGAAATAAAGTTGAAATAGCATGTAAAAGACTACCTGTATATTCCCTCCACCAGTATGAGGATCTTCTTCCATGGCCTGTGTGTTCTGGGCTGGC
The DNA here is from genome assembly GCF_016432855.1 of Salvelinus namaycush. Taxonomy (NCBI): domain Eukaryota; kingdom Metazoa; phylum Chordata; class Actinopteri; order Salmoniformes; family Salmonidae; genus Salvelinus; species Salvelinus namaycush. The sequence continues at coordinate 40,185,402 of NC_052321.1, read as the reverse complement.
CGTGGACTATGGCATCTCTCAACATCTTCTCCAGACTTTGCATGTCTGACAAGACACACCAGGAGCACACAGTTACAGTTTCCATAGCAGAAAAATCACCATTAACATCTGACAAGAGACCAGCCCTAGCCTTTTGAGGGGCCTAAGCGAGATTTGTCTGGTTGCTGGCTGAACCAGTCTCAAATCAATCCATATGAAATGAAAGGCGGGGATGCTGACAACGCCAGTTGTTCCCATTTTCTGCAATTCTACCCATTTTGCCATGGGATGGAGAGAAATCTTTGCAGTTCTCAAGTTAATTTCCTGCAATTCTACCCATTTTGCCAATACTTAATCCATGTTAATGATATGAGTGAGTGACAAACTAAATCAAAATGGGGGCCTCCTGGAGGTCAGGGACACTAGGCACCTGCCCTGCGTATCCGGTCGGTATTCAGCCATGATTACCGCAAGTTTATATAGCAGGCTAGACTAATTTACCAATCTAAAAATGATTAGCTGACATACTAATTGAGTGACTGTCAGTGACTGACATAACAAGTGAAAAACTGCTGACGCACAACCAAATTTCTAAATTGCACCTGGTGTATTCTACCTCTCAAAAGTAAGTTGAGACCAGACTGAAATTGCCCGCAGGACACCAGTCGACAATCCCTGATCTAGAGTCTTCAGATCTCATTAAAATATCTGTTTTCCATTCAGATGGTCTCCCTGCCCTGGACCAACAAAAGGGAGATTATCAGGAAGGGTCATTGCCATAGAGATGACCTTTCCAGCTCGTGGGAACATACATTCATAACCTGCTATGAACGGAGCTTAGGATTCTGAGCACACACACACGTCACTGCTGGGACTAAAAGGTTTAGACCAGTGCAGTTGTTCCCAAACTTTTCTAAGTAGTGTATGCCCCTCATGGACTAGCTATAGAGCCTTAGGGTGGTGATCTGTACACTGTAGAAACAGTGGGGGACAGAGATAAAGGTCAGACCCATTGTAGCATGTGGGACAGATATAAGGGATGTATAAGCCCCACCATTTTGGTTGAACATGAACAAAGTATGGAGGGGATAAAGATAAGGGACGAACCCGATATTGCTGCGGGGACAGCGATAGAGGACGGACACGATTTTGCAGTGGGGACAGAGATAGGGGACGGACCCAGTGTTGCAGGGGGGAAAAGAGATAGGGGATGGGACGGTGTTGCAGGGGGGGACAGAGATAAAGGACGGACTTACTGTTGTGTTTGAAGACACGGATGGTGGACCCAGACAGCCTGGCTCCCAGGACCAGAGAGGCATGGTTCAGCTCATCACTTAGGATTAGACAGCCCTACACAGAGAGAGAAAGGAGAGCTTGTCTACTAACACTATTTCTATGCTTGATCAATAAGTAGTAAACCCTAACCTCACCATCTTGCTTTACGCAATCCTCACAAGGAAAAAAGAGAAAATAATGTGTTTTCTTTTTCATGCCCACAGTCAAGTTTGGAAACCTCACACTGCATCCGCTCTCACAGCAACAACAGAGTTGACCTCTGGCTGCTCTGGCGATGACCTTTGCCCTGACAGAAAGTGGAGCTGTGATGTGCTCCTGGAGGCAGGAAACACTTCCCGTTGATAATGTGGTGTTATTGAAACTCTACCGTGGCGTGCGTACGCACCACCCAGGTCTGGAGGTCACTTGCTGGCGCCATGGTGACACACAACCTCCCGGAATGTTGTTGTTATGGAGATATGGAACAGGCTGTGCTCTGAACATTATGACAACACCACACACCATGCTGGTATTAAATATACTAACATGGATTCTTCCCCTATTGCAATACAAACACACCCTCTTCCTCTCATTAACTCTTAACACACACACACCTTTGGCAGCTGTGATCCTGATAATGATGATGTTCCAAGGTGTGGTGCAGGCAGTACTGAGAGGGCAACACAACAGAGACAGATACCGACAGAGCACACAGTGCCAGGGAGAGAGGGAAAGAAAAGTAGAGGCAATGAGAGTGAGCGCCAGGGAAAATGAAACGAACAGAGAGAGGGTGAAACTAACTGAATGAGAGAAGGAAGAAAGATGTCTCTAGAGGAGAGAGAGAGAGACAGAGACAGAGACAGACAGAGGCATCTCTTTTAGTAGTAACTTAGGAAAAGTTTTCGGTAGAATAATGAATGCCAGAATTCAGGCCTTCCTAAGTGAACGCAACATTTTAAGTAAAAGTCTAATTGGATTCCTCCCTAAAAGCCAAACAGATCAGAGATATATATATATATATATATATATATGATCCACACCTTGGCCACAACTCACAACGGAAAAATATTTGCCTGTTTTATAGACATTCAAAAAGCCTTTGATTCCATATAAGGTATGTTCTTAAAATGCCTTCAAAGTGGTATCGGAGGAAAGGTCTATGATATTATTAATGTTGTGTAATCACAATTCTTTAGTCAGGACAGAGGGGTAAGACAAGGTCGCAAAATTAGTCCAACTTTATTCATTATTTATATAAATTAACTGGCTACCATATTAAAACAATCTACATCACCCTAGAAGAAAGAAATAAAGAAAGTGTATTTTATATGCTTATGGCTTAGTAATCTTGTCACCAGCAGAACAGAGGCTACAACAACGCCCGTCCTTGCTAGAACAGTATTGTAAGGACTGGGAACTATCCATTAATATAGAAAAAAAAAACTAAGTAAAGATCTTTCAGAAAAAGTCCAGATCCCAGGAAAGTCAATACCATTTCATCCTAGGAGAAATAACCCTTAAATACACCACCAACTAAACTTACCTTGGTCTGACTAGAAGTTTATCAGGGTGGTTTGACATGTCCATAAAGTCTAACAGATAAAGCATGCAGAATATATTTTGCAATTAGAAAGACCCTGTATATATTTAACCCGCCAATTTACAAAATACATCATGGGATAAAAGCCCCACGGAAATGTTACACTTGGAATTTTAAAATATATATTCTAGGTGTGCACAGAAATGCCCCAAACCTAGCCTGTACGGCAGAACTTGGGAGACAACGCCATGTCAAAATCTAAGAATTTAAACAAAGAAAGACATTAACAACGTAAAAACTCAGTGACCATAGCCTGGCCATAGAGACAGGATGCCATAGAGAAACACGGAAGGTCAGTTGAAGAAAGACTATGTAAGCACTGTGGGTCACTTCCTACTCCACTGCTATAAATATGACGACTCGAGAGATATTTATCACCTGAAATTGTAAGAAAATGTTGCAGGATTCCTTGAACTGCCCGTTGAGGAGAAAATAAGAAAATGGCGATAGAAGAACACGTTGAGACAGTATAATAATATAAGAGAGACACTAGCTACTGCCATGTCACACACACATGAGCCCTTGTAGATTTCATTTCTCAACTGTTGCTGTATATTTTCTGTTTCGCGTATTATTTTCCATGTAGAATTGTTTTGGTTGATATATATATTATCGTCGCTCAAAAATATTTGTTAATGTGTGTAATAGTTCACATGCATTACTTTGGCAACAGTGGCAACCAGCCATTCGTGCCAATAAAGCATTTATTGAATTAAGAGAGAGAGACAGAGAGAGAGAGCAAGAGCGAGCAAGAGAGAGGCAGATGCAAAGACAGTGAACCAGAGAGAGCCAGAGGCTTGAACATAGCAAAAGACTGAGAACGCCTGGTGTTTGGGTAGCAGGTCCTACTACCTTGCCAGCAAGGGCAGGGATGTTCATCGAATTGGTAGCGAAGCCCATCCCGAAAGCCATGGCCGACTCCACGCCCAGGAATTTAGCAACCAGCTCCTCCATCTCCTCATGTCTGTCTAAGTTACCTAAGGGACATTTAGGAGATACATCAAAACTCCCATAGACACATACCTACCTACTGATAAGATTCAGAAGAATAACTGTGTGTTATTCATTAGAAAAACAGTTGTATGATACAGATGGCTTAGGGCTGAGTCTGAGCCTCTGCGGTCATCTACCAGCCAAAACTGAGTTATAAGGCCTGAGGGTGAGGCGACTAAATTCGTTTTTATAAACAAATGGATATACGTTTACTTTATAGCAATAAGTTAATATAAACAAAAATAAAATCTGACATAGTTCATCTCAGGGAGGATTAATCCTACCACTCACTACTGGTAGGATTAAGCACAAGAAAGAGGCTTGACACCCACCATCTCAGATTGTTCCGAATTTGTTTCTGTAGTTGGCAACAGATATGATTAGCATTCCTGAAACATTATTTTGTTTAAACAGAATTTGATCTCCATGAAATGAAGCTAATTGATTAAACCCAAATTTGCTCTTTTCATTTATAGGATTCAGATCATATTCAATAAATACACTTCTCAACATCCGATTTGGTCCAAACTTCTTCCTACCAATGAGTAAGACATGAAGAATCCCCCCAAAGGTGTCTAAAGCCACCCACGGACCCCCCACACCCCATGCCAATCCCACCTCAACAACCAGTATAAGTGCTCTGTTTGACAAGTAGTATGAAGCTGTGACTTGGAGAATTGCTTCTCCATACTATGTCATGTATTCCTAGTGAATTTTGTCATGGAAGTCGCTTGCAATATTTACCATGAAGTAGTAAGAAAGTAACATGTTTTAACCACTAGATGCCGCTGTTCTTGCTATACCGCCACACTGTTTTATTCATTTTGCTGGTCTCTTGTGTTTTATTAAGTAGATCATAACATTTTGGTTGCAACTTTGGGTTCTAAACCAATAGATTTGGCTCATTATAGAAATAAATTGTTTGGTTATCCTCACAAATCAAGCCAGTCCTCCATGAAAGCAATTCAGTTTATCCTTCTCTTAGCAACCTAATGCTTCAACTAGAGGTCGGCCGATTAATCGGAATGTCCGATTAATTAGGGCCGATTTCAAGTTTTCATAACAATCGGTAATCTGCATTTTTGGACACCGATTGTGGCTGAATTGTAATTAAAAAAAAAAATGGTTTACCTTTATTTAACTAGGCAAGTCAGTTAAGAACACATTCTTATTTTCAATGACGACCTAGGAACGGTGGGTTAACTGCCTTGTTCAGGGGCAGAACGACAGATTTTTACCTTGTCAGCTCGGGGATTCGATCTTGCAACCTACCGGTTACTAGTCCAACGCTCTAACCACCTGCCTTACATTGCACTCCACGAGGAGCCTGTGTGGCAGGCTGACTACCTGTTACGCGAGTGCAGCAAGAAGCCAAGGTAAGTTGCTAGCTAGCATTAATCTTATAAAAAACAATCAATCTTAACATAATCACTAGTTAACTACACATGGTTGATGATATTACTAGTTTATCTAGCGTGTCCTGCGTTGTATATAATCGATGCGGTGCCTGTTAATTTCTCATCGAATCAAAGCCTACTTCTCCAAACGGGTGATGATTTAACAAGCGCATTTGCGAAAAAAGCACTGTTGTTGCACCTAACCATAAACATCAATGCCTTTCTTTAAAATCCATACACAAGTATATATTTTTAAACCTGCATATTTTAGTTAATATTGCCTGCTAACATGAATTTTTTTATAACTAGGGAAATTGTGTCACTTCTCGAGTTCCGCGCAAGCAGTCAGGGTATATGCAGCAGTTTGGGCCGCCTGGCTCGTTGCGAACTGTGTGAAGACCATTTATTCCTAACAAAGATCGTAATTAATTTGCCAGAATTGTACATAATTATGACATAACATTGAAGGTTGTACAATGTAACAGGAATATTTAGACTTAGGGATGCCACCCGTTAGATAAAATACGTAACGGTTCCGTATTTCACTGAAAGAATAAACGTTTTGTTTTCGAAATGATAGTTTCCGGATTTGACCATATTAATGACCAAAGGCTCATATTACTGTGTGTTATTATGTTATAATTAAGTCTATGATTTGATATTTGATAGAGCAGTCTGACTGAGCGGTGGTAGGCAGCAGCAGCTCGTAAGCATTCATTAAAACAGCACTTTTGTGCGTTTGCCAGCAGCTCTTCGCCGTGCTTCAAGCATTGAGCTGTTTATGACTTCAAGCATATCAACTCCCGAGATTAGGCTGGTGTAACCGATGTGAAATGGTTAGCGGGGTGCTCGCTAATAGCGTTTCAATCGGTGACGTCACTCGCTGAGACCTTGATGTAGTTGTTCCCCTTGCTCTGCAAGGGCTGCGGCTTTTGTGGAGCGATGGGTAACGATGCTTCGAGGGTGGCTGTTGTCAATGTGTTCCTGGTTCGAGCCCAGGTAGGCACGAGGAGAGGGACGGAAGCTATACTGTTACACTGGCAATACTAAAGTGCCTATAAGAACATCCAATAGTCAAAGGATTATGAAATACAAATGGTATAGAGAGAAATAGTCCTATAATTCCTATAATAACTACAACCTAAAACTTCTTACCTGGGAATATTGAAGACTCATGTTAAAAGGAACCACCAGCTTTCATATGTTCTGAGCAAGGAACTTAAACGTTAGCTTTTTTACATGGCACATATTGCACTTTTACTTTTTTCTCCAACACTATGTTTTTGCATTATTTAAACCAAATTGAACATGTTTCATTATTTATTTGAGGCAAAATTGATTTTATTGATGTATTATATTAAGTTAAAATAAGTGTTCATTCAGTATTGTTGTAATTGTCATTATTACAAATAAAAAAAGAAAAAATAATAAAAAATATCGGCCGATTAATCGGTATCGGCTTTTTTGGTCCTCCAATAATCGGTATCGGTGTTGAAAAATCATAATCGGTCGACCTCTAGCTTCAACCCAACTATTTTTGAATAGTCCAACACGTGGCCGCTCTCTGAGAGGGCTCTCCCTATGCAATTCTCATATTAAGACTTTTCCTACAAGCCCAAAACTTTGATGGATAAATGGGCTAGGTAATCAAATGTGGCAACGCTAACAAAATAATGAAATGTATGGCAGTCTTATGTTTTTTTAAATAAAATGATCAGGAAATGGCTCTATATGTATTGTGATTAGTAACATTAAACATTAAGATAACCCAATACCAATGGGAAAACACTAACCAGTGTGTGTTTGGGACTTTTACCATTGAAACCATTAGAACTGCTGTAGCCTAATAGTTTGCCTGTTCACCATTGGTCTAACAGTAACTAAACCAGACCTTTTTTGAAGGGAATAAACCACACACAAAAGGGTTTCCTGGACATAGATTAAGCGTAAAAGAAGGAAACATTTACTTTCATCTTGAGCCAAAGCTATTGGTTTTCTACCCAAAGTTGCAAAATAAATGTTGTGATCTATTTACTAAAACACAAGAGACCAGCAAAATTGATAAGAGTGTGGCGGTATAGCGAGAAGAGCAGCATCTTTCATTTTGGGGGGAGATTCCTCATGTCTTACTCATTGGTAGGAAGAGATGTTCCAAATCTGATGTTGGGTACTATATTTACTGAATATTATCTGAATCCTATTAATTAAAATTGCCAATTTGGGTGCAATCAATTAGCTTAATTTCTCAGAGATAAAACTACATTTCAATTAAATAATGTTTCAGGAATGCCAATCCTTGTTTCTAACTACATAAACAATTTCTGAACAATCTGATGGTGGGTGGCATGGCTTGCTGAAATGTTTTGTGAAAGATTGTGATTGTGAAAATCAGTGCTCTTTCACTGCTCTCTGTGTCTTGTTTGGGTCAACATATTGGCCATGTTGGACAGTGATATGAATTAAACTGTGGAGAGTGTATTTACGCGGCATGTGTGTGTGTGTGTGTGTGCATGTATGTGTTACCAGGCCATACCCATCTCCTGCCTGGTGCTGGCCACGCCCACCCCGTACTTCATGGTGACCTCAGCGGACGCGTCAGCACAGTAACCCGTGTTCTCAGCAAAGCCCAGGTAGTTATAGGAACCCATGTTTATTACACCTTCAACCACTTTGCCTGTGTAGCTGAGAGAGAGGGGGAAACCGAGAGAGAGAGAGAGAGAGAGAGAGAGAGAGAGAGAGAGAGAGAGAGAGAGAGAGAGAGAGAGAGAGAGAGAGAGAGACAGAGACAGAGACAGAGACAGAGACAGAGACGAGAGAGAGAGAGAGAGAGAGATATACAGGTAGTTATAAGACCCATTACTCTGTATAGCTGGGACTAAAAGGGGTGCCAAATGTATTTAACCTTTACTCTATTCAGCTAAGCAAGTCGACACACATACTTGACCTTCAACAGTCTCTTGACTGCATGTTTATCAGCCAGACACTATAATGACATGATGCTAATCACACACACAGCACCAAATCAGAATACAACCGTTTAGTTGACAGTTCCAATCCAACAAATCATGACAAGAGGCCTCTGTGGTTAGTCTAGAAGAACATCTCCTTGTTCTCTCTTCCTCCTCTCCCTCCTACCCATCCGAGGCTTTTAAACACATCCTTCACTATAAGGAACTGCCGCTTTTCTGACCTTTGCTGTAGATTAGTGTTGCTATCTTAGTACAACACAGACAGGCTCTTTCAGGGCCAGTAAATACACTGCAGAGTGACTTCCCCTCTGGTACCAGGGCTGGGGGTGACACTAAGGCGTGGAAGTGGGCAGTGTGTGTAAGGCAGGCTTTTGTTCCAAACAGCTCTACCACACCTGATTACACTCAAGTTAACACTTTATGGGACACCCTGTTTATAACACATTCCTAACAATGTCACCACACATGTCCTAATCGTAGTGCAAACTGAAAGCCATGATTAGTTGATTATTTAGGCCTAATCTGGTGTATTTTTACTGGGCTGGAACAAAACCCTATACACCAGGCATGTTGATGCCCTATCTAACCACTGATCTCAGACCAGATTACCCTACCCTGATTCCTAACGCTAATCATTAGACGGCTAATGTTCTCATCTGGCCCTGGATCAGTGGTTAGGACCTTATTTTAGCAACTCCATGGCTACGTCTCAAATGGTCCCATAGGGCTCTGGTCAAAAGTAGTGCGCTATGTAGGGAATAGGGTGCAATTTGGGACACATCCTGTGACTGTAAGTAGCCTTGGCTTGTGCGAGCCGGAAAGGCCCATAGGAGCCTATCTCTCGTTTCTGTAGCGTGAGGCAGCTTGGTGTACAAGTACACCCCCTGGACAGGACGCTAGTCCATTGCAGGGCCTTACCCCCAATCTATTTCCTTAAACGTTGAGTGCCAAGCCAAGTCCCATTTTTACAGTATGGTATGACTCGGGCCAGGGATCGAACTCCCTACCTTCCAATCTCACGGCCGGACACTAATCACAAGGCCAGAGTTGGTTTTGTCTTGTTTTTCCCCCCTGTAATTATGACACTCACTCAAAGGTCCAATTGTAGTCAGGTGACACACGTTCCACCAGGTCCACCTTGGCCCCCGGGACACTGCAGATGGGTCGGTTCCAACTGTCACGGATGCGCATGTATAAGTTCCTGGTGTAAAAGTTCTCAAAGTCCTGGTAAAGTGGGACAAAGTCCTGGAGACGGAACATATGGGAGAGGGAGCGGGGGACAGGAGGAGGAAAAATTAAATAAGCATTATTCCCATTTCCTAGTATAGACCGCACACATACCACTCTATGTTAAGTGACCTGTAATGTTAGCACTTATTTCAGACTCCCACGTCACGCCAGCCATATTCTGTGTACTATGGCACATTCATCCATATTACACTAAGCATATAGGCTGAGCTCACAGTCAAAAGTATAGTCAAACATGTACTGTTCTAATTAGAGTCTTTAATCTCTCCCGATACGCAGAGGTAAACTTTAGTTTACACACGACTGAAAAATCCCCACAGACATTCAGCTTATTTCCTTGAAAGCGTTTTCACTTTCTTCAAACCCAACAGTGTCCGAGGCAACAAGAGTAGGATATCCTTCAGGCGATAAAGTTTCCTCCTTTCCTCCTCGAGGTAACGAGTGCCAAAACAATGTCCTGAAACTGTTCTTTTACGTGCGGTGAGTGAGTGAAGGTCTGTGTGGTACATTAGGACATAACAACCTCCTTCTCACACTCCTACTTCCTGTTTACTAGTGTATGTCACAATGAATGACTGTTGTGTTACGCCCGAAGGACCAGTGGTTTTAATTGGCAAAAAAGCTTTCCTTCCTTTTTCACAAACATTCCATCTGAGATCTGAAGAGTTTTTTGATATCCTCCCCAAAATTGGACTTCAGTGCCAAAATAAATGGGCCCATGTGTTACAGTGAATGCTTCCAAGTGTAAAATTTCAATGTCGAAGGTAACCTACTTTTCTTACCTCGAAAGTAAATAAGTTGAACAAATAAGTTGACCATATAAACAAAATGTCACTTTTGAAATATGAAAAGATCTGACAACTTAGATTTAAAAAAAATTGAATCCCCTTAACAAATAATGACGTTGATGAAGAAGACGAGAATAATGGAAATGACAATTAATAACATTTATCAAACAAACTGAGGACAAAGCCAGGTGAGGTGGTCATAACCATACCCTCTGCTCCTCCCTCTCGCGGGCAATGTGACACCTCTCGATCTTCCAGTCCCGGAGGAAGTCTCGGAGGTATCCGAAGATGGTGAGGATGCCGTAGCCCATGTAGGTGAGGACCGCCACCAGCATGGGCGTTTCCTCAAAAGACTCGATGAAGGGACGACTGTACAGGCCCAGGCCGCTGCTGCCATTACACGCTGTGTGCTGCACCTGGGGGGGGGGGGCAAGGTGATTTACATTGACATTTTAGTCATTTAGCACGGTGTTATCCAGAGCCACTTACAGTTAGTGCATTCAAATTAAGACAGCTAGGTAAGACCGCCACATATCACAGTCAGTAGCTAGGTTTCCATCCAATTGTCGACAGATTTTCAGGCGAATATTAAAAAATCTGCACAAAAACAATATGCGCATTTTACCACCAGACGTGTTTCCATCAAATTGACGCGTTGCGGGTAAAAAGCTGTGCGTGATGACGTAATGCACATAAAAAATAACGGTTGTGGTTAAATTCTCATGTACCGAATTCAAATGTAAGTTAAATGGGTTTCCATCGCATTTTCAACTCTACTGATGGTTTTGTCACAAAATAATGTTGCGTTATATAGCGAATGTGCCCTCTCTGGTCTTGGCACATGTGCTCTAGCCAACAGCTCGCAGATACTGTGCAGGACAGGTAGCCTACTACATAAGAGCAAGATCAGTTTTATTCGTCAAACAGCGGCCAAACATCCATCATCATGTCATCAGAATAAGACCCTCGGTATGTATTGGAAAGGAACATCAAGCTCATCACTTTGCACTTTCACTACCCTGTGACGTTCATCATCATTTATTTGATCTGTAGCCGATCAAACTGCATGCTCTCCTGACAAGTCGTAGTGGGAGGACCACACAACATATCATCGCGTGACTCCAAGTTTACGTCGATATGATGGTTATTTTATCAATATTTGCGCATAATAGTGTTTCCACTGCCATTTCTCACATTCTTAATTGTACAGACACAAAAAGATCCCGCCTTGTCTAGCATATTTTGTTTCGTCGACATTTGGAAAGTTAACCAACAAATTGGCAGTTTCCATCAGGCCTGTCGTGACATTTCGTAGCATACAAGTACTTTACTCACAGAGAAAAGGTTAGATGGAAAACTGGTTATAGTAACATGGTTCTCTCAATAAAGTAGGCTGGTTATCAGCACACTCAGTGCTAGTAGTAAAAGGCAAGTGCGAGTGTTATTCTGGGTGATGGGGTGGTTGGGATGGAGGAAATGAAAATTCAGTTAAATTACCTTTACTCATCCCTAAGGGGTAATATCAACAAACATACTGTAAAGGGTCTTTCCTATTGATTCCAATCACTTTTTGTCCATACCCCTGTTGATTTTAACAAAACGTCCATACATATTTGCAGAGAGTTTGGTTTGCTTTTTGTTTCCATTTTTCCAATGTAAAATTATTGCAATAATGATATCGTCCAGGCCCATTGGCACTGTAAATGACATGAGTTTCATGATCTGGGAATGTGAACGTCTCACATGTACGGGAAATACACATTTTTCAAAGCACTTGGATCATAGTAATAACAAACTGTTGCATGTTTTGTATAAAAAAAAAAAAAAAGGAGGGATATGTAAGCCATGTCTTCTAAGGTCTCACATAGACGGGACAAACACTTTTCAAAGCACTTGCATGCCACCATCTGATGTCTTTAACGCACGCAAAAATGTCAATGAACGCTTGTCTGGCAGCTGGCTCCGGGGTGTCTGCATAACTTAATTCCTGGTCATTCATATGACAATTTCTGTGTGTTCCTATCATCATTCTGTGTGTTCCTATCACCTATCATCTTAGCTCAGTAAGTGGTGACTAGCCTATGTGGTCAGTGAATAATATTACAGTGTTAGCACTGTGGGAAGAGGAAGTGAAATATTCAAATTAGCCTACAGAAGGAAACTATGGGCTAGCTATGTTTTTACACTGACCATATGTAAAGCACTGTTGCTCTGGCTATCAGATTTGCGAGTCAAATAAAGGGAGGGTATGCTCCGTAACTGAGTGTGTGTTTCTGAGCACTCTCCAAGCAGATACGACACTCCTAACCAACTCGCATGAATCAAACAGCTTGCCAACGAAATAAATCAAAACAACGAAATGCTGCCACTGATCTACGCCTGCACTCGGCATTCCCAGGTCAAATGTACGCATGCATGACTGATGCTTTTATCGCTTCGAATAAGACCATCTGCTAAATGCCATACTATTATTATTAGGCCTGTATTCTGCTACGCTCCTCTCCTCTGCTACGCTCTTCCTCAACTACAGTTGAAGTTGGAGGTTTACATACACTTAGGTTGGAGTCATTAAAACTCATTTTTTCAACCACTCCACAAATTTCTTGTTAACAAACTATAGTTTTGGCAAGTCGGTTAGATCATCTACTTTGTGCATGACACAAGCCATTTTCCCAACAATTGTTTACAGACAGAATATTTCACTGTATCACAATTCCAGTGGGTCAGAATTTTACACCCTAAATTGACTGTGCCTTTAAATAGCTTGGAAAATTTCAGAAAATGACGTCATGGCTTTAGAAGCTTTTGATAGGCTAATTGACATCCTTTGAGTCAATTGGAGGTGTACCTGTGAATGTATTTCAAGGCCTACCTTCAAACTCAGTGCCTCTTTGCTTGACATTGTGGGAAAATCAGAAGAAATCAGCCAAGACCTCAGAAAAAAATTGTAGATCTCCACAAGTCTGGTTCATCCTTGGGAGCAATTTCCAAACGCCTGAAGGTACCACGTTCATCTGTACAAACAATAGTACGCAAGTATAAACACCATGGAACCACGCAGCCGTCATACCGCTCAGGAAGGAGACGTGTTCCGTCTCCTAGAGATGAACATTCGTTGGTGCGAAAAGTGCAAATCAATCCCAGAACAACAGCAAAGGACCTTGTGAAGATGCTGGAGGAAACAGGTACAAAAGTATCTATATCCACAGTAAAACGAGTCCTATATCGACATAACCTGAAAGGCCACTCAGCAAGGAAGAAGCCACTGCTCCAAAACCGCCATAAAAAAGCCAGGCTACGGTTTGCAACTGCACATGGGGACGAAGATCGTACTTTTTGGAGAAATGTCCTATGGTCTGATGAAACAAAAATAGAACTGTTTGGCCATAATGACCATCGTTATGTTTGGAGGAAAAAGGGGGAGGCTTGCAAGCCGAAGAACACCATCCCAACCGTGAAGCACTGGGGTGGCAGCATCATGTTGCGGGAGTGCTTTGCTGCAGGAGGGCCTGGTGCACTTCACAAAATACTGTCAAATACTATACTGAACAAAAATATAAACAAAACATTTAAATAAAATCATTAGGCCCTAATGTATGGATTCTACATTACTGGGCAGGGGCGCAACTTGATAGAATTGTCTTTAGAGCCATCTTAAAATATTCTCAAATCAAATCATATCGTCAGGTCAGCAAGGAGGAAACTAGTTTGCTAATGAGAAACCTTTGAGTTTAGGAGGCTCTTTTGTGATCAACCTTGACAGCCAAACTGTCCATTTTGGTGAATACTGACTCCTCCATAAACCCAGGCTATTACAAGCTTATCTTACACTAATTTTAGCATCCGTCAATATAGATTATCTTATCCACTGGTGAGCCAGGCCCAGCCAATCAGAACAAGTTTTTCCCGACAAAAGGGCTTTATTACAGAAATAAATACTTCTCAGCACCCCCCTTTTTTTGCATATGGAAAGTTTCTGGGATTTTTTATTTCAGCTCATGAAACATGTTGCATTTATATTTTTGTTCAGTGTATATCTGTTTGAGATTGCTGCGGTCAATTTGTAGTGTACAACTTATTTATAACTATGTTATGGACCCCGACCATTAATGTAATTGGGGACACATGGCCTAGCCTATACAGTAAATCAAATAAAAGTTTATTGGTACGATAGGATAATATGTGAGACATTTTTTACACACACAGAAATACTGAGGTTTATGTGTTTGAAATACATACAGGAGTGGCCTTTGAGTCTTTCCCTTGAAAAATCAAGCCCCACACTGCTTTGCAACCACATGTGACTAGTCATGCTTCTCTCTCCCATACCTCAGAGGCTAGCAACAGTGACATCCACGTGCACTACAATCAGCTTGGAGTCAATTACCAGACCATGCATTCCCCTCCCTCCCGCTCTCCGCCTTATGAAACGCCTGGGAAAAGGAGCTAGTGTAGCTACAGCAAGTAGGCCTAGGCTAAGTTAAATCCTTGATTAATTTCCTTGTATCTAAGATCTGTTTGTGATGTCTTGGCAATGCCTTATTGAATTGTCATACCCTAGTTCGCAAGACAGCAGTATCTGGGCCCCAGTGTTTGACTTCCAATGCAATGCTCTACCTAGAAGATCACACAGTCGGTTGAGCATGGCGCTTGCAATGCCAAAGGTCGTGAGTTTGATTCCCGCTGGAGCCAATGTATGCACGCATGACTAAATCGCTTTGGATAAAAGTGTCTATATAGGGCAAGACATTGATATAGCCAACTTGATAGAATTGTCTCTGAGAATTTTAATTTAGAGCCATCTTAAGACATGTTGTTGACTCATAAAAGAGATGTTATCGAATTTGCAATACACTAGGCTAATTAAAATTAAGTCTGGATCAAGGGGTGGAAAATTAATGAACAGCGCTCTGTTTCTCTGTGTTCCCTCTATTGATGGGAAGGTAGGGAGTACAGGCTAGGGAGTTGGGGAGTACAGGTATAGGGTTGTGACCAGGGCCTAAAACTAACTTTTTTTGTATACCAGCCACTGTGGCAGGTATAAGAAAAAAAATGTTTTAAACATCTACCAGCCACTCAGATCTTTTCCCAGCCAAATGTTTTCCCCACCATAATTACACACACAAAAAAACAGATGAGCATGTTCAGTAATGTTTCTTTATTTTTATTAATATATTACTAGTAAGACTTAATTTAATATTCCGTGACAAACATTTTTCAGCTGCCCCTTTAAGGTTACCTTGGTAACGGGCCACTCAAGTCTTCACATATGCCTGTGAGAATTTTACTAGAAGGAATCCAGCTTTGTCGAATTAATGTCAGATTTGACATTTCATATCAGGTTAGGAGAATCATCATAACAGGTTAGGAGAATTAGGTTAAGGTTAGGAAAGGGGTTAAGGTTAATTTAACAATAATTTTGTTAAAATATTTGTACAAAAAAAGTATGAATGTATGTACTTGTAAGTCGCTCTGGATAAGAGCGTCTGCTAAATGACTTAAATGTTAAATGTAAATGTAATTTGACATAATTACATCAAAAAAACACAAAACGGATGACCATGCTTTGTAATGTTTCTAAAACAAGAAATATATTAGTAAGAAGTAATGTGGTATATGGCTAAATTTTATTTCATTTTTTGTGACCTGAGTCTTTTAAATCTACACTGAAAAAAATAAAGTGCAACATGTCAAGTGTTGGTCCCATGTTTCATGAGCTGAAATAAAAGATCCCAGAAATGTTCCATATGGACAAAGAGCTTATTCCTCAAAGTTTTTAGCCACAAATGTTTACATCCCTGTTAGTGTGCATTTCTCCTTTGTCAAGATAATCCATCCACATAACAGGTGTGGCATATCAAGAAGCTGATTAAACAGCATGATCATTAAACAGGTGCACCTTGTGCTGGGGACAATAAAAGGCCACTAAAATGTGCAGTTTTGTCACACAACACGATGCCACAGATGTCTCAAGTTGAGGGAGCGAGCAATTGGCATGCTGACTGCAGGAATGTCCACCAAAGCTGTTACAGAAAACTTAATGTTCATTTCTCTACCACAAGCCACCTCCAATGTCATTTTAGAGAATTTGGTAGTACGTTCAACCATCCTCACAATCAGAGACCACGTGTATGGCATCGTGTGGACGATGTTAACGTTGTGAACATTGCCCCATGGTGACGGTAGGGTTATGGTACAGGCAGTCATAAGCTACGGACAAAGAACACATTTGCATTTTATTAATGGCAATTTGAATGCACAGAGATACCGTGTAAACGAGATCATGAGGCCCATTGTCGGGACATTCATCCGCCACCATCACCTCATGTTTCAGCTTGATAATGCATGGCCCCGTGTCGCAAGGATCTGTAAACAATTCCTGGAAGCTGAAAATGTCCCAGTTCTTACATGGCCTGCAATCTCACCAGACATGTCACTCAATGAGCTTGTGTGGGATGCTCTGGATCGACAGCATGTTCCAGTTCCTGTCAATATCCAGCAACTTTACACAGCCATTGAAGAGGAGTGGGACAACATTCCACAGGCCACAATCAACAGCCTGATAAACTCTATGCGAAGGAGATGTGTTGCGCTGCATGAGGCAAATGGTGGTCCCAACGGATACTGACTGGTTTTCTGATCCACGCCCCTACCTTTGTTTTTATTAAGGTATCTGTGACCAACAGATGCATATCTGTATTCCCAGTCATGTGAAATCCATAGATTAGGGCCTAATGAATCTATTTCAATTGACTGATGTCCTAATATGAACTGTATCTCAGTCAAATCTTTGAAATTATTGCATTTATATTTTTGTTCAGTATACAGTGGATTTGGTATTCAGACCCCTTGACTTTTTCCAGATTTTGTTACGTCACAGCCTTATTCTAAAATGGAATAAATGCATGTTTTCCCTCATCAATCTACACACAATACCCCATAATGACAAAGAGAAAACAGGTTTAGACATTTTTGCAAACTTATTAAAAATAAAAAACATAAGTACATAAGTATTCAGACCCTTTGCTATGAGACTCGAAATTGAGCCCAGGTGCATCCTGTTTCCATTGATCATCCTTGAGATGTTTCTACAACTTGATTGGAGTCCACCTGTGGTAAATTCAATTGATTGGACATGATTTGGAAAGGCACACACCTGTCTATAAAAGCCCACACAGTTGACAGTGCATGTCAGAGCAAAAACCAAGTCACGAGACCAAAGGAATTGTCCATAGAGCGCAGAGACAGGATTGTGTCGAGGCACAGATTTGGGGAAGGGTACCAAAACATTTCTGCAGCATTGAAGGTCCAGATGAACACAGGGGCCTCCATCATTCTTGGAAGAAGTTTGGAACCACCAAGACTCTTCCTAGACCTGGCCGCCTGGGCAAAACCAAGATTGAATTCTTTGGCCTGAATGCCAAGCGTCACGTCTAGAGGAAACCTGGCACCATCCCTACAGTGAAGTATAGTGGTGGCACCATTTGCAAACATTTCTAAAACCCTGGTTTTGCTTCATCATTATGGGGTATAGTGTGTAGATTGAGGTACATGTTTGGAATGGTGTAATGTAACAAAATGTGAAAAAAGTCAAGGGGTCTGAATACTTTCCGAAGGCACCGTACACTCCTGTCCCCTAGTAACCGGCTGGTATATAAAACATCCGCTATTTAGGCTGTAGATGCATCGGTTTCCTCCTTAACTAGCTTTAATGGCGTGCCGCCCCAAAAATCTAACTGGGAAAATATGCGTACCATCTTAATAAAACACAATTTTCAACAAACCATGCTAGAGTGGATAATGCTACTTCCTGTCGTTGTGCATCGTGTTCAGCCAGGGGTAAGCAACAGACTGCTGCAATCTGATTGGCTGAATGTGGTGTGCAACATCTGGACGTTGTCAGAAAATCCAAAACTAGTGGTGGAAAACGTTATTTTCTTAAGATAGTACGCATATTTTCCCCGTTTTTTTCCTCGATGCCTTTGGAGCCTGAATGGAGGATGTACAAGCCGGTCGCCGGGAGACCGAGTGTATTACCGTCTGTGCAGCTTAATGCAGGACACCAATGGCGCGAGGAATAACAGCGCCATCAGGCGGCAGCAGGGCTACACCCAGTTAAGATGATTTAAGATTACACTCAACATTTTCGAGAGAGAACACTGATGACATCACACCCGAAAGCCCAGCAGATGGCAATATTGAGTCGTTTTATCTTACCGTCCAAAGGGAATGTATGCAGCTTGCTATACACTCGTATACCCCCGTGGACCAGTTTGTACATAAAACATTCTCCATTAAGGCTGCAAAGGCGTCGATTTCCTACTTAATTCTATTTTATGATGAGAAGGCGTGAAAAAAAAAAAACAGGGAAAATATGCATACTTTCTTTATGAAACACCATTTTCCACTACCATGCTAGAGTAATTAATACTAGTCCCGAAAGTAGAATATCACATTCAGCCAATCAGGTTTCAGCATTATTTTATTTAGAAACGTTCAGTTCAGGGCTGTGGATAAATGCGAAGTAGACAGCCCTCACCCCTCAACGCATAAATTATGTTTTACATAGTCACATCCAAGTATACCTTCAAATTCCCATGGCCAAGCGAGGGAGAATGATGATCTGATGGGCAACGTCCTTGGTGGAAAGCAAGCAACCTAAAGCTATTTATCTACCTAGCAAGCTAACATAGCACTCGTCAGGTAGCTAGCTACAGACATTTACATTTGAGTCATTTAGCAGATGCTCTATTCCAGAGCGACTTAGAGGAACACTTAGGGTTAAGTGCCTTGCTCAAAGCCATAGACAGATTTTTCACCTAGCCGGCTCTGGGATTCGAATCAGCTACCTTTTGGTTACTGGCCTAATGCCCTTAACCGCTAGGCTACCTGCCGCACCATAGCTGGCTGGCTAGCTAGCTTTATAGTTTGGTTATTTATTCCAATACATTTTCGAATTCCCAAAAATGTTTATGTAGCTAGCTAGTTCCGTTTCATAGATTCATCACAATGAGTCTGAGCCACTTTGAGCATCATATTCCCATTCGCCAATGCTAAAATGTATGTACCCAATTGTCATTCTTGAGTAAAAGTAAAGATACTTTTTTTTTTTTTTTTACCCAGTAAAATACTACTTGAGTAAAAGTCTAAAAGTATTTGGTTTTCAATATACTTAAGTATTAAAAGTAAATGGAATTTCTCAAATATACTT
Source organism: Salvelinus namaycush (assembly GCF_016432855.1). Taxonomy (NCBI): domain Eukaryota; kingdom Metazoa; phylum Chordata; class Actinopteri; order Salmoniformes; family Salmonidae; genus Salvelinus; species Salvelinus namaycush. The sequence continues at coordinate 40,165,942 of NC_052321.1, read as the reverse complement.
AAGTATCAAAAGTAAAAATCATGTAAAATTCCTTATATTAAGCAAACCAGAGGGTACAATGTGTTTTTATTTATTTGCGGCTAGCCAGGGGCACGCTCCAACACTCAGACATCATTTACAATTGAAGCATTTGTGTTTAGTGAGTCTGCCAGATCAGAGGCAGTAGGGATGACAAGGGATGTTCTCTTTCTAAGTGCATGAATTGGATCATTTCTGTCCTGCTAAGCATTCAAAATGTAATGAGTACTTGTGTGTGTCAGGGAAAGTATGGAGTAAATTATTATTTCTATAGGAATGTAGTGAAGTAAAAGTTTTCGAAAATATTAATAGTAAAGTAATGTACAGATACTACTTAAGCCATTTTTTGGGGTATTAGAAAGTATTTTCACTTAGATATTTTACACCACTGACTGTGACTTTGTCCTTGTGTTTCTTAGCCCGGTATATAATTTTGTTCACACACACTAGGTTGTTTTTCAATGTTACTTTCAGTTTGCTGCAACTGTCTGTGGCTAGGAAAACATTTGCAGTAAGAGATTTTTTTTTCAGCACAGACAAGCAAGTGCCCAAGATGCTATGGTAACGACCCGTTCCTTACGGGGCAGCTGAACATTTGTCTCACCTAATGATTGTGCTTGATTGAGCATGGATCCATCCATAAAATATTTTATTAATGAACTTTTAGTAATTTCTTATCATTAAAACATTCAAATACTTATTATCCTATATGTATGAGTGCTACATTTCTACTTAGGAGCAAATCATGAACTGCTTGTAAAAAAATTCTAAATAAAGCCTTGAACTATAATAATAAATAATCCATACTCCGCCTTTGTTGATTCTTGATGAACAGGTATAGAACAGTTCATCTGTTTTTACTAATGTATCTAAATTATTTATTTTAACATACATTGGTTAAAAGACAGGTCATAAAAATGAAAATAAATTATGCAATATACCCCATTACTTACAAGTAATACATTTTTTGTTTTAGAAAAACAGAAAGCATTCTCATTGTGTGTGTGTGTGTGTGTGTGTGTGTGTGTAATTATGGCAAAAATATATATTCTGTCTGGTAAAAGATCTGAGTGGCTGGTAGATTTTAAAAAATCTTTTAAAATCGTTGCTGGTGGACCAAAAACTGAATTAGTTACGCAACATCCGGGACTAGTATTAATTACTCTAGCATGGTGGTGGAAAATTGTGTTTTATAAAGAAAGTATGCATATTTTTTGGCTTTCTCACCATTAAATGGAGTTAAGGAGGAAATCAATGACTTTGCAGCCTGAATGGAAAGTGTTTTATGTACGAACCGGTTCACAGCGGATATGAGTGTATAGCTGGCTGCATAGATTCCCTTTGGACGGTAAATTAAACTGAATTGCGCCATCTGCTGGCCTTTGGGCTAATGGCATCAGTGATTAATTAAATGATTGTTGACATTGTAGCTAGCTAACTAGTTTATTGCATACTGTTTGTAAAAGATAAAAGGCTAGGTAGAAAAGCAGCAAGCTGGCTACACTGCAGATATAATTAGCTAACACTGTGGGATGTAACGTTACCAATGAAGGCTGATGGGAGGAGCTATAGGAGGACGGGCTCATTGCAAAGACTGGATTGGAATAAATGGAACGATATCAAAACACGTCACACATATGGAAACCCCATGTTTGATTCCATTAATTCCATTCCAGCATTAGAATGAGCCCGTCCTCCTATAGCGCCTCCCACCAGCCTCCACTGAACGTTACATAATGCTAACGTTCCAATATTACAAATCTACTTTGATGAATTGCTAACGTTAGTTAATAAACCAACTAAAATAGTTGGCAACAACTGTCATATGTCCAACTTGCTGAGCTAGTAGACTCAGTAACGTTGGCTTCAGCTTGCGGGCAGTTTAGCAAATTCAAATAGGTGTCAGTTAACGTTAAAGCTAACAATAAAATAGGTTAGCTACATTTCAAAACATATCAAGCTAAATACACATAACGTTAGCTAGCTACATTGCTAACAATACTGATTTTCAGCTTGGTGTTTTCGGTTATTCAGATAAGCCTCACCACTTCCACACCATCCATCCATTCTCCATCCATACAGTGCGCTTGGGCCTCACCTTGTCCTCGGGATAGCAGTACATCGGCTGCTGATGATGGTAATGGTGATGGTTTTTTATGAAGCCATTTCTGCCCGGTTTAACGCCGTTCTTCACTCGGTGACAAACTTGTCCATTCCCCGGCTTGTTCGCGGAGCTTTCGGTCATCCTTTCATATGATTGTGGACGCTACAGTAACGTGCATGTATCTGGCTAGCACAGAATGGGGAACTCGTTTTTGGTGCCTGTCCGGGTTGTGCGCTCGCAAACCCACCCAAAAATCCACAACCAGGACACGGGTGTGTTCAGTAAGACAGCACGATGTTCAACCTTTAATTCAACATAACGGTTCTAAATGTAACTTGCTGAACGAGTTTTGCGATTTCAAATGGTATCCCCCGTACTGATCAGGCCACACCCACCAAAGAGGAGCAGACGTACCTCAAATTATGTTGAAGAACGGTCGGCACCGTTTTGGGGAAACGTGTTGTTCAGGATAAACCATCACGCAACGTAGCAATCGTTGAGATGAACTGAATGCAACCCCTGAAATTCCAGCGGCTGCTACACCGGAAATAAACGCCCCTAGCAACCAGCGTCAGCCTATGGTTTTGCGGCATTCGGGAATGGGTGCGGTTTACGAGCCTTCAGATAAGAAAATGGTTCATTTCCTCTGTAGTGGAAATGAACTGTAGTAGCCTCTAACTGTTTGGGCTCTCTGACATGTGACATAGGGCTCACCTGTTCCCACAGTGTGCTAAATTACGTGTTATCGGCAATTTGATTTTGACCAAGAGCTTGAAATCAGATATTCTTGTCAAATCCTGAGTGGTTGCCTTGTAAATTGATGACACACTAAACATAATTGTTAACATAGTGGGTGTCAATAGTTAGGTTTCCTTCCAATTGGTGACATATTGTCATGCAAATATTCTACAATCCGCATAAAAACAATATGCGCATTTTCCCACCAGAGATATGTTTCGATCAAATTGACCTGTTGCGGATAAAAAACTGTGCGTGATGACTTAGTGCACATTACTGACTTTTGCTGTTAAATTCTGATGTACCTAATAAAAATACAAGTTAAATGGGTTTCCATTGCATTTTCAACTCTACTGATGTTTTTGTCACGACAAATGTTGCGTCATATAGCGAATGTGCCCTCTCTTGGCAGCAGCTAATGGAAATCCCTAACAAATACAAATACTGTAGTCTTGGCAGATGTGCTCTAGCCAACAGCTTGCAGATACAGTGCGGGTAGGCTACCAACATTATCATTATGGATAAGAGCAAGATTATTTGTATTTGTTAAATGGCAGCCAAGCATCCATCATCATGTCATCAGAACAAGACCCTCGGTATGTATTGGAAAGGAGCATCAAGCTCATCACCTTGCACTTTCACCACCCTGTGAAGTTCATCATAATGTATTTAATCTGTAGTCTATCAAACTGCATGCTCTCCTGACAAGTCGTAGTGGGAGGACCACACAACATATCATCGCGTGACTCCAAGTTTAATTCGATATGATGGTTATTTTATCAATATTTGAGCATAAAGGAGTTTCCTCCACAATTTCTCACATAATTAATTTTACAGACACAAAAAGATCCCACCTTGTCTAACATAATATATTTTGTCGATTTTTTTTTTTCAAAGTTTACCGACAAATGTAATGTTTTCATCAGGCCTGTCATGACATTTTTTTTATCCAACATGTACTTTACTCGCATAAAAAGACTGGACCAGGTTTTTATTTGTATTTTTTTTATGCAGGATATAAAAATTCCATTCAAGCTAAACAATGGATATATAGTGTTTGGCAACAAAACCAATTGTGAAAAATATGAATTGAAAATCTGAAGACAGTAATATTTTACACACACACATAAAGGTTCCCATAAGCATAATTTTCTGAAGAAAAAACACAAATGTGAAACAAATGAACTCTTCAATTGTATGATCACTTATTTAATGAGCATCACAAAATGTTAAGCTACTGTACAGTAACATTAATACTAGCATCACAAACCTTCGGAGCTTGAACCCCTCACTGTGGCTTTACCTCTGTTCTGATTTCAGATTTTTGGCCTCACTCACTCAATCACTCACTGTGTGTGATGTATTCCAGCTCCAGCAGAACCGTGTGTGTTGTCCCTGCAGGAGGGCAGCTGTGGGAAGTTTATTCAGCGCTGGTATTTTAACAGCCACGTCCAGGCCTGCAGACCCTTCATCTACAGCATCTGTGAGGGACACGCCAACCGCATCCTCCACTAGGAGGCCTGTGAGGAGTGCTAACCTTGGGGAGGACACAGATACACACGCACGCACGCACGCATGCACGCACACACACACACACAAGAAAGCACACATAGTAACCTATTGTGCACACACACACACACACACATATGTCTACACAGGTAACTGCCAAAATAGGATACATTTTTCATCCAGCCTTTTTATACACTGCATCTGCGAGCTGTTGGCTAGGGCACATGTGCCAATACCAGAGTAGACACAATCGCTATACAACACAAAAATGTTTGTGACAAAACTATCAGTAGAGTTGAAAATGCTATGCAAACCCATTTAATTTGCATTTTTTATTCGGTACATGGGCATTTAACCATAAAAGTCATTTTTATGTGCACTACGTCATCACGCACAGCCTTTTATCCAAAACAAGTCAATTGGATGGAAACACATATCTCATGGGAAAATGTAGGCCTAGTTTCAGATGTGTACTTTGAATACCATTCATTCTGGCAGAGTGCCATGCATTCCTTAGAGCGTTTGATAACTACAGAGCCCCACAGTGGAGGTGTCATAATACCCATAAAACCTAGCGGTCAAACAAGGAAATGGTTCAAATAGTTTTTCCACCATTCATTTTTCCCATAGAGGATTTTAGAAACACTTAAAATAAGGGCTGTGTTTCGTGTAGGCTTACCCTGGCGTGACGTTTTTATAACAATATAAATCTCTCTCGGACAAGGTGACTTTTATAAATATATTCCTCTCTATTTACTCTCAGATTTGAAAATGCTAATTAGCATCAAAGTAGACATCATGCAAGACTACAAATCACTGCAAGCTCCTGCACGTCATCTCTAGCTGACACCTTTGCTAACAGGTATTGCGGTAAATATAAAAGTCACCTTGTCCTAAGCAGATATCCACAGTTATCAAAACGTCATGCGTTTTACACAAAACGAAAAATAAATTCTCAAACCCCTTGCGGGAAAATTGAATGGTGGAAAAACGATTTGAACCATTTCCTTGTTTGACCGCTAGGTTTTATGGGTACTATGACTCATACTGTGGTACTCTATAAAGAAACAGCATTCTTGAACCTACCTTTTCCCCCATAGATCCAGTTTACTCTTCATTTGCTGTACTCTGGTTGAACTGTCTGCAAGATATAGGGACAGTATACGTTATCATAACCTAGGCTCAATTAAAGCAATATTCTATTTATTTTGTGATTTCAAACATACCCAGCAATAAGGTGAAGTGAGCACTGTATGCCTGATGGTGTCTCTCTAACATCATCTATATGGAGAGGCTTACTCCCGTCTCTCTCTCTCTCTTTCTCTTTGTCTGTCTGTCTGTCTGTCTGTCTGTCTGTCTGTCTGTCTGTCTGTCTGTCTGTCTGTCTGTCTGTCTGTCTGTCTCTCTCTCGCTCTCTCTCTCTCATACTGTTTCAGAGAGACTGACAATGCCCCATGTTAGAGGATGATAGAATATCACACACACTGACCTCTAATTCCTATTTCACATCATATAGGGTGACCCACAGTCAAACCGCTATGCATAGATTTGCCTTTGAAATGTGGTTCCTCACCTTTTCCCTTACACACACACACACACACACACACACACACACACACACACACACACACACACACACACACTTCCCCCCTCAGGCCTGTATTTTTAATGAAATTGTTCTCATTGTCATGGTGAGCTTGCTGGACTGAGGCACATGAGAAGAAAACAACACACTCCTGTTCAGGAAAGATAAGGACCCGTGTTTTACTTTCCATGTGTTAAATGATTGCTGCCATTATTTCTTTCCTATTTGGGCTGTTAATGGTTTCTATTCCAGGCCACTGCCCCCTAGAATAGCATATCTATCGCTGCGTTAATGTACTATGCACCATACCTCCTGGCAGGGCAACCACAGCATATTGTGGTTTAGATCTAATATCAAGGCTTACTGTAGGTTAGCTAAAGCTATCATGGGTAACAATGTTCTATAGATCTATAAGTGTGGTGTTTACTTCCAACTTGTGAGCACTGCATTAGAGTGGAGATAGCGCCCCCCCCTTCCCCTCCCTTCTCCGTCAAAGACACACACACACACACACACACACACATGCGCACACACAAACATACACAGATTTACTCTAGGGGATGCTCTGAAATGGTGGGCAGAACCAAGGATAACATTTTGATGATGGGGATTACTATGTTAATATTTGCTTATGCTCAGGGGTCAATTCAAACCCAGATCAAAGATAAGGAAAATCCGCCTTTGGAGCATACCCAGATCTGTGCTATTATTTGACTGCGTCACATGATTCCCATCCCACTTCAGCATCCAGACAGGCTAACGATCTTAAGCTACGCCATTTCAAAAACAATCCCCTTTATCTCCCTTCTTCTTTTCTTAGCAAAGCAACTCCGATTTTAATTAAATAAGTGATAAAAAAACACACACAAAAAGAGAAAGAAAAGAAAAGGGAAAAAAACAGTTGCCCTTATCATTCGCAACGGCAGCTCTAAATCTTCTCCCTTTTTTCCATCCCTCTTCTCCTTTTCGCTCTCCTTTGCTGCATTGACTTTCCTCCACTGATCCCGGGCTCTGCTGGTTTATATAACGGTTTGGGCGGAATGTCATTCAAGGAGATTGGTGTCAGCGCCGATAAGGCGGCAAAGTGATCGGAGTCTGAGATCTCGCCACCTCATTATGGAGGCTCTCGCCCGCCATGCGCCTGGAAGAGGCCGATAAGAGGCGAGGAGATGATGGGAATAAAACAGGTTTGGTGAGAGGGAGGGAGGGGAGAGAGAGAGCGGAGGGAGGGAACCAAATCTGTTTCTCTCTCCTCCCCTGCCTGGATTCCTGTTAGCCGCTGGCAGAGAGAGATGGAGGGAAGGAGAGAAAAAGAGAGCAATAAATATATATACAGTGGGGGAAAAAAGTATTTAGTCAGCCACCAATTGTGCAAGTTCTCCCACTTAAAAAGATGAGAGAGGCCTGTAATTTTCATCATAGGTACACTTCAACTATGACAGACAAAATGAGAAAAAAAATCCAGAAAATCTCATGGTAGGATTTGTAATGAATTTATTTGCAAATTATGGTGGAAAATAAGTATTTGGTCAATAACAAAAGTTTATCTCAATACTTTGTTATATACCCTTTGTTGGCAATGACAGAGGTCAAACGTTTTCTGTAAGTCTTCACAAGGTTTTCACACACTGTTGCTGGTATTTTGGCCAATTCCTCCATGCAGATCTCCTCTAGAGCAGTGATGTTTTGGGGCTGTTGCTGGGCAACACGGACTTTCAACTCCCTCCAAAGATTTTCTATGGGGTTGAGATCTGGAGACTGGCTAGGCCACTCCAGGACCTTGAAATGCTTCTTACGAAGCCACTCCTTCGTTGCCCGGGCGGTGTGTTTGGGATCATTGTCATGCTGAAAGACCCAGCCACGTTTCATCTTCAATGCCCTTGCTGATGGAAGGAGGTTTTCACTCAAAATCTCACGATACATGGCCCCATTCATTCTTTCCTTTACATGGATCAGTCGTCCTGGTCCCTTTGCAGAAAAACAGCCCCAAAGCATGATGTTTCCACCCCCATGCTTCACAGTAGGTATGGTGTTCTTTGGATGCAACTCAGCATTCTTTGTCCTCCAAACACGACGAGTTGAGTTTTTACCAAAAAGTTATATTTTGGTTTCATCTGACCATATGACATTCTCCCAATCTTCTTCTGGATCATCCAAATGCTCTCTAGCAAACTTCAGACGGGCCTGGACATGTACTGGCTTAAGCAGGGGGACACGTCTGGCACTGCAGGATTTGAGTCCCTGGCGGCGTAGTGTGTTACTGATGGTAGGCTTTGTTACTTTGGTCCCAGCTCTCTGCAGGTCATTCACTAGGTCCCCCCGTGTGGTTCTGGGATTTTTGCTCACTGTTCTTGTGATCATTTTGACCCCACGGGGTGAGATCTTGCGTGGAGCCCCAGATCGAGGGAGATTATCAGTGGTCTTGTATGTCTTCCATTTCCTAATAATTGCTCCCACAGTTGATTTCTTCAAACCAAGCTGCTTACCTATTGCAGATTCAGTCTTCCCAGCCTGGTGCAGGTCTACAATTTTGTTTCTGGTGTCCTTTGACAGCTCTTTGGTCTTGGCCATAGTGGAGTTTGGAGTGTGACTGTTTGAGGTTGTGGACAGGTGTCTTTTATACTGATAACAAGTTCAAACAGGTGTGGAGTGGAGGACAGATGAGCCTTTTAAAGAAGAAGTTACAGGTCTGTGAGAGCCAGAAATCTTGCTTGTTTGTTATTGACCAAATACTTATTTTCCACCATAATTTGCAAATAAATTCATTAAAAATCCTACAATGTGATTTTCTGGATTTTTTTTTCTCATTTTGTCTGTCATAGTTGAAGTGTACCTATGATGAAAATTACAGGCCTCTCTCATCTTTTTAAGTGGGAGAACTTGCACAATTGGTGGCTGACTAAATACCTTTTTGCCCCACTGTATATATATAGAGAGAGAGAGAGAGAAAGAAAGATAGAGGAAGTAACAGAGCAATATTCGGCTAAGTGAGAGACAGAGCGAGATGGTAGCCATTTTTTGTCTTACGTTTTTCTGCAGTGTCGATGGCTGCTGTGGTACACACACTGATACATTACACTGAACAGGCGTGTTAATCTTCCCTTGCCCCATGTCTCTTGTCACGTGTGACCAGACACCAGCTACCTGTGGTCAGTCTGAGAGGTTCATCACCCCAGTTAGCGGTCTGGCGGCGCTGTAATAGCTCAATAACTCATCCAATGACGCCTCTGCCTCTCCCCACCACCACCACACCTCACAACCCAACACCTACACTGCTGGTTAGTGCTTAAAGTACATCCCAACACTTATGCTGTTAGGGGAGTAGGTGGTACGGGTGAGGGTTTCTTATGCCTATGGATTTATTGGCATCTGAAACCATCAACCAAGAACTCAGAGTTGTCCCCCAGTAGCCTTCATTATCAGATGTCATCTTTTTTAGGTTTCCATTACTGCCCACGCGATTGACAGATGTGTGTGTGTGTGGAGAGAGAGAGAGAGAGAGAGATAGAGAGAGAGAAAAGCCCTGTAGTAGTAGATAAACAGTTGGATGTGGTGAGACAGAGTGGGCAGACATGTGAGGGAGAGAAAGAGAGAGAGAAAAGCCCTGTAGTAGTAGATAAACAGTTGGATGTGGTGAGACAGAGTGGGCAGACATGTGAGGAAGAGAAAGAGAGAGAGAGAGAGAGAGAGAAGCCCTGTAGTAGTGGATAAACAGTTGGATGTGGTGAGACAGAGTGGGCAGACATGTGAGGAAGAGAGAGAGAGAGAGAGAGAGAGAAAGAAAGAGCATGAGAGAGAGAGACAGAGGGAGGTTGAGCATTCCGCACACGCAGTCCTCTCCTTATCTCTCCCCCTGCACCTCTCCCCCTCCTGCTCTTCTCTGAGGCATTGCACATGGCACCACAAAAGGACTCCTACATTTCAAGGCAGCCAGGCTCAGGAAAACCCATTACACTGCAAGGGGTAACGCTCACCACCCGGAACAGACAGGAGAGAAGAAGATGGGGCGTGCCCCCAGAAAGCAGCCTATCACAGCCCGTAGACGGGGGGTTCGACTCCACAATCCCCGGCTTTTATGTCACAGTGGGAATCATGCCGTTTTCTATGCAATGTTCTTAGCCAAGGGAAAAACAATGGCACCGCTACCAAAAAAAGGGAACGTTGCACAACTGAATGCATTCATGCACGTGATTGACTATTGACTTATTAACTATCAGCTCTAAAACAATTAGCTCTTTTGGTGTAATAAATGTGAACATACATATTAAGACTAAAATCACTTTATTCGTCAATTGTACACAAGGTCCAACTGAAATTTGACTTCCGCTTTATCCCAACCCCTCCAAAAGACACCCATACAGGTTGGGCAGGTTGGAGCAGGGGGCTGCCACACTGGGGAGCAGTTGTTGTGCAGGGTATAGTGCTTTGCTCAAGGGCACAATGGCAGGAAATGGCATCGAGGATTTGATACCAGCAACTCTCCGGTGTCATCTACATTAAAAAACATTATAGTGAACTATGGTATAAATTCTATAGTGTTCACTGTGGTGTTTCTGCAGACATTACTGTAGTATTTACGATAATATTTTTGGTTTTATTATTTTCTACATGTGGACCAGCTCACTTCCCGACAGATTTTTCCAGTCAGACCCGGGATTCAAACTGGCAACCAGTCGCCTCTCTAACCGCTAGGCTACCTGCCGCCCACATATCTGTGTAATGTAGCCTATGTATGTATGGATGTCCGAAGGCCTTATAATGGTTATGCAGATTCTCAAAAAAACGGTGACTTGTCAAGAGGTGATGGACAAACGCATTAGGGGAAATAAATGGATGACTCTATTTGACAAATAAGTCCAAAATAAATAAACGATAAACACTTGATACCTGTCCTCATACAGTATTTGTTTTCATAGCGGCCATCCCCAGGTGGGCCATATATCCTATTACTCATTGCTTTTCTCTGGCATCACTCTCAGTCACAAAAATCCACTCACAGATTCCATTCCTCAGAGTATGACAGCCAGAGGCACCCTAGCCTGTACACAGAGTATTCCTTTGTGTGTCTACTGGTATTACCTTCCAAGACGTGACTGGGCCTGCTCTATAATCCTCCTCAGGGCACAACGGCACTACGCTCCCATGTCGTTTAGCCAGATGCACTCGTCCGTCGCTTAATACTATCACCATGAAAAGATGGATGACGAGCAGTTTTTAAATATAAATACACTTTTAACCATGTTTAATCTTACCCATACCGTTAAAGAACATGTGATCAACACCTCTAAAGATATAGCCATTCTATTCTCTCTAACCTAAAGTATACACGACTACCAGATGCACCTGCTGCTATAGCGCACCGCTGCACTGCCGCCTCTGGCCTACAGGTGTCACTATTGCACTGCAACACGTTCCAGGTACCTGGGTGTTGATTACTGTTGATTTAGCATGGACCACAGGCTTCCTTCAGAGCTGGGATTACACCATTAATAACACAACAGCAAGCTGGTCAAGTCACTCGCAGTATACACTACACAGATAAAGGCCTCCCGGAATTACTAGGGCTTTAGCTGGGCATAACTATTAGCAAACAATTATCTAACAGAAGACGAACAACAACTGAAATATCTATCGCCAAGCTATTTTCATTCGTTTTCCAATGCAGGTGGGATCATCGGATTTGTAGCTATAGATAAAATACCAAACTTTGATCAATTGAAGGCATGTTGCTTAGTGATATGCCTAGTTTGTAACATAGCAGAAGCCTAGTAATAAATGAGTCATTACATATCTTTCCCACCAGTATATGCAGCTAGGCCTAGCTGCGTCACACAGCCAATAACACCTGCTCATGTACACAAAGGTCTCTGTATTGTGATAATGCATGGGAGCACAGACGGAGCACAGGGTATTTTTCTCTCCATCTAACCTGCTACCAATTACAGCTGGGACCTGGAACCATTTCACAGACCCTCTCTGGCCTCTCAGCAGATAGTTACCATGGAAGCCGACGTGATTGAAAGAGAAAAAATTACAGGCTGCCAAAAGAAGAGAGAGAGACAGAGCGGGAGGGAGGGAGGAATGGACAGAGAGAGAAATGGAGAGAGAGAGAGATGAAGAGAGGAAGAAACGGACAGAGGCACAGTGCCAGCATTCTCCAGCTCTCGCTCACACAAGGAGATTATGTTAAATGTAAACAAAAGTCCTTTCACTCCTCTGTCCCCCTCAGGCAAACTCTCTGGGAAGGAAACTCAACTGTCACGGTGAGGAGGTGAGGAGACTAGGAACCAACCTGCCCCTGGTTCTGTTCTACCTAGGAAACAAGATGGACGCCAGTTTCTTTCAGCTTCTACCCTCTGAATAACCAAGCAAGTAAAAAGGGAGAAACCAATACAGAGTGGTAGCTTTATAGTTTAAACCCAGAAGTTTTTCTTGACCATGTGACCTGACCAGGAAAAACATTATGTCATAGTAGTTATGGTCTATAACAAGGCCACAGGCTATAACTAACACAACTCCTGACCGGTCTTAAGCTAATACAAGGTGAAGGAAACATTGTTTTCACTCGGAGTTAGAGACCATTTGTAAACTAAGAAACTGTTACCCACTTTATGACTGACACAAGAGATTACCTAAAAACGCACACCGAGACTACCTGTCTGTCAGTCAAGAGCACGGCTGTTAGCCAACGCAGGCAGTCTGAAAAGAGCAGCTAGCAGTGCTCCATCGGTGACCATGGTAACGGGGACAGGACGATTAAAAACAAAGCGGGAGTGAAATGACATAATGGGGTGTAATCAACTCACCGAGAGGCCTTGCCGTTACAACACTCCTCGCCACTTCGCCACTAGCCAATCCCGCCATCACCATAACAACCAGCAGCAGCTGCCCAGCTAACAATTCTAGGGAGAGAAAACGTTTTTGTAATGTTAAATGTAATGTTCCCCTAATGTTTGTGACCAGTTTTCCGTTAGTTAGGGGAGCATTCTATCTATGTTAGCAAAAACCTTCTGAAAACCTTTTTAGCAGGTTTTGGCATTAGAGTTACCTTAATGTCAAACAGAGCATACCCCGAACAGGCTTACCATGTTCTCATAATATACACTATTCATTTTCTAAACACATTTCATGGGACTTTGCAAGAACATTCATGTATCCATTTTCCGAGGGTTAGGAGACTATTCCATCAACGTCCCACCAAACATACACAGGACATGGTTGCCATGTTCTCAGACCATAAGATATTAATGTCCTAGACACATTTCAGAGAACATAATTATTGGAATTATTTCAGGTGCAAGTGTGTGCTGCGTCAGCCCTGTGTAGAGCCTATTTCCATCTTCTGAGAGGAGACAGAGACTGATAGGTTAAGAGAGCCACCCACTGTAATGTCAACCCACAGTCACACTTCTAGTCGCTGGTCTGTGTGAACAAACTTATTTCCCCCTCTCCTTTTAATACAGTTGACTTGTTTCAGAGCTATACTGCAGCCGGTCTGTCTGCGGTCTAATTCTCCATGCCAGCTCGCTGGCAGAGTTTCTCCATTCACAGGGAAATTAAATGTCAAGGTCTTACAGGTGAAAAGCAATGGAGAGTTGCGGATGGCCAGGCTAACACGGACTGGTTGCCGCTATCACGGTGTACTTTTGTTTTTAAACAGCAGCACTGCGTCTCCAATTTGCAGGACATGGAAATGTATCTATGTCATTTGTATCCGTGTGAGGCGGTGCTGAGTTGACTTTTGCTCACATCCTGTAATAGAAATCAAGTTTACGAGTGTGTGTGTGTGTGTGTGTGTGTGTCTGCATTAGAACTGACCTGCAAGAGCAATAACCGTATGTTCAGCCTTGTCCTGTCTGCCTCGCTGTAGAGAGTCTACCCTGATGTTATTGTTCCGACCGGGGAAGAATAACTGAGGCGTTCACGAAGACACCAAACAAAAGATTGTCTCCCCATCTGAGCCCAATCTCAGAGTTCAGTGGTTCTGGGTGGCACTAAAGAGCAACTCACACACAAGACAAATATACACACCTTCTGAGAGCTTAACATGGGTCGAAAAACATGTAATTGCACTCATAGCATGGCATTTCAAACCTCTGCGGTGGGTAGAAAGTAATGGTCAAAAACCACTTCTGAGTTAATAGTTGCGTCAAAGCATCATCTATCAGTGTTAGGAAGTACTCTTATTTTCAATATTATCTCCAACGTTGAATATTTCTCACTTTCACATTTACTTACAGTAAAATTAGAAAAGGGAACACGATTGCGGGTTACATTTCCCTAAAATATAAACAATTTCTTTGGCTCTCTGGCTTTCACATCTCATACAAAGATAAAATGCAATGTGAATTCAGGTGAAGTTACAGCACAGCCAACCTAAACCAGAATCTCAGACAGACAGAGAGACAGGCAGACGAACGGGCAGACCGAAAAACAGACAGAGACACCAAGACACCGGAATCCCAATGCCGTTTGGCACACATCACATAAGACACATGGCCACGATGGCATCAAATCAAAATGGCTGTCACTTTTCTTTGGTGCAGGCAGCGGCAGGGGCCAAATATATCTCTGATGTCATCTTTGTGAGACAGTAGCTGATGGAGACTTCAGTGGTAAGGGGGTTTGTTTGTAGCTTCATCTAGATGTCAATGCCCTGTCAGACCACAGCAGGCCTAAGACCAGTAGGTAGGTAAGTGTGGTAGGCCACAGTTAGTCAGCACGTAGTCTTGCGTAGCCAGACCTTGAAAACACGTTGTTGTCACACCTTCTCTGGAGAATTTTGTATTAGCCGAAGCGACTGGAATGATCCGCTGGCTTCCAGCAGCTACATTTGTAATGGTTGTTACATTTCAAGAACCCTCCCCCACATGCCCATGGAAGGGGTGCTGCATGTTATGTTCAACACTGTTTTCCGACCGGGTAGAACAAATTTTGCCGCCCCTTGCACTAAACCTTTACCATAACAGGCTATAGGTAGACATGCCATAACCTTTTTTCTTTTTTGGGGGGGGCCACCCACATTTCATTTTTTTAAAGACAGTAAAATCACAAGGTATTTAGCTAAACATCCCTGCATCAGCTCTCTTCTCAAAACCACTCATCCTCTCCCCTCCTCCCCCTCTCCTCTCCTCCTCCCCTCTCTTTTCCTCTCCTCTTCTCTCCTCTCCACTCCCCTTCTCTGCCAGCCTTATCTCCGAGGACAGGCTCCACACGGACAGCCTCTGAGACTACAATCCCCCAAACACTGAGACACACTGCAGACTGGGGAGGGAGGGGGCAAAGGAGGGAGGGTGGAAAGGGGGACATGGGGTAGCGAGGGGACGAGAGGAGAGGAGAGGGGAGACATGAAGGAGATGGGTTGGAAGAGTGAGGGACTCAGAGAAGGAGAGGAGGGTCGAGAAGAGAGGATACCGGGAAAGGTGAGAAAGGATGTGAGAAGAGAAGACAATAGATGAGGATGGGGGGACGAGAGGAGAAAGGAGATGGGAATTGGGAGGATGGGGGAACGGGATAGGGGAGATGAGAGAAGCAGGAACATAAAAGGAGAGAGGAGAGGAGAGGATTGAAAGGGAGCAGCCCAATGGTGTGGACAGCACAGATAAACACAGTCAGTCGCCCCGAGATTACACACGCACATGCACACACACAACCACCCACACAAAATCAATGACTTATTTGTGATTAAAAAGAGACAATATGGGAGAGGTGAATAATGAGAGAGGGAATTTTGGAGGGGAAAGAAACAGAGTTGAAGAAGCCCTCATACAAAGATCTAGGATCAGCTTACTCTCCCCTATTCCTAATCTTTTACATATTTATTTATTTACCCCCTTTTTCTCCCCAATTTCATGGTATCCAATTATTAGTAGTTACTGTCTTGTCTCATCGCTACAACTCCCATACGGGCTCGGGAGAGACGAAGAGAGCCATGCGTCCTCCGAAACACAACCCACTGCTTCTTAACACAGCGCACATCCAACCTGGAAGCCAGCCGCACCAATGTGTCGGAGGAAACACTGTACACCTAGCGACCTGGTCAGTGTGCACTGCGCCCAGCCCACCACAGGAGTCACTAGTGCGCGATGAGACAAGGATATCCCTACCAGCCAAACCCGGACGACGCTGGGCCAATTGTGCGGCTGCGACAGAGCCTGGGCCTTAGACCACTACGCCACCCGGGAGGCCTCCTATTCCTAATCTTAACCAGTTGGTGTGAAACACAAAACTGTCCTCAGATCAACGTCTGTGATAACCTTATCCCACTCCGTGGGGTTGAATGACGTTACAGTTTTTGGCCACTGGAGGGAGTATTTACTCCAGCTAGGCAGATAGAAGAGGCCCATCCATCTCTCTTTCTCTCTCTCTCTCTCTCTCTCTCACTCTCTCTCTATCTCTCGCGCTCTCGCTCTTAATCGCTCTGTCCCTCCCCCCTCTCTCTCTCTTTTTCCTCTCTCTCTCTTTTTCTCTGTCCCTCCCCCAGCCTGAAACACAACCCAGAACATACAACAATACACAGAAAGGGAGGGAGGGATGTGAGAGGGGGAGGGAGGGAGATGACATGCTTCACCAGTACTGTACCTTCCTGTGACTGATAAAGACAGGATGATGAGAGTGGGAGGAGAGAGGGTGAGAGGGATGGAGAGAGAGAGAGAGAGAGAGAGAGAGAGAGAGAGAGAGAGAGAGAGAGAGAGAGAGAGAGAGAGAGAGAGAGAGAGAGAGAGAGAGAGAGAGAGAGAGAGAGAGAGAGAGAGAGAGAGAGAGAGAGAGAGAGAGAGAGAGAGAGAGAGAGAGAGAGAAAGTGGCACTAGAGAGGGAAGCAACAGGGCAGAAACTCAGACAGTGCCGGTAGGAAGAGCAGATAAAGTGGCAGCAATAAAAATTATATGACTACATATATCATCATGACAGCGTTTAATTTATCTGAAGACGCAGGGCCCTCTCTGTGTGCAGGGATGGATATGTAACTGTGGGGTCGAGGTGTGTGTGTGTGTGTGTGTGTGTGCGTGCGTGCGTGTGCGCGCATGTGTGTTTGTGGTGGGGGGTTGAAAGGGTGCGACTGCGTGAGGGGGGGGGGGGGGGTGTAAGAACGGTGGAGAGGGGGAGTGAGAGGAATGTAACGGGAGCAGGGGGCACCTTGTTGTTACTATATTTGGCTGAAGCAGACCTGCTTCTGAGCACAAGTTTGCGAGTGTGTGTTATAGCAGTGTGTACATGTGTACATGTGTGCATGTGAGTGTGTGTCTGTTGTGGAGGTGCATAAGAGTGTGCGTCGTTCAAGGTGCAAGCATCATAAATCTCTCTGGCGTTGCCATACTCCTAAATCTTGATGGAGCAAAATGAGTGGTTTCTGGATACATATATGAACTGACCTGGAAACAGACTTCAGTTGACCTTTCCTGACAGGCTCCTGGGATCTCCTATGTTTTCTGACTGACACCTGGTCAGACTCACAGCTGGTGAACAAGAATAATACACATTCTGTACTTCTCTACAGCATTAAAGAATTAACTGATTAATAACTCAATAATAGCAGAAGGAAAGCATACAGTACTCAAATCATATAATTAAAAGAACGGTCCTCCCTATTCAAGTAAATTATGGCATAATGGGTGGACTGGCAGCCATTGCGAATGTACCCATCAATTTGCCAGTCAAATTGCCAGGGTTAGAGGTTCCAAGCTCTTTTCTATTGATTATATTTCCATGGATTCTATTCTAATCGTGTACTACCTGTTCACCCATGACTGCGTGTTCATGCACGTCTCCAACTCAATCATCAAGTTTACGACGAGACAGCCTACAGGGAGGAGGCGAAAGCCCTGGCGGAGTGGTGCCAGGAAAATAACCTCTCCCTCAATGTCAACAAAACAAAGCAGCTGATCACGGTCTACAGGAGACAGCAGGGAGCGCACACCCCCATCCACATCGATGGGGCAGCAGTGGAGAGGGTCAAAAGCTTCAGGTTCCTAGGTGTACACATCACTGACAATCTGAAATGGTCCAGCTACACAGACAGTGTGGTGAAGAAGGCACAACAGCGCCTCTAAAACCTCAGGAGGCTGACGAAATTCGGCTTGGCCCCTAAGACTCTCACAAACTTCTTTACAGATGTGCCATCGAGAGCATTCTGTCAGGCTGTATCACCGCCTGGTACAGCAACTGCACCGACCGCAACTGTAGGGTTCTCCAGAGGGTGTTGCGGTCATCCCAACACAATCGGGGGATCACTGCCGGCCCTAAAGGACATCTAAAGCACCCGGTGTCACAGGAAGGCTAAAAAGATAATCAAGAACCTCAGCCACCCGAGCCACAGCCTGTTCACCTCGCTACCGTCTAGACGGCGGAAACAGTACAGGTGCTTCAAAGCAGGGACCGAGAGACTGATAAACAGCTTCTGTCTCTAAGCCATCAGACTGTTAAACAGTCATCATTAGCCTGCCTCCTCACTGTACCCTGCCATGAACCTTGGACACAGTCACTAGCCGGATACCACCCGGTACTCTACCCTGCACCTTATTGACTGCTGCCATATACAGTTGAAGTCGGAAGTTTACATACACTTAGGTTGGAGTCATTAAAACTCGTTTTTCAACCACTCCACAAATTTCTTGTTAACCAACTACAGTTTTGGCAAGTCGGTTAGGACATCTACTTTGTGCATGACACAAGTAATTTTTTTTTTTTTTTTTTCCAACAATTGTTTACAGACAGATCATTTCACTTATAATTCACTGTATCACAATTCCAGTGGGTCAGAAGTTTACATACATTAAGTTGACTGTGCCTTTAAACAGCTTGGGAAATTCCAGAAAATTATGTCATGGCTTTAGAAGCTTCTGATAGGCCAATTGACATAAATTGAGTCAATTGGAGGTGTACCTGTGGATGTATTTCAAGGCCTACCTTCAAACTCAGTGCCTCTTTGCTTGACATCATGGGAAAATCAAAAGAAATCAGTCAAGACCTCAGAAGAAAAATTGTAGACCTCCATAAGTCTGGTTCATCCTTGGGAGCAATTTCCAAATGCCTGAAGGTACCACGTTCATCTGTACAAACAATAGTATGCAAGTATAAACACCATGAGACCACGCAGCCGTCATACCGCTATGGCAGGAGACACGTTCTATCTCCTAGAGATGAACGTACTTTGGTGCGAAAAGTTCAAATCAATCCCAGAACAACAGCAAAGGACCTTGTGAAGATGCTGGAGGAAACAGGTACAAATGTATCTATATCCACAGTAAAACGAGTCCTATATCGACATAACCTGAAAGGCCACTCAGCAAGGAAGAAGCCACTGCTCCAAAACCACCATAAAAAAGCCAGACTACGGTTTGCAACTGCACATGGGGACAAAGATCGTACTTTTTGGATAAATGTCCTCTGGTCTGATGAAACAAAAATAGAACTGTTTGGCCATAATGACCATCGTTATGTTTGGAGGAAAAGGGGGAGACTTGCAAGCCGAAGAACACCATCCCAACCGTGAAGAACGGGGGTGGCAGCATCATGTTCTGAGGGTGCTTGCTGCAGGAGGGACTGGTGCACTTCAGAAAATAGATTGCAATGCTAATAAAGTGGTGATCCTAACTGACCTAAGACGGGGAATCTTTACTAGGATTAAATGTCAGGAATTTAATTTAATTTAAAAACGTTTAGTTTAAATGTATTTGGCAAAGGTGTATGTAAACTTCTGACTTCAACTGTATACAGTACATAGAGTCATCACACTGGTCACTTTAATTATGTTTATTTACTGTTTTTCCCACTTTATATGTATCCAGTGCATTCGGAAAGTATTCAAAACCTTGACTTTTTCCACATTATGTTACGTTACAGCCTTATGCTAATTTTGATTAAATCCATTTTTTCCTCATTAATCTACACACAATACTCCAAAATGACAAAGCAAAAACAGAAATACCTTATTTACATAAGTATTCAGACCCTTTACTATGAGACTCGAAATTGAGCTCAGGTGCATCCTGTTTTCATTAATCATCCTTGAGATGTTTCTACAACATGATTGGAGTCCACCTGTGGTAAATTCAATTGATTGGACATGATTTGGAAAGGCAAACACCTGTCTATATAAGGTCCCACAGTTGACAGTGCATGTCAGAACAAAAACCAAGCCATGAGGTCGAAGGAATTGTCCGTAGAGCTCCGAGACAAGATTGTGTCGAGACAGAGATCTGGGGAAGGGTACCAAACAATTTCTGCAACATTGAAGGTCCCCAAGAACACAGTGGCCTCCATCATTCTTAAATGGAAGAAGTTTGGAACAAAACTGTCTGCCCAGCCAAACTGAGTAATAGGGGGAGAAGGGCCTTGGCCAGGGAGGTGACCAATAACCCAATGGTCACTCTGACAGAGTTTCTCTGTAGAGATGGTAGAACCTTCCAGAAGAACAACCATCTCTGCAGCACTCTAGCAATCAGGCCTTTATGGTAGAGGGGCCCGATGGAAGCCACTCCTCAGTAAAGGCACATGACAGCCCTCTTGGAGTTTGCCAAAAGGCAACGAAAGACTCTCAGACCATGAGAAACAACATTCTCTGATCTGATGAAACCAAGATTTAACTTTTTGGCCTGAATGCCAAGCGTCACGTCTGGAGGAAAAACCTGGCACCATCCCTACGGTGAAGCATGGTGGTGGCAGCATCATGCTGTGTGGATGTTTTTCAACAGCAGGGACTGGGAGTCTAGTCAGGATAGAGGGAAAGATGAACAGAGCAAAGTACAGAGAGATCCTTGATGAAAACCTGCTCCAGAGCGCTCAGGACCTCAGGCAGGGCCGAAGGTTCACGTTCTAAAAGGACAACGACCCTAAGCACACAGCCAAGACAATGCCGGAGCGGATTCGGGACAAGTCTCTGAATGTCCTTGAGTGGCTCCCCAAATACAGGTGTGCCAAGCTTGTAGCGTCATACCCAAGAAGACTCGAGGCTGTAATCGCTGCCAAAGGTGCTTCAACAAAGTACTGAGTAAAGGATCTTTATACTAATGTAAATATGATATGTGCTTTGTCATTATGGGGTATTGTGTGTAGATCGATGAGGGGAAAAAACGATTTAATACAGTTTAGCATAACACTGTAACATTACAAAATGTGGAGAAAGTTAAGGGGTCTGAATACTTTCCGAATGCCCTGTAAACTATTCTAGTCATGGCTGATCCTATAGAACTACTGCTGTACACACCTTTTCTATTCGCATACTGTCCATACTGTCTATACACACCATTCACAAACATATATATATATTTATATTCCGGACTCTGGTCTGGAAGCTAATTTCCTGCAATTCTGTCCATTTTACCATGGGGTTTTGTACTGAGTATTTAAAATTGTATTCTCGACATTACTCATTCTAGTATATCTACTACTGTCATTGCATTTTAGTTACACTGTTTATACACGCCGCATATTTATTTATATACTGGATTATTGACATAGCTCACTCAAGTATATTGACTGCTGTACCTATCAGTGTTAGTATATCTTTTACGGCATTCCGCTGCACCTGCTATAACATCTGCTCAACTGTGTACGCGACCAGTAAACTTTCATTTGACGACAATGCGGTGTTCAATGACAGAGAAGGTGCTTCAGCTCAGTGTTATCAACACAATGTGAGTCTATTAGATCGATGGTCAGACTAGGTGCCTCAGCACTTTTACTCACACAGTCACACTATCCCGTCACACTATCTATGCAACAACGCCATTATCCATGACAGCCATATGCATACTTTGACGGAGTGTCACTTCCATTGAATCTACAGGCCAGACGCCCGAGCGATGCCTGATATCGAACCACGAGGTGGAGAGAGGGAATTGAAGGGCTGGAAGTGAGAGAGAGAGAGAATCTTTCATTCTGCAGACATGCAAATCTGAGAGCACGTTCATTAAATCCGATCAATTTCAGATGTGTGTTGTTTATTCAGTCGTGGCCGAGAGTGGTGAGTGTACAGTAAGTGAATGGAGTCGATGTTATTTTCAGGGTATCTGCTGATCCCAAGGGTTTGCTGTGTGTTTTTCTAATCCAATGAAGTACTTTGACCGTGAGATGCTAACCCGCTATCAGATACGGTACGTGCAGTACACACGAAGAGCAGGCCACGCAAAGTGGTGCTGTTCTTGTGTTGGCGTACTGTCTGCTGAGGTATACTGCAGCAACCAATTTGTTCTCTCTCCACAGAATAAGACTTGTGTTCGATTTCTCTCTCTCTCTCCCTCTTTTCAGACTACCACGCAAACACATCAGTGGCTTGTGTTGTGTTTATTTCGCCAGCCAGTATTCACATCACTTTATTCGATGCTCATCAGTAGCTAATCATAACATATGAAGTCCCTCTCGATGCCCAGGTGTTAGCTACTAATCAGATACTAATTGACAGTGTATAGACGTCTAAGTACAGACCGATAGCAAGGCCCCATGGGACTGGGTTAGAGCCTTGAACACTTTGCAGCGATGGATGACTTTGACTCCTGTGTGTGAAAAGGCCATAAATAAATGTGATTCGCCTGCGAAAAATCTATTGGGCTATTAGAGGGAGAAAGAAAGACAGCCAATGTTGCATGAAAAAAAAGAGAGACAGAGAGGAAGAAAGAGAGAGAGAGAGAGAGAGAGTAAAATGATGAGGAAGAGGCTTTTCAACTGATATTCACTCGACTTCTCAAGTTTGAGAGTTGATTTGGTATTATGAACATTAAAACATACATAGTCCTATTACAATATTTTGGAATTGTCCTTTAGAATTCCATAAATAAAGTACATGTACTGAACTTGCTATACAATACATGAGAAAAACATTTTTTTTTTAACCTGTTAATGACAAAGTGATAGAAAAGTGCTGTAATATCTGTCTATGTCATTGTGTCAAGCCAAAAGTGAGCTAACGTCCCACATTGGACAATAACGTTTTTCTATCTTCTTCTGCAAGTCTCAGCTCTTCCTCAGTTCTGTTGTCATGTCGTATGGGTTAATTGCAGTTCACTCCTCATTCCAATGTTACATTCCCCATATATTGACTATGAAGGAGACACTGTCTTGTCCTATTTTTCTCAGATAAACAACATCATCACAACCCATTTAATAAAAACAACCACTTCTTTGTTTCCTCTAATTAATGTAGTGAAACTCACAACTCGACTATAGTGAGGAACAATCCCTGTTCTATATTAGGAACTGCTTGTAGTATAGAAGACCACACAAAAGATCTAGCCATGAAACAAATTATTCTTCCCTCTGTAGTCTCCCTCTGACCACAATGAGAAACACATCGTCGAAAGGAGGCAATTAATCCAGTGTTATTCTCCCTTGATGCGTTTCTCAAGGGGCCAAACATCAGAAAATAAATCACTGTAAAGAGCTTCACTGTTTCTTAACTTTAAACACGTAGAGAGAAAACAATCTTACAAGGAAGCACTTTTAATAGGTTTTTCTTGAGGAGAATGATATGTATTGTCTGTCTGTGCTGATGCTATTTTTACTCTCTCTCCAGGGTAGGGTAACAGAACCATAATGCACTTCACCACATTCAGAGTATAATTTTCTCTGTCGCACTCTGCATGGTGCCCCGAAGGAAGGGAGGAGAGAGAAAGCGTGCTGGGCAGAGAGGTTTTAAGCTTCAAAAATTCCAATGAGAGGGAAAACTCTCACCCTACTTTCATGTCAGCACTCGATCAACACTTTAACACCCTGAAAATCCCCGGCTATATTTCAACTAGGCCCAAGTAGCAGCATAAGCAGAGAGATCCTGTAAATATGTCAATCGTTTATTGTTTTCAAACACGTCCTCCAGTGATTTTTGAACTTTTACTATTGAAAAGCGATATGCCAAGCATAAATAGACTAAAGTACACAGTAAATGTGTAAACATATACGTTTTGAGGAAAATCGTGTGTTTTTTTTAGACAGCTACTTCAAGGAGTAGGGCATTCAAGGAGTTGGTCCGATGGAAGTCTGTGATGTATCATCTTCCCTCTTGCTTGATGAACAATAGAAGAGTTAAACAAAAGAGGAAAGGCTCAGGTGTTAAATGAGGTGAAATGGAGACTGGAGTTCCACTTTAAGTGGAAGTTTTTATATTGAATTTTTTGTAAATCAACTTTTTATTTTGCTGCCTAATTAAGTACTGATTATATATACTGTATATACACTGAGTATACAAAACATTAAGAACACCTGCTCCGTCCGTGACATAGACAGACCAGGTAAATCCTGGTGAAAGCTATGATCCCATTTGTTAAATCAACTTCAATCAGTGTAGATGAAGGGGAGGAGACAGGTTAAAGAAGGGTTCACCTTGTAGAATCCATGCCCGACGAATTGAGGCTGTTCTGAGGGCCAAAGGGGGGAGGTGCAACTCAATATTAGGAAGGTGTTCCTAATGTTTGGTGTACTCAGTGAATATATATCGATCTACGGCATTACAAGACCTGCAAGCCAGTTGGTTTGCTAAAACAACTGAAAGCCTAGCTACTAGCTAGCTATTGTAGAGAGAAAAAAGAAGAAAAAGAAGTGGCAGTCACATGTTTGGAGGTTGCAGAGGCTTGTTGAAAGTATGTGTGTGTTTCTGTTTCTGTCTCTATGCTCAAAACACCTGAGAAAGAGAGGCACCACACAGGCCAAACACATGAGCTCATGGCTAGTGTAGTTGCTATGACATGATAGCAAACCTCCAGGTCAACGATATGTATTTTAGAGAAGAATGAGATTTGGTTATACGGTAACGTACCCATATACACGATTATAGCTGATTAACGCTTACGAGTGTTAAGAGTGTTGGGCCAGTAACTGAATGGTCTCTGGTTCGAATCCCGAGCAGACTAGGTGAAAATCTGCCAATGTGCCCTTGAGCAAGGCACTTAACCCTCATTTCTCCTGTAAGTCGCTCTGGATAAGACCGTCCGCTAAATGGCTCAAACGTATTACTGTATCTCTGAAAAACGGACGTTTCTGGATTTTACCGACCACGCTGAGGGTGCAACGTCTGACTATGTTATTCCCATCACGTTGTTATACTGTGTGTCTGTTTTTTAAACTGGCAAATAAAATCTATTAAATCGAACAATTCGTCCTTCCACGATTCCTTGCATTCTATCTCCTTGCTGCCTCCTCAACTGTATTGGATGCGTTTTGAGGAGGCGAGGACTCGAGGTGAAGATGAATTGAGAAATAGCCTTTGTCCTATTAGGATGTGAACAAACACAAGTGTGGAAAATGTCCTACTGATACGCTGAGCAGATCTACCGGGCATCCGCTTTTACAGAGGTCTCCTATTGCCACGGTAACACAGCTCTTTATGTTGTCAGATGTCAGACCATTTTGTTCCCCTGGAGAGCGTGCGTGCGTGTTTGTGGTTGTCACAGCCAATCTGACAGTGGCTTTGATGGGTCTGACTTCATTGACCAGATTATAGCGATTACACGCTGCCTCCTCTAGTCTTTGTCTGACAGTTCAGTTAGCTTCTTAAAATTTTTGGATTCGATCGACGTTTTGGGCAAACTGCCATTTGCCAGCAACTGAACAACAAAAGACAACTTTCACACATACAATGTGTAACAGCTGACCCACCATAATTCAACTATGACATCAAAGTCTGCATACACTGTAAGATGAAGAAGTCACACAATTTCATATAATGGCATTTATTATAACATCTTCTTTTGAATTGATCACTAAATAAATCAAGTTATCATGAGAGATAATGATCTCTGTACAGTACATTATCTCTTGACACACCATTACAAATGTCTCCTATTACTCTTCCTTGACCTTAACCTGTGAACATTTACCAGTCCACATGTGACCTCTTTAGTTGTGTAAGGAATCCAAAGTGTCACTGGAGTCACTCCTCCTTCTCTTCAATCCCACATTATCTCCATCTGGGTTCTCATGGTAACCGGCTGTGTGTCCCGTCATCGTGTCTGTCCGTTTGTCTGTCGTGTCCGTCGGAAAAGACCAGGCTCGAGCGCCTTGCTGATGGTCATATTCACCCTGGAGGTCTGGATGTACCTGGAGCGCACCGCCCAGTCCTCCTCTGACACCGCTGGACCAGGATGGCCTGTCCCTGGGTATGGTCCTGGGTGAGACCGTGGTCTGACCCTGGGCCTAGACCCTCTTCCTCCAGAGAGGGGTGTGAGGCATCTCCCTTGGCAGGGACGACGCAAGGCACAGCGTGTTAGTATTTTTATTTTTTTATTTAAGCTAACCTTTTTCCTAACCTTAACCGATCTCCCAACCTGCTGCGTAAATTCTCCAAACCTGCTACGAAATGTCAAATCTGACGTTAATTTGACAAAAGCTGGATACCTTCTAGCTATGACAGTGGTGGAGGAGGCGGCTGGGTCCTGACATCACCATTGTGCATGTACATGGCTGTGGGTGGGTATTCACTCCAGGTTCCACCGAGCAGGAAGATGGTGGATTGTCCGAAACTGCCGTCAATCAAAGAAAAGGGGAAGAAGACATATGAGGATGACAGCAATGACAAGATACAAAAAGCAATGGTCAACAGCTGCTTTCACATGCAAACTAATACATTCAGAGAGGTCACAGAAAAGCCAAAGAGTGTCAGATTGTAATTCCGGGTGAATTGACCAGACAATATTCAATGTAACTGCTAAAATCAACACTGAAAGCTGTGGTTGGTGGGTTGTTACAACAAACCCCTCCTCCTCTCAACTGAATGACAGGTGTGGTCGAGTGTGGTCCAGTTCCGACTCGTCCACGTGGATCCCGAGCGACGAATCGGGGCGGTAGTAGTTGAGGATTCCGGCCTCTGTGTTGAACCCGGGGGAATCGGAAGGCTGCGGCTACACGGCGGGAAACAGAGTGGAGATCTGATGTAAACGGAGTGATCCGCTGAATATGTCTGCAACTGAAGGTTGAGGAAAAATCCTCAAACAATGTATTCATTCATTTCCATTTCCGGGACCATGCATGACGTCTATGTTGCCCAAGCATTTCAAAGATCTTTATAGTACAACTTGTCTCTGTTGTACAGGTCTTTAGAGGGACTGGGAGATCAAGAATAAGTTAGTTACTGTAAGCCCAGGTCTAAAATCCTATTTTCTCTTACTGTAGTCAGTCAAACAAACAGTCGCTCAGAATATTTCCATCAATAACAAACAAAAACGTTTTGTGCTCTGTATCTCTTCCTGGTTAGTGTGGCCCCTGTGTCTGTATCCTGTGAAGTGTAATCACAGGATAATTACTCATTGCTGCTGTGCTCAAAACACCCAAATTAACCACGAGCTATCGCCTCAGCTAGCGACCGAGCCAGCTACCACACCTCCAGCCAGAACCAGACAGGCAGAGACAGAGGAGGGAGGGAGGGAAGGAGTGATAAGGGAGGGAGGAAGGACGGGATGGAAAGGTGAAGAGGGTAGACTACAGACCCCTGCTTAAAATGCAGCGATTGTTGTCAGACATTTGGCAGCGTCAGTGCCAGGTTGGGAGCTAATGAATCCGGTGTGCAATTCCTGGCTGATTTAATGGGACAGAGGACTAAACACGTTGGATGTCATTAGCATATAAACGAGACAGGCAGGCGCACAATCACAGATGAACTGTCTTGAAAGGAGCAAACAACACTAATAAGATCCAAACGCCCCAGTGGTGGCTGTAGTCACGGTGACTGCACACACACACCGAACGAACTGACACAAAACATCCAAATCCCTCTTTAATATTTCACAACGTGAACAATACTAAGTACGTACAGTATTCAGGTTATGTTTAAAGTGTTGACTGATAATCTATTCTACAATAATGTGGTGGATGGATGGATGATGGATGATATAATACACTGATTCAGGTTGAGGATCTTTGGCATACGTAACTGGTGCACTTATGAACGAATCTTGCACAGAGTGCTGTGGTATCAATGGGATGTCATTGTCAGATACTGTATGTAACAAGGTCTTGTAGAAACATTTATTTTGACATCTACTCTCAGTATAAGGCCTTGCTCTCACTTTTCTGTGTTTTCAGACCTGTACAGACGAAGAGAAGGAAACAAAGAGAGAAGGCCACCTAAGACCAGAGAATTGGGACATTGAGGTTTCTGCATTATATGATGCATTTACATGGCACGACAATATTCTATGGCAGCCATGTTAGCTCCCCATTAACATTACATGGGGAATATTTAAATAATGGTATGTAACTGAATGTCTAGAATTAGAACAATATTCAAAATGGTTCAAGTTGACCCAAATCTATAAATTCAGTGTTCACACCCCTTGACATTTTCCACATTTTGTTGTGTTACAGCCTGAACTTAAAATTGAGGAAATCATTTTGTCACTGGCCTACACACAATACCCCATAATGTCAAAGTGGAATTGTGTTTTTTGATTTATTACAAATTACTTACAAATGAAAAGCTGAAATCTTGGTAAGCAACGCTGAAAGGTGAATTAATCTCCCAGTGCCTGGTGGAAAGCAGACTGAACCAGGCTCCATTCCGTTTCTTTTTTATCCTGAAAAACTCCCCAGTCCTTAACAATTACAAGCATACCCATAACATGATGCAGTCACTACTATGCTTGAAAATATGGAGAGTGGTACTCAGTAATGTGTTGTATTGGATTTACCCCAAAGATAACACTTTGTATTCAGTACAAAAGTGAAGTGCTTTGCCATATTACTTGCAGTAATAACTTTAGTGCCTTGTTGCAAACAGGATGCATGGTTTGGATTTTTTTTATTCTGTACAGGCTTCCTTCTTTTCACTCTGTCAATGTAACAAAAGTCGTCGGGAGAAGGAGAGGAGGACCAAAGTGCAGCGTGGTACGTATCCATAATACTTTTAATCACGATGAATACAAGAACAAAAAAACAACAAAACGACCAACGAACAGTTCTGACAGGTGCAACAAACACTAACCAGAAAATAACCACCCACAAACACAAGTGGGAAAACAGGCTACCTAAGTATGGCTCTCAATCAGAGACAACGATAGACAGCTGCCTCTGATTGAGAACCATACCAGGCCAAACACATAGAAACAAAAAACCTAGACCTACAACATAGAATACCCACCCACATCACACCCTGCCCAAACTAAAAATAGAAACATACAAAGCAATCTACGGTCAGGGCGTGACAGTCAATTAGGTTAGTATTGTGGAACAACTACACCAATCAAAAATATAAATGCAACATGTAAAGTGTTGGCCCCATAAGCTGAAATAAAATATCCCTGAAATTTTCCATTTGCAGAAAATGCTTTTTTCTGTCAAATTTTGTGAACAAATTTGTTTACATCCCTGTTAGGGATTATTTATACATTGCCAGGATAATCCATACACCTGACAGGCATGGTGTCACGGCCGTCGAATGAAGTAGACCAAAGCGCAGCGTGGTAAGCGTACATGTTCCTTTTTATAGGAAGACGCCGACAAAACAATAAACAATACAAAAACAACCGTGAAGCTTAAGGCTATAGTGCCACAAACAAAGACAACTTCCCACACTGAAAGGAGGGAAAAGGGCTACCTAAGTATGGTTCCCAATCAGAGACAATGACAGCTGTCCCTGATTGAGAACCATACCCGGCCAAAACATAGAAATACAAAATCATAGAAAACAAAAAGATAGAATGCCCACCCCAAATCACACCCTGACCAAACCAAATAGAGACATGAAAAGGCTCTCTAAGGTCAGGGCGTGACACATGGCAAATCAAGAAGCTGATTAAACAGCATGATTATTACCGAGGTGCACCTTATGCTGGGGACAATAAAAGGCCACGCTAAAATGTGAAGTTTTGTTACACAACACAATGCCACAGATGTATCAAGTTTTGAGGGAGCGTGAAATTGGCATGCTGACTGCAGGAATGTTCACGAGAGCTGTTGCCATAGAATTGAATGTTCATTTCGCTACCATAAGCTGCCTCCAACGTCGTTTTAGAGAATTTGGCAGTATGTCCAACTGGCCTCACAACCGCGGACCACGTGTATGGCGTTGTGTGGGCGAGCGGGTTGCTGATGTCAACATTGTGAACAGAGTGCCCAATGGTGGCGGTGGAGTTATGGTATGGGCAGGCATAAGCTACAGACAACGAACACAATTGCATTTCATCAATGCCAATTTGAATGCACAGAGATACCGTGGCGAGATCCTGAGTCCCATTGTTGTGCCATTCATCCACCGCCATCACCTCATGTTTCAGCATGATAATGCACGGCCCCACGTCGCAAAGATCTGTACACAATTCCTGGAAGCTGCAAATCACCCAATTCTTCCATGGCCTGCATACTCACCAGACATGTCACCCATTGAGCATGTTTGGGATGCTATGGATCGACATGTACGACAGCGTGTTCCAGTTCCCGCCAATATCCAGCAACTTTCCACAGCCATTGAAGAGGAGTGGAACAACATTCCAAAGGCCACAATCAACAGCATATGCTAAGGAGATGTGTCATGCCACATAAGGGGTGGCAGCTAGCCTAGTGGTTAGAGCGTTGGACTTGTAACCGAAAGGTTGCAACATTGAATCCCTGAGCTGACAAGGTAAAAATAAGTTGTTCTACCCCTGAGCAAGGCAGTTAACCCACTGTTCCTAAGCCGTCATTGAAAATTTGAATTTGTTCTTAACTGACTTGCCTAGTTAAATAATAAAATGGGGAGGAGATTACTGACTAGTTTGGTTCATCAGGCTGACCCCCACCGTAACTCAGTAAAATCTTCGATATTGTTGCATTTCTATTTTGTTCAGTATACAATGTTGTTGATCCATCCTCAAGTTCTCCCCTGTAATAGCCATGACACTCCGTAACTGAAATCCGGCAACTGAGTTAGGAAGGAGTGACTGTTTAAATTTGAAGTGGCTGTGTAAAATTGATACACAATCAAAAGTGTAATTAATAACTTCACCATACTCAAAGGGATAGTCAGTGTCTGCTTTTATTTATTTTGACCTATCTACCAATATGTTCCCTTCTTTGGGAGGCATTGGAAAGCTTTGTAAACAAAAATAGCGTAATGATGCGATCTACTGTACGTGAGACGGTTGGCTGAACCTCTTTGGTTCAACCAACCTTTTGGTAAAGAATACAGTGATGAGTAATAAAATTGTTGGCTGTGATAAAACGAAAGGCGCTATGAAAAACGACAGCTGAACCTTGATAAAAAAAGTATAACCATCATTAAGAACAGCTAGAAAGGTTGACTGCACAATCAGCTTCCTGCTGGCTAGAGGGACAAGATCTGTTTCTGTAAACAAGTCCACTTTAAATCTTAGTTTCTTAAACAAGCTCAGTTGTAAGATTTAAATCAGTAAGGGCTTCCTGCACAACTGCTAAATCGGACTGTAGCCTTGTCACAGCCAGGTCAGCAGTCGGGGCAATTGCTCACATAATAGCATCATCCGCATCTAGATTTTCAAAATTATTTTTAAAAGATTGACCAATAGCATTAATATAAATAGTGAAAAGAACAGATCATCGACCTAAGGAACACCTTTAAGCGCATCAAGAATTTCAGGCTTAACCCCATCAACCACGATGGCCTGAGTTCTGTCACGAAGGAAATCATGAAACCATGAACTCAGAGCTCAGGACTATCGAAGTCAACTGGTTCATTAAAATAGCATGATCAACAGCATCAAATGCTGTTGACAGGTCCATAAACAAAACAGCACATTTATGTATTTTATATATACAGTGGGGAGAACAAGTATTTGATACACTGCCGATTCTGCAGGTTTTCCTACTTACAAAGCATGTAGAGGTCTGTCATTTTTATCATAGGTACACTTCAACTGTGAGAGACGGAATCTAAAACAAAAATCCAGAAAATCACATTGTATGATTTTTAAGTAATTAATTTGCATTTTATTGCATGACATAAGTATTTGATACATCAGAAAAGCAGAACTTAATATTTGGTATAGAAACCTTTGTTTGCAATTACAGAGATCATACGTTTCCTGTAGTTCTTGACCAGGTTTGCACACACTGCAGCAGGGATTTTGAACCACTCCTCCATACAGACCTTCTCCAGATCCTTCAGGTTTCGGGTCTGTCGCTGGGCAATACGGACTTTCAGCTCCCTCCAAAGATGTTCTATTCGGTTCAGGTCTGGAGACTGGCTAGGCCACTCCAGGACCTTGAGATGCTTCTTACGGAGCCACTCCTTAGTTGCCCTGGCTGTGTGTTTTCGGGTCGTTGTCATGCTGGAAGACCCAGCCACGACCCATCTTCAATGCTCTTACTGAGGGAAGGAGGTTGTTGGCCAAGATCTCACGATACATGGCCCCATCCATCCTCCCCTCAATACGGTGCAGTCGTCCTGTCCCCTTTGCAGAAAAGCATCCCCAAAGAATGATATTTCCACCTCCATGCTTCACGGTTGGGATGGTGTTCTTGGGGTTGTACTCATCCTTCTTCTTTCTCCAAACACGGCGAGTGGAGTTTAGACCAAAAAGCTCTATTTCTGTCTCATCAGACCACATGACCTTCTCCCATTCCTCCTCTGGATCATCCAGTCATTGGCAAACTTCAGACGGGCCTGGACATGCGCTGGCTTGAGCAGGGGGACCTTGCGTGCGCTGCAGGATTTTAATCCATGATGGCGTAGTGTGTTACTAATGGTTTTCTTTGAGACTGTGGTCCCAGCTCTCTTCAGGTCATTGACCAGGTCCTGCCGTGTAGTTCTGGGCTGATCCCTCACCTTCCTCATGATCATTGATGCCTCACAAGGGGAGATCTTGCATGGAGCCCCAGACCCAGGGTGATTGAACGTTATCTTGAACTTCTTCCATTTTCTAATAATTGCGCCAACAGTTGTTGCCTTCTCACTAAGCTGCTTGCCTATTGTCCTGTAGCCCATCCCAGCCTTGTGCAGGTCTAAAATTTATCCCTGATGTCCTTACACAGCTCTCTGGTCTTGGCCATTGTGGAGAGGTTGGAGTCTGTTTGATTGAGTGTGTGGACAGGTGTCTTTTATACAGGTAACGAGTTCAAACAGGTGCAGTTAATACAGGTAATGAGTGGAGAACAGGAGGGCTTCTTAAAGAAAAACTAACAGGTCTGTGAGAGCCGGAATTCTTACTGGTTGGTAGGTGATCAAATACTTATGTCATGCAATAAAATGCAAATGAATTACTTAAAAATCATACAATGTGATTTTCTGGATTTTTGTTTTAGATTCCGTCTCTCACAGTTGAAGTGTACCTATGATAAAAAATTACAGACCTCTACATGCTTTGTAAGTAGGAAAACCTGCAAAATTGGCAGTGTATCAAATACTTGTTCTCCCCACTGTATATATATATATGTGTGTCACGCTCTGACCATAGAGAGCCTGTTATTCTCTATGTTGGTTAGGTCGGGGTGTGACTAGGGTGGGTCATCTAGGTAATTATATATCTATGTTTGCTTGGTATGATTCCCAATCAGAGGCAGCTGTTTATCATTGTCTCTGATTGGGGATCATATTTAGGCAGCCATTTCTCCTTTGTGCTTTGTGGGATCTTGTCTATGTATATTGTTGCCTGTGACCATTGTTATTAGCTTCACAGTTCGTTTGTTCGTTTTGGTGTTTTGTTCTTCGAAGTTTTCTATTCCAAAATAAAGGATGGAAACATACCACGCTGCATCTTGGTCCACTCCTTAAATGATCGCGAAAGAAGATCCCACCACAAACGGACCAAGCAGCGTGGCCAGGAGGAGAAGACATCCTGGACTTAGGAGGAGATAATGGCAGGAGACGAAAGCCTTCCATGGAAGCAGACGCAGGAGGATCAACGGCGACTCCGAAGTTCACGACCACGACGGAAGCCCGAGAGGCAGCCCCAAAGATTTTTTTGGGGGGCACAAGGGTTGGTCGTTGACGCCGAGGGGCGAGTCTGAGAGCGAAGAGGAATATTGGGATAGACTGAGCGAGGAGTATTGTGAGATAGTTGAGGGTAGTGATGAGGTAGAGTGGATGTTTTGGTGTCTGGAGCAAGACAGTCGCCATGAGGAGCGTGGGACCAGTCAGGCACCATGTTTTGTGGAGAAACGCAATGTGTCTCCAGTGCGCATCCACAGCCCGGTGCGTTCTGTGCCAGCTCCTCGCACTTGACGTGCGAAAGTGAGCATCCAGCCAGGACGGGTTGTGCCGGCTCAGCACTCCTGGTCTCCAGTACGCCTCCTCGGTCCAGACCTCCAGTGCGCCTCCACGGCCCAGTATATTGCCTACGGCCCACTTAGGACACTTTCTACTGACTCTGAAAAACACCAAAAGAAAGATGCCCAGTGTCCCTGCTCATCTGCACATCTCATCTGTACATGCCTTAGGCATGCTGCAAGGAGGCGTGAGGACTGCAGATGTGGCCAGGGCAATAAATTGCAATGTCCGTACTGTGAGACAGATAAGACAGCGCTACAGGGAGACAGGGCGGACAGCTGATCGTCCTCGCAGTGGCAGACCACTTGTAACAACACCTGCACAGGATCGGTACATCCGAACATCACACCTGTTCAGGTACAGGATGGCAACAACAACTGCCCGAGTTACACTAGGAACGCACAATCCCTCCATCAGTGCTCAGACTGTCCGCAATAGGCTGAGAGAGGCTGGCTTGTAGGCCTGTTGTAAGGCAGGTCCTCACCAGACATCACCGGCAACAACGTCGCCTATGGGCACAAACCCACCGTCGCTGGACAAGACAGGACTGGCAAAAAGTTTGTTTATTGTCGAAGGACTGAGCGTTACATCGAGGCCTGTACTCTGGAGCGGGATCTACTTGGAGGCGGAGGGTCCGTCATGGTCTGGGGCAGTGTGTCACAGCAACATCAGACTGAGCTTCTTGTCATTGCAGGCAATCTCAACACTGTGCGTTACAGGGAAGACATCCTCCTCCCTCATATGGTACCCTTCCTGCAGGCTCATCCTGACATGACCCTCCAGCATGACAATCCCACCAGCCATACTGCTCGTTCTGTGCGTGATTTCCTGCAAGACAGGAAGGTCAGTGTTCTGCCATGGCCAGCAAAGAACCCAGATCTTAATCCCATTGAGCACGTCTGGGACCTGTTGCATCGGAGGGTGAGGGCCATTCCCTCCAGAAATGTCTGGGAACTTGCAGGTGCCTTGGTGGAAGAATTGGCAAATCTGGTGCAGTCGGTGAGGAGGAGATGCCCTGCAGTACTGACTGTTACTTTTGATTTTGACCCCCCTTTGTTCAGGGACTCATTATTCCATTTCTGTTAGTCACATGTCTGTGGAACTTGTTCAGTTTATGTCTCAATTGTTGAATCTTGTTATGTTCATACAAATATTTACACATGTCAATAAGTTTGCTGAAAATAAATGCAGTTGACAGTGAGAGGATGTTTCTTTTTTATGTACATTATGTATGTATACACACACACATGTACAGTTACATTAGATCTTTAGAAAGAGACGCAGTGATACAAGATGTATATCTGTTGTTTTTTTTTAAGCTAAACTTAGAGCATTCCGCGATGACATGGCTCTATACATAACTGATCGCCGCATTAAATCTGTTTTGGGTACCGTGAAGAAACACATAGTGCCATGTCTGGTAGGGTATGTCTGAAGTGTATGCAAATGGGTTATACAAGTGATTAGGCATTTAACACACAAATATGTTTCTTAAAAAGACTAGAAGAGGAGTACTCAATTCCTCCTCAACCCTCAACCTTGAAAGATTATCATGCATGTTGTTGTTAGTTCTGTGTGTGCAGTTAAGGGTAAGATGTGCTGCTTTGTTTTGAGCCAGCGGCAGCTTTACTAGGTCTTCCTTTGCTACACCTGACCATTTTACCGGACAGTAATCAAGATGGGACAAGATCAAAGCCTGAACAACTAGTACAGTTGATCTTTATAAAAAGTTATAAAACCCATCTTCACAACTTTGTAACTGACCATCCAATATTACTCCTATGAGTTCAGCTTCTTCAAATTGTTTAATGTCTAAGAGAATGCTTTGAATGAAATACAATGCTTTTGGTTTTAGATGTATTCAAGACCAGTTTACTGTTAATTGCCCATTCTGACACGGACTGTAACTCCTTGCTAAGAGTCTCAGTGAGCTCACTGGCTGTAGGTGCTGATGTGTAGTGTGTGCAATCATTAGTCATTTTAGCTTCTTGTAAGACAAGTGGCAAATCATTTGTAAAAATAGAGAAGAGTGACGGCCCAAGGCAACTGCCCTGAGGCATTCCGCACTGTAGAGAGCTAATCTTAGAGAAGCTTCCATTGAAGACTACTCTCTTGAGATCTATTGGATAAGTAACTCTCCAACCATGTGATGGCAGGTGATGTAAAGCCATAACTAGAGATAGTTTTTTCCAAAAACAAATTATAGTCAATAATGTCAAAGGCTGCACTGAAATCTAACAATACAGTTCCTTAAAAAGTAGCATTGTATTTGTTCCAACACAATTCTTTCCATCAGTTAACTAAGAACAGGCACCAAACTGATTGGGTTGCTGTTAGTAAAGCATCCTTTGCTGGCTCTATTTTTAGGTAGAGGAATAACTTTAGCTTCCTACCACACCTGTGGACACACTCTTCCATGCTTTGGTTGAATACATGACAAATAGGGGTGGCAATACAGTCTGCTACCATTCTTAATAGTTTCTCCATCTAGGTTGTCTATACCTGGTGGTATATCATTATTGATGGATAACAACAGTGATTCCACCTCTTCCACACAAACTTGACCAAATTCAAAAACAGCAGTTCTTCTCTTTCATTATTAGATCTTGAATACACAAATATGATGTGTCACTGTTCAATATTGTCATTTCACTTCTCAGTTTGTCCACTTTACCGGTGAAATAGTAATTGAAATTATTGGCTATATCAAAAGGTTTTGTTATAAATGACCGATCAACTGCAATGAACGATTAATTGTGTTTTCTGCCCATAATATATTTAAAGGTGCTCTTAAAGTATTTGTTATAGTTTTATCTTGTTATCTTGTTTATCTTGTTTTGGTAATAAAACTTCTTATTTTGTTGTTAAGTTTGGTCCCAATTTCTTAATTGACAGTATGTCAACCAATCAGCTGAGAAGCCTGACTTGTTTTACACCTTTTTTTGTATAATTTTTTTGAATAACATTTTTCAATTTATCATCTTAATGCACTTAACAGGTGCATGTTTGTCAACAATTGGCAAGAATAATTGTACAAATACTCTCAGTGCTGCTTTTGGATTCTCCTCCTTATACACAGACCAACACAAATTGTTTTACATAATTAACAAGAGTCCTGAGAAAACATTCTGTATCTCTTAAAAATAACTTTAGGCCCTGCCTTTGGTACTTTGGCTTTGCTTGTTATTGCCACAGTGTTATGGTCACTACTGTAAAGGAGTCCATAACTGGCTGCAGGGAAGTCAGGCGCAGGAGAGCAGAAATGGGTAGCAAACAGAGCCCTTTATTGAGGCAAACAAAACACGGTACTCAGAAAACTAAACACACACGGGTTACAATAACCCGGCGCAAACCAGCCTGGAGTACACATACATTTACATATAACAATTCCACACACAGACATGGGGGGAAACAGAGGGTTATATGCAAGACGAGTAATGAGGGAATGCAAACCAGGTGTGCGGGAAAACAAGACAAAAGAAATGGAAAATGAAAGGTGGATCGGCGATGGCTAGAAGACCAGTGACGTCGACCTCCGAACGCCGCCCGAACAAGGAGAGGGACCGACCTCGGCGGAAGTCATGACAGTACCCCCTCGCCCCCCTTGACCCGCGGCTCCAGCAGCGCGCCGACACCGGGCTCTGGGAAGAACCGGAGGGCCAGGCGCAGGGCGATCCGGCCGGAGACGGTGGAACTCCCGCAGCATTGAAGGGTCCAACACGTCC
Source organism: Salvelinus namaycush (assembly GCF_016432855.1). Lineage (NCBI taxonomy): Eukaryota > Metazoa > Chordata > Actinopteri > Salmoniformes > Salmonidae > Salvelinus > Salvelinus namaycush. The sequence continues at coordinate 40,128,125 of NC_052321.1, read as the reverse complement.
TCCACCGGGACCCAGCACCTCTCCTCCGGACCGTACCCCTCCCACTCCACGAGGTACTGAAGGCCCCTCGCCCGACGCCTCGAATCCAATATGGAGCGAACGGAGTACGCCGGGGCCCCCTCGATGTCCAGAGGGGGCGGAGGAACCTCCCGCACCTCAGACTCCTGGAGCGGGCCAGCCACCACCGGCCTGAGGAGAGACACATGGAACGAGGGATTAATACAGTAATCGGGGGGAAGCTGTAACCTGTAACTAACCTCGTTCAGTCTCCTCAGGACTTGCGCCTGGCCCTCCGGCAGGGCAGGCGGAGGGGCAGGTTTCGGGTCGAGAGCCAGACCCGGTTACCCGGTGCAAACACTGGGGCCTCACTGCGGTGACGGTCTGCGCTGGTTTTCTGGCGCAGCACGTCCCACTGGAGGTGAACATGGGCGGCGTCCCATGTCTCCTCCGCGCGCCTGAACCAGTCGTTCACCGCAGGAGCCTCGGTCTGACTCTGATGCCAAGGCACCAGAACCGGCTGGTTCCCCAGTACGCACTGGAAGGGGTAGACGTTAGTGGAGGAGTGGCGGAGCGAGTTCTGAGCCATCTCGGCCCAGGGCACGAACGCCATCCACTCCCCCGGCCGGTCCTGGCAATAAGACCGCAGAAACCTACCCACCTCCTGGTTCACTCTCTCCACCTGCCCATTACTCTCGGGGTGAAACCCCCAGACATTCCATGAACGCCCTCCAGACCCTCGAAGTGAACTGGGGACCTCGATCAGACACTATATCCTCAGGCACCCCGTAGTGCCGGAAGACGTGCGTAAACAAGACCTCCGCAGTCTGTAGGGCCGTAGGGAGACCGGGCACAGGGAGGAGACGGCAGGACTTAGAGAAACGGTCCACAACGACCAGGATCGTGGTGTTGCCCTGTGAGGGGGGAGATCGGTAAGAAAATCAATCGACAGGTGCGACCAAGGCCGTTGTGGAACAGGTAAGGGGTGTAGCTTACCTCTGGGCAGGTGCCTAGGAGCCTTACACTGGGTGCACACCGAGCAGTAGGAAACATAAAACCTCACGTCCTTAGCCAAGGTGGACCACCAGTACTTCCCACTCAAACAGTGCACTGTCCGACCGATCCCTGGATGACCAGAGGAGGGTGAAGTGTGAGCCCAATAGATCAGCCAGTTACGGACAACAGACGGAACATACAGACACCCAGCGGGACACTGGAGAGGAGTGGGCTCGGCACGTAATGCCTGCTCAATGTCCGCGTCCAGCTCCCATACTACCAGCGCCATCAGGCAGGAGGCGGGGAGTATGGAGGTAGGATCCATGGGCCGCTCCTCTGTGTCATACAGCCGGAACAGTGAGTCTGCCTTCACATTCTGGGAACCTGGTCTGTAAGAAAGGGTGAAAACAAAACGGGTGAAAAACATGGCCCACCTTGCCTGACGAGGATTCAGTCTCCTCGCTGCCCGGATGTACTCCAGGTTGCGGTGGTCAGTCCAGATGAGAAAAGGGTGTTTAGCACCCTCAAGCCAATGTCTCCACGTCTTCAACGCTTTGACGACAGCCAAAAACTCCCGGACCCCCACATCATAGTTTCGCTCCGCCAGGCTGAGCCTCTTTGAGAAGAAGGCACAGGGGCGGAGCTTCGGTGGCGTGCCCGAGCGCTGAGAGAGCATGGCTCCTATCCCAGCCTCTGACACGTCTACCTCCACCATGAACTCCAAAGAGTATCCGGATGGGTCAGCACGGGCGCCGAGATAAACAGAGCCCTTAGGTGACCAAAAGCCCTATCCGCTTCAGCCGACCACTGCAACCGAACCGGACCCCCTTTAGCAGTGATGTCGACCTCCGAACGCCGCCCGAACAAGGAGAGGGACCGACCTCGGCGGAAGTCGTGAAAACTACAGCCAATGGGAACTGATATTGAGCAAATGAAATCAAATTTTATTAGTCACACGCGCCGAATACAACAGGTGTAGTAGACCTTACAGTGAAATGCTTACTTACGAGCCCCTAACCAACCATGCAGTTAAAAAAAATACGGATAAGAATAAGAGATAAAATAAGTAATTAAAGAGCAGCAGTAAAAAAAAAAATATATATATACAGGGGGGTGCCGGTACTGAGTCAATGTGCGGGGGCACCGGTTAGTTGAGGTAGAATGTACATGTAGGTGACCATGCATAGATGACAACAGAAAGTGGCAGTGGTGTGGAGAGGATGGCAATGCAAATAGTCTGGGTAGCCATTTGACTAGACGTTCAGGAGTCTTATAGCTTGGGGGTAGAAGCTGTTTAGAAGCCTCTTGGACCTAGACTTGGCACTCCGGTACCGCTTGCCATGTGGTAGCAGAGAGAATAGTCTATGACTAGGGTGGCTCGAGTCTTTGACAATTTTTAGGGCCTTCCTCTGACACCGCCTGGTATAGTCTTGGATGGCAGGAAGTCCTGGATGGCAGGAAGCTTGACCCAGTGATGTACTGGGCCGTTCGCACTACCCTCTGTAGTGCCTTGCGGTCGGAGGCTGAGTAGTTAGCATACCAGACAGTGATGCAACCAGTCAGGATGCTCTAGATGGTGCAGCTGTAGAACCTTTAGAACATCTGAGGACCCATGCCAAATCTTTTCAGTCTCCCGAGGGGGAATAGGTTTTGTCGTGCCCGCTTCACGACTGTCATGGTGTGCCTGGACCATGTTTGTTTGTTGGTGATGTGGACACCAAGGAACTTGAAGCCCTCAACCTGCTCCACCGCAGCCCCGTCGATGAGAATGGGGGCATGCTCGGTCCTCTTTTTCCTGTAGTCCACAATCATCTCCTTTGTCTTGATCACATTGAGGGAGAGGTTGTTGTCCTGGCACACCCCCGGCCAGGTCTCTGACCTCCTCCCTATAGGCTGTCTTGTTGTTGTCGGTGATCAGGCCTACCACTGTTGTGTCATCTGCAAATTTAATGATGGTGTTGGAATCGTGCCTGGCTGTGCAGTCATGAGTGAACAGGGAGTACAGGAGGGGGCTGAGCACGCACCCCTGAGGGGCCCCTGTGTTGAGGATCAGCGTGGCGTGTTTTGCTACCTACCCTCACCACCTGGGGGCGGCCCGTCAGGAAGTCCAGGATCCAATTGCAGAGAGAGGTGTTTTGTCACAGGGTCCTTAGCTTATTGATGAGCTTTGAGGGCATTATGGGATTGAATGCTGAGCTGTAGTCAATGAATAGCATTCTCACATAGGTGTTATTTTTGTCCAGGTGGGAAAGGGCAGTGTGGAGTGCAATAGAGACTGCATCATCTGTGGATCTGTTGGGGCGGTATGTATATTGGAGTGGGTCTAGGGTTTCTGGGATGATGGTGTTGATGTGAGCCATGACCAGCCTTTCAAAGCACTTCATGGCTACAGACGTGAGTTCTACGGGTCAGTAGTCATTTAGGTAGGTTACCTTAGTGTTCTTGGGCATAGGCACTATCGTGGTCTGCTTAAAAGATGTTGGTATTACAAACTCGGACAGGGAGAGGTTGAAAATGTCAGTGAAGACACTTGCTAGTTGGTCAGTGCATGCTCGCAGTACACGTCCTGGTAATCCGTCTGGCCCTGCAGCCTGTGAATGTTAACCTGTCTAAAGGTCTTACTCACATCGGCTGCGGAGGGCGTGATCACAAAGTCTTCCGGTACAGCTGGTGCTCTCATGCATGTTTCAGTGTTCTTTGCCTTGAAGCGAGCATAGAAGTAGTTTAGATCGTCTGGTAGGCTTGTGTCACTGAGCAGCTCTCGGTTGTGCTTCCCTTTGTAGTCTGTAATAGTTGGCAAGCCCTGCCACATCTGACAAGCATCAGACCCGGTGTAGTACGACTCGATCTTAGTCCTGTATTGACGCTTTGGCTGTTTGATGGTTGGGCGGAGGGCATAGCGGGATTTCTTATAAGCTTCCGGGTTAGAGTCCCGCTCCTTGAAAGTGGCAGCTTTAGCTCAGTGCGGATGTTGCTGTAATCCATGGCTTCTGGTTGGGGTATGTACGTACAATCACTGTGGGGACGACGTCATCGATGTACTTATTGATGAAGCCAATGACAGATATGGTGTACTCCTCAATGCAGTTGGAGGAGTCCCGGGGACATATTCCAGTCTGTGCTAGCAAAACAGTCCTGTAGCTTAGCATCTGCTTCATCTGACCACTTTTTTATTGATCTAGTCACTGGTGCTTCCTGCTTTAATTTTTGCTTGTAAGCAGGAATCAGGAGGATGGAATTATGGTCAGATTTGACAAATGGAGGGCGAGGGAGAGCTTTGTATGCCTCTCTGTGTGTGGAGTATAGGTGGTCCAGAGTTCTTTTCCCTCTGGTTGCACATTTAACATGCTGATAGAAATTTGGTAAAACTGATTTAAGTTTCCCTGCATTAAAGTCCCCGGCTACTAGGAGCGTCGCCTCTGGTTGAGCATTTTCTTGTTTGCTCATGGTGGAATACAGCTCATTCAATGCTATCTTAGTGCCAGCCTCTGACTGTGGTGGTATGTAAACAGCTACAACTCTCTCGGTAGGTAGTGTGGTCTGCAGCTTATCATGAGAATCTCTACCTCAGGCGAGCAATAGCTCGAGACTTCCTTAGATATCGTGCACCAGCTGTTGTTTACAAAAATACATAGACCGCCGCCCCTTGTCTTACCAGATGGCGCTGTTCTATCCTGCCGGTACATCGTATAACCAGCCAGCTGTATGTTGATATTGTCGTCGTTCAGCCACGACTCCATGAAGCATAAGATGTTACAGTTTTTAATGTCCCATTGGTAGTTTAATCTTCCCAGTAACTCGTTCATTTTATTGTCCAAAGATTGCATGTTTGCTAGCAGAATTGAGGGAAGTGGGGGTGTTTTCAATCGCCTCCGACTTCTCAGAAGGCAGCCTGCTCTCTGGCCTCTCTTTCTCCGCCTCCTCTTCACACAAATCACTGGGATATTATCAATACAAGAGGATGTCACAGATCCAACACTATAGTTATTCACTAGTTGGTTGAGTGATAATCTGGGTCATGTTACAGGCATTAGTCACAGTAAGACGCTTCCTCTTGAGAGGACAACTAGATGATAACCAGTCAATGTTCAAGTCAACAAGAAAATACATTTCTCTGTTCGCATCAGAGAACTTATCTAACATCACACACATTCTCCAGATACTGACAGTTTGTACTTGGTGCCCTATAGCAGCACCCTAAAAGAAGAGGCTTCAGAGGAGGCAGGTGAACCTGCAATCACAGCACTTTATGGAATTTGTCATGAGATTCTCTCTGAGCTTTACAGGAATATGGCTCTGAATATATACAGCTCCCCCATAGACATTCCTGTCTTTTCTGTAGACGTTATATCCTTGTAATTCTACTGCTGTATCATCAAAAGTGCTTGTGGTCGTGACCTTGGAGGATGTACAGTACCCATAACATGATGCAGCCACCACCATGCTTGAAAATATGTATGGCAGAGATCCTCTTATTTTGGTTGTTGCTTTGTTCCAGGGCAGTTTTTTTCAGTTTCCTAGCAAACACCTCGACACCCTGTTTGTTCAGCTGTGCGTGAATGTCACAGTGGTTCTCTAGGTGAACATTGTCCAAGAGAGCACAGCCTCTAGACAGCTCAGCATTGTTGCTCTGAATAATGTGGAAGGGCACATCTCCACACAGCAGCAGGGTGGGACATAGTGGTTTTGGTGTTAGGAAATCTCCCTGCAGCGCTGGCTGCAACTTGCTGCATTGCAGGAGCTACATGTCCTCTCATTGCCATCAAACATTAGTACCTGTGTGAATTATAATATGATTGGCCCCATTTGTTGCTTGACAGACTTTTCAAGGCACTTGCTGTTATTGGGCACCATAGCATTCTGACTGACATGCCAGGGAATAGCAGTTTCTCTCTGAGAAATGTCCCATTGGTGTCACATAAAATGAAGGCCATAGGGTCCTCTGCCTGTGTGCTGCTGTGTCTGAAGGGATGTTCTTTGGATAGAGTGGGGTGGGGACCACAGGTGGCCTTTCAATGTGTTCTTCTCTCCTGAGGATCCCAGCATGGCTCCGCTGGCACTGGTGCTCTGGAGCTGAGATGTTAGGATCTTGAAGAGGTCTCGTCAGACCTCTCTTATGAGGGGAATGTGCTGGTGTGGGAGGAGGAGTTGTTTTGGGTCTGTTTACTTACGCTGAGTCTGTAGGAGTTCCGGAGGTTCACTATGAGAAGCGGTTGTACTGTTGATGTGAGGGTGTGGTAGTGAGGGTTGTGGTAGGCTCCAGTTGTTCTCTTAAGAGTGTGGATGGTTGTGTCGCTGTGTTGTAGCAATTCTATGACTGCTGACAACTCCCTTTGTAGCTCCTCCCTGATGTCAGCTACCTCTCTCCTCATGATGCACTTGACCATTGCCAGTTTCTCTCTTAGCTCTTCCTTATCCTGCCTCAGAACTGTCACCTCACCACAAAGCTCGTTTACCTCTACCTACAGTAAGGAGATACTCCCAAAGGCCTGGGACAGGTTGTCATTCTACATGTCTGCTAGGTTGGCTCGGTTTGATATGAGGTTGGGTGTGGGGGACTTTTGGTATTAACTGATTTCTCAGCAGGTGTGTCTTCTGATTGAAGTGTACTGTAGCAGTTAGACTACCAGGGTCACTCTATGGTCACCTAGCGAAGCTTCTCCATTAGTCTCTTGGGCTCCCTGATCCTCGAGCCAGTCTTCCTACGGGGAAGCACACAGATAATAATAAATGTGTTTTATTTCATTACAACGAGAATCTCAGACGCTTTGAAAACGAATAAACAAACAGAGCAGTTCTGGCAGTTCTTGGACAATGGTCTTCCACAGCTTCAGGTGACAGATCACTCCAGGCTCAGCAGACTGCGGCATCTAAAGTGAATGTTACCCATTCAAGTCAATTGATTACATAGACACCCTATGATTTTCACCTTTTAAAATACAACCTTCAAAACAGAGTCAAATACAAAGAAATAAAAGATAATTATCAAATATAGTCCTTTGATTGAATTGAGTCTCTAGGCTAAATCAAACGTGCAAGTTGAGTTCAAATTTACATCCCTGTTGGTGAGCATTTCTCCTTTGCCAAGATATCCATCCACCTGAAAGGTATGGCATATCAAGAAGCTGATTAAACAGCATGATCATTATACAGGTGCAACTTGTGCTGGGGACAATAAAAGGCCACCAAAATGTACAGTTGCCACAAAACACAATGCCACAGATGACTCAAGTTGAGGGAGCGTGCAATTGACATGCTGACTCTAGGAATGTCCATCAGAGCTGTTGCCAGAGAATGTAATGTTAATTTCTCTACCATAAGCCACCTCCAACGTAGTTTTAGAGAATTTGACAGAATGTCCAACCGGCCTCACAACCGTAGACCACGTGTAACCACGCCAGTCCATGACCTCCACATCCAACTTCTTCACTTGCAGCATCATCTGAGACCAGCCACTCAAGACAGCTAACGAAACTGTAGGTTTGCACAACTGAAGAATTTCTGCACAAACTGTCAGAAACCGTCTCAGGAAAGCTCATCTGAGTGCTCGTCGTCCTCACCAGGGTCTTGACCTGACTGCAGTCTGGCATTGTAACCGGCTTTTGTGGGCAAATGCTCACCGTCGATGACCACTGGTTCGCTGGAGAAGTGTGCTCTTCACGGATGAATCCCGGTTTCAGCTGTACCGAGCAAAATGGCAGACAGCATGTATGACGTGTGGGCGAACGGTTTGCTGATGTCAACGTTGTGAACAGAGTGCCCCATGGTGGCGGTGGGTTATTGGTTTGGGCAGGCATAAGCTACAGACAACGCACACAATTGCATTGTATCTACGGTAATTTGATTGCACAGAGATACAGTGATGAGATCGAGGCCCATTGTTGTGCCATTGGTCACAGATACCTTTTTAAAAAGTAGGGGCGTGGATCAGAAAACCAGTCAGTATCTGGTGTGACCACCATTTGCATCATACAGCACGACATCTCCTTCACATAGAGTTGATCAGGCTGTTGATTCTGGCACGTGGAATGTTGTCCCACTCCTCTTCAATGGCTGTGCGAAGTAGCTGGATATTGGCGGGAACTGGAAAATGCTGTCGTACATGTTGATCCAGAGCATCCCAAACATGCTCAATGGGTGACATGCCTGGTGAGTATGCAGGTCATGGAAGTATTGGGACATTTTCAGCTTCCAGGAATTGTGTACAGATTCTTGCGACATGGGGCCATGCATTATCATGCTGAAACATGAGGTGATGGCGGCAGATGAATGGCACGACAATGGGCCTCAGGATTTTGTCACAGTATCTCTGTTCATTCAAATGACTATTGATAGAATGCAATTGTCTGTACTTTATGCCTTCCTGCCCATACCATAACCCCATCGCCACCATGAACTACTCCGTTGACATCAGCAACCCGCTCGCCCACACGACACCATACATATGGTCTGCGGTTGTGAGGCCGGTTGGATGTACAAATTCTATAAAATGACATTGGCTTATGGTAGAGAAATTAACATTCAATTCTCTGGCAACAGCTCTGGTGGACATTCCTGTAGTCAGGATGCTAATTGCATGCTCCCTCAAAACATCTTTGTGTGAGGGTGTTGGTGAATGGAAAAATGCAGAGTCAGGCGCAGGACACAGATATGAGTAATAGTCCAAATTTACTCAAAATAAAAGTAAAGTTCCAAACAAGGAACAAACACAATATTCCAGAGCACTATCAACACGAACCCACATGACAAACAATAACGCACAAAACAGAGAGGGAAGTCAGATAAGGAACATAATTAATGGAATGGAAACCAGGTGTGTATGATCAAGACAAAACCAAACGAAAATGAAACATGGATCGGTGGTGACTAGAAAGCCGGTGACGTCGACCGCCGAACGCCGCCCGAACAAGGAGAGGGACCAACTTCGGCCGAAGTCGTGACACTGTGGCATTGTGTTTTATGACCAAACTACACATTTTAGAGGGGCCTTTTATTATCCCCAGCACAAGGTGCACCTGTATAATGATCATGCTGTTTAATCAGCTTCTTGATATGCCACACCATTCAGATGGATGGATTATCTTGGCAAAGGAGAAATGCTCACTACCAGGGATGTAAACAATTGTGCACAAAATTTAAAATAAATAAGCTTTTTGTGCATATGGCTCATGAAACATGGGACCAACACTTTACATGTTGCGTTTATATTTTTGTTCAGTATATTTTTACATACATGACACTGACTGAAGCAGATCGTAAAGTAAACTGTGTATGGGTGTGTCTTTGAAATTCACAATTATCTAGTTATACTTAGATACTATATAAGAGTCAAATTCAGAGAACTTTTAAACAAACAGCAAAATAACAATCAATCAATGGAGGAAGGGCATGAGCCTCCCTTGCAGAAGGAAGATGGTGGAGAGGTGGTCGGGGCGTTGGGCGAAGGCCACGGTGGGGAAGATGGCGGAAAAGAAAATAAGGCAGAAAGTGGGGCATATTATGAATAAACATGGAGTGGGGGTGTACACAGGCCTTCTGAAAGATCTGGTGAAAGACAACATGATGGGCAAGTAAAAAAAGAAACATGGAATATTTTTTGAGTGAATATGGAATGGAGGATCGTACAGAACTTTTGGAAGAGCTTGAAGAGGAAATGGGACAGGAGTGAAGGTCAAATACATGTGGTGGGAGGTGCAGTGATGACTGCTGAGAAGAAGTTGAGTGTAGAGGGAGGTTTTGAGGTGAGGAAGGTAGGCGTCAAGTGGAAAAACAGGGATACATCCTCCAGTAGTTAAGAGATGGAACTTGTTAAGAGTGAGGGTGAAGTACCTGTGGCGAGTTCGGGCCTCATTCCAAGGACGATAAGGATGACTTTGGCCCAGTGGGAGTAAGATTTGTAGAGAGAATGGATCCTTGCTGTTTGGTTGATCCATATGTGGTGTCAGGTTGAGTGGAGGAGAGGTTGGGGACTGTTGAGCTGGTGAAGGTCACTCAGAATGGACTCCTGATGATTTATTGTTTTTCCTCAACCCAGAGTGAGAGGGCGCTCCGGATAACGAGATTAGGGACAAGAATTGGGAGCCGTTGAAAGGAGTGATAATGGGGGTGGCATTAAGTGTTGAGGAGGAGCAGTTGAAAATGAAGATTCCCGGTATCTGTGACACCCGCAGCTTGATGAGACGTTAATCCAATGGGGAAACGGAGTAGACATTATCTGTCATGCTGAGTTTTGATGTAGAGTCGTTACCAGAAAAGGTCAGGGTAGGAAGTGTCAGTTATCCTGTGAGAGTTTATGTTCTGAGAATATTACGGGGTTTTAGGTGTCAAGGTTATAGTCATATAGGAGGGAGATGCCTAGATGTGAGAAGTGTGCAGGACGGAATGTGTGGTATGGGGGGAAGAAAGTTGTGTGTGTTAGTTGTGGGGGTGATCATGGGGCTGGAGATCGGAAGTGTCCGGTGAGAGAATGGCAGATTGAGGTTACCAGGGTTAGAGTAGTACAGAAAGTGTTGTATGCAGAAGCATTGAGGAGAGTGGTAGAGGAAGATGTGTAAAGGGTGAGGGTTCCTGAGAGGATTCCTGTGAGATCAAGAGAGTGATCATTAAGGTGGGTTTTTTAGCATTTAAAGCTATGGTTGTTAATTGTACTGCAGAAATGAATCGAAAGTCAAAGAAAATAGAGGCTGTGGTGGCAGTGGCAGAGAAGTACTTGGGATTGAAGCTGCAGGGTGCTGAGTGGTAGTGATATGTCTTTTCAGACCGTTGGTCTGGAGTAGGACTAGGTAAGGTTGAATAGTTGAATGGGTGGTGTTTTTTTTGTTGAGAGGGCTAATACGTGATAGGGTAATTTTCCTTTTCCCAATTTTGTATTATTCTATCTAAGAATATAATGTAGGTAGACCGTGAACGGCCTCACACACCAGTACAATAGGTGGCGGTGTATGCAGCTAAAAGTTGGATGCATCCATCAGTCTTGTTAGACTTCAGTGCAGCTTTTGACATTATCAATCAGTCATAGACACGCCTAGGCAAAGGTGGGTAGCTGTGTAAACTTGTTCCACATGATATGCACTGCAATTTATCCAAAAGTTGGCTTGACTATGTTTTATAGCACATGTTCATTGTATATATGTAGGCACTCTCTGACAGTGTCTATAGTTGCTAGTTATCGAAGCCGGCAAAAGCTAGCTGGCCAATACGTTAGCATTTGGAGAGATAGGGTTCCGCTGTTTACATTAACATTACAAATATTCGCTGTTAGCTATATTGGAAACACTCATGTTTGACGATGTTCTAGAAGACAATGACACCGCTAAAGTCAGGTGGAGGATTTCTTCGCTTGAAGAATTTGAACAAGTTCTAAATGCATCTGAAAAATGACCTTTCAACTATTTTTTATTTTTTTTATTTTTTTTACAAATAAGCAAAACATTACAAAACATAACATTTTGTTAAATATTTATAACGTTTTTTTTTTTTTGTAAAATAGATCAGAACTTTTAGTGATTTTAAGTCCTTATCTGAAAATATATATATTTTTAAACGACACCGGCGCGTGTCACGTGACTCGGGTCAGAGGTAGCTCGAGTTCCAAGGACATAATATGGCAAGGTCGTCGAAGAAGGTATATGAGGTGTTTGTGTCTAAAATACCATGGACCCTTGCCAGCAGTAAGCATGTTTTTTTTAATCAGAATTAGAGCTACTGTTGGAAATGTTATGTTAGGGGCAGTTCGGTCAAGTCCAGAAATGCCTTGTTCCCTTTGTCAGTACACTGGCCTCAACAGATTGTTTAATGATTGAGAAACCTGTGAGCCCACTGATATCAAATGTTTATCTCGTTTGGCCTATATCACAACCTCCATCTTGACTTACAATGTACAGTACCAGTCAGAAGTTTGGACACCTACTCATTCAAGGGTTTTTCTTTATTTTTACTATTTTCTACACCAATAATAGTGAAGACATCAAAACTATGAAATAACACACATGGAATCATGTAGTAACCAAAAATTGTTAAAAAAATCGAAATATATTTGAGATTCTTCAAAGTAGCCTTGATGACAACTTTGCCCACTCTTGGCATTCTCTCTACCAGCTTCACCTCGAATGCTTTTCCAACAGTCTTGAAGGAGTTCCCACATATGCTGAGCACTTGTTGGCTGCTGTTACGTTCCCCAGTTTCTGTGTTGTATTTGAGTGTGTGTGTTTCAGGAGATGGCTTCCTGAAAACTCCCCAACCAGCTGATTGGTCGACCCCAGGCTAATTGATGATTGGAGCTGACCCCGCCCCCTCGTCAAGAAGCAGCTGACTCTTATCACCATTGCCACCAGAAGATATAAAAGCCAGTGTTCTGTTCGGAAGAAGGGAGATCATGAGAAAGATTAGAGAGAGAGAGATTTTTTTGCTGGAGAATTAGATTGTGATATAGTGTTGGTTGTTTAACAGAAAGTGTGGTATGTAATGTGTTAGTTGTTGTTGGTAGCAGCTTTGATATGTTCTGTGTTTGTTGCTTTGTCAAAGCTTCTTTAGTGGCCTGAGTTAGTTTACTCAGTTTTGTTGTAAAGTGTTTGTGAAATTGTTAATAATTATTCTGTTTCATTTGTTCCCAGGGGGGAAGGGGAAGGCACTTAGGGAGTGCTTAGGCAAGAGGCCCGAGGGCATACATATACCCGTAGTATATTCATTGTCTAGGCACACTAGGTAAGACCTGGGCGGACCACCCCCTGTATTTTGGTTAGGGCACCAGGTGGTGCTTAGTTAGGTAAGTTAAGTGGGTAGGCAGGTTAGATAGGAGAGGGGGAGCTTTGATATTTACTTTCTTTCCTTTGGTTCCGTCCAGCCCCTTTTGCCCATATTACCGTGTAGGAAATAAATCCTAGTAACGGTAAATTCTGCCTTTGTCGTCCTTTCTCGCACCTACGGTCCATACCTCTTTCGCTTCACGGAGAGTTGAGTTGCAGCAGGGAGTTGCGTTCCCTCTTTATAGAGGCGTGCGTAACAGCTGCTTTTTCTTCCCTCTGCGGTCCAACTCATCTCAAACCATCTCAGTTGGGTTGAGGTCGGGGGATTGTGGAGGCCATGTCATCTGATGCAGCACTCCATCACTCTCCTTCTTGGTCAAATAGCCCTTTAACAGCCTGGAGGTGTGTTGGGACATTGTCCTGTTGGAAAAAAAATCATAATCTCACTAAGCGCAAACCAGATGGGATGGCATATTGCTGCAGAATGCTGTGGTAGCAATGCTGGTTGTGTGCCTTGAATTCTAAATAAATCACAGATAGTGTCACCAGCAAAGCACCATCACACCACCACCATGCTTCGCTGTGGGAACCACACATGCGGAGATCATCTGTTCACCTACTCTGTGGCTCACAAAGACACGGCAGTTGGAACCAAAAATCTCACATTTGGACTCATCAGACCAAAAACAGATTACCATAGGTCAAATGTCCGTTGCTTGTGTTTCTTTGCCCAAGAAAGGCTCTTATTATTGGTGTCCTTTAGTAGTGGTTTCTTTGCAGCAATTTGACCATGAAGGCCTGATTCACAGTCTCCTCTGAACAGATGTGTCTGTTACTTGAACACTGAAGCATTTATTTGGGCTGCAATTTCTGAGGCTGGTAACTCTAATGAACGTATTCTCTGCAGCAGAGATTACTCTGGGTCTTCCTTTCATGAGAGCTAGATTCATCATAGCGCTTGATGGTTTTTGCTACCGCAAAAACTTTCAAAGTTCTTGAAATGTTCCGCATTGACTGACCTTCGTGTCTTAAAGTAATGATGGACTGTCATTTCTCTTTGCTTATTTGAGTTGTTCTTGCCATAATATGGACTTGGTCTTTTACCAAATAGGGCTATCTCCTGTATACCACCCCTACAACTGATTGGCTCAAACGCATTAAGAAGGAAAGAAATTCCACAAATAAACTTTTAACAAGGCCCAGTTGTTTATTGAAATGCATTCCAGGTGACTACCTCATGAAGCTGGTTGAGAGAATGCCAAGAGTTTGCAAAGTTGTCATCAAGGCAAAGGGTGGCTACTTTGAAGAATCTAACATCTAAAATATATTTTGATTTGTTTAGCGCTTTTACATTTACATTTAAGTCATTTAGCAGACGCTCTTATCCAGAGCGACTTACAAATTGGTGCATTCACCTTATGATATCCAGTGGAACAGCCACTTTACAATAGTGCATCTAAATCTTTTAAGGGGGGGGGGGGGGGTTAGAAGGATTACTTTATCCTATCCTAGGTATTCCTTAAAGAGGTGGGGTTTCAGGTGTCTCCGGAAGGTGGTGATTGACTCCGCTGACCTGGCGTCGTGAGGGAGTTTGTTCCACCATTGGGGTGCCAGAGCAGCGAACAGTTTTGACTGGGCTGAGCGGGAACTGTACTTCTTCAGAGGTAGGGAGGCGAGCAGGCCAGAGGTGGATGAACGCAGTGCCCTTGTTTGGGTGTAGGGCCTGATCAGAGCCTGAAGGTACGGAGGTGCCGTTCCCCTCACAGCTCCGTAGGCAAGCACCATGGTCTTGTAGCGGATGCGAGCTTCAACTGGAAGCCAGTGGAGAGAGCGGAGGAGCGGGGTGACGTGAGAGAACTTGGGAAGGTTGAACACCAGACGGGCTGCGGCGTTCTGGATGAGTTGTAGGGGTTTAATGGCACAGGCAGGGAGCCCAGCCAACAGCGAGTTGCAGTAATCCAGACGGGAGATGACAAGTGCCTGGATTAGGACCTGCGCCGCTTCCTGTGTGAGGCAGGGTCGTACTCTGCGAATGTTGTAGAGCATGAACCTACAGGAACGGGCCACCGCCTTGATGTTAGTTGAGAACGACAGGGTGTTGTCCAGGATCACGCCAAGGTTCTTAGCGCTCTGGGAGGAGGACACAATGGAGTTGTCAACCGTGATGGCGAGATCATGGAACGGGCAGTCCTTCCCCGGGAGGAAGAGCAGCTCCGTCTTGCCGAGGTTCAGCTTGAGGTGGTGATCCGTCATCCACACTGATATGTCTGCCAGACATGCAGAGATGCGATTCGCCACCTGGTTATCAGAAGGGGGAAAGGAGAAGATTAATTGTGTGTCGTCTGCATAGCAATGATAGGAGAGACCATGTGAGGTTATGACAGAGCCAAGTGACTTGGTGTATAGCGAGAATAGGAGAGGGCCTAGAACAGAGTCCTGGGGGACACCAGTGGTGAGAGCACGTGGTGAGGAGACAGATTCTCGCCACGCCACCTGGTAGGAGCGACCTGTCTGGTAGGACGCAATCCAAGTGTGGGCCGCGCCGGAGATGCCCAACTCGGAGAGGGTGGAGAGGAGGATCTGATGGTTCACAGTATCAAAGGCAGCCGATAGGTCTAGAAGGATGAGAGCAGAGGAGAGAGAGTTAGCTTTAGCAGTGCGGAGCGCCTCCGTGACACAGAGAAGGGCAGTCTCAGTTGAATGACTAGTCTTGAAACCTGACTGATTTGGATCAAGAAGGTCATTCTGAGAGAGATAGCAGGAGAGCTGGCCAAGGACGGCACGTTCAAGAGTTTTGGAGAGAAAAGAAAGAAGGGATACTGGTCTGTAGTTGTTGACATCGGAGGGATTGAGTGTAGGTTTTTTCAGAAGGGGTGCAACTCTCGCTCTCTTGAAGACGGAAGGGACGTAGCCAGCGGTCAAGGATGAGTTGATGAGCGAGGTGAGGTAAGGGAGAAGTTCTCCAGAAATGGTCTGGAGAAGAGAGGAGGAGATAGGGTCAAGCGGGCAGGTTGTTGGGCGGCCGGCCGTCACAAGACGCGAGATTTCATCTGGGGAGAGAGGGGAGAAAGAGGTCAAAGCACAGGGTAGGGCAGTGTGAGCAGAACCAGCAGTGTCGTTTGACTTAGCAAACGAGGATCGGATGTCGTCAACCTTCTTTTCAAAATGGTTGACGAAGTCATCCGCAGAGAGGGAGGAGGGGGGGGGGGGGAGGGGGAGGAGGATTCAGGAGGGAGGAGAAGGTGGCAAAGAGCTTCCTAGGGTTAGAGGCAGATGCTTGGAATTTAGAGTGGTAGAAAGTGGCTTTAGCAGCAGAGACAGAAGAGGAAAATGTAGAGAGGAGGGAGTGAAAGGATGCCAGGTCCGCAGGGAGGCGAGTTCTCCTCCATTTCCGCTCGGCTGCCCGGAGCCCTGTTCTGTGAGCTCGCAATGAGTCGTCGAGCCACGGAGCAGGAGGGGAGGACCGAGCCGGCCTGGAGGATAGGGGACATAGAGAGTCAAAGGATGCAGAAAGGGAGGAGAGGAGGGTTGAGGAGCCAGAATCAGGAGATAGGTTGGAGAAGGTTTGAGCAGAGGGAAGAGATGATAGGATGGAAGAGGAGAGAGTAGCGGGGGAGAGAGAGCGAAGGTTGGGACGGCGCGATACCATCCGAGTAGGGGCAGAGTGGGAAGTGTTGGATGAGAGCGAGAGGGAAAAGGATACAAGGTAGTGGTCGGAGACTTGGAGGGGAGTTGCAATGAGATTAGTGGAAGAACAGCATCTAGTAAAGATGAGGTCAAGCGTATTGCCTGCCTTGTGAGTAGGGGGGGAAGGTGAGAGGGTGAGGTCAAAAGAGGAGAGGAGTGGAAATAGGGAGGCAGAGAGGAATGAGTCAAAGGTAGACGTGGGGAGGTTAAAGTCACCCAGAACTGTGAGAGGTGAGCCATCCTCAGGGAAGGAACTTATCAAGGCGTCAAGCTCATTGATGAACTCTCCAAGGGAACCTGGAGGGCGATAAATGATAAGGATGTTAAGCTTGAAAGGGCTGGTAACTGTGACAGCATGGAATTCAAAGGAGGCGATAGACAGATGGGTCAGGGGAGAGATGAGGATCCCAGTGCCACCACCCTGCTGACCAGAAGCTCTCGGGGTGTGCGAGAACACGTGGGCAGACGAGGAGAGAGCAGTAGGAGTAGCAGTGTTATCTGTGGTAATCCATGTTTCCGTCAGTGCCAAGAAGTCGAGGGACTGGAGGGAAGCATAGGCTGGGATGAATACACGTCCGAGGAAGGCCTGAATAATGCTCTCCAGAAAGACCCACACGTCCTGGAGGGATCCACGGTATAGTTCATCAGACTAGATCATGTCAACCCCATTGCCCATCATTGGATGCTATACCCTGAACTTTTGTTGTTGACTAAAATGTGTTTAGATTTTGTTGTAATCTTAGTATAGAATGTATTTTCTCCATTCTAGTTTGAAAGCCAATGTGAGTGGTCTTAAATCAAATACACAGCACCTTACCATGTCATTAACCAAACTAAACATGTCATGTATTTTTCTCTCCCATTGTCTCTTTTCAGCTTCAAGTTCAAAGAAACAGAAAAGTGTTTTCGGGACATGAAAACAAACAAAGAGGTGGTGGAGACAAGCTGAGGGTGTTTGTATATATGAGGGGTGAATTCAATACCTATGGAAACAGAACTAACACAACAGTATTTTTTTTTTTTCATAGTAGTATGTCTTCATATATTTATTGTCATTTGTAAAAATAAAGAGACACAAGGAAGTGTTTATTTTTATATCCTGTTAGTAACTGCATATTAATCCTTACTAAGATAACATATGGAATTGTTTCAAGGTGGTCATACCAAGGATAATTTAGCTATTTGATTTGGAATTTTAGGAGACCTTAGGGTATATAAGAAATATCCCAAAATGATTTGATGAAACATTGAATTTGAATTATAGATCAGCAAACTATTAAAAAAAAAACATTTGACCCCATATTTTAGGCACAAAACATTTTTATATTCCACTCCATTTTTAAACTGGTACCGGGCTACCTTCAGACTAGGCTTGTGGGCATCCTAGAGCAAAACAACCAACATGTTCGTGAGACACCTTTCCAAAGAGGGGTCATATTAGTGTGTAGCCCTAATCGTTCGGATGCTACGGACAGAAGTTGTCAGATTGGCTGTACCGACGATTTCAGACGAGTCCTGTGATGCTTGTGGGGGTTGTAGAGCAAAACAGAACACCATGGCGTTCGTGAGAGCCTCATCTTTCCATAGCGTGGTCATAATAGTTCAGATGCTGTAGACGTTTCTGTGAGAAGACTGATTTTTCTGGATTTCTCATGGTCTGATAAACATTACTGTTTCTGTGTTGTGGGTTTAATCTGGTTGAGTAAATTTTGTAGTTCACAGATATGAAGAAAAACACATTTTCTTTGAATAAAAATACATTTTTAATATACATGAATGCTTGATATTAAAGTAATGGTAGTACGTAATATGTTTTTAGTTTGACACACCCCAGTCGACTGTCCCGAGAATGGATCTTAGTCGAAAACTTTGAAGAATGACTTAAATCCACCTTTTTTTGTGGGAACAAGGCGTGCCTTACACCTCTCCTCTCTTCTGCCCCAGTTGTATAATCTTCTCCTGCTTCTTGGCCATCTTCTTGTCCTTTACTCTACCTATTGTCTCCCTTCCTCTGCTTCTCCTTCCTCTTTTCCTTCTCCCATTCAGAGCCAGTGTCCTCATCTGAACTCATTTCTTGCGCTGACTCTTCCTGGGGCCTTGTGTGTTGTCCTCTTGACAACTAGACTTTTTATGAAACATCTGTAAGCCCCTCTTGGTGGCAGACTCCTACTTCCTGTTCTCCAACTTCCTCAGATGCTCCTGTGCCGCTTCCTCCCTCAAATCACTAAAGAAATCAGCCCACTGGTTATGCTGCTCTTCCATTCTGGTTGCCTCTGCTTTCTTCCTGTACTCATTTCTTCTGGATTCCAGCCTCACCTGCTCCAGGAGTTTCTTCTCCTTTTTCCCCCAGCTCTCTGGCTCCAGCTTATTTTTCTTTTCCCCCCTCACCTTTTTCTCCGCCTTCCACTCCAGCTCCTTTTGATTCTTCTTCAAGCATTTTCACTGTTAGTCTACACCTATTGTTTACAAAACATGTGACAAATAACATTTGTTTTAATTTGATTCAGTTCGGTCTATAGCAGTCTGCTCTTCCTTTTTGGTCTCTCTCACTCTGTTCATCATCAAATCACATTGTATTGGTCACATTCACAAGGTTAGCAGATGTTAATGCGAGTGTAGCGAAATGCTTGTGCTTCAAGTTCCGACCGTGCAGTAATATCTAACAAGTAATCTAACAATTTCACAACAACTACCTTATACACACAAGTGTAAAGGAATGAATAAGAATATGTACATATCAATAAATGGATGAGCGATGGCCGTGCGGCATAGGCACGATGCAGTAGATGGTATAGAGTACTGTCACGGCTTCAATAAGTAGTGAGTGCAGGAGTCAGGCGCAGAGAGCAGGGTAGTTCAAAAGATGTGGATCTTTAATATTCCAACACAACCAGAGAGACGGTCACGCCACACACACAAGGGCGCGTAAAGTCCCAGTCCAACAAACAGGACGAAACTGATCAGGAAAGAAACCACAAGAATAATCAAACACCACAAACAGAAAAACAAGCCTGCACAAAAGCCGACGGGCCTACTGGGTTTAAATAGCCCACAACAAAACCTAAACACGGAACAGGTGCAACAAATCAGACACGACTAAATGAAACAGAAAAAGGGGATCGGTGGCAGCTAGTAGGCCGGCGACGACGAACGCCGAGCGCCGCCCGAACAGGAAGAGGCACCATCTTCGGCGGGATTCGTGACAAGTACAGTATATACATATGAGATTAGTAATGTAGGGTATGTAAACATTATATAAAGTGGCATTGTTTAAAGTGACAAGTGATACATTTATTACATCCAATTTTTTATCATCAAAATGGCTAGAGATTTGAGTCAGTATGTTGGCAGCAGCCACTCAATGTTAGTGATGGGTGTTTAACAGTCTGATGGCCTTGAGATAGCAGCTGTTTTTCAGTCTCTCGGCCCCAGCTTTGATGCACCTTTACTGACCTCGCCTTCTGGATGATAGCGGGGTGAACAGGCAGTGACTCGGGTGGTTGTTGTCCTTGATGATCTTTTTGGCCTTCCTGTGACATCGGGTGGTGTAGGTGTCCTGGAGGGCAGGTAGTTTGCCCCCGGGGATGCGTTGTGCAGACCGCACCACCCTCTGGAGAGCCTTACGGTTGTGGGCGGAGCAATTGCCGTACCAGGCGGTGATACAGCCCGACAGGATGCTCTCAATTGTGCATCTGTAAAAGTTTGTGAGTGTTTTTCGGTGACAAGCCAAATTTCTTCAGCCTCCTGAGGTTGAAGAGGCGCTGTTGCGCCTTCTTAACCGCGCTGTCTGTGTGGGTGGACCATTTCAGTTTGTCCGTGATGTGTACGCCGAGGAACTTAAAACTTTCCACCTTCTCCACTAGAAGTCCTCAGACTTCTTCTTTGCCAGCTCTCTTACCCTTTTCTTCATCTCTTCAAGCTTTCTGTTTTTCCACCTTAAATGTATCCTCTTCACTTTCATCTGTCATGTCCCAATCACTTAGTTCCGTCTCAACCTCTGTTGCAGTCTGCTCTTCTGGCTTTGTCTCTATTACTGTTCATTCTCAGACATCTTATTCCCCTCTATCACTCGCTTATTCTCAGTCTTCCTCTTCATCTCTATTTCCCTCAGCCTGTTTTGTGGACACCTTTTTCTCTACTCTCTCTGCCACTCCTCCTTTTCCTCTTTCATCTCTTTCTGGCTGACACTCTGGCCGTCTTTCTGTCACTTTTGTCAGACTCGATGCCTCACTTTCGATATCGCTGTCTGTATCAGTTTCATTTGAGATATGGTCTAGTGCTGTAAATGAGAAGTGTTTGCTATGAGCTATTGGTTAAATACCACAGAGGGTTTCTATCTGCTGTGAACCTCCATCCTCAGTGACTTTCTCTTTAACCTGATCTGCACAGCTTCTCCTCCTCCATCTCTATTTCCCTCTCCTCAACCTGTTTTGTGGCCTCCACTTTCTCTGCTCTTGCTGCCTCTTCGCTCCTCCTTTCCTCTTCCATCTCTTTCTGGCGGACATTCTCTTTCTCCATCTTTCTGTTCTCTTCTATCAGACGAGCTGCCTCACCTTTGATCACTTTCCACTCCTCACCATTCTGCGTTATCTCCTCACTTGGTCTCTGTGTAAGAGAAGGGGTATAGACAGAGAGAGAAAGAGAGAGAGGACAAAATGGATATTAACCCTTGTGTGGTGTTCGGGTCCGTGGGACACATTTTCAATGTTTAAAAGAAAAATTATACAATTAGTTATTTTTTCAACCTGGCTCAACCTTGGCCTTGGCTAATTTTCATTGAGTGCACACTGTGCACCCCCCTACACATTTATATTACATATGTGGTATTTGGGTCCCCTGGATTGTAATAAAAGTGTCTGTAGGTGAAAACAAGTACAAATTAAACAAAAAGTTTGCTGTGTGCCTTCACTCTGTCTTCCTCTTCCCTGGGCCTGCTGTTTCAACATAGCACCAAGAACCTGTCTGTCTCCCTGCCTATCTCCCGCTTTTCTCGTACTCTTTACCCTTTGAGGTGTGTGAAACTACACATTGTCTTGCGGGAACCTGCACAATGTTATTGCGATACATTGTAAAAAAAAATCTGTATTTTTGCAGAGAGAGAAGCTAGGGTGGAAGGAGCGTCTTCCACTTCAGAAGATGAAGAATTTTCAGAACATGAGGATCATGTCTCTGTCAATTCGGAGTCTGCCAGTGAGTTGAAAGAAGAGGATGAGATTGACCCTCAGCCAGCCCCAGGACCAGCCCATCAGCAGCCAGCCCCAGGACCAGCCCATCAGCAGCCAGCCCCAGGACCAGCCCGTCAGCAACCAGCTCATGGACCAAACTCATTTACATGCATACTTTAGGGTTCTTATTCTTCCTGGTGTTTTCAGATCCAATGGGGAATTCACAGAATCCCTGAGGGATGCAGAAACTGACAGAGAACTTTTCCGTGCAACAATGTCTCTGGAAAACTTCCACATTATTTCCAGGATTATCAGCTTCGATAACCGAGACACCAGACCAGCTCGGCAGCAGAGAGACAAGCTAGCTGCAATCAGGTCAGTGCAGAGAGACAAGCTAGCTGCAATCAGGTCAGTGCAGAGAGACAAGCTAGCTGCAATCAGGTCAGTGCAGAGAGACAAGCTAGCTGCAATCAGGTCAGTGTGGGACAAGTGGGTGGACCGCCTTCCCCTGTTTTACAACCCTGGGCCCAACGTTACAGTTGAGCAGCTTATGCCATTTAGGGGCCACTGCCCCTTCAGGCAGTACATACTGCTTCATCATATGCATGGAACTTGCACGTGTACACGGGGAAGCCAGATGGAGGAGCCCCTGAGAAGAACCAAGGGATGCGGGTTGTCCTGGACGTGACACAGGGACTCCATGGCCACAACATCACATGCGCTAACTTTTTTACTTCGCACAAGCTGAGACAGGAGCTCCTCAAGAGGAAGCTGACGATGGTAGGAACAGTACAAAAAACAAGCCAGCGCTAACCACCTCAGCTGTTGAACACACAGAACAGGCCTATCAATTCCTCTAAGTTTCTGTTCCCTGGCGTCATACGCGCAAAAGAAAGGCAAAAATGTGGTACTCATGAGTACACTGCACAGGGATGGGAGAATCTGTGGGCAGGAACATCAAAAACAGAAATCATAATGGATTACAATGCCACAAAAGGAGGGGTGGACAAATAAGACATGCTTGTGACTGGCCACAGCTGCAAAAGAAGAACCCTACTCTGGCCACTTGTGATATTCTTCACCATCTTGGACACCTCGGCATACAACGCGTTTCTCACCTGGATGGCGTTGAACCCAGATTGGAACAGAGGGAAGCTCCAGAGGAGACGGCTCTTTCTCGAGGAGCTGGGCAAGGCATTGGTAAGACCTCAAATCCAGAGGAGGCAACATATCCCAAGGACCCCAGCTTCTGCAGCCATGGTGAGGAGGATTCAGGAGGAGGATGCTGGTGCCCCATCCTCCCGACCTACAGAACCAACAACTCCAATACAGGAAGTAAGTGTGAGTGATGTTTTTGCATGTGTGTGTGTCTGACTCTCCTACCATGGCCTGCTGTAACTATATATATGTGAGTGAGTGAGACGTTAGTAAAATTCTTGAACGAAGTGTTTTCATCATTCTAGATTGCAGCCGGTAGCAACAAGAAGAAGCGGTACAACGTTTATGTTGTTGTTTTGTCTGCTATTTTAGATGCACTGAAATTCGTCGGAAAGACTTTGAAAAGATGGTAGTAAGTCGTCTGAACGAAGACGTTGGAAAGCTGTTGGAGCGAAGACTTTGAAAAGACGATGGCATCCTGACCATGTCTACTGGGGGTAGCTTTCTTTACTGTACTACCGGACCTGATTCACATTCCATACAAATAAAATAAAAAATAAACAAATACATGAATAAATAAATACAAAATAAACGCTGAAGGAATGTATAAAAGTTTGATGTTTTGTTGCTATGCTGTAAAATATATCTGGGAAATGGAGGAAGGAGTATCAATCTTTTAAGCCAACAACATATTTAGCATATTTTGGAAATGGAGCGTATCTGCTCCCACGAAGAGCAAAGAGAAAGAGAAACCTTCCTGAGAAACAAGGAGAGGAAGTAAAATAAAAGGGAGGATGAGGAGAGAATGAGAGAGAGGGCACATCTGGCAAAGAAAATAAGGGATGCACGTGAGGCCTGTGTGGTCCAGCGGTTACAGACGCTGACCCCGAAACACATGTATGTCAGAGTTGGCATAGGTTTGAATCCGGCCCACAGCTCTTTGGCTCACCCTAACCAGAGACTAAGGGTTGAGGTTTTAAGCAGACAGGAACGCTCTGTGGTAATGAAATAATAGCTAATAGCTAACACTTCTCATTTACAGTAGTAGACCATATGTATCGCAACTGTAAAAATGAATCAAATAACATTAAATCTATGTGCTTTGATTTTGTTATTCACCCAATGTTTGCGGGTGAAGTTTTAAAACAATATAGCCATAACAATTTATGTAAAAATACATAATACTTAATACTCAGATGTTGACTTATATCAACTACAAGCAATATAGAGAGCATACATGGTTAACATTTGACATTTACCTCAGCTAGATGTATCAATAAAAGCGCTATTAGTTTTTGGGGATAAAATGTTAACTATGTAAAGTTGGAAGTTTACAAACACTTAGGTTGGAGTCATTAAAACTCATTTTTCAAACACTCCACACATTTCTTGTTAACAAACTATAGTTTTGGCAAGTCGGTTAGGACATCTACTTTTGTCACGCCCTGGCCTTAGTATTCTTTGTTTTCTTTATTATTTTAGTTAGGTCAGGGTGTGACATGGGGAATGTTTGTGTTTTGTCGTTTTGGGTGGTTATATGGTAAAGGGGGTGTTGGGTGTAGTGTATGAGTTTGTGTTGAGTGAATGTTTCTAGGTATGTCTATGGTTGAGTTAATGTTTCTAGGTATGTCTATGGTTGAGTGAATGTGTCTAGGTATGTCTATGGTTGCCTGAGTGGTTCTCAATCAGAGACAGATGTCCTTCATTTGTCTCTGATTGGGAGCCATATTTAAGGCAGCCATGGGCATCATGCATTTGTGGGTAATTGTCTATGTCAGTGTGTAGTGGTCAGTGTCAGCACCATTTCTGTTTATATAGCTTCACGGTCGTCAGTTTGTTGTTTTGTTTCGTTCGTTGCTCTTCTCAAATAAAAGAAGAATGTATTTCTCACACGCTGCGTTTTGGTCCTCTCTACAAAGTCAAGACGATCGTGACAACTTTGTGCATGACACAAGTAATTTTTCCAACAATTGTTTACAGACCGATTATTTCACTTATAATTCACTGTATCACAATTCCAGTGGGTCAGAAGTTTACATACACTAAGTTGATTATGCCTTTAAACAGCTTGGTAAATTCCAGAAAATGATGTCATGCCTTTAGAAGCTTCTGATAGGCTAATTGACATCATTTGAGTCAATTGGAGGTGTACCCGTGGATGTATTTCAAGGCCTACCTTCAAACTCAGTGCCTGTCATGGGAAAATCAAAAGAAATCAGCCAAGACCTCAGAAAAAAAATTGTAGATCTCCACAAGTCCGTTTCCAAATGCCTGAAGGTACCACGTTCATCTGTACAAACAATAGTAGGCAAGTTAAACACCATGGGACCATGCAGCCGTCATACCGCTCAGGAAGGAGACGCGTTCTGTCTCCTAGAGATGAACGTACTTTGGTTCGAAAAGTACAAATCAATCCCAGAGCAACAGCAAAGGACCTGTTGTTGTGAAGATGCTGGAGGAAACAGGTTTTTACCAGCTCAACCAAATTATCCCAGATGATACACTTCATTTTGAGGGAAAGTGCCAGCAACAACACTGAGTGGAGATATAGTTTGAACAGTGCACATTCAACCGTAAGTAATTAGAGCCTTTTGTGCATAGGCTATAATCTCTCAGACACCCAGCTCATCCACGAGTAAACACGGAAACACACACAGACACAAGCAGACACAAACACACACCTCCTACCTGTTCTCTCAGAGTTAACACGAGCAGTGTCTGGTGGACTCTCAGTACCCGGGAACTTCTGCGTGTGTGTGTGTGTGTGCGTGCAGTGACTGTGCGTGTTTGCTTGACTGTGTGTGTGTGTGTGTGTGTACACACTCCTCATTTCAAAGCATTGTACATATAATGTTTGCCTAAGTATAATGTAATTACTTGGTGTTACACAGGACTTATATAGTTCAAATGAAGTGTATCTTGAGGGGTACTTACGTGTAATGAATGTGTACTTATACCGTACATTACCCATCACTTCATTTCTGTACGTTGTTATGAAATGAAACGAAACTTCCAGAACCTTTAAAATAAGGGCCAGGTTGTCAGGATGGGTAATGTACTATATAAGTACACATTAATTACAAGCAAGTACCCCTCAAGATACACTTCATTTTACGAGCTAAATCCGGTGTAACAACTAGTAATTACATTGTACTTAGGTAAACATTACATGTACTACGCTTGAAATTGTGTATTTTTCCACATCTGGGATGTTAGATCCCAGTCAGTGCGGTCGACCTACTGATCTGTTTTTACCAGCTCAACCATGTTATCCTTGAGAGAAAATGCCAGCAACAACACCGAGCGGAGATATTGTTTGAACAGTACACATTCAGGTAAGTAATTAGAGCCTTTTGTGTATAGACTATAATCTCTCAGACACCCAGCTCATCCACGAGGGATCACATCCTTTGTGACAGTTGTTACTGTATGCAGCTGGGAAGAAGCAAAACACTTCATTGGTGAATTTAGTGGAATCCTGCCCGTTTGTAACAATTATGATAACAAGCATTCTTTGTTACACCTCTGTAATTACATACCGCAATTATCACCAGTTACATGTTATTATTACACTGTAACTATGAGTTGTTACAATTAACTACAATACAGGAATAAGGACCCCTTTAAAATGAAGTGTTACACAAATGTTACTGTAACACAAATGTAATTGTATTTGTAACATCTTTAAAAAAAATAGATTCAAACATCTTTGCTTTCACTAATACCTGAAAAGATGGTTTGGAGTGCATTTTTAGTTCCTAAATACCTTTCAAATGTTTGGGAAACAGGTTATCAAGACATTTCACATGCCATGGAATGGAACATGTCAGAATTGCAAAACTAATGGGTTAATCTTGTGTGAAATTTCCGGTAGGTTAACCTCTCTGTGTGTGTGTGTGTGTGTGTGTGTGTGTGTGTGTGTGTGTGTGTGTGTGTGTGTGTGTGTGTGTGTGTGTGTGTGTGTGTGTTCTCAACCAGCTTCATGAGGTATTTCAATTAACAGGTCTGCCTTGTTAAAAGTTCATTTGTGGAATTTCTTTCCTTCTTAATGCATTTGAGCCATTCAGTTGTGTTGTGACAAGGTAGGGGGGTATACAGAAGATATCCCTATTTGTTAAAAGACCAAGTCCATATTATGGCAAGAACAGCTCAAATAAGCAAAGAGAAACGACAGTCCATCATTACTTTCAGACATGATGGTCAGTCAATATGGAACATTTCAAGAACTTTGAAAGTTTCTTCAAGCCTCAGAAATTGCAACCCAAATAAATGCTTCACAGAGTTCAAGTAACAGACACATCTCAACATCAACTGTTCAGAGGAGACTGCGTGAATCAGGCCTTCAAGGTCAAAATGCTGCAAAGAAACCACTACTAAAGGACACCAATAATAAGAAGAGACTTGTTTGGGCCAAGAAACACAAGCAATGGACATTAGACCTGTGGAAATTC
The DNA here is from genome assembly GCF_016432855.1 of Salvelinus namaycush. Taxonomy (NCBI): domain Eukaryota; kingdom Metazoa; phylum Chordata; class Actinopteri; order Salmoniformes; family Salmonidae; genus Salvelinus; species Salvelinus namaycush. The sequence continues at coordinate 40,100,927 of NC_052321.1, read as the reverse complement.
CAAATGTGAGATTTTTGGTTCCAACTGCCGTGTCTTTGTGAGACGCGGTGTGGGTGAACGGATGATCTCTGCATGTTTATTTCCCACTGTAAAGCATGGAGGAGAAGGTGTGATAGTGTGGGGGTGCTTTGCAGGTGAATTTAAAATTCAAGGCACACTTAACCAGCATGGTTACCACAGCATTCTGCAGCGATATGCCATCCCATCTGGTCTGCACTTAGTGAGACTTTATTTTTCATCAGGACAATGACCCAACACACCTCCAGGCTGGGTAAGGGCTATTTTACCAAGAAGGAGAGTGATGGAGTGCTGCATCAGATGACCTGGCCTCCACAATCCTCAACCAAATTGAAATGGTTTGGGATGAGTTGGTCCGCAGAGTGAAGGAAAAGCAGACAACAAGTGCACAGCTTATGTGGGAACTCCTTCAAGACTGTTGGAAAAGCATTCCTCATGAAGTTGGTTGAGAGAATGTCAAGAGTGTGCAAAGTTGTCATCAAGGCAACCCTTGGCTACTTTGAAGAATCTAAAATCTAAAATATATTTTGATTTGTTTAACACTTTTTTTGGTTACTACATGATTCCATATGTATTATTTCATAGTTTTGATGTCATCACTACTAAAAATAAAGAAAAACCCTTGAATGAGTAGGTGTGTCCAAACTTTGAACTGGTACTGTATACAGATATTTTTTTACTGCAACCGTCAACCACACAAGGATTCAGTCTCAATGAGTATAGACAGCCTGCTGCTGCCACTCTGCTAATCATCAGATGGGGGGAGGAGAGCAGGTGGGGGGCACATGTGAGTAACTGCCTTGATTGGGTAACTGATTAATAAAAATACAAAAATAAACTGCATAATAAATAAATGTTACTGTTCAATTATTTGGCCCAAGAGGCAAATAAAAAAATACCAATCAAAATTACGTTATTTGTATTATTATAAAACATATTATCCAACCATATAAAGAAACCAAAGCCCCGGGACTTATGATTTCTTAATCCGGCCCTGGTTGTCACCCAAACTGTGATGTATTCATTAGGTATGTCACAGCTCATTTTAAAAGATGCATTATGACGCATTACAAGCTCAAAACATGTTTTCGACAAAAATGACAATTATGACAATAACTGTCTCCATTTGCATGACAATTCATTGTTACCAAAATTCCAGACTCATAACAGCCCTAGTTTTGAGTTACCTTTCTAGCTAATTGGCTATGTTGGGCTCCCGAGTGGTCCATCGGTCTAACGCTCTGCATCTCAGTGCTAGGGGCATCACTACAGATCCTGGTTCAATTCCAGGCTGTATCACAACCGGCCGTGATTGGGAGTCCCATAGTATGGCGCACAATTGTCCCAGCGTCGTCCGGGTTTGGCCGGGGTATGCCATCATTGTAAATAAGAATTTGTTCTTAACTGACTTGCCTAGTTAAATAAAGGTTAAATAAACACATTTTGATAGCATGAAGAGTGCCTTGTCACCATAAGTTCTGCTTGTGCTTTGATGTCCACACCAACCTGTTCCACACACACACACACATGCACATGTAACCGGTGCTGTACTGCACCACTGTAACTCTGCGTTTTGTGTGATTGATTGAGACTATAGACATGGACTTCGGAGATCAGGTTGTTTTATTAATGAATCAGAATTCTCTCTCAGCATCCAAAAGAGCACAAATATGTTCTGCCAATTGGCGCTTCTTTCTCTCATAGCGCATCAAAATTATTTTAGGATACAAAAATGAGTGCAGCCTCTCCTTATCATGTATCAACACATAACATACATTTTACATCGATAAAACCACATACATGCCTCCAAAAGAAAATACAAAACATTTGTGGAGCACAAAAATGTTCTGCCAATTGTCGCCTCTTTCTACAACATAGACGCACAATACAAAGGACTGAGATCAGTGGAGGAGCTAGCCATCGTTCGCACATACAATACCTTTGCTAGATAGTAACCACATGTTGAATTCAGAATGTTAATATAATCCTAAAAAGTACAATTACGTCTTGACAATACCATCCACTTATGAGTAAGCTCTAAATATACAGTTGCAAGAAAAAGTATGTGAACCCTTTGGAATTACCTGGATTTCTGCATAAATTGGTCAAACAATGTGATCTGATCTTCTTTTAAGTCACAACAATAACACACAAATTATTGTATTTGTTTTGTCTATATTGAATACATAATTTAAACATTCACAGTGTAGGTTGTAAAAAGTATGTGAACCCCTAGGCTAATGACTTGTCCTAAAGCTAATTGGAGTCAGGAGTCAGCTAACCTGATGAGACGAGATTGGAGATGTTGGTTAGAGCTGCTCTGCAATATAAAAAAAACTCACAAAATGTGAGTTTGCTATTCACATGAAGCATTGCCTGATGTGAACCATGCCAGAAGACCTAAGATTAAGAATTGTTGACTTGCATAAAGCTGGAAAGGGTTACAAAAGTCTCTCTAAATGCCTTGATGTTCATCAGTCCACGGTAAGACAAATTGTCTATAAATTGAGAAAGTTCAGCACTGTTGCTACTCTCCCTAGGAGTGGCCGTCCTGCAAAGATGACTGCAAGAGCCCAGCGCAGAATGCTCAATGAGGTTAAGAAGAAACCTAGTGTTAGCTAAAGATTTACAGAAATCTCTGGAACATGCTAACACCTCTGTTGATGAGTCTACGATACGTAAAACACTAAACAAGAATGGTGTTCATGGGAGGACACCACGGAAGAAGCCCCTGCTGTCCAAAAAAACATTGCTGCGCATCTGAAGTTCGCAAAAGAGCACCTGGATGTTCCACAGCGCTACTGACAAAGTATTCTGTGGACAGATGAAACTACAGTTGAGTTGTTTGGAAGGAACACACAACACTACATGTGGAGAAAAAATGGCACAGCACACCAACATCAAAACCTCATTCCAACTGTAAAGTATGGTGGATGGAGCATCCTGGTTTGGGCAGCAAAGCCTTCTTTGGGCAATTACGCCTTCTGGAGTGGCCCAGTCACAGTCCTGACCTCAATCCGATTGAGATGCTGTGGCATGACCTTGAGAGCGGTTCACACCAGACATCCCAAGAATATTGCTCAACTGAAACATGTAAAATGGCCCCGGAAGAAATGTCAGCAGTTTTACGGGCGCTCAAACAATTGTGCTATTATGTGTTTTTATTTGCGTTATTTGTAGCTTATTTTGTACATAATGTTTCTGCAACCATATCTTACGGCAAAAAAGAGCTTCTGGATATCAGGACATTGATCACTCACCTCGGATTAGACAAAGATTTTTTCTTCAAAAAGCAGGACGCACAGGACATTCTCCTAACATCCGACAAGGCCAACATCCCAGTTATTGGCAAGAGGAAGAGACACAGGTACAGAGGACACAGAACCTGGGCCTCTTAAGGATTCGCAGAAGGCGAGTGGGAAAGCTGCCATTACCGTCAATGTTACTCGCCAACGTGCAATCATTGGACAATAAATTAGACGAGGTACAATCACGAATATCCTACCAATGGGACATCAAAAACTGTAATATCCTATGTTTCACGGAATCGTGGCTGAATGATGACATGGATATTCAGCTAGCGGGATATACGCTGCACTGGCAAGATAGAACAGCACACTATGGTAAGACGAGGGGGGGTGGTCTGTGCATATTTGCAAACAGCACATGGTGCAAGAAATCTAAGGAAGTCTCTAGATTTTGCTCGCCTGAAGTAGAGTATCTTGTGATAAAATTCAGACCACACTACTTGCCTAGAGAGATTTCAGCTATACTTTTCGTGGCTGTTTATTTACCACCACAGACAGATGCTGGCACTAAGACTGCACTCAGTCAGCTGTATAAGGAAATAGGAAATAGGAAAACAGGAAACCGCTCACCCAGAGGCGGCGCTCCTAGTGGCCGGAGACTTTAATGCAGGGAAACTTAAATCAGTTCTACCAAATTTCTATCAAAATGTTAAATGTGCAACCAGAGGGAAAACAATCTAGATCACCTGTACTCCACACACAGAGACGTGTACAAAGGTCTCCCTCGCCCTCCATTTGGTAAATCCGACTACAACTCTATGCTCCTGATTCCTGCTTACAAGCAAAAATTAAAGCAGGAAGCACCAGTGACTCGGTTTATATAAAAGTGGTCAGGTGAAGCAGATGCTAAACTACAGGACTGTTTGCTATCACAGACTGGAACATGTTCCGGGATTCTTCCGATGGCATTTAGGAGTACACCACATCAGTCACTGGCTTTATCAATAAGTGCATCGAGGACGTCGTCCCCACAGTGACTGTACATACATACCCCAACCAGAAGCCATGGATTACAGGCAACATTCGCACTGAGCTAAAGGGTAGAGCTGCCGCTTTCAAGGAGCAGGACTCTAACCCGGAAGCTTTTATGAAATCCTGCTATGCCCTCCAACGAACCATGAAACAGGCAAAGAGTCAATACAAGGCTAAGATTGAATCCTACTACACCGGCTCTGACGCTCATCTTGTGGCAGGGCTTGCAAACTATCACAGACTACAAAGGGAAGCACAGCAGCTTATTTAGATGAGCTAAATCACTTCTATGCTCGCTTCGAGGCAAGCAACACTGAGGCATACATGAAAGCATCAGCTGTTCCGGACGAGTGTGTGATCACGCTCTCCGCAGCCGATGTGAGTAAGACCTTTAAACAGGTCAACATTAACAAGGCTGCGAGGCCAGACGGATTACCAGGATGGGTGCTCCGGGCATGTGCTGACCAACTGGCAAGTGTCTTCACTGACATTTTCAACATGTCCCTGATTGAGTCTGTAATACCAACATGTTTCAAGCAGACCACTATAGTCCCTGTGCCCAATAACACTAAGGCAACCTGCCTAAATGACTAAAGACCCGAAGCACTCACGTCCGTAGCCATGAAGTGCTTTGAAAGGCTGGTAATGGCTCACATCAACACCATTATCCCAGAAACCCTAGACCCACTCCAATTTGCATACCGCCCAAACAGATCCACAGATGATGCAATCTCTATTGCACTCCACACTGCCCTTTCCCATCCGGTGTCAGAGGAAGGCCCTAAAAATTGTCAAAGACCCCAGCCACCCCAGTCATAGACTGTTCTCTCTACTACCACATGGCAATCGGTACCGGAGTGCCAAGTCTAGGACAAAAAGGCTTCTCAAAAGTGTTTACCCCCTAGCCATAACACTCCTGAACAGGCAATAAATGGCTACCCAGACTATTTGCATTGTGTGCCCCCCCCAAACCCCTCTTTTACACTGCTGCTACTCTCTGTCTATCATATATGCATAGTCACTTTAACTAAAGATTCATGTACACACTACCTCAATTGGCCCGACCAACCAGTGCTCCCGCACATTGGCAAACCGGGCTATCTGCACTGTGTCCCGCCACTCGCCAACCCATATTTTACACTACTGTTAATCTCTGTTTATCATATATGCATAGACACTTTAACCATATCTACACGTACATACTACCTCAATCAGCCCGACTAACCGGTGCCTGTATATAGCCTCGCTACTGTTATAGCCTCCCTACTGTATATAGCCTCGCTACTGTTATTTTTCACTGTCTTTTTTACTGTTGTTTTTATTTCTTTACTTACCTATTGTTCACCTAATACCTTTTTTTGCACTGTTGGTTAGAGCCTGTAAGTAAGCATTCCACTGTAAGGTCTACCTGTTGTATTCGGCGCACGTGACAAATAAACTTTGGTTTGATTTGATTTGGTTTTGTAAAGAGGAATGGTCCAAAATTCCTCCTGACCGTTGTGCAGGTCTGATCTGCAACTACAGAAAACGTTTGGTTGAGGTTATTGCTGCCAAAGGAGTGTCAACCAGTTATTAAATTATTAGGGGTTCACATACTCTTCTCACCCGGCACTGTGAATGTTTACACAGTGTGTTCAATAAAGACATGAAAACGTATAATTGTTTGTGTGTTATTAGATTAAGCAGACTTTGTTTGTCTATTGTTGTGACTTATATGAAGATTAGATCAAATTTGATGACCAATTTAAGCAGAAAGGTATTTCCGAAGGGTTCACATACTTTTTCTTGCCACTGTACAACATTATTCATGAACAAAACACTGTGTGTCATGATTTTGTGCATAAAGGAATATAACTTTTCTGAAGATGACAGAAAAAGCATTCCTACCTCTCATTGTGCATCAACATTATTTGAGCATGAGCACGCAGGGCACGCAGGGCAACACTCCGCTATTACCAGGATGCAGGGATGCATAATAACAAATCAACATGCTGTATTAATATATGAACCTGGTGAAATTCACAAAGTATTTTAATTAACAACTGTTACACACACACACACAGACACACACACATTTAATGCCCTCTAAACACAGGCTAACAGGAGGGTTAGGAGGGATGCCCAAAACAATAAATGCCCAAAACAATCACTGTGAACGTTGTTACCCTGGAAACAATCAAATGTATTTCCTTTATCAATATGGAGAAATTGACAGTGGAGTGGGTTAGAGTCTACCATGGACTTCTGACTCCCATGTGCACGATCCTATTGTCAAATAACAAATATAACCCCTAGCGGAATGGCACAATATGTGCATTTTTATGTAAGGCTGTCCTAGTTTTCCACTCCAACAGTAAATGTCATCAGCCCTTGATTTTACAGAAAACCCCAATATTTGTCAAAAATAAAATAAAAAAACACATTAGTCAAGGATCCAAACTTGACAAGGCAGGTGATATTTGTATTGTCTGTGATTTGGAGGAGATGAGCAGGCAGTTAATCCTTCATTAGCCTGTCCTGGTAGAGTATATGGTGCTGTTGAAAACCTGCTATTAGGGTCACTGCAGAGGCGCTACGCTCACACACCCTCTCTTCCTTCCTGTCCTCTCGCATCTAGTCACACTCCCTCCCTCCCTCCCTCGTTTCTCTGTCCTCTGCACCTGGATAGGGGAAGGATGGGGGTGTGAGTGACAGAGAGAGGGAGAGAGCGAGAGTGATGTGTGTGTGTGTGTGTGTGTGTGTGTGTGTGTGTGTGTGTGGATGGGGGGGGGGTACATAATCAACAGGGAGATGGGTGTCAGTGTATCCATTAACTTTTGTTCTCTCTCTCCTAAGAGGATCTGACAGCCTTGTCCATAGGCTCTCTGCTCACCTGCACTGAGTTCTGGATGTCACACTGATTATTGCATCTTCCTTTTATCGAACAGCAAAACATTGTTATGAAACTGATTCAACTAGATCTAGTTGTCACGATGTTCGTAATAAGGGTCGGACCAAGGAGCAGCGTACTTTGAGTTCCACATATGTATTAAAGAATACAGTGAAACTTTAGCAAAGACAAAACAAATAGAGAATAAACTAAACGTGACGACAATGCAGTGCTAACAGGCAACTAAACATAAACAATATCCCATAACCCACAGGTGGATAAAATGCTACTTAAGTATGATCCCCAATTAGAGACAACGATAACCAGCTGCCTCTAATTGGGAATCATACAAATCACCAACATAGAAAATATAAACTAGAACAACCCCCCAGTCACGCCCTGACTTACTCTACCATAGAAAAATGAAGGCTTCTTATGGTCAGGACGTGACAGTACCCCCCCCCCCCCCCCCCTAAAGGTGCGGACTCCGACCGCAAAACCTGAAACACAAAGGGAGGGTTGGGTGGGGTATCTAGTGTCGGTTCTGGTGCAGGGTAAAGTACCCGCTCATCCGCCAGCATCAGGGGCGGCTCTGGTGCGGGTCGAAGAACCCGCTCAGCTCTCGGATCCCCCATCTTTGGTGGTGGCTCTGGTGCGGGCCGAAGAACCTGCTCATCCCGTGGATCCAGCCATGGACCCAGTCTGAACACTGTACCTGGATTGGACCTCGGTGCAGAAGAAGGTTCCTGTCTTGGAGCTGGACTGGACGCCGTACTTGGACTGGACTTTGGCGCAGAGGAAGGCTCCTGCCTTGCAGCTGGACTGGACGCCGTGCTCGGACTGGGCATCGGCGCAGGGGAAGGCTCCTGCCATGGAGCGGGACAGGACGCCGTGCCTGGACTGGGCACCTGCGCAGAGGAAGACTCTGGCCTTGGAGCGGGACTGGACGCCGTGCTAGGACTGGGCATCGGCGCAGGGGAAGGCTCCGACCATGGAGCTGGAGGTTCCGGACCGTCGACCGTCTCAGGAGGTTCCGGACTGTGGACCGTCTCAGGAGGTTCCGGACTGTGGACCGTCTCAGGAGGTTCTGGACTGTGGGCCGGAAGCTCCGAACTGGGAACTGTCGCCGGAGGCTCCGGACTGGGAACTGTCGCCGGAAGCTCTTGACTGGGGATCGTTGCAGGAAGCCTGGTGCGTGGGGCCGGCACTGGTGGTACTGGACTGGGGACACGCACTTCAGGGAGAGTGCGAGGAGCAGGCACAGGACGTACCGGGCTGTGAAGACGTACTGGAGACCTGATGCGTATAGCCGGCATCAATGGTACCGGTTCAATAACACACTTCGACCGGCAAGTGCGAGGAGCTGACACAGGACGTACTTGGCTGTGAAGGCGCACTGGAGACCTGGTGCGTATAGCCGGTATCAATTGTACCGGAACTTTAACACACTTCTCAGGACGAGTACGGGGAGCTGACTCAGGTGGCATCGGACGGCTAACACGCTCCTCAGGGCAAATGCTGTGCATACTATGCCAATCCAATAGCTCTCTCTCATCACTCTCCTCAACTTTCGCCAACCACTCCTCGCTCAATCTGTCCCAATATTCCTCCTCGGTCTCGGACTCACCCCTCAGCGTCGCCGACCACCCCGTGTGCCGACCACCCCGTGTCCCTCCCCCCCAAAAAAGAACAACCCCCCAGTCACGCCCTGACCTACTCTACCATAGAAAAATAAAGTCTTCCTATGGTCAGGACGTGACACTAGTTTCAAAGACATAGATTCGCTTTCCAGGGACACAGATTAAGCACTTTGAGCATGCGTTTTAGGTCAGGACTATATCTGTGTCCGGAAAACCGACTCCTGTATTCATAAAACATTTATGTTTTAAACATTAAACAATAACAAAGTGCCGGCCTGCCTCTGTTTTGGTAAAACGCTGAGGGATGGGCCTGGAGAAATGTAACCACTCTCAAATTCATAGACAGAGCTATGGATGCAAGGACAGACCATCCATAATATCTAAATTATAGTTGTCCACGTTTCGAAGCTATACAGTGTTGGTTTGCGTTTACATTGTGTACAAACATTGGAGTAAAACAAGCGTATATTTTGGGTTCTGATAGAGTTGATCTAAGCTAGTGACGCAATCATAAGTTACATTCTTCACGAATCAATGGGAATATATCATTCATTTATAAGTCCAAAAATCTATGTAGATAAGTCCAAAAATCTAAGGATTCTAGCTTTAAAATTCCATACAGGGAAAACACAGTAAAAAAACATTTTATAACACAAAGTTAAACTTCCAGGGGTAATAATGACATTGGAACATGTACTTTCATGGAAAAGTAACAGCCTACATGAAAAAATACTATAGTATACTGTAGTCTTACTATATACATTTTTTAAAATTGGGAACTTGACTGCCGTATTCACTGTAGTGTTTTTGCTCAGTGTTTTTGCACAAAAACACTACAGTGAATACTGTAGTACTTTCTGTAATGTTTTAGCGGACATTACTGTAGCACAGGGGTTGGAACAGGTTCAGGGAACAGAACCAAATACCGCAAAATTACAAAACTCTGCAGGTATGTGGTTTTATCTATGTAAAATATGTTATGTATAATAAGGAGAGGCTGTACTAATTGTTGTATTCAAAAATCAGTTTGATGCACTATGAGAGAAAGAGGCAACGATTCGCAGAACATATGTGCCCTACAAATGTTTTATTTTCTTTTGGATGCAGATGCAGGATGCAGAGTGAATTCTGCTTGATTAAAACTATCTGATCTCCAAAGTCCATGTCTAGAGTCTCAATCAACCACACACAACGCAGAGTTACAGCGGTGCAGTACAGCACCGGTTACATTGGTGCCGTGACCCAGATTCATCGTTGATTGACGTCAACTCAATCACCGCGGTGCTGCTGCTCTAGAGACTAATTACATCATTGAGGTACTCTTGCCGCCTTGTGGCAAAAAGCGGAACTGCAGTCTTTTCTTTCCTGTTAATTTTTTTTATGACAACGATGTATTGAGATCGCTGTTTATAGTTAACTAACATAGAAGTGTGTTCATCAACAGACATTTTAACGTAACATTAGTAGTTTAGTGGCATGGCATCTTATAACGGTGATGAACCCAAATTCACTGCTGGGAGGGGGAGGTTTTTCTCATACTCTGATCAAACCCCTGTAAAGCGTGTAGGTGCAGTAGGTTCCCCCATGTTTTGCTCCACAACAAATGTGGATGAAAGCCCTTCATCTAGTGTTAATCCAAACGCCCCTGTAGATGGTCTAGCTGAGCTGGTCACTCAGCTAGCCTGGGAAATAGGGAGCTCCATTAGGGAAGAACTACAGAGGGGCAGGTCCAGTACTTATGAGCCACAAGTAAGTACAGAGAAGATAAGTGATCATCATTCAGAGTCAATAGGATATGTAGACCTCAGTAAAATGAAGTTCATCATGCAATCAGACATGAAGGAACCTCCTACATATAGAGGAGATGGTACAGACAAATGCTCCATTCATGAATGGGAGGAGTTGATGAGAATATACTTGAGGAGGAAGGGATGTCCTGTTGGGGAACAATCAGATGAGATGATTAGTCGATTATCTGGCAAAGCAAGAGACATGGTAAAGATACATTTACGCAATGAGACAACTGTTGATCCTACAGAGAAGCCAGAGATTGTATTTGACATTCTGAAACAGAATTTCAGCGAATTGGCCTAGTCATGCATGCCTTTGTCTGATTTTTACAATACTAAACCTGTACCCGGAGAGGCTGTCATGGAGTATTGGGTTCGATTGAACAAGGCCGTAGATGTCGCTGACGAGGGCTTTAAGAGACAAGGTAAGAAGATTGACAGCTCCAACTCCGATGTCGTTAGGATGTTTGTAACATACTGCCCTGACCCCAAACTGGCAGCAGTATTCCAATACAAGTCTGCTGAGAAATGGACTACTAGTGAAGTACAGGAGAGAATCTACGAACATGAACGCCGCAGGAAGGCCACCATGTGTTAATCTACCGCTGTATCCTCAAAGCAAGTAACAGTACATCCCTAGATAACTCTGTTTGAAGGCGGGGTCAATGCTGGTGCGTGCAGTGACACTTCTCTCACATCAAGCGCCAAACAAGATGGGCAGAGTGCAAGTATCGAGAGACTCATTCACCTGCTTGAACGTACCTTAGAGAAGAGCATACCACCCATTATGGTTTCACAGACACAGGCCAAGGCACCATCTTTCCCCGCCCAGCCCTTCAGGCGTAGGGAATGCAGGGTTTGTGGCTCAACAGATCACTCCACTGTGATGCACTGTAGACATGAGAACCTGTGCCTCTGGTGCTTTTCCCCAGATCACTGGAAGTCAAATTGTCCAAAACAGGGGGAACGCTATGGTGGTGAGAGACGCCCACCACAACAGCAGAGAAACTCACCACCACAGCAGCAACCGTTAAACTGACACGCCCACAGGTGAAGGGGGGAAATGTGGGTGTTCAACTGTCTACCCCCAAGAAAGAATCTGATGATCTCGAGAAAACGTATGAGATTTTGTGCTCTGATGCGAAAGAAGGAGAGACAATTGTTATGTTAGGTTCACAAGAGGTTGAGGCTTTTTCAGATTTGTTTTACACCTCTGTGTTTGTACATGGGAAAGTGCAGCTTAAGGGCATGCTTGACACTGGGTCTATGGCCTGTACATTGAGTGAACATGCGGAGCAGAGACTTTTGGAAGCAAATCAAAATCAAATCAAATTTTATTTGTCACATACACATGGTTAGCAGATGTTAATGCGAGTGTAGCGAAATGCTTGTGCTTCTAGTTCCGACAATGCAGTAATAACCAACAAGTAATCTAACCTAACAATTCCACAACTACTACCTTATACACACAAGTGTAAAGGGATAAAGAATATGTACATAAAGATATATGAATGAGTGATGGTACAGAACGGCATAGGCAAGATGCAGTAGATGGTATAGTGTACAGTCTATACATATGAAATGAGTAATGTAGGGTATGTAAACATAAAGTGGCATATTTTAAAGTGGCTAGTGATACATGTATTACATAAAGATGGCAAGATGCAGTGGATGATATACAGTACAGTATATACATATACATATGAGATGAGTAATGTAGGGTATGTAAACATTATATTAAGTGGCATTGTTTAAAGTGGCTAGTGATACATTTTTACATAATTTCCATCAATTCCCATTATTAAGTGGCTGGAGTTGAGTCAGTATGTTGGCAGCGGCCACAAAATGTTAGTGGTGGCTGTTTAACAGTCTGATGGCCTTGAGATAGAAGCTGTTTTTCAGTCTCTCGGTCCCTGCTTTGATGCACCTGTACTGACCTCGCCTTCTGGATGATAGCGGGGTGAACAGGCAGTGGCTCGGGTGGTTGTTGTCCTTGATGATCTTTATGGCCTTCCTGTGACATCGGGTGGTGTAGGTGTCCTGCAGGGCAGGTAGTTTGCCCCCGGTGATGCGTTGTGCAGACCTCACTACCCTCTGGAGAGCCTTACGGTTGTGGGCGGAGCAGTTGCCGTACCAGGCGGTGATACAGCCCGACAGGATGCTCTCGTTTGTGCATCTGTAGAAGTTTGTGAGTGCTTTTGGTGACAAGCCGAATTTCTTCAGCCTCCTGAGGTTGAAGAGGCGCTGCTGCGCCTTCTTCACAACGCTGTCTGTGTGGGTGGACCAATTCAGTTTGTCCGTGATGTGTACACCGAGGAACTTAAAACTTTCCACCTTCTCCACTACTGTCCCGTCGATGTGGATAGGGGGGTGCTCCCTCTGCTGTTTCCTGAAGTCCACAATCATCTCCTTTGTTTTGTTGACGTTGAGTGTGAGGTTATTTTCCTGACACCACACTCCGAGGGCCCTCACCTCCTCCCTGTAGGCCGTCTCGTCGTTGTTGGTAATCAAGCCTACCACTGTAGTGTCGTCCGCAAACTTGATGATTGAGTTGGAGGCGTGCATGGCCACGCAGTCGTGGGTGAACAGGGAGTACAGGAGAGGGCTCAGAACGCACCCTTGTGGGGCCCCAGTGTTGAGGATCAGCGGGGTGGAGATGTTGTTACCTACCCTCACCACCTGGGGGCGGCCCGTCAGGAAGTCCAGGACCCAGTTGCACAGGGCGGGGTCGAGACCCAGGGTCTCGAGCTTGATGACGAGTTTGGAGGGTACTATGGTGTTAAATGCTGAGCTGTAGTCGATGAACAGCATTCTCACATAGGTATTCCTCTTGTCCAGATGGGTTAGGGCAGTGTGCAGTGTGGTTGCGATTGCGTCGTCTGTGGACCTATTGGGTCGGTAAGCAAATTGGAGTGGGTCTAGGGTGTCAGGTAGGGTGGAGGTGATATGGTCCTTGACTAGTCTCTCAAAGCACTTCATGATGATGGAAGTGAGTGCTACGGGGCGGTAGTCGTTTAGCTCAGTTACCTTAGCTTTCTTGGGAACAGGAACAATGGTGGCCCTCTTGAAGCATGTGGGAACAGCAGACTGGGATAAGGATTTATTGAATATGTCCTTAAACACACCAGCCAGCTGGTCTGCGCATGCTCTGAGGACGCGGCTGGGAATGCCGTCTGGGCCTGCAGCCTTGCGAGGGTTAACACGTTTAAATGTTTTACTCACCTCGGCTGCAGTGAAGGAGAGCCCGTAGGTTTTGGTAGCGGGCCGTGTCAGTGGCACTGTATTGTCCTCAAAGCGAGCAAAAAAGTTATTTAGTCTGTCTGGGAGCAAGACATCCTGGTCCGCGACAGGGCTGGTTTTCTTTTTGTAATCCGTGATTGACTGTAGACCCTGCCACATACCTCTTGTGTCTGAGCTGTTGAATTGCGACTCTACTTTGTCTCTATACTGGGACTTAGCTTGTTTGATTGCCTTGCGGAGGGAATAGCTACACTGTTTGTATTCGGTTATGTTTCCGGTCACCTTGCCCTGGTTAAAAGCAGTGGTTCGCGCTTTCAGTTTCACGCGAATGCTGCCATCAATCCACGGTTTCTGATTTGGGAATGTTTTAATCGTTGCTGTGGGTACGACATCGTCAATGCACTTTCTAATAAACTCGCTCACCGAATCAGCATATTCGTCAATGTTGTTGTTGGACGCAATGCGGAACATATCCCAATTCACGTGATCGAAGCAGTCTTGAAGCGTGGAATCAGATTGGTCGGACCAGCGTTGAACAGACCTGAGCGCGGGAGCTTGCTGTTTTAGTTTCTGTTTGTAGGCTGGAAGCAACAAAATGGAGTCGTGGTCAGCTTTTCCGAAAGGAGGGCGGGGGAGGGCCTTATATGCGTCGCGGAAGTTAGTATAACAATGATCCAAGGTTTTACCAGCCCTGGTAGCACAATCGATATGCTGATAGAATTTAGGGAGTTTTGTTTTCAGATTAGCCTTGTTAAAATCCCCAGCTACGATGAATGCAGCCTCAGAGTGTGTGGTTTCCAGTTTACAAAGAGTCAGATAAAGTTGGTTCAGGGCCATCGATGTGTCTGCTTGGGGGGGAATATATACGGCTGTGATTATAATCGAAGAGAATTCCCTTGGTAGATAATGCGGTCGACATTTGATTGTGAGGAATTCTAAATCTGGTGAACAGAATGACTTCAGTTCCTGTATGTTGTTATGATCACACCACGTCTCGTTGATCATAAGGCATACACCCCCGCCCCTCTTCTTACCAGAAAGATGTTTGTTTCTGTCGGCGCGATGCGTGAAGAAACCAGCTGGCTGCACCGACTCCGTTAGCGTCCCTCGAGTGAGCCATGTTTCCGTGAAGCAAAGAACGTTACAATCCCTGATGTCTCTCTGGAATGTTACCCGTGCTCGGATTTCATCAACCTTATTGTCAAGAGACTGGACATTGGCGAGTAGTATGCTAGGGAGTGGAGCGCGATGTGCCCGTCTCCGAAGCCTGACCAGGAGACCGCCTCGTTTGCCCCTTTTACGGCGTCGTTGTTTAGGGTCACCTGCTGGGATCAGATCCATTGTATTGGGTGGAAGGCAAAACACAGGATCCGCTTCGGGAGAGATATATTCCTGGTTGTAACGATGGTGAGTTGACGTTGCTCTTATATTCAGTAGTTCCTCCCGACTATGTAATGAAACCTAAGATTACCTGGGGTACCAATGTAAGGAATAACACATAAAACAACAAAATACTGCATAGTTTCCTAGGAACGCGAAGCGAGGCGGCCATCTCGGTCGGCGCCGGAAGTACACAGGTCCCCTTCCTCAGCATTATCAGCCTCCTACAGAGTTAGTGTTAGTGGGGTGTGGGGGGAAGAAGACCTCAACAAAGTGTTTCTATGATTTGGAGATGCAAATCTATGGGATTGATGTTAAAGTGCCCACCCTGGTTGTTCCTGGACAGCGTGATGATCTCATCCTGGGATCGAATGTCATTAAGCATCTATTGCATGAGATGAAAGGCACTGACGAATACTGGAAGCTCGTCAACAACATGGATGGCCAGACCCACTCACCAGAGGGTGAGCAGTTTCTGCAGATGATGACAAGTGTCACAAGATGGAAGGGACAGCAAGTCGATGGCAAGATTAGGACAGTGAAGCTCACTCAAGCTGTGACTGTTTCGCCCAAGACTGAACACTTAGTTTGGGGTAAACTTCCAAAAAATGTGGCATTGTCTCCAGGCAGCACTGTAATAGTTGAGCCTACCAGGTCAAAGGTCATGCCCAGAAACATACTCGTGGGTAGAGTTATTACACCCATGTGGGGAGATGGCTGGGTCCCTTTAAAGGTAGTAAACTGTTCTGACAAACATCTCATCCTAAGACGTAACATGAAGCTGGCCGATGTGTCTACATGCTTGGCTGTTGAGGATGCAACAATCTTTCAGGGCCTTCATGAAGTGAGGAAACCCCCAATGGAACAGAAGCAGGATGACAATGGCTGCCACAATCTGAAACAAAGACTGTCTGATCTAGGATTAGTAGACATTGACATTGATGGATGCCAGGTAGCTGACCAGTGGAAGGAGAAGCTTGTGAATACCATCACAAAATATGAAGACATCTTCTCAAGACATAATCTGGACTGCGGAGAAGCCAGGGGTTATGTTCACCGTATCCACCTGGTTGATGACAGACCCTTCCGGCTAACATACAGAAGAGTTCCACCTGCTCATTACCTGAAGCTGAGGAAGTTATTGACAGATATGGAAGAAGTAGGACTTATACGCATGTCGGTTAGTGAGTATGCCTCCCCTTTAGTCATGGTATGGAAGAAAGACGGGAGTCTGAGGTTATGCACTGACTTCAGGTGGATGAATGCACGAACGGTGAAGGACGCTCATCCCCTTCCTCATCAAGCAGATTGCCTCGCAGCCCTTGGTGGCAGGGCATTTTTCAGCACCATGGACTTGTCCTCAGGATTTTATAACATTCCAGTTCATGAAGAGGACAAGAAGTACACAGCCTTTACCACACCGATGGGACTTTATGAGTACAATCGCATGCCACAAGGTCTGTGTAACAGCCCGGCATCTTTCATGAGAATGATGTTAAGTATATTTGCGGACCTAAATTTCTCAAATCTCCTTTGTTACCTAGATGACTTGTTGGTCTTTGCACCTACCGAGGAACAGGCTCTACAGCGACTTGACGTTGTGTTTAGCCGCCTAAGAGCCAACAATCTCAAACTAGCACCCAAGAAATGCCACTTCCTACGAAGAACAGTGAAATTC
This sequence comes from Salvelinus namaycush, assembly GCF_016432855.1. Lineage (NCBI taxonomy): Eukaryota > Metazoa > Chordata > Actinopteri > Salmoniformes > Salmonidae > Salvelinus > Salvelinus namaycush. The sequence goes on along the minus strand of NC_052321.1, from coordinate 40,084,032 downwards.
CTCGGACATATCATTAATGAGGACGGTGTGTCAGTGGATCCTGAGAAGGTGGAGGCCCTTGCCAAGATGAGTCAAACTCAGCTGATGGAGGCAGACAGATGCACTCCCTCTGCTCGGAGGCTGAAATCCTTCTTGGGTATGGTATTATATTATCAGCACTTCATTCCTGACTGTTCCGCCATAGCCTGACCTTTGTTTGCACTCACTGGGGGTCAAAAGAGAAGAGGAAGAGATGGGAAGAAGGGCAACAGTGGGATTTTCCGGAAGCTGACGCTATCGGATTGGACTGAGGAATGTGTCGTTGCATTCCAGAAGCTGAAGGATGCTCTTTTGAATTGTGTCGTGCTAGCTCACCCTGATTTCGAGAGGCCATTCATTCTCTTCACTGACGCTTCCTTGGATGATCTTGGGGCTGTGCTTTGTCAAGTGCCTGAAGGTGAAGATAAGCAAGGCCAATAGCATTTGCAAGCAAGACCCTGAGTAAGTTGCAGAGAAGGTATCCGGCACACAGACTTGAATTTCTAGCACTGAAATGGAGTGTGTGTGAGAAATTCAGTCACTGGCTTAATAACCTCTAACACCTCCCAAACCCGGATCCGGGATCCCCCCCATCACAAAAGCTGACTAGCATAGCCTAGCCTAAAGTTACAGGGATATCATAAAATAAAATGTTCATGAAATCACAAGTCCAAGACACCAAATGAAAGATACAGATCTTGTGATTCAAGCCATCATCTCTGATTTTTAAAATGTTTTACAGGGAAGACACAATATGTAAATCTATTAGCTAACCACGTTAGCAAAAGACAACACTTTTCTTACTCCACCATTTTCTTACTGCATCAGTAGCTATCACAAATTCGACCAAATAAAGATATAAATAGCCACTAACCAAGAAACAACCTCATCAGATGACAGTCTGATAACATATTTATTGTATAGCATAGGTTTTGTTAGAAAAATGTGCATATTTCAGGTATAAATCATAGTTTACAATTGCAGCCCCCATCACAACTCTCACTAAAATGACTAGAATAACTACAGAGACCATCGTGTATTAGCTAATTACTCATCATAAAACATTTCTTAAAAATACACAGCGTACAGCAGATGAAAGACACAGATCTTGTGAATATAGCCAATATTTCAGATTTTCTAAGTGTTTTACAGCGAAAACACAATATAGCGTTATCTTAGCTTACTACAATAGTCAGTCACACAGCAGCATTGATTCAAGGCAAAAATAGCAATAACGTTATAAACCACCAAACGCTATTAATTTTTTCACTAACCTTCTCAGAATTCTTCAGATGACAGTCCTGTAACATCATATTACACAATTCATATAGAGTTGGTTCGAAAATGTGCATATTTAGCCGCACAATTCGTGGTTACACAACGTGATTAGTGGGCAAAAAATCAAGCAATCTGTCCTGCGCAATCTTGGAAAGGCACCTATTCTTATCGAAAGCTATTCATAAACTTGACTAAAAAAATACAGGTTGGACAGCAATTGAAAGACAAATTAGTTCTTAATGCAATCGCTGAGTTAGATTTTTAAAATTAACGTTACTAGACATACAGTGTGCGTTACAGCCAGACTAGTGCCGCAATAATGGCGGACAAATACGTTTACATTTTTCCACATAAATACGGAATAACATCATAAATAGCTCTTACTTTTGGACGAGCTTCCATCAGAATCTTGGCGAAGTGGTCCTTTGTCCAAAATAATTGTTGCTTGGTTGTAAAACGTCGTGTTCAACTTCGGAAGTAGCAGCTAACAAGTAGCTATGAGGCCACAGCATGCCCAAATCTTCAAAACTCAATACTAAGGAAATTCCGAAAATAGCAATATACTCGCATAAACTGATATAACTCGGTTTAAAATAACTTCGTTATGATGTTTCTAACACCTATAACGAATTAAATTACAGACGGATATATCTAAGGTCGATAACTGAGCGTTTCAAAATGCCATCCTGAGGTCTTGCTTTGCGTAATGGCGAGCGTTGAAAAGAGAGGTCCTCTCGCTCCTTGGCCTTTTATAAACTCTGGGAACTACGCAGAAAGTTCATTCCACTTCTCATTGGTTACTGACATCCAGGGGAAGGCGGGTGCAGTTCATGTCGACCCATAGGATACATACAGAGCTTTAAACTGATCTGAGAGCAGAGCCTAGTTTTCAGACCTTCGCAGTTCCTGTCATGGATTTCGCTGCAGAAAGAGTTCTGTTCCACCCACAGACATAATTCAAACGGTTTTAGAAACTAGAGAGTGTTTTCTATCCAATAGTAAGAATAATATGCATATTGTACGAGCAAGAATTGAGTACGAGGCCGTTTAAATTGGGTACAATTTTGTGCTATGTCGAAATGGCACCCTCCTAGTGGCAAGAAGTAAGGGGCACGAGTTCACTGTCTGGACAGATAGTAACCGGTTAACGTACATCATGACAAAACCCAAGCTGGACGCTTGTGAGCAAAGATGGGTTGCCAAGCTGGCACCGTACAACTTCAATTTGAAGCGTATCCCAGGCAGCAAGAATACAGTAGCAGATGCACTGAGCCGCGACCCCTTCGCAGTGACTGTCGCGCAGAGACTGATGAGGGAGTTCTACCTAGCACTTCTGTCTGAGGCTGTTGGGACGTTGAATGATGATGTCCAAGATGCCTTCCGTTGGGCTTCTTATCCCCAGGAGATAACCTCCTTGACCACTGCTGAAGTGAAGGCCCATATCAGCTCCATATCGACTGGGAATGTTCAACGGAGATGCAAGCCATCCAGCTTGGTTCCAACACCCAACAGCTGCTTTCTCCTGGTATTGACACTTTGCCTGAACTCTCGCACAAGGAACTTCGAGATCTTCAGCTGCAAGACTTATCTTCAATAAGAAACGGCCCACCAGACGAGATCGATACAAAAAGTGTTGTTGCTGATGAAACAGTGGGACCGCTTGATCCTGAGAGAGGGAGTTCTGTATTGTGTCATTAAGGAGATTCACACAAACCGGAGAAAGTTCCAGTATGTCTTGCCAGAGGTGTTGAGACTCAAAGCGATGATTGGCATTCATGACCTTGCAGGACATCAAGGCCAAGCTAGAACTCTAGCCATGGCCAGACAGAGGTTTTTCTGGCCTGCAATGGAGAGAGACATCAAGGAGTATGTGCGCTGCTGCCAGAGATGCGTTCTAGCAAAGACTCCAGAGCCAGCGGCTAGAGCTCCGTTAGAGAGCATCAAAACTGTTTGGATTTTTGGACAGCGGAAGACAGTAAGAAGAACTCAGTTGATGTTCTGGTGGTGACTGACCACTTCACTAAACTTGCCCATGCATGGCCATGCAGAAACCAGACAGCCAAGCAAGTAGCTCGTAAACTGTGGGATCATGTCTTCTGTGTCTACGGATTTGCTTCAAGGATCCATACTGATCAGGGCGCAAATTTCGAGAGCGAGCTAATAGCAGAACTGCTTAAGCTCTCCGGTGTCCAAAAGTCAAGAACCACGGCATATCACCCAATGGGGAATGGAGAAACTGAATGCTTCAACAGGACTTTAGGTAGCATGCTCAGGAGTCTGCCCTTGAAAACCAAAGAACATTGGCCTGAACAAATCCAGTCATTGACATTTGCCTACAATGCCACTGTTCACAAGACTACAGGCTATGCTCCATTCTTTCTCATGTTTGGTAGGGTCCCTCGGCTACCAGTGGATGTTATGTTCCGCAATGTTTTGGATGACTCCAGTGTTGTGGATTGCAACAAGTATGTCGAGACTCTGATCACTGGGCTGAAGGAAGCTATGAGTGTTGCCCAAAGGCACACTGACAAGCAACAGAGACGACAAGGTCGGGAGTATGACACGCGGGTTAAAGGCATCAGTTTGTCCATGGGGGATCGTGTCCTCATCGCCAACAAGGGTGAAAGGGGCCGCCGCAAGTTGGCTGACAAGTGGAACCCCGAGATTTTCACAGTGACTTCAGTCAATCCACAAACCCACACGTACATAATTCAAGACCGTTACGGCAGAGAGAAAGTGGTTCACAGGAATCTACTGCTGCAGGTGAATTTCCTGCCATTTGAAATGGATGATTCAGTGCACTTCAATGACAGTGATGCTGCAGGGCCTTCAATCAATGTAGATGCAGGAGAGGTCACCCACTCCGGCGATGGACTGGACAGGGAAGACATGGAGGACTCTGGGGAGGAAAGTGCATCTCGGCTGGCGGAGGATTCAAGCGATTACTCCGAGCTCTGGACATCGGATGGAAAGTCAGAACCAGAAGAACCTTGTTTGCTTGAGGAAAATGACCTGGGAAGCACCTCTGAGATCCTGGAGCTGATTCCTTCAAACCCTCCGCTGATCAATGATCTAAGGCCAGAGCCACTGTTAGTCACCATGGCCCCTAGCCCAGTGGCAGGTCGCACAAGGGCGGGGAGGGTAGTTAAACCAGTCAAGAGACTAATTGAGTCAATCCACCAGAAGGTGCAAGTTTAACATAGTACAGAGATATGATTTAGTACAGAATTACAGTTTTTTAAGGCTAAGAAGGTAGGTATAGTGTAAGAGGCACTATGCATCTAGGGGCAGTTGAAGGTTCACGTTCACTTGCCCTGAACCCTATGGGTAGCTTTGAGCTGAATTCAGAATTATGCCTTGAGCTTGGTAGGTTATTTTGTTGTTTTACAAGGTTGGTGAAATTCAGGAGGGGTGAATGTAACAGTTGTTAAAGTACTGTGTGAATTTCACCAGGTTCATATATGAATATGTCATGTTGATTTGTTATTATGCATGCCTGCATCCTGGGAGTAGGGGAGTGTGTACTTACGTTATGCCCTGCGTGCTCGTGCTCAAATCATTTTGATGCACTATGAGAGGTAGGCACGCTTTTTCTGTCGTCTTCAGAAAAGTTTGATTCTTTTAAGCACAAAGTCATACACACAGTGTTTCGTTCATGAATAACGTTGTATATTTAGAGGTTACTCATAAGTGGATGGTATTGTTAAGATGCACTTGTAATTGCACTTTTTAGGATGATATCAACATTCTGAATTCAACATGTGGTTAATAGCTAGCTAAGGTATTAGCATGTGTATGTGTGAACGATGGCTAGCTCCTCAAATGATCCCAGTCCCTTGTATTGTGCATCTGTTGTAGAAAGAGGCGACGATTCGCAGAACATATGTGCTCTACAAATGTTTTATTTTCCTTTGGATGCAGATGCAGGATGCAGAGAGTGAATTCTGCTTGATTAAAACTATCTGATCTCCAAAGTCCATGTCTATAGTCTTAATCAACCACACACAACGCAGAGTTACAGCGGTGCAGTACAGCACCGGTTACATTTGCAGAGCCACTGGGGATGCTAAACAATGTTCAGACCACTCTTGCCAGGCTGGGTAGAGCTCTAGAGCAGTGATGCCAACTAAGCAATTTTGTTGCTAGATTTAGCAACTTTTCAGACTACCCTGGCAACTTTTTTTTCAAACAGCACCTAGCAACAAATTTAGCTACTTTTTAAAATGTATTTGGAACTTTTAGCAACTTTTGAAAAGTGACTCAAACGCTAAAATACACGCCTCTAAATGACACAAAAACAATTTTCTCTGTCACACACTCAGTCACAACACACATGCCTGGCTGCAAAAGTGCATTGTGAGTGATGTCAGCAGCAGACGCTCAGATCGTACACAGGCAGCAGCAATTTCAGCAAATTGCAAATCATTGTTGGCTGACTGCAGCATCAGTAGTACGGGTTCGACGAGCCAAACCCAATGAATATAGTTGGTCACGAATGTTTGATCTTGAACATGTTTGATCTTGAACAGAACTTACAACATCAATCAACATGTCTCAATCAAAATTGTACAGCCAGAAGTACAGAAAAGAGTGGGAGTCTGTACCTGAACAAATGTCAAATCATATTTTTCGCCGAGATGGCCAGGAAATTTGAGTAACGTTATTGTGTATTCTACGTAATGACGCAGTTTTACGTTATCACGCAATGACATCACAACGTCATTTAGCAACTTTTAGCAACAAATCAACCTGCCTCTAGCAACTTACCCTGAAATTGAGTTGGCAACACTGATGTAGAGGTTGTTTTTTTAGGTAGGACTAAAGGTTTTTAGGCAAATGATCCCAATGAAAACAGAAAACTCCTTAAAAGTGGGAATATGTCAGGCCTATTGGGCCAAAATCAGTTATGGCCTATTGTATAGATAATTGAACAAAAATTAACACAACTTCTAAGAGATCAGATTTTTTGTTTATAAATAATTTGCTACAATGACACATTTAGTTAGCTACCCACGTTGTTCCTTTCTTTTAGCACGTGCACATAGTAAGTACACCATCATGCTTTCGGGATACATTTATTTTCAGATTCCACTTCTTTAGTTGTGGACACTAGATCCCTACACTCCCTCTCTTGCTCTTGGTCCTCATCTTTGTAAGTCACCTTGATTTTGCACCTGTGTATTTTATCTGTTTTTTTAAATGAAAATATTTAGGTAACTCCATGACAGTAGCTAAAGCAAGGGGCTATAATAGCAGCACACAAGTAGACTACAAATGCATGCTAGGCCAGGCATGCCCTGAGCTCGTGATGTGAGCGCTATATGGAGCGAAATTGGAGAGGCCGAGATGCTCCAGCCTTTGGGAATCTCGCTCTGCTCCTCCCTCCACTCCAGCTCCGCTCACATACTCTGATATAAACATCAAACATGCTGATATTTATTCCAATGTGCATTGTGTTAAAAGCTCAGAGCAATTAGCATTTTCTCAGAAAAAAGGGTAAAAGTAAAAAAAAGTGGATGCAATCTGGTATGAAGTATCTGGGGATTATATTGACATCAGAGTTGAATAAGATAGTCGGCATCAATATGCTTCCAGTTCTGCAAAAAATAAATGGACAAGGGGAAGTTGTGAAATCTTAGTTTATGGGGAAAAATGTATTCAATTAAAATAGATGGTTGTTCCTAAGTTTAATTATAATTCAATGATGCTACCAATATGCATTCCATCATACATTTTCAAGCAGTGTAATGGTATTGTTAAGATATTATATGGGCAGGAAAAAGACCGTGCATCAGTATGCAGAAAATCCATACCCCTAAAGAAAGACAAAGGTTAGGCCTCCCAGATGTGGAACTGTACAATGTGGCTTTTGAGCTGTCCAGAATGGCTAAGCACTGGAGGAGAGAGGAGGTTGAGGAGAGATGGGTGGTTTGACAGCTCCTTTTGGACCATTACATATTCTATCCCAAAAAAGAGCCAATAATACAGATATTCAGGGCATCAATTCTACGCCAATCTAGGGCAGTGTGGTTGTCAATCCATAAAAGGATCAAAGAGTCTCCACATAGACAAAGATACATTATGCTTTTGTATGATATAATCCTGCTTTTTGTGTGGGGAAACTGTCAATAATGTGGGAAAAATGGGTAAGAGAAAGGTTCATACTTTGGGAGACGTGCACAAGAATGAGGTGTTTTTGTCATTTGAAGAAATGGGAAATAAATATAACCTTTGTGATATTGACCTATGGAGATGTATGCAAATGAAAAGCTGTGTGTCAACACTAGGTGGTGCCATTATGAAAAAGGCAATAATGTAGAATATTTATTTTCTCTACCAGGCTCTGTACGATCAGATTCTTTATGTTACAAACTGCTTAAAAAAATTACACCTATGAAAACTTGAGAATTGTGTGGCAAAGGGATTTACAATGTGAGCTAAATACTGTAAGAAGACATGCATGTTATTTCAAATATTTGTCAAAATGTCATACAAGCCAAGGGAAAAAGTATACAATTTAACGTTTTTCAATTCAAAGGTTACATAGGATGGGTTTATCACAGGATGATGTGTGTTGGCGATATGAAGGGGCAAAAGGAACTCTCCTTCATGCACTGTGGGAATGCCCAGATGTGCACCCCCTATGGGACAAAGCATTACAGATGGCATTGGATTGTACCTTGGTCACCAAGACTGTCTGTTGAGTAACAAGTCTGAAACAAGGGGGATTTAAAATATGATGTTTTAGGTATTGTATCAGTGTAAAGGCTGGTCATGAAACATTGGAAAAGCTCTCATGAACCCATGTTCACAGAGTGGATGAATATGTTGACTAAAACAACAGTGTATGAAATCATGTTAGAAAAAGGCTGGAGACAAATAATAAAAACTCCAAAAAGATATCGGAATGACAAAGCATTATTGTGTTTCCATAATGGCACATAAAATAATAACATGGCCATGAAATAGCATATAATTTACCAGGAAGAAAATGGCCCCATGTATTTGTATTTTTGTTTTGTTTAATGCGTTGGTTGTTTTGTGTTAAAGATGCTTTTTTTTTTTTTTAAATGGTCTCAGTTGAGTTGAAGAGGGCCTGATACAGATTGTTAGGAAACTAACTGCAAAGTAAAGGTTGTGTAAATCCCCAGTGAATATCTCTGTGTGTAATCCTCTGCAGTACGCCTCAGCTACAGGCCACCTCCTGCTGAGCAGCGACTGGGTGGAAGAAAAAAAGCCACACTCAACAAAACACTCACCCACGTCCTCGCACAATACCCCAAGCAATTAAGATAAATTCTGTAATGATTTTGTTACTTCATCTTCAGTTTCATTTAACAGCAGGGTAAAAAAAGGGAAATTGTGTGCTTACGGCCTAATTGTACAGTCAATAGGATAAAAAGCATGAAAAGGGTTTGAAAAATCCTACGAAGAGATTGGAACTTGAAGGCAGGGTAGTAGTGAAGAAGGCATGTTCAGTATTTATTCACATGGGAGATGAAAAGAGGGACTTTCAAGACATTGCTATTACTCAGCATGAAAAGTAGGGCCTACAGGAAAAATGTGTGTTAGTTATTGTACTTAACTGTGCTCTCTCTCTTTCGCTCTCTTTCTCTCTTCTGTCTGTCTGTGTGTGTGTGTGTGTGTGTGTGTGTGTGTGTGTGTGTGTGTGTGTGTGTGTGTGTGTGTGTGTGTGTGGGTGTGTGTGTGTGTGTGTGTGTGTGTGTGTGTGTGTGTGTGTGTGTGTGTGTGTGTGTGTGTGTGTGTGTGTGTGTGTGTGTGTGAGAGAGAGAGAGAGTGAGAGAGGTGTGTATGTGAGAATGAGAGAGGGGAATATCTAACCTCTGTGTGTACTGTATGTGTGTGTGGATGTGTGTATGTGCACATGCACAAAGGTGAGTTTGTTTATTTTTGTCCACGCTGCATACACACCTTATCAGCAGCCCTAAACAAAATGGTATTGATGAAGGTAGGTAGGCTATAATCACCTGACAATGTACCATTCAGGAAGCCTCTATACCAAAACAGCATATTTGGATACAGCTTCAAGTAGGCTCAATCACACGTAGTTCACATTTCCACATCTACATAACAGCTCAGTAAAGCTTACCAAAATGTTGGGGAAATGTGTGGAACTTTTCCTTGATAATGCCTGATGAACAATACATATTATTAGTTGACAATCTTTTTTTATTGAGTTGCACCAAGTTGCATCAATCTAACTGCTGTGTTGAATATTCATTATCAGTATTTATTAGGATAAACAGTTTTATATAAACGTTGAGCTAGCAAATATGTATTTTTATTATATGCAGTATAGATAATCATTTTATGATGACGTATACAGTAAGTGCTTTGAATTTGTCTCTTCAATCTATTTGAGCTATTTCTATGTAGGAAATGAACACGTCGCATGCTTTTGACGTATTCGCACGATGTGCTTATTTTTAGTCCTGACCGATTTATCTGAAAAAATATCTATGAGCTTTTGTGGAAAATAACAGAAGTGATTTGCAAATACTAGTGCATTAAACCACCCAAAATGTATTTCACATAATTACAACAATAAACGTTGTTAAATTCCTATAAATCTAGCTGTTGTTCCGAACTCAAGACTTCAACCCCCATAATGCATATGGGCTTTAGTTTAATCTAAACTATAAACAAGTGACGGGATGAGAGGTCGAAGCGAGAAACCGGTTGAATAACAGCACGGTTGTACGTTTGGCTGTGATTAAGGTAAAACATCTTACCGACATACAAAGTACTGGTTTTCAGTTATCCGATAGCTAGTTATGAATTATATTATTTCACCTAACGGATATGTGTGTTAGAACAGTGCTAGCTGTCTTGTTCCCTAACGCATGTTACAAAACGTCTTGCATAAGTGAATGCCATACTCTGTGTCTCACCACAGCCACTGTTCCATTATATTACACAGAAACCGATACTGAAAGTATTGAAATGTTCATTGATGTAGTCGATAGAATATATAGCTGTGGCTCAGGTTGATGCTGTTGTCATCTTCTGCGTGACTGTGACCAGTGATGTAGCTCGTGGTAAAAAAGGTTGGTAAACTATCAACTCGAGAAGACGAACAACTACCGATATAAACCAAGACATAATTTTTTTTTTTAACTGTTTGATTGCACGGATTCTTTTTTGTTGTGTATGTGTTGCTTTACTGTCCAAATCAAATGCCTGGATAGCCTCTCTGTCTGCTTGTTTTCGCTCTTGCTTTGCTTACTGCATTACAGCCTGCCTCTGACTCACCAACCTGGTCTCAGAGCATTTTGTATTATTCTGTATGTAAATCCGAGCCACTCCATTTAGTATGATATGCTACGTTTTGTATGGTTTGTATTAATTTGTGGATGTCCGTCACCCATTTTGTATGTTATGAATTGCAATTTGTATTATTTTACGAATTTGATAAACATAGCATACTGTATGTTACAAATTTGCAAAACTTATGATATGTTACGAATTCTAGCTAGGTGGCTAACGTTAGCTTGGTGGCGACTGTTACACAAGCCTACCAGACGAGTTAAATAACAGACAAGCTAAATAACTTCTATGCTCGCTTCGAGGCAAGTAACAGTGAAACATGCATGTTCCGGATGACTGTGATCACGCTCTCCGCAGCCAATGTGAGTAAGACCTTTAAACAGGTCAACATTCACAAGGCCACAGGGCCAGATGGATTACCAGGATGTGTACTCTGAGCATATGCTGACCAACTGACATCCTCAAACTGTCCCTGACTGAGTCTGTATTACCAACATGTTTCAAGCAGACCACCATTGTCCCTGTGCCCAAGAATACTAAGTTAACCTGCCAAAATGACTACCAACCCGTAGCACGACTACGACCCGTAGCATCTGTAGCCATGAAGGGCTTTGAAAGGCTGGTCATGGCTCACATCAACACCATTATCCCAGGAAACCTAGATCCACTTTGCAAACCGCCCCAACAGATCCACAGATGATGCAACCTCTATTGCACTCCACGCTGCTTCTCCCACCTGGACAAAAGGAACACTTATGTGAGAATGCTATTCATTGACTACAGCACAGCGTTCAACACCATAGTGCCCTCAAAGCTCATCACTAAGCTAAAGACCCTGGGACTAAACACCTCCCTCTGCAACTGGATCCTGGACTTCTTGACGGCCGCCCCCAGGTGGTGAGGGTCAGTAACAACACATCCACCACGCTGATTCTCAACATGGGGGCCCCTCAGGGGTGCCTGCTCAGTTTCCTGCTGTACTCCCTGTTCACTCATGACTGCATCACCAGGCAAGACTCCAACACCGTTAAGTTTGCAGATGACACAACAGTGGTAGGCCTGATCACCGACAACAATAAGACCGCCTATAGGGAGGAGTTCAGAGACCTAGCAGTGTGGTGCTAGGATAACAATCTCTACCTCAACATGATCAAGACAAATGAGATGATTGTGGACTACTGGAAAAGGATGACTGAGCATGCCCCCATTCTCATTGACAGGGCTGTAGTGGAGCAGGTTGAGAGCTTCAAGTTCCTTGGTGTCCACATCACCAACAAACTGTCATGGTCCAAACATACCAAGACAGTCAAAGAGAGCACGACAAAACCTATTCCCCCTCAGGATACTGAGAGGATTTGGCATGAGTCCACAGATCCTCAAAAGGTTGTACAGCTGCACCATCGAGAGCATCCTGACTGGTTGCGTCACTGCCTGGTATGGCAACTGGTCGGCCTCCGACCGCAAGGCACTACAGAGGGTAGTGCGTATGGCCATGTACATCACTGGGGCCAAGCTTCCTGCCATCCTGGACCTTTATACCAGGCGGTGTCAGAGGAAGGCACTAACAATTGTCAAAGACTCCAGCCACTCTGGTCATAGACTGTTCTGTCTGCTTACACATGGCAAGTGGTACCGGATCGCAAAGTCTAGGTCATAAATCAAGGCTTCTTAACAGCTTCTACCCCCAAGCCATAAGACTCTTGAACAGCTAATCAAATGGCTACCCAGACTATTTGCATTGCCCCCCTTTTATGCTGCTGCTACTCTGTTAATTATCTCGTTGACTCATACCGGTACCCGTATAGCCTTGCTACTGTTATTTTACTGCTGATCTTATTTTTTTACTTAACACTTATTTTTCTTAACTGCTTTGTTGGTTAAGGGCTTTTAAGTAAGAATTTTACTGTAAGGTCTGCACCTGCAGTATTTGGCGCATTTGACAAATACAATTTATATTTGATGATATTGGCCAGGTGATGAGAGGTGCGTGGATTCCTCTAGATGTGACCCTTGGCATTCAGGCCATATCGTTCAATCTTGGTTTCGTCAAACCAGAGAATCTTGTTTCCTGTTGTCAGAGTCCTTTAGGCGCCTTCTGGTAAACTCCAAGCGTCCTGTCATGTGCCTTTTACTGAGGATTGGCATCCGTCTGGCCACTCTACCATAAATTCTTGATTGGTGGAGTGCTGCAGAGATGGTTGTCCTTCTGGGAGCGTCTCCCATCTCCATAGAGGAACTCTAGAACTTTGTCAGAGTGACCATCGGGTTCTTGGTCACCTCCCTGTCGAAGCCCCTTCTCCCCCGATTTGCTCAGTTTGGCCAGGCGACCAGCTCTAGGAAGAGTCTTGGTGGTTCTAAACTTCTTCCATGTAAGAATGATGGAGCCCACGGTGTTCTTGGGGAACTTCAATGCTGCAAAATAATGTTTGGTACCCTTCCCCAGACACAATCCTGTCTCGGAGCTCTATGGACATTTCCTTTGACCTCATGGCTTGGTTTTTGAGCTGACATGCACTGTCAACTGTGTGACTTTATATAGACAGGTGTGCCTTTCCAAATCATGTCCCATCAATTGAATTTACCACAGATGTAGAAACATCTCAAAGATAATCATCTGAGCTCAATTTCGAGTCTCATAGCAAAGGGTCTGAATACTTAAGTAAATAAGGTATTTCTGTTTTAATGTTTTTGCAAACAGTTCTAAAAACCCATGTTTGCTTTGTCATTATGGGGTTTTGTGTGTAGATTGAGGAATTGTTTTATTTAATCCATTTTAGAATAAGGCTGTAACAAAATATGGAAAAAGTGAAGGGATCTGAATACTTTACGAATGCACATGTTTTTGGAATGTATTGGGAGGTTATGATCTGAAATATATCTCAAGTGACCTCTTATGAATATTCCAATAATTCCTTCCCTAGTACTTTTAGGAGATGAGGCTCTATTGCCAACTACAAGTCAATTATAAATATGCATTTGTTAAATTAGCAATTTATAGCTGATTAATTGTATAACTCTTAATTGGAAGAGTAATTCCCCTCCGAACAAACAAATGTTGCAAAGGAAGGTGTCCTCGTACATTCCGTGTGAAAGGATAACATACAATATACGGAAGAAACCTTCTGCATTTGGGGAGACTTCATAGACCTACTAGATTCTGCTGTATAGAGTGTGTGCAATATTGATGTCGGGTTTTAAATATATATACACTGCTCAAAAAAATAAAGGGAACACTTAAACAACACAATGTAACTCCAAGTCAATCACACTTCTGTGAAATCAAACTGTCCACTTAGGAAGAAACACTGACAATAAATTTCACATGCTGTTGTGCAAATGGAATAGACAAAAGGTGGAAATTATAGGCAATTAGCAAGACACCCCCATTAAAGGAGTGGTTCTGCAGGTGGTGACCACAGACCACTTCTCAGTTCCTATGCTTGCTGGCTGATGTTTTGGTCACTTTTGAATGCTGGCGGTGCTTTCACTCTAGTGGTAGCATGAGACGGAGTCTACAACCCACACAAGTGGCTCAGGTAGTGCAGCTCATCCAGGATGGCACATCAATGCGAGCTGTGGCAAGAAGGTTTGCTGTGTCTGTCAGCGTAGTGTCCAGAGCATGGAGGCGCTACCAGGAGACAGGCCAGTACATCAGGAGACGTGGAGGGGGCCGTAGGAGGGCAACAACCCAGCAGCAGGACCGCTACCTCCGCCTTTGTGCAAGGAGGAGCACTGCCAGAGCCCTGCAAAATGACCTCCAGCAGGCCACAAATGTGCATGTGTCTGCTCAAACGGTCAGAAACAGACTCCATGAGGGTGGTATGAGGGCCCGACGTCCACAGGTGGGGGTTGTGCTTACAGCCCAACACCGTGCAGGACGTTTGGCATTTGCCAGAGAACACCAAGATTGGCAAATTCGCCACTGGCGCCCTGTGCTCTTCACAGATGAAAGCAGGTTCACACTGAGCACATGAGCACATGTGACAGACGTGACAGAGTCTGGAGACGCCGTGGAGAACGTTCTGCTGCCTGCAACATCCTCCAGCATGACCGGTTTGGCGGTGGGTCAGTCATGGTGTGGGGTGGCATTTCTTTGTGGGACCGCACAGCCCTCCATGTGCTCGCCAGAGGAAGCCTGACTGCCATTAGGTACCGAGATGAGATCCTCAGACCCCTTGTGAGACCATATGCTGACACATGCACATTTTCAGCTGTGCTAACATAATTGCAAAAGGGTTTTCTAATGATCAATTAGCCTTTTTAAAATGATAAACTTGGATTAGCTAACACAACGTGCCATTGGAACACAGGAGTGATGGTTGCTGATGATGGGCCTCTGTACGCCTATGTAGATATTCGATTAAAAATCAGCCGTTACCAGCTACAATAGTCATTTACAACATTAACAATGTCTGAACTGTATTTTTGATCATTTTGATGTTATTTTAATGGACAAAATGTGCTTTTCTTTCAAAACAAGGACATTTCAGAGTGACCCCAAACATGTATGTATACATATATACAGTTGAAGTAAGAAGTTTACATACACCTTAAACTGAGTTTAAATGTATTTGGTTTTCACAATTCCTGACATTTAATCAAGAAACAATTCCCTGTCTTAGGTCAGTTAGGATCAGTTAGGACATTTCAGAATGTGAAATGTCAGAATAATAGTAGAGAGAATGATTTATTTCAGCTTATAGGTCGTTCATCACATTCCCAGTGGGTCAGAAGTTTACATGCACTCAATTAGTACTTGGTAGCATCGCCTTTAAATTGATTAACTTGGGTCAAACTTTGAGGTAGTCCCCCATAAGCTCCACACAATAAGTTGGGTGAATTATGGCCCATTCCTCCTACAGAGCTGGTGGAACTGAGTCAGGTTTGTTCGCACACGCTTTTTCAGTTCTGCCCACATTTTCTATAGGATTGAGGTCAGGGCTTTGTGATGGCCACTCCAATACCTTGACTTTGTTGTCCTTAAGCCATTTTATCACAGCGTTGGAAGTATGCTTGGGGTCATTGTCCATTTGGAAGACCCATTTGCGACCAAGCTTTAACTTACTGACTGATGTCTTGATGTTGCTTCAATATATCCACATAATTTTCCTTCCTCATGATGCCATCTATTTTGTGAAGTGCACCAGTCCCTCCTGCAGCAAAGCACCCCCACAACATGATGCTGCCACCCCCATGCTTCACGGTTGGGATGGTGTTCTTCAGCTTACAAGCATCCTCTAAACATAACGATGGTCATTATGGCCAAGCATTTCTATTTTTGTTTCATCAGACCAGAGGACTTTTCTCTAAAAAAGTACGACTTTTGTCCCCATGTGCAGTTGCAAACCGTAGTCTGGCTGTTAAACCGTAGTTATGGCGGTTTTGGAGCAGTGGCTTCTTCCTTGCTGAGCGGCCTTTCAGGTTATGTGGATATAGATACTTTTGTACCTGTTTCCTCCAGCATCTTCACAAGGTCCTTTGCTGTTGTTCTGGGATTGATTTGCACTTTTCACACCAAAGTACGTTCATCTCTAGGAGACAGAACACGTCTCCTTCCTAAGCGGTATGATGGCGCGTGGTCTCATGGTGTTTATACTTGCATACTA
Source organism: Salvelinus namaycush (assembly GCF_016432855.1). NCBI lineage: Eukaryota > Metazoa > Chordata > Actinopteri > Salmoniformes > Salmonidae > Salvelinus > Salvelinus namaycush. The sequence continues at coordinate 40,067,842 of NC_052321.1, read as the reverse complement.
TTGTTTGTACAGATGAACGTGGTACCTTCAGGCGTTTGGAAATTGCTCCCAAGGATGAACCAGACTTGGAGAGGTCTACAATTTGTTTTCTGAGGTCTTGGCTGATTTCTTTTGATTTTCCCATGATGTCAAGCAAAGAGGCACTGAGTTTGAAGGTAGGCCTTGAAATACATCCACAGGTACACCTCCAATTGACTCAAATGATGTCAATTAGCCTATCAGAAGCTTCTAAAGTCATTACATCATTTTCTGGAAGCTGTTGAAAGGCACAGTCAACTTAGTGTATGTAAACTTCTGACCCACTGGAATTGTGATACAGTGCATTAATATGTCTGTAAACAATTGTTGGAAAAATGACTTGTATCATACACAAAGTAGATGTCTAAAACCGACTTGCCAAAACTATAGTTTGTTCACAAGAAATTTGTGGAGTGGTTGAAAAACGAGTTTTAATGACTCCAACCTAAGTGTATGTGTTATATATATATATATATTAGTTCAATATGTGTCTCCATTGGCCTGGGCTATTAATTTGCATTCAAGACCAGTTTCTTTTCATTGCTCTGTTTGTCAGAGTAGCTACTCATTTCGGTCATTTGTGTGGTATGAAAATAGATTCTGCTAATGTCTTCTGTCCCGTAAAATAACAGAATTGCATGAAATGCATTTTATTTAAGGCTAAAATATTTTCCCCTATGTGGTGAAATCCTAAAAACAGCTCTGCCCAACTGTAGGCTATGTCACTACGCAAATGCGATTTCATAGAAGCGTGCAATGTTTTATTATAACCGAGTGGCTGCGGAACAGAAAAATCAATAGAAATTAAGCTTCTGCGCATGTATATATTCTGTACTTTATATGCGTGGAGAACAGGCTACTCAGGCTAATGGTGCTTGTTTAATGAAGTTAGATCAAAGCAGAGTCAATGTTTGCAAGATCACATAATGATAGTATTCTACAGAACCCGAAATATTATAGCATCGTTTAATGTTACTGTTTGACAACCATCTGCTCTAAAATTCGCTCACTTTACATCATCCGAAACAACACTGTAGGACACTTGAAAAACTAAGATCTAAATGAATATCTCCATGAAACTGATTTCAGATCAATGGTTGGGATGCAGATGCTGCATGGACGTTTCACCGTTAAAACTTTGTACAGAACTAATAGAATGACAAATGCCAGTGTTCTGCTGACCACACCCCCTTGGTGTGACACAATTGAAATGGTAAAACCAGGCTATTTTCCAGAGACATGCAATTTCACCCTTGAGGAGGTAGATAATGTGTTGATTTCCCTACCAAACAAGAAGTGAATCAGATGTGGCCTTTAAAGTCTCATAAGTGACACCAAGACCCCAGTCCTCCCATGCCCTCATGCATATCTTCAATGCCTGTCTGATTAATGGAAAGGTACCTGACTCATGGCTGGGTGTTCTTATCCACGGAATACTAAAAAACACAATGTTCCAGATAATCCATCTATACTGAACAATAATATAAACGCAACAATTTACAGTTCATAGAAGGGAAGGGTGATCCCGCAGGTGAAGAAGCCGAATGTGGAGGTCCTGGGCTGGCGTTGTTACAACGTGGCCTGCGGTTGTGGGGCCAGTTGGACGTACTGCCAATTTCTCTAAAGTGACATTGGAGTTGGGTTATGGTAGAGAAATGTACATTTTTAAATTCTCTGGCAACAGCTCTGTTGGACATTCCTGCAGTCCGCATGCCAATTGCACGCTCCTTCAACTTGACATCTGTGGCATTGTGTTGTGACACAACTGCACATTTTAGACTGGCCTTTTATTGTCCCCAGCACAAGGTGCACCTGTGTGATCATGCTGTTTAATCAGCTTCTTGTTATGCCACACATGTCCGGTGGATGGATTATCTTGGTAAAGGAGAAATGCGCACAATATTTGAGAGAAATAAGCTTTTTTCAAAATGGGGACCAACACTATACATGTTGCATTTTATATTTTTGTTCTGTATACATGGAGAGACAATTCCCTCTTTCCCTTTGTCTGTAAAGTGTTCACGGAATGCTTGCTCGCCCACATACTACCATGGCTTTTAGATACAGGCATTCTCTCTCCCAAACAAAAGGCATAGACAGACACAGACGGCATGAATGAGCATGTTTTCTGCATAAAAACTGGAATTGATGGCTCAAAGCATGAATCGGCAAAGTTTTACACTGTTTTTGGACTTCAGAGATGCCTTTTGGTACTTTATCGCATAGTGTAATCGATGCACTTGAGGAAATACGAATGCTTCAGCCTTATGTGGACATCATATCCCATGTGTACAAAGGTTCTTTTCTCCAAGTTATATGTGGGAAGCAGCTGACTGAACCAATCCCTCTCTGGGTTGGCATAAAAACAGGCTGCCCATGGAGTGCTGTTTACTACATCCTAGCCATCAACCAGTGGCTGAAATTGCTATGCCAGTGTGCCCGAGCCCATGTGTGGTGACCGAACCCAGTGCAGGGGTACGATGATGACGTTCAGATCTCCTGCAGAGAGGAGCATGTTCTCAACAATATGCTCTCTTGCATAGATTACTTTTTGAAATGGTCTGGGCAGGAAGTTAAAGACACTGTGCATTGTGCAGTGTATGAAAGACGCAGTGGAGGCAACCGCTGGAACAAGCCCCCAACACTAGTGTTCTCTCGGCATGAAACATTACAGCTATCACGAACGTAAGTTAAATGTTGCTAGCGAGTGGGGGGGGGGGACAAGTTGAGGAGCTTGTCCATGAGTATTCAACCAGGCTTGAAATGATTGACATTTCCCCTCTGCCTGTGGTCGTGAAGCTAGACGCTGTGAGAGAGGTGTCCTAGCAAAGATTCAACATCTGCATGCCGATGTGCACATACCAAGTAGGTTCTGAGTGAAATTAATAGCAACATCGTTCAAGCGGTGAGAAAGTGGCTATGCTTAAACACACACACCACGTGTGACGTTCTCTTCCTGAGCCCAAGAGGGGGGGTTTGTGTGTCCCGAATGTTGAGTGGATTTACACTGCTACCAGACTGACTCACCTGTTGATCATGCTCAACAGAGACGATGCCACAGTTGGGGAATTAGCCAGAGCCTCCCTCCTTCTGGACCAACGGAAGGGGAATGTGCCACTGACAACAACTTCCTGGGCTTCCGGAGGAAGACCAATTGGACACTCGTGCTGCGGTCTTTGGAGTCTGGTCAGACTGGCCGGACCCGTGCAACCGGAGCTCAGATGGGCATGAACTGATACGCAAACTGAGCCAGTGACTGCCTCTGATGCATTTGTGGCAGACCTCTGTGTTGTGGAGGCTTCTGTCACCCATGACGGAACATCTCCTCCTACATCAGGGAAAACACTCCTCGGTATCAGACTGATGCAGCTATGGCAACACTGGCCTAAGTATGCAGGGGAAGCTTGCTGCTCCAGACTGTGACACCTCTGTCTCCCATTCCATGTACTGTACCAGAATGCTGCCATTGGCGAGGACGTTCTCACCTCTACTGTTAAGCCGAGGCTGCAAGTTCTACCAACAAAACATAACCTAGCACTCTTGTACCCTGCAAACCATGACCCATTTTGTATTCTTCATGAGTCAAATGTAATGGATTCTGTTTCCCTTGTTGTGAATGGTTGCTGTTCATACAAGGTTTTGTACATTGTTAGACATGACTGCCTTGTCGACCTGATAGACAGCGAGGTGAGACAGGTAGTCTCACCAACAGCACACATTTATAAACATTCTTGTGGTTAAGAGGATGGTTTAATGTTGCTGATGATGCGTTTTCCTGTGTGCCAAATATGCCAGATGTTGTTGGGGGGAGGCCAGAGGGAGGTTCTCATTTTGGAAGTGGCTGCTCATTTGACGGCTGCATGGAGCAGGTCTTTGCCGACACGTTTCTTAAATACCAGCCCCTCGTGGCACGCTTGGACAGCCCCGGGTGTAGGTGCAAGCTGGTTGCACTGATATTTGGACGCGTACATTGGCTTACAGTGCGTGGCCTCCAGATTGCGGGCCTGCCAAAAACTAGGGCTGCTCTGTTTCAGCTTTTGTGGGCACCCTAGCTGTTTGGAGAAGGAGGTGCTTTGACTGCAATGCATACATGGACGTTTGGAATGTTTTTTTGTGTCCTTTTTTAATGTAAATTTGAGTAGTGGATTCAAAGTATTTAAAATGTGTGCGCTCAACATAAGACTGTCATCATGCTCGTGTCTCTTCCACATGTCACTCAATGCCAGCCTGCTTGTGCTCATTTGAAGTATGACAGTGGTGACTATTGCTTGAAACACTGGAGTTGTTAAAGAAATCTATGATTTATATGCAGTAGCTGCTACATTCAGTGACCGGGTATTGAAGACTTCAAGCTACAGTAGTTGAATACTTGAATATTAGTTAATATTTAGAAACGCCACTTTGCATCTTGTTTACATCTCTCCCCACCTAGTCTTTTTCAAAGCTACTTTACATGAAAGTACCCTTTTGTGTTTGAAACTTTTGTAAACGCTGTTTGTTTATTAGTTGAAGGTTTGAAAGTGCGAAGGGTTTGGAAATGGTTTATATACAGTAAATACTGAACAAAAATATAAAAGCAACATGCAACAATTTCAAATATTTGATTGAGTTACAGTTCATATGAGAATCAGTCAAATTTGAAAAATTCATTAGGTCACAATCTATGGATTTCACATGACTGGGAAAACAGATATGCAGCTGTTGGTCATGGGCCTCAGATTCTCATCACGGTATTTCTGTGCGTTCAAATTTCCATTGATAAAATGCAATTGTGTTCGTTGTCCGTAGCTTTTGCCTGCCCATACCATAACCCCACCGTCACCATGGGGCACTCTGTTCACAATGTTGATATCCGCAAACCGCTCGCCCACACGATGCAATACACGTGGTCTGCGGTTGTGAGGCCGGTTGGACGAACTGACAAATTTTCCAAAATGACGTTGGAGGTGGCTTATGGTAGAGAAATTAACATTCAGTTCTTTGGCAACCGCTTTGGTGAACATTCCTGCAGTCAGCATGCCAATTGCACTCTCCCTCAACGTGAGACCTCTGTTGCATTGTGTGACAAAACAAATTTTAGAGAGGCCTTTTATCGTCCCAAGCACAAGGGGCACCTGTGTAATGATCATGCTGTTTAATCAGCTTCTTGATATGCCACATCTGTCAGGTGGCTGGATTATCTTGGCAAAGGATAAATGCTCACTAACAGGGATGTAAATGAATTTGCTTTTCGTGTGTTAGGAACATTTCTGGGTTCTTTTAATTTCAGCTCATGAAACATGGGACCAACACTTTACATGTTGCGTTTATACTTTTGTTCAGTGTGTACTTCATCAACTGTATTTCTTTATTAGTTGAGTATACCAGAGTGTAATATTGTTGGACCATATTTTACTCGCTCCCCCAGTGCCTCCAATGGCTGGCCGGCTGCTGAAAGTGTCATCTGTTGCAGCGGCAGTGGTGGCGTCGTCAGGCTTCTACCTCTACAACAACAAACAACTGGACCCCAATGACATCAGCCTGGTCCGCTTCGGGAGGGCCGCAGCTACGGTCAGTACACAACCACACAGACCCTACTGTAGGGCCACAGTACATAACCATGAGTACACAAACACATCAGTCTGGTCAGTATAGTATACCAACCACACAAACTAGGGTTGTAACGGTACATGTATTCGTACCGGACCGTTCTGTATGGGGACCTCGGTTTATACATAGAAAAACTAGGCCTATAGGTTATGCCTACGTGGCAGTGTATGCCTCTTGAGCGAATCTGAGCTGAAAAAACATTAAGGGCTATACAGTTAAAACAACTAGAACCTAATGCTCACGTTGCAATTAAATTCCAATCTTAATTGGCGCAATTCAAATGATTCTTTGGTGAAGCGCAGCCGGGAACTAGTTCTGTACGATGGTGAGTGGTGGGGTCGATAAGCCAATGGAATTCTCCATTGTTTAAATCTCCAGTTTGGGAACATTTTGTCTTCCAAGTATATTACAACGAGGATGGACAGAAAGAATGTCTCCTTCTCAAATAGAATACAGTGCATTCGGAAAGTATTCAGACCGCCTGACTTTTTCCCCACATTTAAAGTTGCAGCCATTTTCTGAAATTGATTAAATACACAATTTTCCTTATCAATCTACACAGAATACCCCATAATGACAAAGCGATAACAGATTTTACTAAATGTTTGCAAATGTATAACAAAAATTTAAACAGGGGGCCTCTCGAGTGGCACAGCTAGAGATCCTGGTTCGAGTCCAGGCTCTGTCACAGCCGGCCGCGACCGGGAGACCCATGGGGCGGCACAAAATCGACCTTCACCTCTCCTGAGTCTGTACAGGAGTTGCAGCGATGGGACAAAGACCGTAACTACCAATTTGATATCACGAAATTGAAAAAAATAAAAAATAAATACAGAAATACCTTTTTATTTACATACGTTTTCAGACCGTTTGATGAGACTCAAAATTGAGCTCAGGTGCATCCTATTTCCATTGATTGTCCTTGAGATGTTGCTACGACTTGATTGGAGTCCATCTGTGGTAAATTCAATTGATTGGACATAATTTGGAAAGGCACACACCTGTCAATATAAGGTCCCACAGTTGACAGTGCATGTCAGAGCCAAAACCAAGCCATGAGGTCGAAGGAATTGTCCGTAGAGGTCTGTGACAGGATTGTGTCGAGGCACAGATCTGGAGAAGGGTACCTAACAATGTCTTCAGCATTGAAGGTCCCCAAGAACACAGTGGCCTCCATCATTCTTAAATGGAAGAAGTTTAGAACCACCAAGACTTTTTCCAGAGCTGGCCGCCCTGCTAAACTGAGCAATTGGGGGAGAAGGGCCTTGGTCAGGGAGGTGACCAAGAACCCGATGGTCACTCTGACAGAGCTCCAGAGTTTCTCTGTGGAGATGGGAGAAACTTCCAGATGGACAACCATCTCTGCGGTACACCAACAATCAGGCCTTTATGGTAGAGTGGCCAGACGGAAGCCACTCCTCAGTAAAAGGCACATGACAGCCCAGTTGGAGTTTGCCAAAAGGCACCTAAAGACTCTCAGACCATGAGAAACAAGATTCGTTGGTCTAATGAAACCAAGATTGAACTCTTTGGCCTGAATGCGAAGTGTCACATCTGGAGGAAACATTGCACCATCCCTAAGGTGATGCGTGGTGTCAACATCAAGCTGTGGGACTAGTAAGGATCGAGGGAAAGTTAAACGGGGCAAAGTACAGAGAGATCCTGATAACCTGCTCCAGAGCGCTCAGGACCGAAGGTTCACCTTCCAACAGGACAACGACCCTAAGCACACAGCCAAGACAACACTGGAGTGGCTTCGACCTCATGAAGCTGGTTGAGAGAATGCCAAGAGTGTGCAAAGCTGTCATCAAGGCAAAGGGTGGCTACTTTGAAGAATCTCAAATATATATATTTTTTGATTTAACACCTCATTTATTTTTGGGTTACTATATGATTCCATGTGTTATTATATAGTTTTGATGTCTTCACTATTATTCTACAATGTAGCAAATTACAATGTAATTCTACAAAATATAAAAAATATAGTAAAACCCTGAATGAGTAGGTGTTCTTAAACTTTTGACCAGTAGTGTAGGGAAAAATACACATTTTAAAATGTACACCAATCGATTGGTTGAAAGAACCGACGACCTAGTCGACCAAGATAAAAATGTGTCCTGGACAGCCCTACCCAGCTGCTATTGCATTGGTGTCTATGGGAGACCCACTCCACTAAGTAGACAGGAACTGACAATTTTTTTCAATGGTAAACGACTTGAGTGAACTATATTCATTTATCCACCATCTTTGCTATTGCTCAGGTCAGTCGTGACTTGCGAACTTTGCAGGTGTTTCTGATTAATAAACAATGCCATGCTGGTGGGTGGTACTATTTTAAATAAAACCCAGCTCAACAAAACAGCAAAAGAAAATACACACGTCATTCAACTTTGATTAAAACGACTTCGGGCTGAATCCACTGTTAGTACACAACCATGCAAGCACATGAATGTACAAAAGTATTTTTGACTGTGTTTTCCTTGTAGACTGCCGTGATCAGCTATGACTACATGACATCTCTGAAACATGTGGAGTATGGATCAGAGGAATACTGGGCGCTCAAATCCCAGGTAAGGCTAGGGCTTGGCTATATGGCCAAAATATCATTGTGTGAATCTTTCATATTTTTAATGGTATTTTATGGTTTTTAAATTGTTTTAATTTCTAAATATGCTTTATGGCTAGTGCATGACCCTAGGGTTGAAACACATACGTTATAAGTGAATTCAATGTGGTTTTCTCCATTCTGATTTGTTTTATACTGTTCAGTCCAACTTCAAACAAATCATTTTCAGCATTTTTGTAAATATCTGCATTTCCTGTACTTTTGTTTCCTCTTCCACACTGTGCCATGCAGAGCTGCATGGTATGGGCAAAACACCTAGGCCTAGTAAATTGGTGAATTGTTGGAGGCATGGGAATAGAATGATTATTCAAATTTGACATAGTAAAACAAATAAAAATGTGTAAAAAAAATTATAAATGATATTACATGCTGAAACCCTCTTATTAAACACCAATGTTATTCACTAAATTGATGGTTCATGTATGATGTTTTACAGCTTTGTCATTAAATCTTGTGATTTTTTAAATATTTGATTTTTTCAATATTTTTTTATCATCTTAAATTGTCCTATTTTACATGTGATAAAGTCACACAAAGGGCAAAAGATCATTACAGACAACTGTGATAATCTGAAGTACCCAAAATGACCACTAGATGTTTTGTGATGGATTACATACAATCCTTGAAAAATACCTACGTTCTGGTAGGTAATTGATAAACTTCGTATGTTTGCAACCCTAGTTGGAATATAGTGTGCTGCACCTTGAATACACTGAGTACGTTTACATGCACACTAATAAGTCGATATTAAACTGTAAACACCCAACTCTGCTTATCTTAATCGGTGTGAGGTCAAAATCGAAGTAAGCATATGCCGCAATTTTTTTTTGCTTTTTAATCGATGTTTTGAATTATTAGGACATGTAAACAGCTTAATCAGTGTTCCTATTGTGTATTTGATCTGCGCATGTGCCAGCACTGCACCGGTAGCGCAAGCCTCTTACAGTATTTGCGAGTGAAGTGAGTTCGAAAAACAAAGTATGCAATTTAGAAAGAGTTTTCACATACAAACTTTATACTGTGTGTCCGAACACCGAATCAATAGGCTTCCCAAAAATCAACATGGTAACGGTGGTAGAACGTTTGTTTTGATTGCCGATTTTATGCATTTCAAGTAAAGATTCACCCATTTTGAATGTTATATTGTTTTTATGCATCTCTGTGCGACGTTAAATCCCTGGGTCATTTCATGTGTATCTGAGCTATTGCCGTTCAAGCAGTCAGACATTTGGCCGTTATGACGTAGCATTGCGATAAACGCTCTCACTACATGATCACGAAAACGTCTGTCATACATGTCAGATGGCCAATGTCATAACGCGGGAGGTTGTCTTCTCTTGAATTAGCCATTGATTTATATTTGAGCAATATTTCTAACTAGAGAAATGTAATTTAAGAGGGTCTAACACCTTTCTGCCTCTTCAGTCCAGGGTGCATTGCATGGTGCCGTTACGAATGTGTCGTGGTAATTATTCTAGTCAAAGGGGAGACTTTTAGATTTCTTCAAAACAATTGAACTTTATTAATTACTGCAGTAATGGAGCGTTAAGTCACCCAATGGTGTAGAGTTAAAGCCCAATTAAACAGGATTCGGTTACAACTCTTTTTTTTTTAGTCTTCCTGAGTCCTTGTGACAAAGAGATTCGTGAAATTATACAAAGGTGTACATTGTGCTCTCATGCGACAGACATCAAGATTTACATTGCGCCACATATCTGTCGCTAGTTCACGTACTGCTTGTTTATACAGAAATACTAACGCAGCATAGGATACTAAGCCCTTCCCTCAGAATGATAGAGTCCAGTTTTCATCTGCCATATGGGATAAATAAACCGGAGATTGGGTCACCCTGGCACTGACAGACAGGCACACAGACACTAATCATGGAATGTTGTCTTATCACCAAGCCATTGTAAATTGACAGTCAGCGTTAAATCTCAAACACATGAGTTCTAAGAACCCTATTCTGTTGCCTCTAAGAAAAACAGTGTGAATGTACTAATATATCAATACATTATAATATAAAAGTAATGTTGTAATTCTACGACAAATGTCAGACTACTCTGAGGCACATCGCTCTGCAGGTTGAACGTTGTGAGAACGTACACTGGTAAATTGGTAGTGCATGGTGTTTGTTCTATACAAGATAAAGGGAAAGGGCGATACCTAGTCAGTTGTCCAACTGAATGTATTCAACTGAAATGTGTCTACCGCATTTAACCCAACCCCTCTGAATCAGAGAGGTGCGGGGGGCTGCCTTAATCGACAGATTTTCACAACGATTTTCACGTTGCTACCAAACTTATTATTTAAAAAAAACAAAATGAAACATTTCTTCACAAAAACTTTGTTCACATATTAGTGTTGTGTAACAGCGCATTCGGAAAGTATTCAGACCCCTTGACTTTCTCCACATTTTGTTACGTTACAGCCTTATTCTGTATTAAATAAAACTATTTCCTCATAAATCTACACACAATACCACATAATGACAAAGCAAAAACAGGTTTTTTGAAATGTTTGCAATTGTATTAAAAATAAAACTGAAATGCCTTAAGTATTCAGACCCTTTGCTATGAGACTCGAACTTGAGCTCACGTGCATCCTGATTCCATTGATCATCCTTGAGATGTTTCTACAACTTGATTTGGAGTCCTTCTGTGGTAAATAAAATTGATTTGAACATGATCTGGAAATGCACACACCTCTCTCTATATAAGGTCCCACAGCACAGATGGTGCATGTCAGAGCCAAAGCCAAGCCATGAGGTCGAAGGAATTGTCCGTAGACCTCCAAGACAGGATTGTGTCGATGCACAGATCTGGGGAAGGGTACCACAAAATGTATGCAGCATTGAAGGTCCTCAAGAACACAATGGCCTCCATCATTCTTAAATGGAAGTTTGGAACCACCAAGTCTCCTCCTAGAGCTGGCTGCCTGGCCAAACTGCGCAACCGGCGGAGAAGGGCCTTGGTCAGGGAGGTGACCTTCCAGAAGGACAACCATCTCTGCAGCACTCCACCAATCAGGCCTTTATGGTGGAGTGGCCAGCCAGAAGCCACTCCTCCAGTAAAAGGCACATGACAGCCCACTTGGAGTTTGCCTATAGGCACCTAAAGGACTCTCAGGCCATTACAAACAAAACTCTCTGGTCTGATGAAACCAAGATTGAATTCTTTGGCCTGAATGCCAAATCCATTTTATAATAAGGCTGTAATGTAACAATGTGGAAAAGGTGAAGCGGTCTGAATACTTTCCGAGTACACTGTAGCTAGCTAACATATTCATGCTTTGCCTATTCCTCTCTTTATAAGAAACCATTACACAAACAACATGCATATACCAGCACTGGTACCGTGCTGTATTAGATACCTATGTTTGCTCTGACTCTTAAGTACATTTAGCAAGCTAGCTAAATTCAAATCAAAGAAATGTTTATTTGTAACATGCGCCGAAATACAACCGGTCTGAACACCTTACTGTGAAATTCTTACTTACAAGCCTTTAACCAACAATGCAGTTCAAGAAATGGAGTTAAGAAAATATTTACTAAATAAACTAAAGTAAACAAATGTAAGAAAAAATGTAAAGTAACAATTAAATAACGAGGCTATATACAGGGGGTACTGGTACCCAGTCGATGTACAGGCAAGTTGAGGTAATTTGTACAGCAGGTAGGGGTAAAGTGACAATGCATACATAATAAACAGAGTAGCAGCAGTATAAAAACAAATGGGGGGTCGTCAATGTAAATAGTCCGGTTGTCCATTTTGTTTAATTGTTCAGAACTCTTTCATGGGGGTAGAAGCTGTTAAGGAGCCTTTTGGTCCTAGAATTGGCGCTTCGGTACCAGTTGCCGTGTGGTAGCAGAGAGAACAGTCTATCACTTGGGTGACTGGAGTCTCTGACAAATTTTATGGCCTCCCTCTGACACAGCCTAGTATATAGGTCCTGGATGGCAAGAAGCTTGGCCCCGGTGATGTACTTGGCTGTAATCACTACCCTCTGTAGCGCCTTGCGGTCGGAGGCCGAGCAGTTGCCATACCAGGCGGTGATTCAATGGTCAGGATGCTCTCGATGGTGCAGCTGTAGAACATTTTGAGGTTCTGGGGACCCATGCCAAATCTTTTCAGTCTCCTGAGAGGGAAAAGGTGTTGTCGTGACTTCTTCATGACTGTCTTAGTTTGTTTGGACCGTGATAGTACGTTGGTGATGTGGACACCAAGGAATTTGAAACTCTCGACTCGCTCCACTACAGCCCTGTCAATGTTAATGGGGGCCTGCCTTTTAATGTTTGGCCTTCCTTTTCCTGTAGTCTACGATCAGCTCCTTTGTCTTGCTCCCATTGAGGGAGAGGTTGTTGTCCTGGCACCACACTGCCAGGTCTCTGACCTCCTCCCTATAGGCTGTCACATCATTGTCAGTTATCAGGCCTACCACTGTTGTGTCGTCAGCAAACTTAATGTTGGAGTTCTGTTTGGACACAGTCGTGGGTGAACAGGGAGTACAGGAGGGGACTAAGCACACACCCCTGAGGGGCCCCAGTGTTGAGGATCAGCGTGGCAGATGTTGCCTACCCTTACCACTTGGGGGTGGCCCGTCAGGAAGTCCAGGATCTAGTTGCAGAGGGAGGTGTTTAGTCCCAGGGTCCTTAGCTTAGTGATGTGCTTTGTGGGCACTGGTGTTGAATGCTGAGCTGTAGTCAATAAATAGCATTCTCACATAGGTGTTCCTTTTGTCCAGGTGGGAAAGGGCATTGTGGAGTGCAATAGAGATTGCATCATCTATGGATCTGTTTTGGAGGTATGTAAATTGGAGTGGGTCTAGGGTTTCCTGGATGATGGTGTTGATGTGAGCCATGACCAGCCTTTCAAAGCACTTCATGGCTACTGATGGGAGTGCTACAGGGCAGTGATCATTTAGGCAGGTTACCTTCGCTTCCTTGGACACAGGTACTATGGTGGTTTGCTTGAAACATGTTGGTATTACAGACTCAGTCAGGGAGAGGTTGAAAATGTCAGTGAAGACACTTGCCAGTTGGTCCACGCATGCTTTAAGTACACGTCCTGGTAATCCGTCTGGCCCCGTGGCTTTGTAAATGTTGACCTGTCTAAAGGTTTTGTTTACATCGGCTACCAAGAGCGTGATCACAGTTGTACGGAAAAGCTGGTGCTCTCATGCATGCTTCAGTGTTGCTTGCCTCGAAGTGAGCATAATAGGCATTTAGCTCATCTGGTAGGCTGACGTCACTGGGCAGCTCGCGGCTGGGTTTCCCTTTGTAGTCCGTAATAGGTCGCAAGCACTGCCATATCTGACGAGCGTCAATCTTAGTCCAGTATTGAAACTTTGTCTGTGATGGTTCGTCTGAGGGCGTTGCGGGATTTCTTATAAGCGTCCGGATCAGTGTTCCGCTCCTAGAAAGCGGCAGCTCTAGCCTACAGCTCTGTGCGGATGTTGTCTGTAATCCATGGCTTCTTGTTAGGATATGTACGTACGCTCACTGTGGGGACAACGTCGCCGATGCACTTATTGATGAAGCTGGTGACTGATGTGGTGTACTTCTCAATGCCATTGGATGAATCCCGGAACATATTCCATTCTATGCTATCAAATCAATCCTCTAGCGTAATGTCGTGACATTACATTCATTAATGTGCTGACTGTTACTTATTGAATCAACTATGTTTAATTGTTACCCTATTTAATTTTTTGGTTGAATTTTTTTAAATTAATCTTGTAACAATTAACTCGTTAGGAATTTGGGGCACCGTGGAAACAGTTAATTACCATCTCCCGAATTACTCTAAAATATATGATATCGATAACAGTCACTTATTAATCATTACCTCATTTCAATCTTTTTCTGAACATCGCAGAGTTCTTGAATCTGCACAAACACGAGTCTTACTGATCATTCCGTACCACACATTGATTTGATTATTTATTTACTAACTAAATGATAACACAGGATACACACACACACAGTATAGGTTATTGATTAGAAACTTAATACGATGGAAATGGGTCCCTAGCAGAATAACACAAATGACACTTGTTATAAAAGAGAGAGACAACACTTGGATACATTTAGGAACTACGCTCACAGTAATCCTAATGCCTTGCCCCGAACTGCCGCCCATTTGGGCAAGTAGTAATGCATGTATTTACGTGTTGAAGGTCTTCCTTCGTTGTGTATCACTGTTGGACCCTGGCCTTCATGAAAAGGGTTTGATTGGGCCTTCTCCTTAAGTGTAAGGCTCTGATTGTTCACAAGAGGTCACAATGTCTTAGTTGTCTGTTTACTTTCACTCGTTCTGGAAGAGTCGTCTTCTGAGGACAGCTAATCAGCCATGTCGATAATCCCCAGAGGGGCGATGAGCAGTGTAGTCGATGATGATTTGAAGAGAATAACCGGATGGTCCTACTTAAATCCCTTTTCTTAGATACAATACTCAACCGTAACATTGATTGTTAGAGGCTACTTTGTCGTCTTCACCTCGTGTTGATTTTCAGGGTCCAATGGAGACCTAGCTGCAGCTTGAGTCCTAGTCTGGTATGTTAATTCTTAACTCAATCTTTTACACACTTGGGTATAAAAGGGTGTTTCTGTCATCCTGGCACGCTCTGAGCTCCCTCGGGCATGGCTAGTTACTTGCAAAGTATCATCAAAACTATGTCTTGTTAGACAGGAATATGAATTTAGTTACCTTAATAAAAATATTCTCTTCATCCTTTATTTCCTACATAACATAAAGGATGTAAACCTGACATAGTGTGAAAGCTCTTTTTAAAAGTGCTATAAAAAAATATTGTAACTTAAATGACATCACAAAATAGTCATCTCTCATCATTCCCCACATTCGGATGTTGAAAATATTGTCCCAGTGTTCCCTTTTTGACGTTAAGTTTTTGGGCGGCAAAATCTTCTGTAACAGAGATTCCAATCACCAATACTAGAGACCAAAGGAGTCGTCTGCTGCATGCAATTTACGATTGGTGTGAGGTCATAAAACCCCCACACCAATTCCTCCTCCCTTCTGTGGGTGAGAGGGCCCAGTAGACATTAATCCATTTTAACCTGATCTTTGGATCCTCACAGGAGAGTCATGACCATAGCATCCCTCATCTGACCACTTCCGTATTGAGCGAGTCACTGGTACTGCCTGCTTTAGTTTTTCCTTGTAAGCAGGAATTCGGAAGGTAGAATTATGGTCAGATTTACCAAATGGAGGGCTAGGGAGAGCTTTGTGTGCGTCTCTGTGTGTGGAGTAAAGGTGGTCTAGAGTTTAATTATTATAATTTTTTTCTCTGGCTGCACATGTGATATACTGGTTAAATTAGGCAAAACAGCGTTAAGTTTACCTGCATTAAAGTCCCCGGCCACTAGGAGCGCCACTTCTGGATGAGCTTTTTCTTGTTTGCTTATGGCTTTATACAGTTGTTTGAGTGCAGTCTTAGTGCCAGCATCGGTTTGTGGTGCTAAATAGACGGCTGCCAATAATATAGATGAGAACTCTCTTGGTAGATAGTGTGGTCTACAGCTTATCATGAGGTACTCTACCTCAGGCGAGCAATACCTCAAGACTTCTTTAATATTAGACATCGCGCACCAGTTGTTATTGACAAATAGACACACACCCCTGCCCCTCGTCTTACCAGACGTAGCTGTTCTGTCCTGCCGATGCATAGAAAACCCAGCCAGCTCTGTATTATCCGTGTCGTCGTTCAGCCACGTTTCGGTGAAACATAAGATTTTACAGTATTTAATGTCCCGTTGGTAGGATAGTTTTAATCGTAGATTATCCATTTTATTTTCCAATGATTGTACGTTGGCCAATAGTACGGACGGTAGTGGAGGTTTACTCACTCGCCTACGAATTTGCAGAAGGCAGCCCAACCTCCGCCCCCTCTTTTCTGCATCTTTTCTTCAAGCAAATGACAGGGATTTGGGCCTGGTCTCGAAAGTAGTATGTCCTTTGCATCAGACTCGTTAAAGATAAAATCTTAGTGAGTAATCGCTGTTCTGATGTCCAGAAGTTATTTTTGAGACTGTACTGTAGCAGCAACATTATGTACAAAATAAGTTAAAAATAACGCAAAAAAACTAACAAAATAGCACAGTTGGCTAGGAGTAGAGGTCGGCCGATTTAATCGGCATGGCCGATTTTCAAGTTTTCATAACAATCGGTAATCGGCATTTTTGGACGCCGATTATGGCCGATTTACTTTGCAATCCACGAGGAGACTGCGTGGCAGGCTGACCACCTGTTACGCGAGTGCAGCAAGGAGCCATGGTAAGTTGCTAGCTAGCATTAAACTTATCTTTATAAAAAAACAATCAATCTTCACATAATCACTAGTTAACTACACATGGTTGATGATATTACTAGGTTAACTAGCTTGTCCTGCGTTGCATATAATCAATGCAGTGCCTGTTCATTTATCATCGAATCACAGCCTACTTTGCCAAACGGGTGATGATTTAACAAAAGCGCATTCGTGAAAAAGCACAATCTTTGCACAAATGTACCTAACCATAAACATCAATGCCTTTCTTAAAATCAATACACAAGTATATATTTTTTAAACCTGCATATTTAGTTAAAAGAAATTCATGTTAGCAGGCAATATTAACTAGGGAAATTGTGTAACTTCTCTTGCGTTCTGTGCAAGCAGTCAGGGTATATGCAGCAGTTTGGGTCGCCTGACCATTTCTTCTTAACAAAGACCGTAATTAAGTTGCCAGAATTTTACATAATTATGACATAACATTGAAGGTTGTGCAATGTAACAGCAATATTTTGACGGTTCCGTATTTCACTGGAAGAATACATTTTTTTTTTTTTGAATTGATAGTTTCCGGATTTGACCATATTAATGACCTAAGGCTCGTACTTCTGTGTGTTTATTATAATTAAGTCTATGATTTGATAGCGCAGTCTGACTGAGCGGTGGTAGGCAGCAGCAGGCTCATAAGCATTCATTCAAACAGCACTTTCCTGCGTTTGCCAGCAGCTCTTCGCAATGCTTGAAGCACAGCATAGTTTATGACTTCAAGCCTATCAACTCCCGAGATTAGGCTGGCAATACTAAATTGCCTATAAGAACATCCAATAGTCAAAGGTATATGAAATACAAATGGTATAGAGAGAAATAGTCCTATAATTCCTATAACTACAACCTAAAACTTCTTAACTGGGAATATTGAAGACTCATGTTAAAAGGAACCACCAGCTTTCATGTGTTCTGAGCAAGGAACTGAAACGTTAGCTTTTTAACATGGCACACATTGCACTTTTACTTTCTTCTCCAACACTGTGTTTTTGCATTATTTAAACCAAATTGAACAGGTTTCATTTATTTGAGACTAAATAGATTTTATTTATGTATTATATTAAGTTAAAATAAAAGTGTTCATTCAGTATTGTTGTAATTGTTATTATTACAAATCTATATATAAAAATTGGCCTTTAAAAAAAAATCGGTATCGGCGTTGAAAAATGAATAATCGGTCGACCTCTAGTAAGGAGCCTGTAAAACAGCAGCCATCCCCTCCAGTGTCATTCAATTGTAATAGCCAGCTTACTAGCGATAAACATTAGCAGCTAACAAGATTTATTTGAGCCACAACTTGCTGAGACAAACTAGCAGAGACAGTAAGATACACAAACAAATAGTTTAATTATGGACCACTTGTGGAAAGCAGCATGTCATCAACATCTGGTTTCATCTATCTGACCATGCAGACGGCAGAATGAACGGCAAGGAAGTGCTTGTAACTCGGGTCGAGCAACTGCTCTCCCCTTGAGTGACGGGGCATGGCTTGGTGTGGGAATCGGCAAGCAGCAGGGGGAGAGAGGGAGAAAAAGACGACTTAATCAGCAAACGGAGTAAACCATAACTGAAATTACATGCGTCTGATGATACATTGGCATTATACAATGACTGAGGTTAAAGTGCAGACTGTCAGCTTTAATTTGAGCGTATTTCCATCCACTTCTACATTTAATGTGGATGATTACATGATTACGGATAGTCCTGAATGAATCGTGAATAATGATGAGTGAGAAAGTTAGACACACCACATCATACCCCCAAGACATGCTAACCGAACAGGGGAGGTTATCGTTTTTTTGGGGGGGGGGGGGGGGTTATGATTCAGCACTTTAACCTCCTAGTTGTATGAGGTGCTGGAGTACTGAGCCAAAACAACGTTTTGTCACTGTACCAATACTTTTGTAGCTCACTGTATATTGTGAGAGGATTGTTGTGAACTGACGTGGGCCTTGAAACGCAAGAGTTCATGATGAAGCTTTTATTCCCTGCTATCAGAAACCACTTGATATACTACACTAATTCCGCCGCTGTGGCCCACCTCTCTGCTGTGATCTGTGCTTTGTTTGAGAGCGAGACATGGGACCAGGTGATGCTGATGGGTCGTGTAGAGTTCACCTTAGATACTTTGTATGAATTTGTTGGCTTCTTTGAGAGATTAATCGTATTTTTTTTCTTTCTCTCTGAGTAAAGACAACGCAGAGCTGACTTTCACCACGTTTCTGCCGCGTTGATCCAACTCATAAAGCCTCTTCTGGAGCTGAAGATTCTTATAATTCTATTCAACAGATTCTCCCTTTTTAGCAAATGGTGAAATTACCCGGGCTAGAGTATGGAAGGGGGTTTATTTTGAAAGGGACGATGGTTGCGGAGGCTTGCGAGTCTTCTGAGGTGCATTTAGTGTGAGAGTGTAGAAGCGGAGGGGGATAAAAGCTAGTGCTTAAAGGGCTAACGTGACAGCCACGGTGTAAACACTTTAGCTCTGCATCTCCAGATACCTGACCCATACAAGACCTCTGTTACTCTACTCTACTTCTCGCTCGCTCGCAACTTTTCACACTCTGTTTCTCCTATTGTCACACCGACTCAGTCATCCCATGTATCCCATAATGTTTCTCTCTCCTCTCTCTCACTTTCTCTTCCTAACTCTGCTTCTTTTTCTCTCTCTATGCAGGCATCAGAATGCAGTTTTTAAACCTTCAAAGATTTTCTGACCTTTTTATAATTCAGTAGCAAATAGGTATTTTACCCTGCACAGGCTGTGCCTCTTATTCTCACTGCAGGTGCTCACACACACAGATACCCTCATACACGCTGTCATATGTAATTTATTCTCTGTTACCAAGCACACCTTTCGAAGATCCCATTAGGGAAAACAAACAAGTTTGAAGTTATTAAGTGTAAATACTGGATAACCATGTTTTGTGCCATTTCCAGTTCCCCTTTAAAAACGCCAAAGCCCGGCTCAGACGGCAACGCTCAGCCGACCCACACTCTGAAAGGTCAAAGTATCTCACCTGTGCTGCTGTGTGTGTTTGTGTGGCACTTGAGGGGTGCGATGAACCCTGAAGAGCGTGGTTCAACATGACTGCCTCGGCCAGGGTGGGTGGGTGTGTGTGTGTGTGTACAGAGGGATAGGGACACGCACATGCACCCTCTGGGCCCTCTGGTCAAGGCTGGCTACACACTCTGATTAGAATTAATGCAGGGCTGTGATTTAATCCAGAGAGGCGGTCTGCTGCCTGATTATGATGGCGGTGAGGAAGTGTGTGTGTGTGGCCTTGTGCTTTTTTTTTTTTACCTTCATTACGCTGTTCGTTCCTCTGTTTTAAGGAAGGTTTATACTTTGTCTCACGACATGTCTAGGCAAATAGAATGCGATTTAGTCTTTGGTCAAAACTACGTTTCATTTTATACTCCTGTCGAATGTTTGTGGACTGTCTATATAGATTAAAGACGGCTTGCCTGGTGTTTGTCTTTATCCTGTGGATTTCATGGACAGTCGCATGAAAATAGATTGGACATTAAATTGTGTAGCCTAGCCCTCAGCTAAACCATGTGCAGGTGTAGCGGCTCAGGTATTGAGCTTGTGTCGTGGGAAGATTTTGTAACTTGTAGATTGTGTCGTGTGTACTGTTCCAGACATTGTGTTGCTATTGTTTGTTGCCTTCGCTGTAGTGGGGTGTTGTCCAGGTGTTGTTAGCTCTCGTGTGTCATTGACTCAGATGTTGTGATTCCCAGGTGCTGTACGTTCGGGCCTAACCGGTCCATGTGAATGCTCGGGTAATGAGCTTTGTTCCACACAGTTAGCTCACTCGCTCTCTCTTTCCTCTATCCCCCTCTCCCCCTGCCTATCTGTGGCGCAGGGGCCAGCTGCTCGGTGCTCTTGTTGAAGAGGTTTCGTCAACAGCCACTTACCGAGCCAGCCACTCTGACTCTCTCTGGCAGGCCTCATCAAAGGTTGTCTGGAGCACTGAGGGCCATTCATTGACAATTAAGACCTTATACAGGCAGCCAAGGGAAGGTTTGGGGCCTCACGGATGAGCTGGCTAGGGATTATTAGTGTTCATTGGGGTGGGTGTGTGTGTCTAGTTGGGGGTGAGGGGTAGGGGGTGTGCTTGTTTGATGTCTCATAAGGGCCAGGAGTTTTTCCTCCTAACGATGTGGCTTGAAGAGGAAATGCTTGGGGCTCTAAGGGGAGTATTTATTCCACATGCATGTATGGTTTGTTACAGTTGAGTGGGGATAGGCAAGGCAGGGATTGTTAGTCAGTGTCAAGGAGGTGGATGCACTGGTTTGATACAAACTATAGGTAGTTATTAGGCCAACAAACATCAAAGGCTGTCTTTGAACTTAGATGAATCTCTGGTTTGCCTTATTAAACCCTGACTGCTGTAAAGTCATTTAGGACTCCACCTTGCCATGGGACATTTTCTCCCCCCCCCCCCCCCCCCAAAAAGTATATTTTCTTTCACCTTACTTCGTAGTTCGCAGGTCTGTCTGTCAGTCGACGAGAATAATTTAAATGGCCTTTGTGGCGTGTGTGTGTGTGTGTGTGTGTGTGTGTGTGTGTGTGTGTGTGTGTGTGTGACGCGTACGTACAGCACCAGTCTGGACACACCTATTCATTCAAGGGTTTTTCTTTATTTTGACTATTTTCTACATTGGCGAATAATAGTGAAGACATCAACATTATGAAATAACACATGGAATCATGTAGTAACCAAAAAGGTGTTAAACAAATCAAAATATATTTTAGATTCTTCAAAGTAGCCACCCTTTGCGTTGATGACAGCTTTGCGCATTCTTGGCATTCTCTCAACCAGCTTCACCTGGAATGCTTTTCCAACAGTCTTGAAGGAGTTGCCACACATGCTGAGCACTTGTTGGCTGCTTTTCCTTCACTCTGCGGTCCAACTCATCCCAAACCATTGATGTCTTCACTATTATTGTACAAAAAATAGTTAACATTTTTAGAAAATAGTAAAAATAAAGAAAAACCCTTGAATGAGTAGGTGTCCAAACTTTTGACTGGTGCTGTACATACACATCACACACAGAGAGACAAGCATGCCACAAAGGCCATTTAAATTATTCTCATGGACTGGCAAACAGACCTGCAAGGTGAAAGAAAAGACATTTGGTAAGAAAAGTCCTAAATGAGTTTACAGCAGTCAGATTAATCTGTGGCTTCCTTATTAAACCCTATGTTCAAAGGTAGCCATTGATGTTTGTTGGTTTGAGGTCGGGTGGTTGTGGAGGCCAAGTCATCTGATGCAGCACTCATCACTCTCCTTGGTCAAATAGCCCTTACACAGCCCGGAGGTGTGTTTGGTCATTGTCCTGTTGAAAAATAAATGATAGTCCTACTAAGCACAAACCAGATGGAATGGCGTATTGCTGCAGAATGCTGTGGTAGCCATGCTGGTTAAGTGTGCTTTGAATTCTAAATAAATTACCAACAGTGTCACCAGCAAAGTACCATCACACCACCACCTCCATGCTTCACGGTGGGAACCACACATGCGGATATCATTCACCGTTCACCTACTCTGCGTCTCAAAGACACAACGGTTGGAACCCAAAATCTCAATTTGGATCAGACCAAATGACAGATTTCTAATATCCATTGCTCGAGTTTCTTGGCCAAGCAAGTCTCTTCTTATTATTGGAGTGGAAATCTGTCTTAATGTAATGATGCTGTCGTTTCTCTCTGCTTATTTGAGTTGTTCTTGCCATAATATGGACTTGGTCTTTTACCAAATACGGCTATCTTCAGTATACTCAAACGCATTAAGAAGGAAAGAAATTCCACAAATAAACTTTTCACAGGGCACACCTGTTAATTGAAATGCATTTCAGGTGACTACCTCATTTAAGCTGGTTGAGAGAATGCCAAGAGTGTGCAAAGCTGTCATCAAGGCAAAGGGTGGCTACTTTGAAGAATCTCAAATATAAAATATTTGTTTAGAACTGGTTACTACATGATTCCATGTGTTATTTCATAGTTTTGATGTCTTCACTATTATTCTAAACCCTGGAATAAGTAGGCGTGTCCAAACGTTTGACGTGTGTGCGCACCATCGGGTGTGACGAGAGGAGGCGGAGCAGACAGAGTAGTGAAACCTCACTGCTGTCTGATTTTCTATTCCCTCCCTCGACTCCCTCAGCTGGGGCTTTCTCACTGCTCACAAGTCAATAGTCAGCGGCGTGAACTAGAGAAATGGCTCTCTTTTGTCACTTGCAGTGGAGGAAAAACAGAGACAGAAAACAGAGAAGAGGGAGGGATGGGGAGAAAGAGGAGCGAGACAGACAGACGGGGAGAGAAGGCAACATTTTTAAATCAATAATGAATTTCTTCCACAGCAGCCTTAGTCAGCAGTTGTTTGAGAACAAGGAGTTGAATTGGTAACAGTAAATCACAACAAATTCATTCAAGGTGTATTGTTTGCGTACACAGATTTGCTGGTGTTATAGCAGGTGCAGCGAAATGCTTATGTTACGAGTTCCAACACTGCAGTGGAATGTCTCACAAATACACAAATAATATAAACATGAGATCAAGAAATTACAGCATTTCCAATTAGTGGACTCGCTAGGGATGAGACGTGAGGTGACTGACTGCTATCTTTTGCTTAAAAATGGCCGCCTGGGAAGGCCAGTGTCATCTACAGTCTTGGTGCTAAAAAGGCGTACTGGTAGCCTTTTTTTAAATGCTATCGATTCGTTGAGTGTCATGTCTGTCAGGCACACCGTTTTTTTTAAACCGCTACTGCTTTCAGGCGTTAAACCAAAGTCTTTATTGGCTAGGCTAAGTATCGCTTCTACAGTATACTGATATCTTTCCCCAATGTGTCTGGAGAGAGCGTTTGACCATCTGTACTCTCCCTCCCAATTTCACTTTAGCCCCCTTTATAGATCAGAGGCTGTGGGGAGCAGTGTTATGAACACACACACACACACACACACACACACAATCAGGTCAGAGCAGTAGGATATCGGCAATCTGGGCCGTTGTGATTACGATGCGGGATACCTGGTGTTACCGTGACAACAACAACAGTAACAACACCTAGAACAGCGTAGCACTACAGCCTTGCTTCGTTATTCATCACCTCCAGGGGTGCTGCTGTCGGTCTCGCCCTCTCTCTCTCTGAAAGCAGCTGTGTGTAATGTATTTTCTCTCTAGCTGTAGGAGGATGGGGGGTACATCTCTAGCTGTAGGAGGATGGGGGGTACATCTCTAGCTGTAGGAGGATGGGGGGTACATCTCTAGCTGTAGGAGGATGGGGGGTACATCTCTAGCTGTAGGAGGATGGGGGGTACATCTCTAGCTGTAGGAGGATGGGGGGTACATCTCTAGCTGTAGGAGGATGGGGGGTACATCTCTAGCTGTAGGAGGATGGGGGGTACATCTCTAGCTGTAGGAGGATGGGGGGTACATCTCTAGCTGTAGGAGGATGGGGGGTACATCTCTAGCTGTAGGAGGATGGGGGGTACATCTCTAGCTGTAGGAGGATGGGGGGTACATCTCTAGCTGTAGGAGGATGGGGGGTACATCTCTAGCTGTAGGAGGATGGGGGGTACATCTCTAGCTGTAGGAGGATGGGGGGTACATCTCTAGCTGTAGGAGGATGGGGGGTACATCTCTAGCTGTAGGAGGATGGGGGGTACATCTCTAGCTGTAGGAGGATGGGGGGTACATCTCTAGCTGTAGGAGGATGGGGGGTACATCTCTAGCTGTAGGAGGATGGGGAGTACATCTCTAGCTGTAGGAGGATGGGGAGTACATCTCTAGCTGTAGGAGGATGGGGAGTACATCTCTAGCTGTAGGAGGATGGGGAGTACATCTCTAGCTGTAGGAGGATGGGGAGTACATCTCTAGCTGTAGGAGGATGGGGAGTACATCTCTAGCTGTAGGAGGATGGGGAGTACATCTCTAGCTGTAGGAGGATGGGGAGTACATCTCTAGCTGTAGGAGGATGGGGAGTACATCTCTAGCTGTAGGAGGATAAGGATTACATCTCTAGCTGTAGGAGGATAGGGATTACATCTCTAGCTGTAGGAGGATAGGGATTACATCTCTAGCTGTAGGAGGATAGGGGTTACATCTCTAGCTGTAGGAGGATAGGGGTTACATCTCTAGCTGTAGGAGGATAAGGGGTACATCTCTAGCTGTAGGAGGGTAAGGGGGGTACATTTCTAGCTGTAGGAGGGTATGGGGAGTACATCTCTAGCTGTAGGAGGATGGGGGGGTACATCTCTAGCTGTAGGAGGATGGGGGTTACATCTCTGTAGGAGGATAAGGATTACATCTCTGTAGGAGGATAAGGATTACATCTCTGTAGGAGGATAAGGGGTACATCTCGAGCTGTAGGAGGATAGGGGTTACATCTCTAGCTGTAGGAGGATAAGGATTACATCTCTGTAGGAGGATAAGGATTACATCTCTGTAGGAGGATAAGGATTACATCTCTAGCTGTAGGAGGATAAGGATTACATCTCTAGCTGTAGGAGGATAAGGGGTACATCTCTAGCTGTAGGAGGATGGGGATTACATCTCTAGCTGTAGGAGGATGGGGATTACATCTCTAGCTGTAGGAGGATGGGGATTACATCTCTAGCTGTAGGAGGATGGGGATTACATCTCTAGCTGTAGGAGGATGGGGATTACATCTCTAGCTGTAGGAGGATGGGGGGTACATCTCTAGCTGTAGGAGGATGGGGGGGTACATCTCTAGCTGTAGGAGGATGGGGATTACATCTCTAGCTGTAGGAGGATGGGGATTACATCTCTAGCTGTAGGAGGATGGGGGGTACATCTCTAGCTGTAGGAGGATGGGGGGGTACATCTCTAGCTGTAGGAGGATGGGGATTACATCTCTAGCTGTAGGAGGATGGGGATTACATCTCTAGCTGTAGGAGGATGGGGATTACATCTCTAGCTGTAGGAGGATGGGGATTACATCTCTAGCTGTAGGAGGATGGGGATTACATCTCTAGCTGTAGGAGGATGGGGATTACATCTCTAGCTGTAGGAGGATGGGGATTACATCTCTAGCTGTAGGAGGATGGGGATTACATCTCTAGCTGTAGGAGGATGGGGATTACATCTCTAGCTGTAGGAGGATGGGGATTACATCTCTAGCTGTAGGAGGATGGGGATTACATCTCTAGCTGTAGGAGGATGGGGATTACATCTCTAGCTGTAGGAGGATGGGGATTACATTTCTAGCTGTAGGAGGATGGGGATTACATTTCTAGCTGTAGGAGGATGGGGATTACATTTCTAGCTGTAGGAGGATGGGGATTACATTTCTAGCTGTAGGAGGATGGGGATTACATTTCTAGCTGTAGGAGGATGGGGATTACATTTCTAGCTGTAGGAGGATGGGGATTACATTTCTAGCTGTAGGAGGATGGGGATTACATTTCTAGCTGTAGGAGGATGGGGATTACATCTCTAGCTGTAGGAGGATAGGGGTTACATCTCTAGCTGTAGGGGGATGGGGATTACATCTCTAGCTGTAGGAGGATAGGGGTTACATCTCTAGCTGTAGGAGGATAGGGGTTACATCTCTAGCTGTAGGAGGATAGGGGTTACATCTCTAGCTGTAGGAGGATAGGGGTTACATCTCTAGCTGTAGGAGGATAGGGGTTACATCTCTAGCTGTAGGAGGATAGGGGTTACATCTCTAGCTGTAGGAGGATAGGGGTTACATCTCTAGCTGTAGGAGGATAGGGGTTACATCTCTAGCTGTAGGAGGATAGGGGTTACATCTCTAGCTGTAGGAGGATAGGGGTTACATCTCTAGCTGTAGGAGGATAGGGGTTACATCTCTAGCTGTAGGAGGATAGGGGTTACATCTCTAGCTGTAGGAGGATAGGGGTTACATCTCTAGCTGTAGGAGGATAGGGGTTACATCTCTAGCTGTAGGAGGATAGGGGTTACATCTCTAGCTGTAGGAGGATAGGGGTTACATCTAGCTGTAGGAGGATAGGGGGGTACATCTAGCTGTAGGAGGATAAGGATTACATCTCTGTAGGAGGATAAGGATTACATCTCTGTAGGAGGATAAGGGGTACATCTCTAGCTGTAGGAGGATAGGGGTTACATCTCTAGCTGTAGGAGGTTAGGGGTTACATCTCTAGCTGTAGGAGGATAGGGGTTACATCTCTAGCTGTAGGAGGATAGGGGTTACATCTCTAGCTGTAGGAGGATAGGGGTTACATCTCTAGCTGTAGGAGGATAGGGGTTACATCTCTAGCTGTAGGAGGATAGGGGTTACATCTCTAGCTGTAGGAGGATAGGGGTTACATCTCTAGCTGTAGGAGGATAGGGGTTACATCTCTAGCTGTAGGAGGATAGGGGTTACATCTCTAGCTGTAGGAGGATAGGGGTTACATCTCTAGCTGTAGGAGGATAGGGGTTACATCTCTAGCTGTAGGAGGATAGGGGTACATCTCTAGCTGTAGGAGGGTAAGGGGGGTACATTTCTAGCTGTAGGAGGGTAAGGGGGGTACATCTAGCTGTAGGAGGGTAAGGGGGGTACATCTAGCTGTAGGAGGATGGGGAGTACATCTCTAGCTGTAGGAGGATGGGGAGTACATCTCTAGCTGTAGGAGGATGGGGGGGTACATCTCTAGCTGTAGGAGGATGGGGGTTACATCTCTAGCTGTAGGAGGATAGGGGTTACATCTCTAGCTGTAGGAGGATAGGGGTTACATCTCTAGCTGTAGGAGGATAGGGGTTACATCTCTAGCTGTAGGAGGATAGGGGTTACATCTCTAGCTGTAGGAGGATAGGGGTTACATCTCTAGCTGTAGGAGGATAGGGGTTACATCTCTAGCTGTAGGAGGATGGGGATTACATCTCTAGCTGTCATAGGATGGGGATTACATCTCTAGCTGTAAGAGGATAGGGGATTACATCTCTAGCTGTAAGAGGATAGGGGATTACATCTCTAGCTGTAAGAGGATAGGGGATTACATCTCTAGCTGTAAGAGGATAGGGGATTACATCTCTAGCTGTAAGAGGATAGGGGATTACATCTCTAGCTGTAGGAGGATAGGGGATTACATCTCTCGCTGTAGGAGGATAGGGGTTACATCTCTAGCTGTAGGAGGATAAGGGGTACATCTCTAGCTGTAGGAGGATAGGGGTTACATCTCTAGCTGTAGGAGGATAAGGGGTACATCTCTAGCTGTAGGAGGGTAAGGGGGGTACATTTCTAGCTGTAGGAGGGTAAGGGGGGTACATTTCTAGCTGTAGGAGGGTAAGGGGGGTACATTTCTAGCTGTAGGAGGGTAAGGGGGGTACATTTCTAGCTGTAGGAGGGTAAGGGGGGTACATTTCTAGCTGTAGGAGGGTAAGGGGGGTACATCTAGCTGTAGGAGGATGGGGAGTACATCTCTAGCTGTAGGAGGATGGGGAGTACATCTCTAGCTGTAGGAGGATGGGGGGGTACATCTCTAGCTGTAGGAGGATGGGGATTACATCTCTAGCTGTAGGAGGATGGGGATTACATCTCTGTGGGAGGATAAGGATTACATCTCTGTAGGAGGATAAGGATTACATCTCTGTAGGAGGATAAGGGGTACATCTCTAGCTGTAGGAGGGTAAGTGGGGTACATTTCTAGCTGTAGGAGGGTAAGGGGGGTACATCTAGCTGTAGGAGGATGGGGAGTACATCTCTAGCTGTAGGAGGATGGGGAGTACATCTCTAGCTGTAGGAGGATGGGGGGGTACATCTCTAGCTGTAGGAGGATGGGGATTACATCTCTGTAGGAGGATAAGGATTACATCTCTGTAGGAGGATAAGGATTACATCTCTGTAGGAGGATAAGGATTACATCTCTGTAGGAGGATAAGGGGTACATCTCTAGCTGTAGGAGGATAGGGGTTACATCTCTAGCTGTAGGAGGATAGGGGTTACATCTCTAGCTGTAGGAGGATAGGGGTTACATCTCTAGCTGTAGGAGGATAAGGGTTACATCTCTAGCTGTAGGAGGATAGGGGTTACATCTCTAGCTGTAGGAGGATAGGGGTTACATCTCTAGCTGTAGGAGGATAGGGGTTACATCTCTAGCTGTAGGAGGATAGGGGTTACATCTCTAGCTGTAGGAGGATAGGGGTTACATCTCTAGCTGTAGGAGGATAGGGGTTACATCTCTAGCTGTAGGAGGATAGGGGTTACATCTCTAGCTGTAGGAGGATAGGGGTTACATCTCTAGCTGTAGGAGGATAGGGGTTACATCTCTAGCTGTAGGAGGATAGGGGTTACATCTCTAGCTGTAGGAGGATGGGGATTACATCTCTAGCTGTCATAGGATGGGGATTACATCTAGCTGTAAGAGGATAGGGGATTACATCTCTAGCTGTAGGAGGATAGGGGATTACATGTCTAGCTGTAGGAGGATAGGGGTTACATCTCTAGCTGTAGGAGGATAGGGGTTACATCTCTAGCTGTAGGAGGATAAGGGGTACATCTCTAGCTGTAGGAGGATAGGGGTTACATCTCTAGCTGTAGGAGGATAAGGGGTACATCTCTAGCTGTAGGAGGATAGGGGTTACATCTCTAGCTGTAGGAGGATAGGGGTTACATCTCTAGCTGTAGGAGGATAGGGGTTACATCTCTAGCTGTAGGAGGATAGGGGTTACATCTCTAGCTGTAGGAGGATAGGGGTTACATCTCTAGCTGTAGGAGGGTATGGGGAGTACATCTCTAGCTGTAGGAGGATGGGGGGGGGTACATCTCTAGCTGTAGGAGGATGGGGGAGTACATCTCTAGCTGTAGGAGGATGGGGGAGTACATCTCTAGCTGTAGGAGGATGGGGGGGTACATCTCTAGCTGTAGGAGGATGGGGGGGTACATCTCTAGCTGTAGGAGGATGGGGATTACATCTCTGTAGGAGGATAAGGATTACATCTCTGTAGGAGGATAAGGATTACATCTCTGTAGGAGGATAAGGGGTACATCTCTGTAGGAGGATAGGGGTTACATCTCTAGCTGTAGGAGGATAGGGGTTACATCTCTAGCTGTAGGAGGATAGGGGTTACATCTCTAGCTGTAGGAGGATAGGGGTTACATCTCTAGCTGTAGGAGGATAGGGGTTACATCTCTAGCTGTAGGAGGATAGGGGTTACATCTCTAGCTGTAGGAGGATAGGGGTTACATCTCTAGCTGTAGGAGGATAGGGGTTACATCTCTAGCTGTAGGAGGATAGGGGTTACATCTCTAGCTGTAGGAGGATAGGGGTTACATCTCTAGCTGTAGGAGGATAGGGGTTACATCTCTAGCTGTAGGAGGATAGGGGTTACATCTCTAGCTGTAGGAGGATAGGGGTTACATCTCTAGCTGTAGGAGGATAGGGGTTACATCTCTAGCTGTAGGAGGATAGGGTTACATCTCTAGCTGTAGGAGGATAGGGGTTACATCTCTAGCTGTAGGAGGATAGGGGTTACATCTCTAGCTGTAGGAGGATAGGGGTTACATCTCTAGCTGTAGGAGGATAGGGGTTACATCTCTAGCTGTAGGAGGATAGGGGTTACATCTCTAGCTGTAGGAGGATAGGGGTTACATCTCTAGCTGTAGGAGGATAGGGGTTACATCTCTAGCTGTAGGAGGATAGGGGTTACATCTCTAGCTGTAGGAGGATAGGGGTTACATCTCTAGCTGTAGGAGGATAGGGGTTACATCTCTAGCTGTAGGAGGATAGGGGTTACATCTCTAGCTGTAGGAGGATAGGGGTTACATCTCTAGCTGTAGGAGGATAGGGGTTACATCTCTAGCTGTAGGAGGATAGGGGTTACATCTCTAGCTGTAGGAGGATAGGGGTTACATCTCTAGCTGTAGGAGGATAGGGGTTACATCTCTAGCTGTAGGAGGATAGGGGTTACATCTCTAGCTGTAGGAGGATAGGGGTTACATCTCTAGCTGTAGGAGGATAGGGGTTACATCTCTAGCTGTAGGAGGGTAAGGGGGTTACATCTCTAGCTGTAGGAGGGTAAGGGGGGTACATCTCTAGCTGTAGGAGGGTAAGGGGGGTACATCTCTAGCTGTAGGAGGGTAAGGGGGGTACATCTCTAGCTGTAGGAGGGTAAGGGGGGTACATCTCTAGCTGTAGGAGGGTAAGGGGGGTACATCTCTAGCTGTAGGAGGGTAAGGGGGGTACATCTAGCTGTAGGAGGATGGGGATTACATCTCTAGCTGTAGGAGGGTAAGGGGGGTACATCTCTAGCTGTAGGAGGGTATGGGGAGTACATCTCTAGCTGTAGGAGGATGGGGGGGTACATCTCTAGCTGTAGGAGGATGGGGATTACATCTCTAGCTGTAGGAGGATGGGGATTACATCTCTAGCTGTAGGAGGATGGGGATTACATCTCTAGCTGTCATAGGATGGGGATTACATCTCTAGCTGTAGGAGGGTAAATGGGGTACATCTCTAGCTGTAGGAGGATGGGGGGGTACATCTCTAGCTGTAGGAGGATGGGGATTACATCTCTAGCTGTAGGAGGGTAAGGGGGGTACATCTCTAGCTGTAGGAGGGTATGGGGAGTACATCTCTAGCTGTAGGAGGGTATGGGGAGTACATCTCTAGCTGTAGGAGGATGGGGATTACATCTCTAGCTGTAGGAGGATGGGGATTACATCTCTAGCTGTAGGAGGATGGGGATTACATCTCTAGCTGTAGGAGGATGGGGATTACATCTCTAGCTGTCATAGGATGGGGATTACATCTCTAGCTGTAGGAGGGTAAATGGGGTACATCTCTAGCTGTAGGAGGATGGGGGGGTACATCTCTAGCTGTAGGAGGATGGGGATTACATCTCTAGCTGTAGGAGGATGGGGATTACATCTCTAGCTGTAGGAGGATGGGGATTACATCTCTAGCTGTAGGAGGATGGGGATTACATCTCTAGCTGTAGGAGGATGGGGATTACATCTCTAGCTGTAGGAGGATGGGGATTACATCTCTAGCTGTAGGAGGATGGGGATTACATCTCTAGCTGTAGGAGGATGGGGATTACATCTCTAGCTGTAGGAGGATGGGGATTACATCTCTAGCTGTAGGAGGATGGGGATTACATCTCTAGCTGTAGGAGGATGGGGATTACATCTCTAGCTGTAGGAGGATGGGGATTACATCTCTAGCTGTAGGAGGATGGGGATTACATCTCTAGCTGTAGGAGGATGGGGATTACATCTCTAGCTGTAGGAGGATGGGGATTACATCTCTAGCTGTAGGAGGATGGGGATTACATCTCTAGCTGTAGGAGGATGGGGATTACATCTCTAGCTGTAGGAGGATGGGGATTACATCTCTAGCTGTAGGAGGATGGGGATTACATCTCTAGCTGTAGGAGGATGGGGATTACATCTCTAGCTGTAGGAGGATGGGGATTACATCTCTAGCTGTAGGAGGATGGGGATTACATCTCTAGCTGTAGGAGGATGGGGATTACATTTCTAGCTGTAGGAGGATGGGGATTACATTTCTAGCTGTAGGAGGATGGGGATTACATCTCTAGCTGTAGGAGGATGGGGATTACATCTCTAGCTGTAGGAGGATGGGGGTTACATCTCTAGCTGTAGGAGGATGGGGGTTACATCTCTAGCTGTAGGAGGATGGGGGTTACATCTCTAGCTGTAGGAGGATGGGGGTTACATCTCTAGCTGTAGGAGGATGGGGGTTACATCTCTAGCTGTAGGAGGATGGGGGTTACATCTCTAGCTGTAGGAGGATGGGGGTTACATCTCTAGCTGTAGGAGGATAGGGGTTACATCTCTAGCTGTAGGAGGATAGGGGTTACATCTCTAGCTGTAGGAGGATAGGGGTTACATCTCTAGCTGTAGGAGGATAGGGGTTACATCTCTAGCTGTAGGAGGATAGGGGTTACATCTATAGCTGTAGGAGGATAGGGGTTACATCTCTAGCTGTAGGAGGATAGGGGTTACATCTCTGTAGGAGGATAAGGATTACATCTCTGTAGGAGGATAAGGGGTACATCTCGAGCTGTAGGAGGGTAAGGGGGGTACATCTCTAGCTGTAGGGGGGTACATCTCTAGCTGTAGGAGGGTAAGGGGGGTACATCTCTAGCTGTAGGAGGGTAAGGGGGGTAAATCTAGTTGAAAGAGGATGGGGATTACATCTCTAGCTGTAGGAGGATGGGGATTACATCTCTAGCTGTAGGAGGATGGGGATTACATCTCTAGCTGTCATAGGATGGGGATTACATCTAGCTGTAAGAGGATAGGGGATTACATCTCTAGCTGTAGGAGGGTAAAGGGGGTACATCTCTAGCTGTAGGAGGGTAAAGGGGGTACATCTCTAGCTGTAGGAGGGTAAAGGGGGTACATCTCTAGCTGTAGGAGGGTATGGGGAGTACATCTCTAGCTGTAGGAGGATGGGGGGGTACATCTCTAGCTGTAGGAGGATGGGGATTACATCTCTAGCTGTAGGAGGATGGGGATTACATCTCTAGCTGTAGGAGGATGGGGATTACATCTCTAGCTGTAGGAGGATGGGGATTACATCTCTAGCTGTAGGAGGATGGGGATTACATCTCTAGCTGTAGGAGGATGGGGATTACATCTCTAGCTGTAGGAGGATGGGGATTACATCTCTAGCTGTAGGAGGATGGGGATTACATCTCTAGCTGTAGGAGGATGGGGATTACATCTCTAGCTGTAGGAGGATGGGGATTACATCTCTAGCTGTAGGAGGATGGGGATTACATTTCTAGCTGTAGGAGGATGGGGATTACATTTCTAGCTGTAGGAGGATGGGGATTACATTTCTAGCTGTAGGAGGATGGGGATTACATTTCTAGCTGTAGGAGGATGGGGATTACATTTCTAGCTGTAGGAGGATGGGGATTACATTTCTAGCTGTAGGAGGATGGGGATTACATTTCTAGCTGTAGGAGGATGGGGATTACATTTCTAGCTGTAGGAGGATGGGGATTACATTTCTAGCTGTAGGAGGATAGGGGGGTACATCTAGCTGTAGGAGGATGGGGGGTACATCTCTAGCTGTAGGAGGATGGGGGGTACATCTCTAGCTGTAGGAGGATGGGGGGTACATCTCTAGCTGTAGGGGGATGGGGGGTACATCTTTAGCTGTAGGAGGGTAAGGGGTACATCTCTAGCTGTAGGAGGGTAAAGGGTACATCTCTAGCTGTAGGAGGGTAAGGGGTACATCTCTAGCTGTAGGAGGGTAAATCTCTAGCTGTAGGAGGATGGGGGGTACATCTCTAGCTGTAGGAGGGTAAGGGGTACATCTCTAGCTGTAGGAGGGTAAGGGGTACATCTCTAGCTGTAGGAGGGTAAGGGGTACATCTCTAGCTGTAGGAGGGTAAGGGGTACATCTCTAGCTGTAGGAGGATGGGGGTTACAGCTCTAGCTGTAGGAGGGTAAGGGGTACATCTCTAGCTGTAGGAGAATGGGGGTTACATCTCTAGCTGTAGGAGGGTAAGGGGTACATCTCTAGCTGTAGGAGGTTGGGGGGTACATCTCTAGCTGTAGTAGGGTTCGGGGAAAATGACACTACCTCAACCCATGCTGTAACAGCCTCCCCCCTGCATCATCTCACAACTACTGTACCTGGCTGCTTGCTACACTGATCTCTCTCTGTCTCTCTGTCTGTTGTGGCAGTCACTCTCTGTTTTTCTAAAGGGAAGAACAGGGTGTCGGATAGAGAGAGGGGAGCAGCAACCCCCTACACTCAGCACAGTGCCCATCCGTCTAACCTGCCTGCTGTGTGTGTGTCTCAGGGCCCACGCTGTGTGTGTGACCTGCTGTAGTTCAGGGATGAGTGGGTAACCAGCTGCTGTTCTCTGGGAGGAGAGCTACACAAGAGGTACTTAACAGACCCAAAGGCCCCTGCTCCCTTAGACACTACTGCTACACACTGGCGGTCGTGAGAGTAAGAGTGCAGTTTAGCGATTGTTTATGAGTTAGTGAGAGGGAAAGATAATTCAGGAATGTCAGTGACCGCTGTCCATGGTGCCGAAATGAGAAGGTAATGGTGATTCATTTTGAAGACTGACATAAGGAAAGAAAGGGTGCGTGAGCTATATCCTCTTAACATTGGGGTTTAGACCAGATTGTTTTACTCTCCTGGTATAACTGGGTTGATGTAGATTATTCTAGTCTCCTGGTATAACTGGGTTGATGTAGATTATTCTAGTCTCCTGGTATAACTGGGTTGATGTAGATTATTCCAGTCTCCTGGTATAACTGGGTTGATGTAGATTATTCCAGTCTCCTGGTATAACTGGGTTGATGTAGATTATTCTAGTCTCCTGGTATAACTGGGTTGATGTAGATTATTCTAGTCTCCTGGTATAACTGGGTTGATGTAGATTATTCTAGTCTCCTGGTATAACTGGGTTGATGTAGATTATTCCAGTCTCCTGGTATAACTGGGTTGATGTAGATTATTCCAGTCTCCTGGTATAACTGGGTTGATGTAGATTATTCCAGTCTCCTGGTATAACTGGGTTGATGTAGATTATTCCAGTCTCCTGGTATAACTGGGTTGATGTAGATTATTCCAGTCTCCTGGTATAACTGGGTTGATGTAGATTATTCCAGTTTCCTGGTATAACTGGGTTGATGTAGATTATTCCAGTCTCCTGGTATAACTGGGTTGACGTAGATTATTCCAGTCTCCT
The DNA here is from genome assembly GCF_016432855.1 of Salvelinus namaycush. Lineage (NCBI taxonomy): Eukaryota > Metazoa > Chordata > Actinopteri > Salmoniformes > Salmonidae > Salvelinus > Salvelinus namaycush. Next base: position 40,032,596 of record NC_052321.1, on the reverse strand, counting down.
GGTATAACTGGGTTGACGTAGATTATTCCAGTCTCCTGGTATAACTGGGTTGACGTAGATTATTCCAGTCTCCTGGTATAACTGGGTTGACGTAGATTATTCTAGTCTCCTGGTATAACTGGGTTGACGTAGATTATTCCAGTCTCCTGGTATAACTGGGTTGATGTAGATTATTCTAGTCTCCTGGTATAACTGGGTTGATGTAGATTATTCTAGTCTCCTGGTATAACTGGGTTGATGTAGATTATTCTAGTCTCCTGGTATAACTGGGTTGATGTAGATTATTCTAGTCTCCTGGTATAACTGGGTTGATGTAGATTATTCTAGTCTCCTGGTATAACTGGGTTGATGTAGATTATTCTAGTCTCCTGGTATAACTGGGTTGATGTAGATTATTCTAGTCTCCTGGTATAACTGGGTTGATGTAGATTATTCCAGTTTCCTGGTATAACTGGGTTGATGTAGATTATTCTAGTCTCCTGGTATAACTGGGTTGATGTAGATTATTCTAGTCTCCTGGTATAACTGGGTTGACGTAGATTATTCTAGTCTCCTGGTATAACTGGGTTGACGTAGATTATTCTAGTCTCCTGGTATAACTGGGTTGACGTAGATTATTCCAGTCTCCTGGTATAACTGGGTTGATGTAGATTATTCCAGTCTCCTGGTATAACTGGGTTGATGTAGGTTATTCTATTCTAGTCTCCTGGTATAACTGGGTTGATGTAGGTTATTCTATTCTAGTCTCCTGGTATAACTGGGTTGATGTAGGTTATTCTATTCTAGTCTCCTGGTATAACTGGGTTGATGTAGATTATTCCAGTTTCCTGGTATAACTGGGTTGATGTAGATTATTCCAGTTTCCTGGTATAACTGGGTTGATGTAGATTATTCCAGTCTCCTGGTATAACTGGGTTGATGTAGATTATTCTAGTCTCCTGGTATAACTGGGTTGATGTAGATTATTCTAGTCTCCTGGTATAACTGGGTTGATGTAGATTATTCTAGTCTCCTGGTATAACTGGGTTGATGTACTTTGTAATAATAGTGTTTCAGTCCTCCAGTTGAATGACTCTGCAGATACAGCCTCTAGTCTACAACCCCAGTAGATCCCACTACCCACACGGTCATCAGTCTGCAAGACTGGATCCTCCTTATAGTCATCCAGCTCTGTTGCTCTCTTCCTTCAGGGAGAGAAACGTACGAGCAGCGCCTGGCTACAGTAGTGTGTTCAAGCAGTGTGTGAATAAGTGGGCTGGTCCAAGTGCGAGAGACTTTGCCAGCTTCCAATCTGATCAACTCTGAGTAAGAGAAGGAGAAAGAGAGAGCGAGACACACTTCCTAACACACACTTCTAAGTCCTACCACACACACGTCCTACTCTTCCCACACACACTCCTGCTCTGCACGCACAATTAAACTAGTGTGCTGTACGAAGTGATGTAAGTGATAATCTCGTCTATTAGTCTGGGGTGAGTTCATAAGATGGCCGCCGAAGTTGTGATGTGATTAATGACTGTATAGCAGGCTGGTAGAGAGAGACACGAGGCCAAGGTCAGACTATACAGTACCGTAGCTCTCCCATCCTGATTACCATTAGCACGGACCCATTCTGAAAGCCCTCATCTATCACAGGGCTTTCAATAATTTTTATTCACATTTTAGCAGAGCTGAGGTGGAATGGAGGTGGATTTGGTAATAAAATGAGAGTTAGGGTCAGAGCATCATTGTGTCAATCTTTCAGTCATTACATCTCAAATGACATACTATTCCCTAAAGTAGTGCGCTATATATGGAATGGTGCGGTTTTTGGGACACACTCTGGAATAAAATGGTGGATGAAAGGTAGGGCTGGGAATTGCAAGGGACCTCACGATACGATATTATCACGATACTTAGGTGCTGATACGATATGTATTGCGATTCTCACAATTCGACACGTATTGCGATTCGATAATGTGTTTTTATTGCAATTTGACTTTACACACATATTGCTTTCAGGAAGTGTTCGCACCCCTTTTTAGACATTTTGTTTTTACTGCCTGAATTAAAAATGTATTAAATTATTATTTTGTGTCACTGATTTTCACACAATACCCCATAATATGAAAGTGTATTTTTTTTTTTTTTTTGTAGAGAATTTTTTAAATGAATAAAAACTTAAGCTGAAACGTCTTTTAGTTAACAAGTATTCAACCCGTTTGTTATGGCAAGCCTGAATAAGTTCAGGAGTTAAAATATCTGTCAAATCGCATAAGTTACATGGACTCATTCCATGTTCAACAATAGTGGTTGACATTTATTTTTTCATGTCTACCCCATCTCTGTGGCCCACGCATACAATTATCTTTAAGGTCCCTCAATCGAGTCGTGAATTTCAAGCACAGATTCAAGCACAAAGATCAGGGAGGTTTTTCAATGCCTCGCACAGAAGAGCACCGATTTGGTAGATGTGTGTTTAAAAAAAAAAAAAAAAAGTGGTTTTGGATGGTGCATCAATACACCCAGTCAGTAAAAAGTTAAAGGCGTCCATTTTGAATTCACGCTGTAACACAACAAAATGTCTGAGGGCACTGTATGTCTGCTGCAGAGAGAGCATAAGGAAAAATAGTTTTTTATAAGTCATGGAAGTAAAAGTGCTGAAAACAAACTTGGCTCACTGTTGAAAAAGATTTAAGGAGAACAAGCCATAGGAGGAAAAATACCAGATTTCTGGCGCATGTACAGCCAACTAGCAATAGCTAACGCTATCTAACAACATTTTTTTTAATCGATATAATATTGTTGAAAAATTGTGATATGTAACTATCGCGTTGTTCCCCAATCAATAATGAGAGGGCGAAAAGGAGGAAACGGCTTCTACCCCCCCATCTCTCTCCTTCCAATTCCCACCCCTCTAAAACAGAGCATGCAGGACAAATGAATTAATTTCCCACTTTCACATTTAAACCCCCAAGGTTGCAATACTATTTTCCCTTTTTCTTTACAAATTTGAGAGAGACTTAACCTGTTGTTGCTTGTCTTTTAGACCAGATTGCCCATAGTGATATTCAGTTAGACAGTTTGGGTACAATCGTTTTTTTCTTTAACCTTTAGGCTTTATATTAACCAGGACCAAATGGACCCATTTCTCTATATTTTCAGCAAGTTGCACAGACACTGGACACTATTGTACTAGATACCCTCTCTCATGCTGTCTCTGTGTCCGTCCACGGGTGTGTGCGTGCACTGTGTCTACTGCTTGTGTGTCGGCTTCTTTTAGTTATGTGTGTGAGTGGGTCAACCTGAGACAACAAAGCCCCTGTAGAGAGTAGTTTAGCCTGTGATGTAGCGTGTCTGTACATTATAAATCACACAGCAAGGCCTACCATGGGCCGTCAGGGGCCTCTAAGAGCCCGTAAGTGGAAATCAATAGTGAATATCAATCAGAGAGAGTGAGAGTGTATGAATACTACACTGCCCACAGGCTGACCTTCTCTCTCTTTACCTGCTGCCTCCCACAGGGGAAATAGCCAATTACACAAAGGTTGTGTGGTGGAGAGGTGTGTGTGTGTGTATGCATGCCTATATGCAAGTGTGTGTGCACGCGTTTCAATATCTGTGTTTGTGTGTGGCAATGGCTGCGTGTGTGTGTAAACAAGCATCTACCCCGATATGGCTAATGGGGGGTAATTAATCAGTGTGTGAATGTAAAGTGCTGAGATGTGGGAAGTCATTATTGCTGGGCTGCTGAAACTGCGTCTCTCACTGGTTCTGTTGAGAGGGCATGATGGCAATGGTGGATATGAGGGCCTCATAGCACTTACACTCTCACTCTGCTGGCTGCCTATTGTCAAGGTGATAATGAGGTGTGTGTGTGGGGGGAGAAAGCATTTTTCTCCGTAATGTAATCAGGTTAGAGATGTATTAGGCCTATAGTGTGTGTGTGTGTGTGTTGGTTGTATAATGTAACATAAATCCGCTGCCAAATTCTTAATGAGTCAGATGACCTTAGGTGCAACCTTTATAGAAACAATCCACTGAAAGTCCTTCCATCTCTGCGTTGATACAATTTATATTTACCAGCCATAGACATTGATACAATTAATATATGTACCAGCCATAGACATTTGTTCAGCTGTCTTTCACACGAGCCTTGGATGAATGGCGTTTCACTCAATGCGTCTCCGGCGTAGCCAACTCTCAACAAACAACAACAACAAAACACACCACTTTGCAGTCTTCACATTCAAACATTGACTCATCACGACCCACCACAGACCACGTCCAGGTCCCTCGCTGACTCTGCTGATTAGAAGACCAAGCAGAAGAAGAATAGTTCACACATCAACAAAACTCTGAGGAGAGGACAAGGCAACAACAAAGCTGAGAGCTGGCTGATGCCGATAGTGTTATCAGTGTGTGAGATTATGCAATCCTCAACACTTTCTCTCTTCGTCTCTCTGTCTCTCCCAGGCACTTGGAGGGCCTTTGGCTCAGGGAATACAGGCTCCTGAGCTATTAGCATCTCATTACCCGCAACGCCAGCAGCTGATTGGCAAATTAAATGTAGCTTACTTAGCTCTCATGAATAATGCATAGGGATACTGGCTACTGTAGCGTAGGGATATATATGTGTGGGGGGTTGGAGCTGTGTTCGGATAAAGGGGGTTAATAGTGCCGTCTGTTAGGGAAGAGTTTGGTGTGCATCAGGGAAAGAACCATCCACCTCAGTCACAGTGCTCATAGCAGAGATACAGACTTATTCAGAACAAATGTGGTAGGCCGTACAATGTGGAACTGTTACTTTGGCTCCAGATCTTTTTAAGCTATACCTTTTTGAAATAAATAACCACATATGACTTAGCAGCCCTGTTCATTGAGTGAGACCCCAGCATGAATCGAAATTAGGATATATATTTCTTTTTATTACCTTTTCGAGATACTTAGCCTGCTGATTTTATGAAAAATGATCTGGTTTTTGGATTTCAAGTTCGTAGGACAATTTCCAGGCAACGTTGCAAAAATGGTTTGGATTTGGAAAGGATCTGTCCACACCCGGACGTTGATGAGGTGCAAGAGATAAAGGGTAACACTGAAATGAAAAAGGGCATTCAAAAATTATATTAGCGTTAGTCAAAAGCATCAGAAAGGAAAAAATACTGTCATGTACTTGGATGGATGGCTTACAAAATATGTTGCTTTTCCCCTAAAAAAAAACGTGTTCTCAAACAAGTGGACAGGTTTCTAATGTTTTAGATGCTTCGGATGCCACTAAGCATACCGACACACAACAAATACTACTAAGAGATAAATCTGGGTCTAAGGAGCTGCACTAATGTATGACATTATTTTTTTTGTTTAGGACCGGTACATGATGCAATTTTAGGACACATTGCCTTTTTACAACTGTGGGTCTTCCAGGGTTAATATGCATGGCGAGGGTTGGGTCTGTTCCATTCCATTCTAGAAAGATGTAAGAAATGCTCTCAGTGCATGTAGGTTTAACACTATCAGACAGAATGATGTTGACGGGAGACGAGAGAGAATGATGTTGACGGGAGAGCGGCAGAGAGAAGCAGTGCTTGATTACCATGCCGAGAGATGAGAAATGCAACCTGGGTACCAGGAAATGGCGGCTAGCGAGCGTGCCAGAAGTCACACAGATGTTTCATTGTTACGCTCGTCTTTACAAAATCAGCGCTGTTTAAAAAAGGGGCCGTACCGGCGAACGAGAGGGAGGAGAGAAAAAAAAAACAGAAAGCGATGTCACAGAGAGGGGACAAACAGAGCTGATTCCTGTGTTTTCTCAGCTGCGCAGCGAAAAGGCAGCCACATAAACAAGACTGATTTTCTATTTTGAGGGCGGCCATTTTGAAGGTGGCTGTTTCAAAAAGCCCCGATTCACTCCACACATCTGCAGCGGGTTTCAAGTTAATTCAACACACGACACCCTCTCCTCAGGGCAAACAGACACTCAGTTCCTCCTCTGCTGAAAACTGTAACTCTCTACCCCCCCATTAAAACAAACACGGCCTCTGAAAGGAAAGCTATCTCGAGTGAGGTTCTGAAATGGAAAAAGCAAGTTTTAGATGGTTCGATGGCAAACCGTTTCTTTTCTCTATTGAGAAGGTAATGACACAGTTGGTGAGTATCTGTGAGATGCTCCAGTCATATGAACACACAGTGGGATGTATGCTCAGCACAGTGCTCTCAGACGGAGGCTGGAATCAAAGGAAGTCACAGCTGATTGGGTGGGTTTTTCTATATGATAGAAGCAGGTGTTTGGCTATAGTAGTGTGTTGCCAATTGGGTTCATATTAAACAGGGACAGAGTTACTAAGCATCAAAGGAAGTCATACCTGATTGGGTGGGTTATACAGAGAGATGCAGGTACTGTAGTAGTGTGTTCATCAGTGTATTGGTGGAGAGGTGCTGTCGGATCGAAGGTGTGTGAGTTGGATTGGCCCTTTAAACTAGTACTGATTTTGCAACAACAACAAAATTCTCTCCAAGAGACATCAAAGATGATAAACCTTGAATTAAACCGTGTGAGCCCTAGTCCATTCTAAATACAATTGAATCCTTACAGTTAAGTTAAGGCCTTAATCCTTTGTGTGGCAGCACCTGCAATTTATTGACTTGAGTATCACAAAAACCCATGGTGATCACACATCAATTTCAATATTCTATGAATAATTGAGCTGGTAGGTTGTTCAGTTGACTGCCCTTCTAGAAGTAACCATCACTTACTTTATTCTGAGTGAAAGGTGTTTTCTCCTTTTTAGGTAGTTAAATAAAAGCTATGATCCCATTGACTTTGCATTACGTTGTTCATTCATTAGGCCGTTTGGGTGAAGAAGTGGCTTTCGTCTAATTGATTGGCTTAGCCCTCTGAGTATTGGAGAGTGTGTTATTTGCCCTATTGGCTTTTCCGCTACAGTTATTAATGAGAAACATTAGATGGGGGAGCAGGCTGGCGGGCTCCGAGGGTAAGTGTAATTGTCATTTACTGTGCATTGGCCCTGCTCTCCAGAATATATGTGTGTGTGTGTGTGTGTACGCCTCCTTCAGGCTGGAGAGAGATTGGGGACGGAAGAAGTGGCTTCAGTACGGTCAGTTCATTAGGGAGATGTAGTGAAAAGGAGGTGCCCAAAAGTCACTAAGCAATATCCATTATCACTCTCTAGAATCAGGCTAACGACATAAGACACTGTTTGTAAATTGGTTATTTTAGTAGTTGAAACAGTATAACACTTATCTGGTAGAAATGCAGGAAATTAGTTTTAAAACTGCAAAATGTTCTCTCTGCCCCATGGCAAAATGTGTAGAACTGCGGAAAATGAGCTTTGAAACTGCAAAGGTTTCTCTCTGTGAACAGTTTGGGGTCGAATGGGTGGCGATGTGGTGGTTTGTTACTGCACCGATAAATGACAATAGCCACCTGGACCTTTGCCAGCTAGGAAATGTGTGTGACTAGACCTTCTCAAATAGTACTTGAGCACCCAAGCAGTAGACTAGAGTATTGCAACATTAATCATGCTGTTTGCACCCTTCACCACTAGAGAGCAGCACTGACCACAGTCCTTCAGTCTGAGAGAGAAGAGAGAGACTGCTCTTAAGCGTCTGCTTTGATAAGCCTGTGCTGTCATTGTGCAGCAGGCAAGGCAGGTCTAAACCGCTGTTGTGAGGGACGTATGTAAATTTGGGAATACGTAACTCACGACCTTCAAGTCCTCTTAGCAACGCTGTTTCCCCCAACGAGGCTGAGGGATCCTTGGACGAGTTGACGGGGGGGGGGAATTGGAGCGTTATCATTGGCATCCCGTTCAGAGCAGCGCTGACGAGCCCAGTTCCAACAACACACAAATGTTGTCATTTTAGTTTTTAGTTTATTTATTTTTTCTCCTTCCACCACTACCACGGGCAGTGGCAGCCTGAACAGTAGCACGCTGACTGTCTGTCTGTCTGTCTGTACTGTGTGTAGAGAAGGCTGTCTCATTCCTCTATCGCCTGTTCAACTTAGGCCTAGTTTTTGAGTGACATTGTTCATTTCATTATCAATATCTAATAGATTTTATAACTCTAGCGCCGTTGATTAATAGGCTAGTGGGAAGCTAATTAAAATGCTTTTAGCACATGTAGCCCAGGCCACCATAACCATTACAAGACCGACGCTTACGTTCGCCAGCACTTATGGCAGCAGAGCCCAGAGTCGATCCATTAACGTAAACAGGCCAATAAAATGAGTTTGATTGGAGTTAGTGGTGAATTAAGCACTGTACATTTGGAGCCAGACTAGAGAGTCTGTACGGAGGGAGATTTTCCATCTAACATCATTCTGATGTCATTCTTTCCACAGGATAAAGATTGTATTCATTTTTGAGACACACAGAGTTGAAGAGGCCCACTCAGTTGTCATGTCTCTGGGGACAGAGAGCCTCTCTCAGCCCCATGTCCATCTGGAAGTGGCCCTGACCTGGGCAACTGTCCCCGAGGAACCTTGGATTTTGAGTGAGAAACCAAGAGAAGATCGAAAGGATGTCATGTAATAGGAGGCTGTTTTTTTTCTTTTTCTCCATGTGTACGCGTTATGTGTTGACTAGAGAACATGATACTGGTAGATGGTAGTAGAGTAGCCGTTTTACCATCCAGCTTACATACCTGGTTCAGACCATGACTTTACCTATTCCATTACACTAGCACATTTTTATTTTATTGATCCCCAAAGGGGAAATTTGATAGCTATCCGACGCTATATCAGATACTATAGAACGTAAAGACGGACGCAGTCAGTCAACATTGGAGAGGGATTTAACATTTCCTCAATATAAATATATATGACGAATATTTTATCGTAAAAATTCCCAGTGTTTCACTGCTCTGTAGTAACCAGGCCTGTTCTCCCTCTGGCTATAGTGGCTAATCGGTCCATACATTAGAGGTAGATGAAGCAGACACATTAGCATTGTGTGAGATATGGTGTTGCGATGTTCTCCTTCCCAGGATGTTATTATTATAAGTGCATAAGAATGTTATGTGTGTGTTTTATTGTTAGTTTGCCCATTATTTCCACATAAAAAAATATAAAGTCTTAAAAGCTAAATTCAGCCATTGTAGTCTATTAGAAAGAACAAGAATTAACATCCAACTCTTCTGGCGCTAGCTACAGTATACTACTAGAAATGGAGAGAGTTAGAATCTGTCGTCTTCTCTAACATGTTTTGGTACAGAAATAAAAGGCTGCCATACAATTACATTCAAACCATGTGTGAACAAACAAGCTGTAGGGCATTTTAGAAGGTTGCAGAATCGCACCCAATTTACATTTGTAAACGCTTTTTAAGTAACTAGGCATTTTTTAAATGTGCTTTCCATCAGACTGCCTTTTGTCCAGATCTTAGCATGGAGACTAGAGGATATTTCCCTGGAACCAGACTCTGTGTCTGAAATGGCACCCTTAATAAAATGCACTACTTTTGACCAGAGCCCTATGGGGGCCATTTGGGACGCCTCATGACTGTATCATTCTTACCTCATCTCTCTCTCTCCCTGCCTGGCCCTGGGCTGGGGATGGGAATGGGGAGGACGGTGACATCTGCTTGATAACTGTCGGGAATCGGAACGCTTTAATTACTGCCTCAGACAATGGAGCGTCGGAGCTCTGACACTTTCCTTTAGAACGTTCCCGGGACCATTGTGTTGTTAATCTGTCAGTGGGGACTAGGGGTTCTGTGTGTTTGTGAGTGTGTGTGCCTGCAGCGGTGAAGGGATTCAGCAGGGACTCACTCTGCTCGCGGGGTGAGCTCATTTGCATCATTATTATTTTTTGCTGTTTACTCTACGAACGTTGGCGGCCGTATATCTAGGGACAGGAAAAGCTTCCCCGACGATGCATGGACTTCTCGTCCAACTGACACACACACACACAATGGTATGGTGCATTCTTGGTTTGTGACACTGACCGTTTCAGCAAAGACACAGGGGCAGATATTGTAGGGCATCCTCAATGAATTAGGCCTAAATTACATGACATGTTTTTTTGTTGTCCTATGGGGGGAAAAAGTGTATTGCAGGTGTGTAGGACTTTGCAGGGCCTTATGGGTAAGTTGCATTAAACGAGTGCATTCCTTAGCTCGCCGAGTGAATTCTGACTACTTCCTTTGTTGGTGCACTTGTGGAAAATGGAGGTGATTTCCCGCAATAATGTAGTGTTTGTGAGCAGCCCTTCTGAAGCTTTTCCTGTTGCTAGATTGTGTCATTTGATGTAGCTAGTGGTAAACACTATTTAACGATGGAAGAAGCCTCTTTACGATAGTAGAGAGAGAGAGTTGTGCAAGGTCCAGGGGTAGCCCTTAACAATACCTCAGCTCTGTTTACATTATTGCAAAAATAGCGTTTATATCATCGGCACTCTCGCGCCAGTTTAATTCACATCGTAAAGAACAAAAGTAAAATTGTTCAAGTTTAATGACTTGGATGGGTCGTGTGTTTCGTATCTTACATGTATTAGGTTATATACTGTAATGTGCTCTGTTGCTCATTTTTTGAAAGACTCCAAGAAGGCGGTGTATTGTTATTTCTTACTGTCTGGAGTCGATATATCCAACTCCTTTAAATAATATTATATTTTAAATGTGATAGTGTTTATACTAATAATATAAATATACTTTTTGGGGGGGGGGAAGTTGAAATCCTTACCTAATGTGAATATTAAAGCCATAGACCTCTGGACTAACATGACTAGGTAGGTTAAATGAGCCTGCACGGGAGTCAACATTTCTCTGACTCATGACACAGGTCTATATTACTTTGTTTTACTTTTGTCGAGGAGAAATTGGAGAGGAGAAGAACGTGAAGATGGATGTATTTCAATTAGCTGCTAGACTTGGTGAAATGGCCCTCATGGTGTCGATTTATATTCTATATCCATATGAATGTCATTGAGCATCAGTGACCGGCTAAGCACCAGGGGACCTTGGAGAGTACTGAGGAGGCCCCTGTGACACCTTATGTCACTGAGGGGGGGAAAGAAAGACAAATCTGATACCGAAGACCTTTCCTCTCTCTTTCAATTATGGCAGCCCCCCCGCACCTCTCTGATTCAGAGGGGTTGGGTTAAATGCGGAGGACACATTTCAGTTGAATGTATTCAGTTGTACAACTTATCCCCCTTTCCCTTTCTCCAATCTACTGCTCTCTACGGCTTTCTGCAATTTCCCCCTATTTCTCTCTCTGCAATTTACCTCTCTCGCAGTTATCTCATCTTTCCATCTTTCTGCTATCTTCTTTAGCATGTATCAAGCCGTAGGCCTAGCAGATAGGCTACACAGACACACACGTGATGGATAGAGCGATGTTGTTGAAACACTAGAGGCTTCTCTGCTGGTACATCGGGCAACTGTGTATGTGGACACGGGCATGTGTGTGTGTGTGTGTGTGTGTGTGTGTGTGTGTGTGTGTGTGTGTCACCGTATACGATTGCTCATGGTAGGTCTGTTTCATTGTGTGTGTGTGAGAGTGAGTGTGTGCGCCACCCAGTGGCTTATGGTAGGCCCGTTCAAGTGTGTGCGTCTGGAAGCAACGCTAGAATTACTGATGCGTGACAATAAAATGCAGAGCATGAAATTAGCTGACGCTCCCAGCAAAATCACTACTGTTCCTTTCTTCTCTCTCTCTCGCCTCCCTTTGTTTTTAACATCTGACATTCAGTAATGTATTCATAGCTATTTGTTTGATTTTTCTACCCATCACAGTAAGAAAAAAGCCATTGCATTGTATATGACGAGTAAAGTCGACGTATAAAAAGAAATCCCGACAGCTGTGTAGGAAACAGGACGTTTCGTAAAGGCCAACAGATCATTTGTTCGATCGACATGGTGGGGTCTTTCTGTGTTGGTAATATTAATAATGCGAGAAATTACAGTGAAAACGTCTTTAGGCGCAAATATTGACATAATAACCGTATCGAGGCAAACTTGAAGTCACGCGATGATATGATGTGTGGTCCTCCCGCTACGCCTCGGGAAAACCTGGCCGTTTATTAGGCTACAGATGAAATACATTATGATGCACTTCACAGGGTGGTGATAGTGTACATTGATGAGCTTGATGCTCCTTTCCAATAAATCGAGGGTCTTATTTTGGTGACACGGTGATCGATGCTTGGCTGCCGTTTGACAAATAAAAAAATATTCTGAACTCGTCATGTAGACTAGCCTGTCCGCACAGCCTACCCGCACTGTATCTGCGAGCTGTTGGCTAGAACGCAGATGCCAAGACGGGAGTAGGCACATTTTAGCTATTTAATGCAACAGTTTGGGACAAAATGATCGGTAGAGTTGAAAATGCGATTTAAGTTCCCCAGCAACAAAACCACAAATTGTTGCTCAAATAGAAAGGGGAACTAACAAAGTGTCTGACAACAACCAAAAACTAAACAGGAGGGGTTTGGAAAGACACATGGGGGTGTCCACTGAAAGTTGACTAGCAACAACAACTTGGCCATAAGTCACCCACCATGAAGGCTGACTAAATTTGTCAAAAAAGAGGCAAACAGAAGAAAAACCCACACCAAACTTAGACAGGAAGCAAACAAAAAAGTGGAGCAAAACAAAACCGGAAGATAATATATTTGTCTGGAACTCAAATAGGGAGAGCTAACTAAAGGTATCGATCCTCCACCTCTCTCAAGACAACTGGAGCTTTGGTCCAGCCATTCTTGAATAGCACCATGGCCAGCACAGGTGAAACACCTTCCCTCTAACGAGATGACCAACCAGCACAAGTGTAATACAGACTGACTTACAAGGTGACGCCAATAGGTGAGGCCTACGTGCTAACGTCCAACCTTGAAATATAATATGGAAAAACCATAGCCTGTTTCACCTTCCCACTTAAGACAACAAATATACTGAAAAAAATATAAACAAAACATGTAAAGTGTTGGTCCCGAAGTTTCATGAGTTGAAATAATATATCCCAGAATTCTTTCATACGCGCAAAAAATGTATTTCTCTATAATGTCGTGCACAAATGTGAATCGTTCACAGGAGAGGCATTTGAACATAAACATTTATTTTTTATAGCTAGCTAAAAACGAACCATAACTTTTCTCTTTCTCTCTACCGCACCTGCTGTCTCGACCTCTGAATGCTCGGTTATGAAAAGCCAACTGACACTTTACTCCTGAGGTGCTGACCTGTTGCACCCTCTACAACCACTGTGAAATATTATTTGACTCTGCAGGTCATCTATGAACGTTTGAACATCTTGAAGAACAATCTGGCTTTAATGGCCATGTACGCTTATGATCTCCACCAGATACAGCCAGAAGAGGACTGGCCACCCCTCAGAGCCTGGTTCCTCTCTAGGTTTCTTCCTAAGTTCCTGCCTTTCTAGGGAGTTTTCCCTAGCCACCGTGCTTCTACATCTGCATTGCTTGCTGTTTGGGGTTTTAGGCTGGGTTTCTGTATTGCACTTTGACATCTGCTGATGTAAAAAGGGATTTCTAAATACATTTCATTGATTGATGGTTGCTTTTAATTGCCTGGTTTGCTATATTGACATATACTAAATGAATTAGTCCGCCAAGTTTGATGTCGGACGACAATAGAATGTTCACGATGTCACTGCGACACACTGTGCCGATAGACGTTGTATAAACCAGCCTTTAGTCTTGAAATCTTTGGTTGTTTAGAACACTACCATACTCACTCTGTTTAGCACATGGCCTCACGTGAATACTTAAAGATGTGGGGCTAAGGCTTAAGAGGGTGTGAATGATACTGAATGGGTGTAGACAAAGAGCTCTCCAGTAGTAGTACCAAAACATTCAAAGGCCATTTTCACAAAAGTGAGGTTACACGTTTATCAACTTTCAAAGCAGAATTGATTTCCCATTGTTCCTCAACGATAGTGTATGGTATATAATTTTGTAGTGCTGAGTCTTTACTTTTATCCAATGTAAAAAAACACAATTTCCAATTTAGCCATATAAGATTGAGCCGGTCTGTCACAAATTTGTTTACATCCCAGTTAGTGAACATGTCTCCTTTGCCACGATAATCCATCCACCTGTGGCATATCAAGAAGATGATTAAACAGCACGATCATTACGCAGGTAGACCTCGTGCTGGGGACAATAAAAGGCACTCTAAAATGTGCAGTTTTGTTACACAACACAATGCCACAGATGTTTTGAGGGAGCGTGCAATTGGAATGCTGACTGCAGGAATGTCCACCAGAGCTGTTGCCAGAGAATTGAATGTTAATTTCTCTACCATAACCCAATGTCACTTTAGAGAATTTGTCAGTACGTCTACGACGGCCCAGGACCTCCACATCCGGAGTATTTCTGTCTGTAATAATTCCGTTTTTGTGGGGAAAACTCATTCTGATAGGCTGGGCCTGGCTCCCCAGTGGGTGGACCCCAGTGGTCCACCCAATAGTAGCTATTTCTTGTCGTTCACCAAAACTGTTTGTAACACGCGATTGCATTTAGAATTTGCTCAGTGAACGAATGGTCTTCTTAAAGCACATCTTTTTACTCAAGCTGCAATCAGCTGAGGAGCAGCAGGAGAAATCCCACTCAAAATAGTCTGTATGCTGTGCACGTGTAGTTGTGTTGGATAAATAAGATGCATGACGACTAACAAAAATACAACCAGGCCAATTTCATTTAAATTATGCAAATGTTCCTATAGACCGATAAGCATGACGGTCAAATTTATTTCCATCGACTGATATTTCCATCAATTAATAAAAAACATTATTTTGCAATGGGAATTTTTTTCTCCGGCAGTTTGGCCGGCAATTTTACTAGATGGTCTGCTGTGAGCTGAGTAACGAGCAAATCATCAGCATCCTAATAATGAATAGACCTTGTTCATTCTCCACTAATCTCTCACACCACAGACCACACAAACACACACACGCACAGACCACACACACACACACACACACACACACACACACACACACACAGCGTCCAATAATAAATAAGCCTTGTTCATACTAATCACAGTCATGTAACGTGTGTGTGTGTGTGGCAGCAAAAAATCAATTACTGCTCTAGCCCCTACCCACACAAGCCCAGAACTGCTCTTGTCTGAACGGAGGGGTGAGACCAACCCTCCAAGCTCCTATGTAGGACTCCCCATAGAATTAGAAGGATTTTTTCATTTCTATGCTTGGCCCTAAGCATATTGTTTCATGTTTAAATAAGGTTTTTATCCTTGTGAATATTTAGGCTATAAGTGTCTGTGCATGCACCTGTTTATCCTATACTGTATCTTCATACAGTTGAGGTCTGGCATTGTGCCATTATTAATCTACTATCTGCCCATGTTTCCCTGCCGGACCCCAGTAGTCTGCAGCACAAAGAAGCAGGATTCCTAGTAAACCATTTACCATCAGTGCCTAATGGTATCTGAAGGCTGGTTGATGGACCCAAGGCAGATTGAACCAGGCCCCAGGGTCAACCCTTTAATTACAGGCCTCTACAGGGCCATCTACACATATACAAACCTAGGGATGTATGCACATGGGAACACACACACACACACACACACACACACACACACACACACACAGTCTTACCTAAGCTTGCAGGCAGACAAAGAGAGAGGACGTCTATAGCAGGTGGACCCAGAGACATCCTGCTGTTTAAATGAGCGAGGACAGGTATTCAGGCTCTGCACCTGCACACGGCTGCTTGTCTACAATATGTCTACCTCCCTGGTACAGGCCGAGTGGTCCGAATGCCTGCCAGGTTCACTAGACTAAAGAAGCTATGATAAGGTCGAGCAACATACGGTGGGAAAGAGAAGGGGAGAACAACTTTGCGAGACTGAGGAAGAGCGAAGGGGTGTAGTGCGGAGAGAGGGAGATGAGACGATGAGAAAGGGAGAGGGAGCAGATGAGAGGTATAACCTTCTCAGCTCTTCCTGAGCTCCCTCTCTGCCTCTCTCTGACTCTTTCTATGCCTGTTTCTGTCTCTCTCTTCCTCTGTTTCTCTCTGCCTCTCTCTTTCTATGCCTCTGTGCCTCTCTCTCTTTCTATGCTTCTCTCTCTGTGTCTCTCTCTCTGTGTCTCTCTCTGTCTCTGTTTCTTTTTCTGCCTCTCTCTGTCTCTCTCGCTCTGGCCTGTCTCGCTCTCACTCTTTGTCTCCCGTCTCTGTCAGACCCTATAGACACTCGAAGAGAAAGTCCATTAGTCTCTCCTCATTAGGGGGACGTGCGATCATTAAGTACAGTCGACGCTCTTCCATTGTCATCGGACAGCAGCGCTACTGATACACTACATCCTGTATTGTCATCCATCCCTCATCCCGCTGTCTCTTAATAGGACGTGTCGTTTCAATGTCACCCGACGCATCGCCCGTAAGGAATTGTCGAACAGTAGCCGTCAATGCTATGCCTCCTGGTTACAAATCCTCATGGTAGTAATGTATCGGTCCTCAAAGCACTTTGTGATGTAAGAGGAGGGGTGGTTAAAACCCAAATGAGAAGACGAGAACACATTCCTCTTCTTGTGTTTAAAGCATCAGTCATCGATACTGAAGTTCCCACTTGGTCCCACTGGTTATTTCTTGAGGATCCGATCTCCAGACACAGCGGAGCAGCCTCCACCTAAAACCCTTGAAGCCCGAACTGAAAGGAACGGCTTGTCGGCTATTGAGCCTGTTGCGTAATTAATGGCAACACTGAGAGGGGCCTGTGTCTCGGCGCTCTCTTCCAATTGTAGGCAATTGATCTTCAAAGCCAATGCAAACAAAGGAATATCCTGAGTCTTTGACTGTGTTTGTGTGTGATATGATGAATAGATGTGAGTGTTTGTCTGTGACTGTGTGTGGGTCTCCTCTCTGTTATAGTCAATGAACTCCAGTCTAGTTGTTAGTGCTGGCTCCTCTGACCTCGTATCCTCTCTATCTGATCACACCTTACACCTAGCCAACACAGCTGAACTTCAGACATTTCTATTTACATTTTACATTTGAGTTATTTAGCAGACGGGATCCAGAGCGACTTACAGGAGCAATTATGGTTAAGTGCCTTGCTCAAGGGCACATCAACATATTTTTCACCTAGTCGGCTCGGGATTGGAACCAGCAACCTTTTCGGTTACTGGTCCAACACGCTTAACTGCTAGGCTCTCACTCCTTAGCCTAGCCCTCACTCCCTGTATTACCACACAGCATTATGACATGGCTCCACCAAGGGCCTCTTGGGCCTATACTGTAGTACCACACAGCATTATGACATGGCTCCACCAGGGGCCTCGTGGCCCTATACTGTAGTACCACACAGCTCAAAGACAGAAGTACATACATTATTTCATGACTCCCACCAGGGACCTCGTGGCCCTATACTGTAGTACGACACAGCATTATGACATGGCTCCACCAGGGGCCTCGTGGCCCTATACTGTAGTCCCACACAGCATTATGACATGGCTCCACCAGGGGCCTCTTGGCCCTATACTGTAGTACCACACAGCATTATGACATGGCTCCACCAGGGGCCTCGTGGCCCTATACTGTAGTACCGCACAGCATTATGACATGGCTCCACCAGGGGCCTCGTGGCCCTATACTGTAGTACCACACAGCATTATGACATGGCTCCACCAGGGGCCTCGTGGCCCTATACTGTAGTACCACACAGCATTATGACATGGCTCCACCAGGGGCCTCGTGGCCCTATACTGTAGTACCACACAGCATTATGACATGGCTCCACCAGGGGCCTCGTGGCCCTATACTGTAGTACCACACAGCATTATGACATGGCTCCACCAGGGGCCTCGTGGCCCTATACTGTAGTACCACACAGCATTATGACATGGCTCCACCAGGGGCCTCGTGGCCCTATACTGTAGTACCACACAGCATTATGACATGGCTCCACCAGGGACCTCGTGGCCCTATACTGTAGTACCACACAGCATTATGACATGGCTCCACCAGGGGCCTCGTGGCCCTATACTGTAGTACCAGCCAGCATTATGACATGGCTCCACCAGGGGCCTCGTGGCCCTATACTGTAGTACCACACAGCATTATGACATGGCTCCACCAGGGGCCTCGTGGCCCTATACTGTAGTACCACACAGCATTATGACATGGCTCCACCAGGGACCTCGTGGCCCTATACTGTAGTACCACACAGCATTATGACATGGCTCCACCAGGGGCCTCGTGGCCCTATACTGTAGTACCAGCCAGCATTATGACATGGCTCCACCAGGGGCCTCGTGGCCCTATACTGTAGTACCACACAGCATTATGACATGGCTCCACCAGGGGCCTCGTGGCCCTATACTGTAGTACCACACAGCATTATGACATGGCTCCACCAGGGACCTCGTGGCCCTATACTGTAGTACCACACAGCATTATGACATGGCTCCACCAGGGGCCTCGTGGCCCTATACTGTAGTACCACACAGCATTATGACATGGCTCCACCAGCGGCCTCGTGGCCCTATACTGTAGTACCACACAGCATTATGACATGGCTCCACCAGGGGCCTCGTGGCCCTATACTGTAGTACCAGCCAGCATTATGACATGGCTCCACCAGGGGCCTCGTGGCCCTATACTGTAGTACCACACAGCATTATGACATGGCTCCACCAGGGGCCTCGTGGCCCTATACTGTAGTACCACACAGCATTATGACATGGCTCCACCAGGGGCCTCGTGGCCCTATACTGTAGTACCACACAGCATTATGACATGGCTCCACCAGGGGCCTCGTGGCCCTATACTGTAGTACCACACAGCAGTATACCATGGCTCCACCAGGGGCCCCACATCTTCTCCACAGACACCATTCTTATCTGTATGGTGTCCCCTTTGGCCCCCCACCCTTTCTCCCTTTGGCTCCTGTCCCTCTGTCTGTTTCTTGAATACAAAAATAAGTCACATAATAAGCTGTTTTATATTAATGGAGTCACACAGATATAATATTTTCAGTGAAGTACAGAGCAGGACAAAACAACAGCTTGAAGAGAAGTACCACCCCGTGTGTTTTCTACTTGGAACTGTTCTGTATCAGTTTGCGGTAAAGTTACTCAGAACTTTCATTTATTTTCTCAAAATATACAAAGAGATTTCACAAAAAGTATTTGTCAAATTCAGATGGTGACGATGTTATGAAATCCCAAGAATTCACTTTCTCAGAATCAAATATCCTATATATCTGTACTGGCCACTACAGTACAAAGAATGAGGAAGTGGACTAGGTCTCCATTTTAAATGTTCACTCACGCTCCCACACATTAGTAGTCACAAGATAAAAAATAAAAAAAACATTTGGACCTTTTTTGTCAAGGCTTTGGGTGTTTGATCAATAAAAGAAGAGTCAAAAGCACTTGTGTGTTTGGTTAAATCATTAAACAATTTACACACACACACCATTCTCCCATTGTGTGACACACAGATTATATTGAAGCTCTGGAGCATTAATCCACACCGGCTTGGCTCCTGGTCTGTTTGACATAGAAAGACTGCATTAGACATCATTGATTAGCCATCTTGCCTCGGGGGCCACAGGCAGCGCGAGACAGATTTAAACATCACTTTAGCTGAGTGTTGTGGTGGGCTAACGACAGAGCAGGACTAGGGAGAGCTCGGAGGTCTTCAATGTAACACGACAGAGCAAGGGTTTTAAACTGCTGTATAGATGACTCAAGGTCCCGGTTTAGGGCCTCTTCAGTTGATGTGAACATTTGATCATTAAATTTTTTTAAATTTAGCCTTAATTTATCCAGGAAGAGCCCGTTGAGACCCAGCGTCTCTTTCAAGGGAGACCTGGCCAAGAAGGCAGCAACAATCAAAACATAGAACAATACAACCTCATGATCCAGCCTTAGTATTAGACACAGTGCACATATGTGTAAATCTCTGGCTGTCTAAGGTGTGTGTGTGTTGGGTCTGTGGTAACCCCTTGTGGCTCATGTTAGTGCTCTGGCTGTGATGAACATTGATAATGACCCTGTAGAATCCTGATAGTGTTTTCGCACTGATCCTCTAATGGTGTGTGTGTGCTAATGTCTGCAGTTATTATCATCCCTGTCACACACACAGCTCTGCTATTGGGAGAGGGAGAGAGCTGCGAATAGCTGCGAGGGGGGGAGAGAGCTGGGAGAATAGCTGCGAGGGGGAGGGAGAGCTGCGAGAATAGCTGCGAGGGGGAGAGAGAGCTGAGAGGGGGAGAGTTACGAGAATAGCTGCGAGTGGGGGGAGAGAGCTGCGAGGGGGAGTTACGAGAATAGCTGCGAGTGGGGGGAGAGAGCTGCGAGGGAGTTACGAGAAAAGCTGCGAGGGGGAGAGAGATCTGAGAGAATAGCTGTGAGGGGGAGATCTGAGAGAATAGCTGTGAGGGGGAGAGATCTGAGAGAATAGCTGTGAGGGGGAGAGATCTGAGAGAATAGCTGCGAGGGGGAGAGAGATCTGAGAGAATAGCTGCGAGGGGGGGAGAGAGCTGGGAGAATAGCTGCGAGGGGGAGGGAGAGCTGCGAGAATAGCTGCGAGGGGGAGAGAGAGCTGAGAGGGGGAGAGTTACGAGAATAGCTGCGAGTGGGGGGAGAGAGCTGCGAGGGGGAGTTACGAGAATAGCTGCGAGTGGGGGGAGAGAGCTGCGAGGGAGTTACGAGAAAAGCTGCGAGGGGGAGAGAGATCTGAGAGAATAGCTGCGAGGGGGAGATCTGAGAGAATAGCTGCGAGGGGGAGAGATCTGAGAGAATAGCTGCGAGGGGGAGAGAGAGCTGAGAGAATAGCTGCGAGGGGGAGAGCTGCGAGGGGGAGGGAGAGCTGCGAGAATAGCTGTGAGGGGGAGAGAGAGCTGAGAGGGGGAGAGAGAGCTGCGAGGGGGAGAGAGAGCTGAGAGGGGGAGAGAGAGCTGAGAGGGGGAGAGAGAGCTGCGAGGGGGAGAGAGAGCTGCGAGGGGGAGAGAGAGCTGCGAGGGGGAGAGAGAGCTGCGAGGGGGAGAGAGAGCTGCGAGGGGGAGAGAGAGCTGCGAGGGGGAGAGAGAGCTGCGAGGGGGAGAGAGAGCTGCGAGGGGGAGAGAGAGCTGCGAGGGGGAGAGTTACGAGAATAGCTGCGAGGGGGAGAGTTACGAGAATAGCTGCGAGGGGGAGAGTTACGAGAATAGCTGCGAGGGGGAGAGTTACGAGAATAGCTGCGAGGGGGAGAGTTACGAGAATAGCTGCGAGGGGGAGAGTTACGAGAATAGCTGCGAGGGGGAGAGTTACGAGAATAGCTGCGAGGGGGAGAGTTACGAGAATAGCTGCGAGGGGGAGAGTTACGAGAATAGCTGCGAGGGGGAGAGTTACGAGAATAGCTGCGAGGGGGAGAGTTACGAGAATAGCTGCGAGGGGGAGAGTTACGAGAATAGCTGCGAGGGGGAGAGTTACGAGAATAGCTGCGAGGGGGGGGGAGAGTTACGAGAATAGCTGCGAGGGGGGGGGAGAGTTACGAGAATAGCTGCGAGGGGGGGGGAGAGTTACGAGAATAGCTGCGAGGGGGGGGGAGAGTTACGAGAATAGCTGCGAGGGGGGGGGGAGAGCTGCGAGAATAGCTGCGAGGGGGGGAGAGAGCTGCGAGAATAGCTGCGAGGGGGGGAGAGAGCTGCGAGAATAGCTGCGAGGGGGGGAGAGAGCTGCGAGAATAGCTGCGAGGGGGGGAGAGAGCTGCGAGAATAGCTGCGAGGGGGAGAGAGAGCTGCGAGAATAGCTGCGAGGGGGAGAGAGCTGCGAGAATAGCTGCGAGGGGGAGAGGGAGCTGCGAGGGGGAGGGAGAGCTACGAGAATAGCTGCGAGGGGGAGAGAGAGCTGCGAGGGGGAGTTACGAGAATAGCTGCGAGGGGGAGAGAGTGCTGCGAGAATAGCTGCGAGGGGGAGAGAGTGCTGCGAGAATAGCTGCGAGGGGGAGAGAGAGCTGCGAGAATAGCTGCGAGGGGGAGAGAGAGCTGCGAGAATAGCTGCGAGGGGGAGAGAGAGCTGCGAGAATAGCTGCGAGGGGGAGAGAGAGCTGCGAGGGAGTTGCGATCTGAGAATAGCTGCGAGGGGGAGAGAGCTGCGAGAATAGCTGCGAGGGGGAGAGAGCTGCGAGGGAGTTGCGATCTGAGAATAGCTGCGAGGGGGAGAGATCTGAGAGAATAGCTGCGAGGGGGGGAGAGAGCTGAGAATAGCTGCGAGGGGGAGAGAGAGCTGCGAGGGGGAGGGAGAGCTACGAGAATAGCTGTGAGGGGGAGAGAGAGCTGCGAGGGGGAGCTACGAGAATAGCTGCGAGGGGGAGAGAGAGCTGCGAGGGAGTTGCGATCTGAGAATAGCTGCGAGGGGGAGAGATCTGAGAATAGCTGCGAGGGGGAGAGAGAGCTGAGAATAGCTGCGAGGGGGATAGAGAGCTGCGAGGGGGAGGGAGAGCTACGAGAATAGCTGTGAGGGGGAGAGAGCTGCGAGGGGGAGCTGCGAGAATAGCTGCGAGGGGGAGAGAGCTGCGAGAATAGCTGCGAGGGGGAGAGAGCTGCGAGAATAGCTGCGAGGGGGAGAGAGCTGCGAGAATAGCTGCGAGGGGGAGAGGAATGGAGAGCGAAATGTAGGGATAAAGAGGGAGTGAGGGGACTGGGGTTAGTTGAGGGGCAGAGGGAGACTGAAATGGATGGAGTGGGCTAGAGAAAAATATGGAGGGAAGAAGAGAGGAAGTGAGGGGGCTGGGGATAGCTTACAGTGAGAAGCTGAGGGGGAGAGAGAAATGGAGGTATAGAGGTAAAGACAGATAAATGGAGAGAGGGAGTGAGGGGGCTGGCGATGGGTATAGCTAGGAAGCAGGAGCATGGGGACACTTTCTGTGTGTGGGTATGTGTGTTTGCATAGCATGTTGAGGATGTGCTAATATTGGACACCCCTCTTTTGAGAGTGGGCCATAGCCTTGGCTCCCTGAGCGGCGCTGTCTTCACGCCCCATAAGAATCTACAACGCCATGATGATGGCATTCTGTTACACTGCCACCAGTGGGGAAGAGAATTAACTGCAGTGACTGAAATAGGAGAGGGGAGATGGAGAAGGCGAGAGAGACTGAGAGGGGGTTTGTGTGTGTGGTGCCAGGGTAAGGCTGGAGGGGTGACAGGTGGCACAGTTTTTCCCTAGAGGATAAACCAGTGGAGGGGAAAATTCAACCTCCTTCCTCTCCTCCTATCTCATTTTCCCTCCTCCCCTATCCGATCTCTCTCCTCATATACCCCTTCTCATCCTTCTTTTCATTGACAATGTTTCCTTCCCTCCTTTCTCCTTCAGGCCCTGTTCCATACTATCACCAACTCCTTTCGTTTCAAATCGTCCCCTTTTCCTTTTCACACTTTTCTTTTTTTATTCCACCTCTCCTTTCTTCTCTCCTTCCCCTCTTTCCTCAGTAGCTCACTCAGTGGAGTGTGGAGTGTTTGGGGGTGAAACAGCCCATGTTTGGTTTGGCTCCACGGTGAAGTGAACGGTCTCCTCATGGGCTGACTGTGTAATTATCTGGGAGCTATACAGAAAGACTCATGTGAAGACCAAATTACAGCAGAGGAACTTGTTGATGCAATTAAAGCCTTTAAGTCCCGGAAAACTCCAGGGCTGGATGGCATACCAGATGAGGTATACCAAACCTTTTTTGATGTACCCAGAGGACCGTTATTATCATGTTTTAACCTCTCCTATAAAAATGGTAGATTATCCAATACTGAACAAGAAGGTCTGATTTCATTATTACTGAAACAGGACCCAAGTGGTAAATATAAAGATCAAGGCCAATTCTAGCAGTGCTTAGATTTAAAAAGGTAATGTTGGATATTATTGATCCGAATCAGATAGGTTTTTTACAAGGACGATACATGCAGTTTGCATCACATCCGGCCGTGATTGGGAGTCCCATAGGGCGGCGAACAATTGGCCCAGCGTCGTCCGGTTTTGGCCGGGTTAGGCCGTCATTATAAATAAGAATTTGTTCTTAACTGACTTGCCTAGTTAAATAAAGGTTCAAAATAAATGTAAAAATCTACATTGCAGATAATATGAGATGAGCACTGGAAATGAAAATCTGGGAAACCAGGCCTGGTATTCATAGCTGACTTTGAAAAGGTTTAACGTACGACTGGAATTTATATATAAATGCCTGGAATGTTTCAATTTTGGAGAATCACTTATACAATGGGTTAAAGTTATGTATAGTAACCCTAGGTATGAACTGGTCAATAATGACTACTTCTCAGAAAGTAATAAACTGCCAAGAGGCGTAAAACAAGGTTGTCCACTATCGGCATATCTATTTATTATGGCCATCGAAATGTTAGCTATTAAAATCAGATCCAACAATTAGTATCAAGGGCCTAGAAATCCAGGGCTTAAAAACAAATGTCATTATTCATGTTTTCATTTAAATCCACAATTAGAATCCCTCCACAGCCTCATAGATGATCTAGATACTTTTTCTAACCTTTCTCGATTACAATCAAATTATGGTGTGTGTACTATATTACATATTGGATCACAAAAATATACCACTTTTACATTACCGTGTAGTCTACCAATAAAATGGTCTACCGGTGAAGTGAACATACTTAGAGTGGGGAGAAGATGTATTTGATACACTGCCGATTTTGCAGGTTTTCCTACTTACAAAGCATGTAGAGGTCTGTAATTTTTATCATGGGTACACTTCAACTGTGGGAGACGGAATCTAAAACCAAAATCCAGAAAATCACATTGTATGATTTTTAAGTAATTAATTTGCATTGTATTGCATGACATAAGTATTTGATACATCAGAAAAGCAGACCTTAATATTTGGTACAGAAACCTTTGTTTGCAATTACAGAGATCATACGTTTCCTGTAGTTCTTGACCAGGTTTGCACACACTGCAGCAGGGATTTTGGCCCACTCCTCCATACAGACCTTCTCCAGATCCTTCAGGTTTCGGGGCTGTTGCTGGGCAATACGGACTTTCAGCTCCCTCCAAAGATTTTCTATTGGGTTCAGGTCTGGAGACTGGCTAGGCCACTCCAGGACCTTGAGATGCTTCTTACAGAGCCACTCCTTAGTTGCCCTGGCTGTGTGTTTCGGGTTGTTGTCCTGCTGGAAGACCCAGCCACGACCCATCTTCAATGCTCTTACTGAGGGAAGGAGGTTGTTGGCCAAGATCTCGCGAAACATGGCCCCATCCATCCTCCCCTCAATACGGTGCAGTCGTCCTGTCCCCTTTGCAGAAAAGCATTCCCAAAGAATGATGTTTCCACCTCCATGCTTCACGGTTGGGATGGTGTTCTTGGGGTTGTACTCATCCTTCTTCTTCCTCCAAACACGGCGAGTGGAGTTTAGACCAAAAAGCTCTATTTTTGTCTCATCAGACCACATGACCTTCTCCCATTCCTCCTCTGGATCATCCAGATGGTCATTGGCAAACTTCAGACGGGCCTGGACATGCGCTGGCTTGAGCAGGGGGACCTTGCGTGCGCTGCAGGATTTTAATCCATGACGGCGTAGTGTGTTACTAATGGTTTTCTTTGAGACTGTGGTCCCAGCTCTCTTCAGGTCATTGACCAGGTCCTGGCGTGTAGTTCTGGGCTAATCCCTCACCTTCCTCATGATCATTGATGCCCCACAAGGTGAGAGTTGCATGGATCCCCAGACCGAGGGTGATTGACCGTCATCTTGAACTTCTTCCATTTTCTAATAATTGCGCCAACAGTTGTTGCCTTCTCCCCAAGCTGCTTGCCTATTGTCCTGTAGCCCATCCCAGCCTTGTGCAGGACTACAATTTTATCCCTGATGTCCTTACACAGCTCTCTGGTCTTGGCCATTGTGGAGAGGTTGGAGTCTGTTTGATTGAGTGTGTGGACAGGTGGCTTTTATACAGGTAACGAGTTCAAACAGGTGCAGTTAATACAGGTAATGAGTGGAGAACAGGAAGGCTTCTTAAAGAAAAACTAACAGGTCTGTGAGAGCCGGAATTCTTACTGGTTGGTAGGTGATCAAATACTTATGTCATGCAGTAAAATGCAAATTAATTTCTTAATAATCATACAATGTGATTTTCTGGATTTGTTTCAGATTCCGTCTCTCACAGTTGAAGTGTACCTATGATAAAAAATTACAGACCTCTACATGCTTTGTAAGTAGGAAAACCTGCAAAATCGGCAGTATAAAATACTTGTTCTCCCCACTGTACATATGAGATGAGTAATGTAGGGTATGTAAACATTATATAAAGTGGCATTGTTTAAAGTGGCTAGTGATACATTTATTACATACATTTGTCCATTATTAAAGTGGCTAGAGTTGAGTCAGTATGTTGGTAGCAGCCACTCAATGTTAGTGATGGCTGTTTAACAGTCTGATGGCCTTGAGATAGAAGCTGTTTTTCAGTCTCTCGGTCCCCGCTGTGATGCACCTGTACTGACCTCGCCTTCTGGATGAAAGCGGGGTGAACAGGCCATGGCTCGGGTGGTTGTTGTCCTTGATGATCTTTTTGGCCTTCCTGTGACATCGGGTGGTGTAGGTGTCCTGGAGGGCAGGTAGTTTGCCCCCGGTGATGCGTTGTGCATACCTCACTACCCTCTGGAGAGCCTTACGGTTGTGGGCGGAGCAGTTGCTATACCAGGCGGTGATACAGCCCGACAGGATGCTCTCGATTGTGCATCTGTAAAGGTTTGTGAGTGTTTTTGGGGACAAGCCATTTCTTCAGCCTCCTGAGGTTGAAGAGGCGCTGCTGCGCCTTCTTCACCATGCTGTCTGTGTGGGTGGACCATTTTAGTTTGTCCGTGATGTGTACGCCGAGGAACTTAACTTTCCACCTTCTCCACTACTATCCTGTCGATGTGGATAAAGGGCTGCTCCCTCTGCTGTTTCCTGAAGTCCACGATCATCTCCTTTTTTTTTATTGACATTGAGTGTGATGTTATTTTTCTGACACCACACTCCGAGGGCCCTCACCTCACCTGTAGGCTGTCTCGTTGTTGTTGGTAATCAAGCCTACCACCGTAGTGTCGTCTGCAAACTTGATGATTGAGTTGGAAACGTGAGAGGGCTGAGAACAGCCCTGCGAACAGGAGAGGGCTGAGAAAGCACCCTTGTGGGGCCCCAGTATTGAGGATCAGCGGGGTGAAGATGTTGTTACCTACCCTCACCACCTGGGGGGCGGCCCGTCAGGAAGTCCAGGACCCAGTTGCACAGGGCTGGGTCGAGACCCAGGGCTTAATGACGAGTTTGGAGGGTGCTATGGTGTTGAATGCTGAGCTGTAGTCGATGAACAGCATTCTTACATAGGTATTCCTCTTGTCCAGATGGGTTAGGGCAGTGTGATTGCGATTGCTTCGTCTGTGGACGTATTGGGGCGGTAAGCAAATTGGAGTGGATCTAGGGTGTCAGGTAGGGTGGAGGTGATATGGTCTTTGACGTCTCTCAAAGCACTTCATGATGACGGAAGTGAGTGCTACGGGGCGGTAGTCATTTAGCTCAGTTACCTTAGCTTTCTTGGGAACATGAACAATGGTGGCCCTCTTGAAGCATGTGGGAACAGCAGACTGGGATAAGGATTGGTTGAATATGTCCGTAAACAACCCAGCCAGCTGGTCTGCACATTCTCTGAGGACGCGGCCGGGGATGCTGTCTGGGCCTGCAGCCTTGCGAGGGTTAACACGTTTAAATGTTTTACTCACGTCGGCTGCAGTGAAGGAGAGTCCGCAGGTTTTGGTAGTGGGCTGTGTCAGTGGCACTGTATTGTCCTCAAAGCGAGCAAAGAAGTTGTTTTAGTTTGTCTGGGAGCAAGACATTGTAGTACGCGATGGGGCTGGTTTTTCTTTTGTAGTCCGTGATTGACTGTAGACCCTGCCACATACCTCTCGTGTCTGAGCCGTTGAATTGCAACTCTACTTTGTCTCTATACTGACGCTTAGCTTGTCTGATTGCCTTGCGGAGGGAATTGCTACACTGTTTGTATTCGGTCATGTTTCCGGTCACCTTGCCCTGATTCAAAGCAGTGGTTCACGCTTTCAGTTTTGCGCGAATGCTGCCATCAATCCACGGTTTCTGGTTGGGGAAGGTTTTAATAGACGCTGTGGGTACATCACCACCGATGCACTTGCTAATGAACTCGCTCACCGAATCAGCGTGTTCATCAATGTTGTTGTTCGACGCTATGCGGAACATATCCCAGTCCACGTGATCGAAGCAATCTTGAAGCGTGGAATCAGATTGGTCGGACCAGCGTTGAACAGACCTGAGCACGGGTGCTTCCTGTTTTAGTTTCTGTCTATAGGCTGGCTGCAACAAAATGGAGTCGTGGTCAGCTTTTCCGAAAGAAGGGCGGGGAAGGGCTTTATATGCGTCGCGGAAGTGAGAATAACAATGATCCAGGGTTTTGCCAGCCCGGGTCGCGCAATCGATATGCTGGTAAAATTTAGGGAGCCTTGTTTTCAGATTAGCCTTGTTAAAATCCCCAGCTACAATAGATGCAGCCTCAGGATACGTGGTTTCCAGTTTACATAGAGTCAAATTAAGTTATTTCAGGGCCGTCTGTGTCTGCTTGGGGGGAATATACACAACTGTGATTATAATCGAAGAGAATTCTCTTGGTAGATAATGCGGTTGGCATTTGATTGTAAGGAATTCTAAGTCAGGGGAACAAAAGGACTTGAGTTCCCGTATGTTGTTATGATCACACCACGTCTCATTAATCATAAGGCATACACCCCCGCCCTTCTTCTTACCAGAGAGATGCTTGATTCTGGCGGCGCGATGCGTGAAGAAACCAGGTGTCTGTACCGACTCCGATAGCGTGTCTCGAATGAGCCATGTTTCCGTGAAACAAAGAACGTTACAGTCTCTGATGTCTCTCTGGAAGGCAACCCTTGCTCGGATTTAGTCTACCTTGTTGTCAAGAGACTGGACATTGGCTAGTAGTATGCTCGGGATCGGTGCGCAATGTGCACGCCTACGGAGCCTGACAAGTTTACCGCTCCGTCTGCCCCTTCTGCGGCACCGTTGTTTTGGGTTACCGGCTGGGAACCTATCCATTGTTCTGGGTGGAGGACCAAACAGAGGATCCGCTTCGGGAAAGTCGTATTCCTGGTCGTAATGTTGGTGAGTTGCCGTTGCTCTTATAGTTCCTCCCGACTGTATGTAATAAAACCTAAGATTTCCTGGGGTAACAATGTTAGAAATAACACACAAAAAAAACTAAATACTACATAGTTTCCTAGGAACGCGAAGCAAGGCGGCCATCTCTGTCGGCGCCGGACCATACTCCTTTACAGCGTTCCAACGGGTTGAGCCACCCAAAAGGTGGCTCCATCTGTGACATTTCAAGCTAGCTTTGGAGTTTTTTTGTTTAAAATGTCTTATCGTTGTTGCATTGTCGAGAAGGAAACGGCAAGTGATCGTTTCGTATACCATGCGTATCCTGTATATATGACTATTAAAACTGGAAACTTGAGTGAGCTTACTGTATGTTCTTAACTCCGTTACAATAGGCTAGCTGATGGCTGATGCTAGCAGATGGAAAGGCTAATGCTAATTGATGACTGGTAGCTGATGCTAGCTGATGGCTAGTGCTCCAGTGGTTGATGTCTAATGCTAGCTGGCAGCCATATAGCCACATCTGAGTGGCTGAAGGGGAAGTCATATAATGAAGTGAGCCTCTGTTCCCAGATGGTGCTGATGTGGAGTGGTCCCCTGACGGTTAAGGGGGTTACAGAGGGGTACAGGGGGGTGCAGGAAGAGCCTGTGTGTTTTTGGCAGGGCAGCGGGGATAAAGGGAGCTCATTTCACACCCCTTTATTTGCACAGGTCCCAGGAGAGTGACATTATCAACTCCACCGGCTGGTTCACACACGCATGGAAATCACATTACACTTAACAGCCCTTCAGATGCAACAATGTGCTTGAGAGATAATGCTGAACGTGTGTGTTTTTGTATTTGGCATCTATTCCCATGCCCTGTTGGTACAAAACGGAGTCTGTTTTGATAACGATGATGGCGTTCATGACACTGACGCTGACAATGACGACGTTGACTGTGATGACCTTGACTTATGGCCATGATGTTGATGATTACGACGATGACAATGAAATGGAGGACGATGATGAGTCGTCAACCATTATTCCAATGACATGTGTGCCCTCCCCCCCCTGCAGGTGCACCGTCGGTCAGCTGAGAGACTGCGTAACCTGTGCTGCGCCAACCGAGGCACCTTCATCAAGGTGGGTCAACACCTGGGAGCCCTTGACTACCTCCTACCTGAGGAGTACACCTCCACCCTCAAAGTCCTGCACAGCAGAGCACCGCAGAGCTCTATGGAGGAGATTCAGCAGGTCATCAGAGAAGACCTGGGGAAGGAGGTAGGCCTGGGGGGCGGGTGGGCTCCGGCATGTGTGGTAGATCCTGGAGTAGATGTGTGTGTATGTTTATTGATTGTGGATATGGGGACAGTGTAGTTTTTCAGCTTTGTTTAGCATTTTATCCCACTATGAACTAAACCAGTGGGAATATTGTCTGGTGAAAAGCTTGGTAAATCAGGCTCTTGGTTCTGAAAGCACATTGGTTCTAAATAAGAACTGTTGGTTCCAGAAGCGTTTTGGTTATACTGTAGATGGGTCTTGTGTCTGTTTTGTTATGACAGGCTTTTAGACTGTGTCTGAGACGAGGTAATTGTTCTGTTATTTGGGCACGACTTTCCTTGGTCCCTCTGTCACTTTCTGATCTCGGTGTGCGCGCGTGTGTGTGTGCGATTGTTAGATGGTCCTGTCATGGTTAGTTGGGTTCACTGCAGCAGCCAAATTATCCCTCAGTCTCTCCTTTCTTTTCTACTCCTCCATCTCTCTCTATCCACGCACGCATGCGCACCTCTGTTTACGACGGAGTTGTCAGTTGAAAGCCAAAGCTGTTTCCCACGTCCCCTGGCTCTATTTAGATCAGGCATTATTGATCGCACAGAGAGGTGTAGCTTGGAGGCAGACAGACAGGTAGTGTTTCTCTCTTACAGCAAAACACTGATCCTGGACCTGCTCCTAGAGATACTACCAGACTAGTCTTCCAGAGAAATGTATTTTAGTTAATTGGACATTTTTAAAACTAAATTCAAGATGGAAGGGAAATAGAAGACAACGTAGAGAAGTTGGTTTTGGAAAGCTGCTGTCCAATGAATGAGTCTGATTGCAGATAATTGATCCTGTGATGGCATCATCCAGCCAGAGGCACTGTACTAAAGACTTAAGCAGACTTCTGCTTAACATTTAAAGGCTGCCAGGCTTAACTTAATTTGTCCTGAGATTTTCATTAAACATGTGTTAGCTACAGTATGTGAGTCAGAGGAGGAATTTAAGTTCATCTTTCATGCCTGACAGATTTCTGCTTCCTTACTCCTGAGGTGCTGACCTGTTGCACCCTCGACAACCACTGTGATTATTATCATCTATGAACATTTGAACATCTTGGCCATGTTCTGTTATAATCTCCACCCGGCACAGCCAGAAGAGGACTGGCCACCCCTCATTGCCTGGTTCCTCTCTAGGTTTCTTCCTAGGTTCTGGCCTTTCTAGGGAGTTTTTCCTAGCCACCGTGCTTCTACACCGGCATTGCTTGCTGTTTGGGGTTTTAGGCTGGGTTTCTGTACGGCACTTTGTGACATCAGCTGGTGTAAGAAGGGCTATATAAAATAAACTTGATTTGATTTAACTTTGTTCAGTTGTCAATAAATGCCAGACATGTTCATTGTGAATTTTTTAAGTTTCAACAGCTGTCTACTGTATTATAAATTCTTTCCAACGGACAAATTATTGGTAATTAGAAAACTACATCAACATTTCGTTGTCACTCGTCTGTTGTTCCTCATATGGTTAGAAAAGTTTCAACTCTTTTAAGCGTGTGTGTGTGTGTGTTGCAGGTCTGCTGCGGCAGATATTACATTGTCTATGTTTCCAGCCAGCTTATGAAGTCAAATCAGGGTAGGCTATTTGTGTGAGAAGGCATTCATTGGCAGGCCTATTCTAGATTTTTCCCGGCACTCACATCATCGTTCAGTGCCTCGGAAGAGATTAAGGTTGTACGAGCAGCAAGGCGTGACATCCACACACATTTCCTGCTCCTGAATATGTGTAAATACCTTCTCTCTAAATACAGGGTAGGGAATTATCAATGTGTTTCCTCTGATAGTCCTGACACACACACTGTGTGTGTGTTTCGCGCCACACACAATATGAGTGTCAGGTATCACAACGACAGTAAGGGACTGGTACTTTAGATAGATAGCTGAATTGTTTTTACCCTGGGTGAGTGGTACTAAAACATACCAGTGACATTTTGTAATTATACTATAGCATTGATGTGCTGAGGTCGTGAACTCTGTCACATGGTCGTGGACAAGGCCTAAGTCATTATGTTCAGAGGGCCTACAGTGTGTTTCATGCAGGTTTACTGCTTAAGACATCACTTCCTGAGAGCGGACTAGGGGCAGATTTTTGAACTCCTGCTCTCTCTCTCTGTACGTTTCTTTTTAATCCTCCAGATTTACCAAATGCACCACCAAAATACAACATTTTACCCTCCTTTTCTGTTAAAAGCCAGAACACTTCTCGCTCTAGCAGACTGTTAAGACCTGCACCCTTTGCTGTAGCATCCGTGAAGAAGGTGTGCCTCTTGGAGAAATTATACTTGTATCGTTTTGGCTGTAAAAGTCCATGTTTTTATGATTTTTAGATTAATATGAGAGAAGTGTGCTTGAATTAGGAGTTGTTCAGACTTCAAGTTGGCTCAAAATAGGCTATTGCTGCTGTGGCAGGAAGGGAGCGTTCAGTGGCTGGCAGGAGTGTGTTTGTTTTTCGATTAGTTTGTTTAGTGTGTGTTTGTGTTTTGCCGCTGCTCCCTCATGCACAACCTCTTTACTGACTGAGTGAACCACATTAATCAGAGTGTCTCACACATACACTCACACATCAAGGGACTTATGGAGAAGGAGGGGTGAAGTATGATAGAGGGAGGAGCACCACGTAGTGACTTCAGAAAGTAGTCACACCCCTTTTTCCATATTTTGTTGTGGAAAATCTAAAATGTATTAAATAGAGATTTTTTTTTTTGTTACTGGCCTACACACAATACCTCATGTCAAAGTGGAATTATGTTTTTTTTTTTTATGTTTACAAATGAATTAAAAATGAAAAGCTGAAATGTCTTTAGTCAATAAGTATTCAACCCCTTTGTTATGACATCCTAAATAAGTTCAGGAGGTCACAAAATTTGCATGGACAATAATAGTATTTAACAGTATTTTTTTATTGATTACCTTATCTCTGTCCCCCAAACATCTGTAAGGTCCCTCAGTCGAGCAATGAATTTCAACAAAGACCAGGGAGGGTTTTCAATGCCTTGCAAAGAATTGCACCTATTGGTAAATTAGTAAAAATTTCAAAAGCAGACTTTGAGCATGGTGAAGTTATTAATTACACTTTGGATGGTGTATCAATACACCCAATGGTGATTTTAAAACGGTTAGAGTTTAATGGCTGTGATAGGAGAACTCAGGATGGATCAAAAACATTGTAGTTACTCCACAATACTAACCTAATTGACAGAGTGAAAAGAAGGAAGCCTGTACAGAATAAAAATATTCCAAAACATGCATCCTGTTTGCAAGAAGGCACATTTTTGGGGGTAAATCCAATACGACAAATTATGGAGTACCACTCTCCATATTTTCAAGCATAGTGGTGGTTGCATCATATTATGGGTATGTTTAATCGTTTAGGACTGGGGAGTTTTTCAGGATAAAAAAGAAACGGAATGGAGCTAAGCACAGGTAAAATCCTTGAGGAACAAGACAATGAATGTTCCTGAGTGGCTGAGCTACAGTTTTGACTTACATCTAGCAGAAAATCCCAAGGCAAGACCTGAAAATGGTTCTCTAGCAATGATCAGCAACCAATTTGACAGAGCTTTGAAGAATTTTGAAAAGAATAATGGGTAAATGTTAGGCAATCCAGGTGTGGAAAGCTCTTAGAGACCTACCTAAAAAGTCTCACAGCTGTAATCGCTGCCAAAGGTGCTGCTACAATGTATTACTCACAAGTGTGAATACTTATGTAAATTAGATTTCTTTATTTCATTTTCAATCAATTTGCAAAAATGTCTAAACATGTTTTCACTTTGTCATTATGGGGTAATGTGTGTAGATTGGTGGGAAAACAAATCAATTTCATCCATTTTGAATTCAGGCTGTAACACAACAAAATGTGGAATATGTAAAGGGGTATGAATACTTTCTGAAGGCACTGTATGCTGCTGCCATAATTGTTTGATTATAGTGATTAATATTACAATTTGTTGCTGCTATATTGTTTATTACGATTATTATAACCATTTAGTATTTATTCTGCCACTTTTACCCCTGTTTACATGTACATTTCTTCCTCAATCACTCCAGCACCCTCTACATTGGAATAATGGTACTGCACTGACCTGTATATAAGACATGGCATTTTCGTGTTTCTTTTATTTTCTTCTGTCTCTTCTCTCACATTTCACTTGTTTTGTTTCTTATCTATATTACTACCTCTATTGTGCATTATTGGGGGAAAAGCTAGGCATTTCACTCTAGGGGAGAGTGGGGAAAGTTGAGCCATTTTTACATTCAGCATCACTGCGTCAAGGGAAATATACTATTCTTTCTAACAACAAAGATGTCTACATATGCACTGTGTACGAAACATTAAGAACACCTGCTCTTTCCATGACATAGACTGACCAGTTGAATCCAGGTGAAATCTATGATCCCTTATTTATGTCACTTGTTAAATCCACTTCAATCGCACAACTCGATATTAGGAATGTTTTGTACACTCAGTGTATTTCCGGATGTTGTGTATCCCTGGAAATAATCAGAATTCATGTAAACATGACAGTTTTGAAATCATAGTTTGTCCAAAAAAAGTGGTCTCTTGGCACAACTTACCCGGGTATGGGGTAAGTGGAGAATAGGGACAGGGTAAGTTGAGCTGCCTTGGGGACAGTGGGTGCTGGTTGATCAGTTTAATTCATGGAATGGGGGTGTGGTATATCGTAAATGTATGCATACCTTCAGATTTACACTGAGTGTAGAAAACATTAGGAATACCTTATGTTGAGGCGCACCCCCCTTTTCCCTGAGAACAGCCTCATTTCGTCGGGGCGTGGACTCTACAAGGTGTCAAATGTTCCACAGGGATGCTGGCCCATGTTGACTCCAATGCTTTCCACAGTTGTGTCAAGTTGGCTGGATGTCCATTGGGTGATGGACCATTCTTGATATTCACGGGAAACTGTTGAGCGTGAAAAACCCAGCAACGTTGCAGTTCTCGACACACTGAAACCGGTGTGCCTGGCACCTGTTACCATACCCCGTTCAAAGGCACTGAAGTATTTTGTCTTGCCCATTCACCCTTTGAATAGCACACATGCACCATCCATGTCTCAATTGTCTCAAGGTTTAAACATCCTTCTTTAACCCATTTCCTCCCCTTCATCTACACCTATTGAAGTGGATTTAACAAGTGACATCAATAATGGATCACAGCGCTCACATGGATTCACCTGGTCTGTCTATGCCATTGAAAGAGCAGGTGTTCCTAATGTTTTGTACCCTCAGTGTACATATCTCTCTGTTCAATATCACTTATTCTTCCATTTCTTGACCAGTTGTCTGGGACAGGGATATTGTTTCAATGTCCCAATTCGTAGGCAAGTTCTCATCATTTGAGGCTACTATGCCCATGAAGCTGGTCTCTTGAGATTCTTGATAGGTTTAGGAAGCTCAGACCTCGTGTGTCCCCTGCTACTCTATCATGGCCTCTCTTTTGTACAGGCACATGTTTACTTTTTTTGTCAGTGTACCTCTTCTGTGTCATTCAGTCAAAAAAAAAAATCAATCTCTTGCTGCTTGAATGAACATCTTCCCTTCTCTCACGTCCTTGGCTGCTCTCTCAAGAACCTCAAGGGGGGATACGCCCCTTGTTTTACATTTGTATACACAGGGCATGATGATGTCTGGTCTGTAACAATAACAATGCTCCATCTTGAGTTCATATTGCATGACACATTGCAAAAATACTATGCATGTCGGCCCAGATCCAGATTGGAGTTAAGCGTGCGTAAATGGAACATAATTTCCATTTTATGCGCTTTTCTCCCTCTCTTAAGCTTGAGCGTAGCATGCTATTCACCCACTATTCATGGCTGCTCCAATAAATGTTGTGGAGGAGGTGTGTGTGTATACAGATCCGCTGTATTCTGACCGTGACTTAATTCCCCCAATAATGGCACCACCTTTACGTGCGAGGAAACGATGAATAAGGTCTAGCAAATCCTACCGGTTCCAAGGTGGAAAAAGCATCAACTTTTTTCTTTTTCTGATTTGGAAATAACACCATGCACTGTAATTTACAACTTGATAAGATCTATTGATGAGAGCTAGGTAAGTGAGTAATCCGATTGGAGAAGGGGATTGTAAAATACACACAGCGATTGTTTTAAAATCATTTTTCCTTATGATCCCTGTATGTGAAACCAGCCATATGGAAGCAAACTGAAAATAATATCAACGTGATGTATTGCGTCGTGAAATAGGCTCGAAATAGCTGTAATGTTATTCAGAATTGTAATTGTGGGCCCTTTTTTTATAATTTGCGTGGATGAAATTTGGAGACCCAAGCTATAGGCTTCTGTAGGGCTGACCCTGCCGAGTTGATGTTTTACCGTTGTCATGTTACCGTTGTCAGTTCCATGATTAGGGAGAATTAGGGTCGATTTATAGGACTATTGTTGAACCCCTATTGTACACCTTTTTTTCATATTCCAATATTTCATGGATTGAACTTGAATTTGGCAACTTTCAGGATGAATCAACCCACTATTTATTATTCATCAATATACAGTATGTCATGCGTAAAGGTTCTCCAAATGATTCATACATACTTTCCTAACCCTAAAATGTGCCTAAGTAATCTACAAGATCAGAGTATTTTTTTAATCTACCAGTTGGTGCTGAAACGGAGACAAATGTGCATAGATGGCTCTATTTCATTGATCCCTATATTATGAACCTGTTCTGTCGACTAAATTATAATCAAAGTGCACCTTATTTAAAGAGCTGGCTTAAGATAAATGTACTGAAAACCCCTTTGAATGAAAACTCCAAGAAAATCTGTTGGCCAGCAAGTGGGAGGGTTTTCATTGGTTGAATGAAATATATTCTGAGTGTGCAAGGTAGCCACACCTGCAGAGCGCCTTACGCCGTAAGTCTGAATACCAAAGGGCCTCCCGAGTGGCGCAGTGGTCTAAGGCGCTGCATCGCAGTGCTAGCTGTGCCACTCGAGATTCCAGGTTCAAGTCCAGGCTCTGTCGCAGCTGGCCGCGACCGGAAGACCCATGGGGCGGCGCACAATTGGCCCAGCGTCGTCCGGGTTAGGGGAAGCTTTGGTTAGGGGAAGCTTTGGCCGGCACGAGCGACTCCTGTGGCTGGCCGGGTGCAGTGCACACTGACACGGTCGCCAGGTGTACTGTGTTTCCTCCGACACATTGATGCGGCTTGGGTTAAGTGGCATTGTGTCAAGAAGCAGTGCGGCTTTGTTGGGTTGTGTTTCGGAGGACGCACGGCTCTCGACCTTTGCCTTTCCCGAGTCCGTACGGGAGTTCCAGCAATGCGACAAGACAAGCCAAATTTCTGCTTTAATGTGCTATGGTGGCCATTGGCTCAACTTACCACATGGCAAACATTTTGACTATATTAGACCATGACAGTTAAGGATGAACTTTCATGCTTGGTTTTCAACTTCATATTTTAACTTATAAAGACCCAAGCTGATATATAAAACAATCTACTTTGGTTTGGATGCAAGCATCATGAAACCTATTACACAAATTAAATTGAATTTGTGAAAATCTTTTTTTGGACCCACTTTTTCCATGTGGTTTCTTCCTTCACAGACTCCATGAAATGAATGAACCTCTTCCTAAATATTTGCTCATGTGATTCATTTTGTGTATGGTTTCTTAGAAACAAGCGGTGGCTCAACTAACCCCACTCCCCCGTACTGTTTTACATGTGACAAAACGTGAAACTTGCAGCCAGCTGAGCATGTCAATGTACATCGTCTCCCTAATGGCGTGTGTGTCTTGCTGTTTTAGTCTTCAAGAGGTTGAACGGGATCTTAAGCACTTACAAACTTGTAACATATTGTACGACTTGGAAACATATTTTTTTTTTTAAATCTTCAGGACTTAACGTATCATACGTTGTACACAATTTCAACATTTTCCTGGACCCATTTTGGCTCGTGAGTGCAACTTTCAGAAGTGTATATAAAAACCTCTATCATCACTTTAATGATTGTATGTGGACTTGACATCCAGAGGTGATGCGTCAACTGTGAAGTCTGTTATAAACACACTAACTAATAAGATAAGGACCCCCCCCCCCCGCCCCCCTCCCTGTCTGTGTCCATCTGTGTCCGGTCACATCATTTAACACGGCCTGAGCGGTGCCAGCCCTCAGCCTTGGATAAAAGAGATGAACATGCTTTTATAAGGATCGGATTCCAAAATATCACCAACACATGTCAGTGTGCTTGGCAGCAGCGGGTTGTCTTGTTGTGTAGGGCTATACGAGTGTGACAAGATGGCTTCTGTTCCGCCCGACACACACCGCCTCCATCTACCCACGGCCACCAAAGAGGGCACGCTCACCCTGTCCTTCCTGTCTCCATATGGGCTCTTTGGGCTCTTCCTCTTGTGACTCACCATCCTCTTTCTCCCTGCCAAACGCTGGGGGTTAGCAAGTGACCTGCCATAGCCTAGGACAACCCCATCCTACACCACAGACTATCCTATACAACCCCATCCTACATATTTTACATTTACATTTTAGTAACTCTTTTCCAGAGTGACTGAGACTATCACAGTCGTAGTAATAAACATTTTCCTGAAGTCAGTACTAGTAAGAAAAGACAAGTGCGCGTAAAAAGACTGAGATGTCTTATTTAAAGTAAAGATTCACCCATTTTGAAAGTTATACTGTTTTTGTGCATCTCTGAGCGATGTTCTATCGATTCCCTGGGTCATTTCATGTTCTCATGTGTATCTGAGCTATTGCTGTTCAAGCAGACAGAAATTTGTCTGGTATGACGTAGCATTGCGATAAAGGCGCTCTTCTGACACATTTTTCCTATTTGTCTGCCACTTTAGCCCAGGGTGCATTGCATGGTGCCGTAGCGAATGTCAAACTCTGCAGTTTGAACAGTGTGAGATTGTAGACTCCTAAATTGATAGCTGTAAAATCACCTAAACAAACTGCACTAACTACTATTTCACGTTCTGGTATTGACTTTGCTATTATTGCGTGTAGCTATGTTTGCTAACTAGCTACCTACTTAGCTAGCCACCTACCTAGCTAGCCAGAAAGCCCATAGAGAGAGCATTGCATTGTGGTTTTTGTAGTCGACTTGAGCTGCAACAGATTTCCACAAATATGTTCACATGTTGCTACCAACCTTATTATAATGACAAAATTAAACACTTGTTCACAAAAGATATTGTCATATGTAAATGTTATTTAACACAGTCAATTATAGTAATGAGTGGTTTTGTGTGGATGTGTCCTTTTAAGATATTCTTTGAAGAGGTAAGGTTTTAGATGTTTTTGGAAGATGGGCAGGGACTTTGCTGTCCTAGCATCTGGGGCACCATTGGGTGCCAGGACAGAGAAGAGCTTTGACTGGGCTGAGCGGGAGCTAACCTCCCGTAGGGGTGGGACGGACAAGAGACCAGTGGTGTCAGAACGGAGTACTCTGGTTGAGATGTAGGGTTTGAGCATAGCCTGACAGTAGGGAGGGGCAGTTCCCCCTCGCCGCTTCGTAGGCAAGCACCATGTGGGCAGGTTGTCGGGCGGCTGGACATCACTAGTCATCTGGAGAGAGAGGGAAGAAAGAGGTCAAGGCGTAAGGTAGTTCTGTGTGAGTGGAACCAGTGTACTCCGTAGGCTGAGTGAATGAGGAGTGGATGTCATCAAACTTTTTTTTCAAAGTGGTTGACAAAGTCGTCCACAGAAAGGGAGGGGTGGAGGATTTTAAGGAGGGAGGAGAAGGTGGAAAAGAGTTTCCTGGTGTCGGAGGCAGAGGCTTGGAATTTAAAGTGATAGGAAGTGGCTTTAGCAGAGGATACAGAAGAAGAGAATGTGGATAGGGAGTGCAAGGTTGATATGTCCAACGGAAGTTTAGTTATCTTCCATTTTCTATGTGCACGCAGTGAGTCATTCAGCCACGGAGCGGGAGGGGAGGTTTGAGCCGTGCAGGAGGAAAGGGGACAGTGGAAGTCAAAGGAGGCGGAAAGGGAGGAGAGTAGGGTCAAAGAGGCAGTCGGGACACAGGAGGGGAAATGATTTAGCAGAAGGGAGAGCTGATAGGATAGAAGAGAGAGTTTAGATTGCAACGGCACATGACCATCTGGGTGGGGGCTTAGTGGGCAGGGTTGGAGGAGAGAGTGAGAAAAAAATAAACACATTTGTGATCAGAGACCTGGAGGAGGGTTGCGGTGAGATTAGTAAGCGAACAGCCTCTAGTAAAGATGAGGTCACGTGTATTGCCTGCCTTGTAAGTGGGAGGGAACTGGGAGAAGGGTGTGGTCAAAAGAGACAAGGAGGGGAAAGAAATTAGTTGAAGTCAGGCATCGGGAGGTTGACGTCGCCCCGTACGATGAGATGTTGCCATCGTCGGGAAATAAGCTTATCAAGGTGTCAAGCTCATTGAAGAACTCTCCAAGGGCACCTGGTGGGTGCTATTTGACAACCAATGTTAAGCTTGAGTGGACAAGTGACAGTGACAGCATGGAATTCAAATGAGGAGATGGATAGGTGAGCGAGTGGGGAAAAGGAGAAATGAGTAGCCCTGTGCC
Organism: Salvelinus namaycush; assembly: GCF_016432855.1. Lineage (NCBI taxonomy): Eukaryota > Metazoa > Chordata > Actinopteri > Salmoniformes > Salmonidae > Salvelinus > Salvelinus namaycush. The sequence goes on along the minus strand of NC_052321.1, from coordinate 39,991,664 downwards.
ACCACTACGACAACCATATGCTCTTGGACAATGAGATGACATGATGAGAGAGCAGCTGGAGTATCAGTGTAGTGTTCTCTGGGGTGATCCGTGTCTTCGACAGGGGCCAGAAAGTCTAGGGACTTTAGGGTGACAAAGACAGAGGAAGTCAGCATTGTTGACCGCCTATCGGCAGTTCCAATTCCACATGGGTTGTGCGTGCCGAAATCGCACACATACTTGACAAAGCTACGAAAGAGCAAAATGAGAATCTGAAAATAACTACATTAGGTAAGATACTCAAGTAAGAGAGTCGTGTGAAGCCTTCCTCAAATAACTCGGCAGAACAACTTGGCAGAACGTCTTTGTTTTGGGCGACAACACCTGGCGCTTGATTGAAGATTGAAGTGCAACACTAATTGCTGATTGCCTAGAAGAGGTGAAGAAAAATTCTCCCCCCAACAGACACCGCCACCAAGTATTACAAAGTTATCATGAATTGACCTGAAACCAGTCCAAGTTCATGTTCCAATACTTCAGTCACAAGTACTGAGCATTCAGCAGTTCAAAGCAATGATAAGTAGGCTATTGAGTAGAAGGGCAGCACTTAACTAGAATTTCCCTATCCAGACTATAAACAACAACACTTATTGAAAGACAAACATATAAACTACATGACCAAAAGTATGTAGACACCTCATCTAACATCTCATTCCAAAATCATGGGCATTAATATGGAGTTGGTCCCCCCTTTGCTGCTATAACAGCCTCCACTCTTCTGACAAGGCTTTCCACTAGATGTTGGAACATTGCTGCGGGGACTTGCTTCCATTCAGCCACGAGCATTAGTGATGGGAGGCACTGATGTTGGGCAATTAGGACTGGCTCTGTCGGCGTTCCAATTCGTTCCGAAGGTGTTTGATGGGGTTGAGGTCAGGGCTCTGTGCAGGCCAGTCAAGTTCCTCCACACCGATCTCAACAAGCCATTTCTGTGTGGACCTCGCTTTGTGCACGGGAGGCATTGTCATGTTGAAACAGGACAGGGCCTTCCCTAAACTGTTGCAACAAAGTCAGAAGCGCAGAATCATCTACAATTTCATTGTATGCTGTAGCGTTAATATTCTCCTTCACTATAACTAAGGGGCCTAGCCTGAACCATGAAAAACAGCCCCAGAACATTATTCCTACTCCACCAAACTTGACATTTTTCACTATGCGTTTGGGCAGGTAGCGTTCTCCTGGCATCTGCCAAACCCAGATTTGTCCATCAGACTACCAGATGGTGAAGCGTGATTCATCACTCCAGAGAACACGTCTCCACTGCGCCAGAGTCCAATGGCGGCGAGCTTCACATCACTCCAGCCGATGCTTGGCATTGCGCATGGTGATCTTAGGCTTGTGTGCCGCTGCTCGGCATTGGAAACCCATTTTATGAAGCTCCCGACGAACCGTTGACCGGGGCAGTTCTAGCAGGGCAAAAATTTGGCTGGGCAGCCAGCCAGCTCTAGGAAGAGTCTTGGTGGTTCCAAACTGCTTCCATTTAAAAATTATTCAGGCCACTGTGTTCTTGGGGACCTTCAATGCTGCAGTCATTTTTAGGTACCCTTCCCTGTACCTCAGAGCTCTACGGACAATTCCTTTGAACTTATGGCTTGGTTTTTTCTCTGACATGCACTGTGGACCTTATATAGACAGGTGTGTGCCTTTTACAAATCATATCCAATCAATAGAATTTACCACAGGTAGACTCCAAGTTGTAGAAACATCTCAAGGATGATCAATGGAAGCAGGAAGCATCTGAGCTCAATTTCGAGTCTCATAGCAAAGGGTCTGAATACTTATGTAAATAACATATTTCTGTTTTTATTTGTAAGAAATTAGCATACATTTCTAAAAAAAACTGTTTTGCTATGTTATTATGGGGTATTTTGTGTAGATTGACGGGGGGAAAGTGTGTAATCCATTTTAAAATAAGGCTGTAATGTAGCAAAATGTGGCAAAAGGGACGGAGTTTGAATGCTTTCCAAATACACTGCATATGACTTCAGTTTTATGCTAAAAAATGTCGAATCTAACAAACAGTCCTTCGTTAGAGTTTAGAAATGAATATTCTCTCTGCACACTCAACAGTCTGTGTCACAGTGTGTGTCATGGAACAGCTTGAGAAGAAGCAGTGTTGATGAATACAGTAAACCGGTTGGCTCTTTGAGAGGAGAGCGTTCTTTTTTTCCTTCCGTTTTTGCACTGTTTCCATTTTTGTGTTTGTTTTCCCCCCTAAGACCATTTGTGGTGACATATGCAGTCCCACTGTGTGTATCTGGACTGGTACTTACTGTTGGCTCCAAGCTGTCAGTTCTCCTCTCTTGTGAAAAGACTAAAAAAGCATGGCTCTGCTACATGCTCTTTCACCAAACTAAAAGCATGGCTCTGCTACATGCTGTTTCAAGCTATGGACCTGTATCTGGACAAAGCTATGGACCCACTACACTGTGGCTTTGCTGTTTCTTGAAGAGCCCCGCTCAAGCCTCAGCCAAGTGTCAGAAAATGAGATGCCGTATTCGCTGTACTGTTTGTGTTGTGCTTCTGTTGCGTTTCCAAGAGTCGTATTGGACACTGCCTTTCTGATACAGCCACTGTGGTGTCGTTCAACTGCTGTTTCCTTAGACTGTTTTGTTTGTCTCAAATTATTTTGGGAACATCAGACATTTTTTTTCTTCCCGCAGGAGTCACCTATGGGACTAGGGCCAGTGTGCATACATTTGCATATTTTATCATCTGTGAAATTAGCATAAATGGTGAGTCTTATTCTATGGCCAAGGTGTGGTGCCCCAAGCACGCGGGCAGATTGCTCCCTAGGCTGTCGAGGGTAAGATCTACAACTGATTAAGGATGCCTAGATGTTCCACTCTGGGAATACATGCGGTTTTACCAGGACTTTATCACAGTTTGGCGTATTTGCGTAATGAAGTCGTTTCCAGTTATACTGTTCTCACGTGTAGTCAGCATAATCATCGTGTCAGACCCACGTACTGTAGTTTTATATAATTCATAATCGCATGATTTAGTGATGAGTTTGAACCTGATAGTCGAACTGCTGACCTAACACTCAAACATGATGGGAACGTTAGCCCTTCACATGTTTTGCTGAGGCCGTACGGTAATAGAACACAGCAAGGCACGGACAGCATTTATGTCCAATTAAAAGAAATCTGAGCACCTGGGAAGTCAATACTTCATTGTCATTATTCACCTTATGTTTTTAAAGGTAGCCTGGTAGTCTCACGTTACGTTACGATACTCTCCAGTCTCGTTCGTCACTCTGAACAAATATATAGGAAGCTTGGGAACCGGAGCTAGTAGCTAGCCTTTTAGTGATAAACATGTATGGCCTGACAAAGGATATCAAATCCAAATCAAAGTTTATTTGTCACGTGCGCGGAATACAACAGGTGTATCACCTTACAGTGAAATGCTTACTTACAGGCTCTAACCAATAGTGCAAAAAAAGGTATTAGGTGAACAATAGGTAGGTAAAGAAATAAAACAACAGTAAAAAGACAGGCTATATACAGTAGCGAGGCTACATACCGACACCGGTTAGTCAGGCTGATTGAGATAGTAGGTCCATGTAGATATGGTTAAAATGTCTATGCATATATGATGAACAGAGAGTAGCAGTAGCGTAAAAGAGGGGTTGGTGGGTGGCGGGACAATAGCGCTACAAGACTTGTTAATGTTATACAAAAAAATACATTCATATAGGAGCAAATTCATCTCAGGAGTGATCTCAGCGCCATTGTGTTGCAACCGTTTCGAGTTGCTCGTAGAGAGACCGTTGAACATGCAGAGTTCCTGCTGTCGGGTGTAGCCGCTGTCACGTTGAACAGGCCTCTCCAATGCACAGGGACAGCTTGAGAATGTAGCTGCTTTCCAATGTGCCCATTACTACTGTGGAATAAGTGCTTTACAATCTCCCTCTGTGTCGATAAAGCAATACAGCTTCTGAGGCCATGATATTGTGCATATGGTACTCTATGCCTGAGGCACAAGGCGGAGATGATTTTGATGGTGGTGCTGGTATGGCTCAAACACTCCTCGGCCTATCAGGAAGCACTATGGGTTGTCAAGAATCCAGCTGTTTTGAGATTGTAGCAGCTTTTAGAACGTGACCGTTTTAGAATATGCCGGTAACAGATTTGTAGAATATGACTGGATAGGAATTTAGCAGCTCGAGAATGTTCAGGTAACCGTTTTGAGAACGTGACTGCGTTAGGATGTTCCGATAATAGCTCTGGAATGTTTTCGAACTGCTTTCAGAACGTTACCGCTGAGGCACATGTAGAGAGGGGGTTGAAAAGCAGAGGGGGGTGCCTCTTGGCCCTGTTCTCTCCATATTAAGAGATGAACATAGTCGTACCGTAAAGACACTGTCTCTTTCTCTTCCCTAGCTCTCTTCTCCTCCTCCCCATAGCTCTTATCTTGCTCTCTCTCGCTCTCTCTCCTCCATCATCATTCCTCTCATCGTCATCATTCCTCTATTCCCTGCGGCAGACTTGTATCTCTCCATCTGCACAGTGCTCACGCTTATGAGCCTCACATTCACATTACCATGCTGTTCTACTCAGGCTCACTGGGTTCTCCCACTACAGAATAGGAACGTCATTAAGTCTGGAGGACTGTAGCCAGGAACTAATGGACTGTAAATGACAGGAATGAATGAATGAATGAATGAATGAATGTATAGGGAACAGTAGCAAGTATGTGAATATGTAGTGAGGCTGTTGATTCTATAGAGCTGTATGATGTACAGTGCATTCGGAAAGTATTCAGACCCCTTGACTTTTTCCACATTTTGTTACGTTACAGCCATGTTTTAAAATGGTTTAAATAGTTTTTTTCCCCTCATCCATCTACACACAATACCCCATAATGACAAAGCAAGGTTTTTGGACATTTATGCAAATGCATTATGAAAAATAAAAAAACTAATATCACATTTACATAAGTATTCAGACCCTTTACTCTGTACTTTGTTGAAGCACCTTTGGCAGAGATTATAGCCTCAAGTCTTCTTGGGTATGACTCTACAAGCTTGGCACACCTGTATTTGGGGAGTTTCTCCCATTCTTCTCTGCAGATCCTCTCAAGCTCTGTCGTGTTGGATGGGGAACGTCGCTGCACAGCTATTTTCAGGTCTCTCCGGAGAGGTTAGATCGGGTTCAAGTTCGGGGCTCTGGCTGTGCCACTCAAGAAAATTCATAGACTTGTCCAGAAGCCACTCCTGTGTTGTCTTGGCTGTGAGTTTAGGGTCGTTGTTCTGTTGGATGGTGAACCTTCACCCCAGTCTGAGATCCTGAGCGCTCTAGAGCAGGTTTTCATCAAGGGTCTCTCTGTACTTTGCTGTGTTCATCTTTCCCTCGATCCTGACTAGTCTCCCTGTCTCTGCTGCTGAAAAACATCCCCACAGCATGATGCTGCCACCACCATGCTTCACCATAGGGATGGTGCCAGGTTTCACCATGGGAATGGTGCCAGGTTTCCTCCAGGTGACGCTTGGCATTCAGGCCAAAGAGTTCAATCTTTGTTTCATCAGACCAGAGAATCTTGTTTCTCATGGTCTGAGAGTCCTTTAGGTGCCTTTTGGCAAACTCCAAGCGAGCTGTCGTGCTTTTTACTGAGGAGTGGCTTCTGTCTGGCCACTCTACCATAAATTCTTGATTGGTGGAGTGCTGTAGAGATGGTCATCCTTCTGGAAGGTTCTCCCATCTCCACTGAGGAACTCTGTAGCTCTGTCAGAGTGTCCATCGGGTTCTTGGTCACCTCCCTGACCAAGGCCCTTCTCCCCCGATTGCTCAGTTTGGCCAGACGGCTAGCTCTAGGAAGAATCTTGGTGGTTCCAAACTTCTTCCATTTAAGAATTATTGAGGCCACTGTGTTCTTAGGGACCTTCAATGCTGCAGAAATACCCTTCCCCAGATCTGTGCCTCGAAACAATCCTGTCTCAGAGCGCTACGGACAATTCCGTTGACCTCATGGCTTGGTTTTTGCTCTGACATGCACTGTCAACTGTAGGACCTTGTATAGACAAGTGTGTGCCTTTCCACATCATATTCAATCAATTGAATTTACCACAGGTGTACTCCAATCAAGTTGTAGAAACATCTCAAGGATGATCAATGGAAACAGGGTGCACCGGAGCTCAATTTTGTGTCTCATAGCAAAGGGTCTGAATACTTATGTAAACAAGGTATTTCTATTTTCCTTTTTCTTTACAAGTTTGCTAAAATGTCTAAAAACCTGTTTTCACTTTGTCATTATTGGGTATTGTGTGTAGATTGATAAGGGAAAAAACAGTTTAATACGTTTTAGAATAAGGCTCTAACGTAACATTATGTGGAAAAGTCAAGGGGTCTGATTACTTTCCGAATGCACTGTATAGTTTACGGCAGGGCTAGGCAAACTACGGCCAGTGGGCTGGAGAAATTGTAGTATGTAGAAATGAACCTATATATTTTCAAGTAACTGCCCTTTTTCTGTCCCGCAAATTAATTTTGACAAACAAATCGGTCAAATAAACATGTATGGCCCTCTGTTCCGATGTGGCCCTCGAGCCAAATGTTTGCTCACCCCTGGTCTACGGTGTCTTGGACTGCACTCATTTTCTGAAGACCTTTTGACTTTAGCATGTTCATTGTTCACAATGTTTAAATGTGCAGGATGATGTCTTGATAGTAGGTCACTGTTTTGAATGAACCAATATAGTTAGTTATTGATTTATTTGAAACAGAATGCCTCCTAGAGCAACCATCCACCATTATTGTTCTGATGGACCGTCTCTCGTCTTAACTTCCTAAGCAGGTCAGACAATCGAAGTTGTGAATGGAGTTTTAGGTCAGAGTGGAGGAGTGGCGCTAGTAGCGATCATAACTGGTCCCAGTAAGTTTTGACAGGTCTATGTGATCATGATGTATGGTGGGGCCTGGAACTCGGACTCCTCTCTCTGTCTGCCATCCCTCTCTGCCACTGTCTCTGCCTTCCGGCTTAACACGAGAACCGCTAAAGCAGTCATTTTGACTGCTCATTATTTCATTTTTTTTATTACTCCGCCATTTTTTAAAGTTATCCCCCCCCCCCCCCCCCGTCCTGGACTTTTCCTAAATAAGTCTATATAATAATGCCAAACAGAACTAGAGTTATAATCCGTTTTTAGGAAGCCATGTCATTTTCTTGAATGGTTTTTCCTCGTTGCCCCTCCTTCTCCCAACAGTAGGGCCTGCTCCGCTCATTCTTCAGACAGTTGAAAGTGCAGTGCCCAGCTCATAATCACCCCGGAAATTGCCTCCCAACTGAACCTAAACTCCCCCGAAACTAATTTCACACACATAACAACAGATGAAATAAACAAAGTAAAGTATGATGGAGAGAAAGGGGTAGAAGGGGTGAGTTGATGAGCTAGGGGAAGCGAACGATGCATAATTATGTAACCGCCAATTGTGAACGAAGAACAGGGCGGGCCATTCTATCGATCCATTCTAATTATAGTTCTAATCTGAAAATGGTATGTACCCGATATCAGTTCACCGAATCTAAGTGTTCTTATCAGTCTACTCTGGTACACTTGGAGTCGGCTACACGGGGAGAGCGTGGGTAATTGTACATGCTGAACGGCTTTCAGTATCTGGGAAAATATCCACATTGGGCTTGTGGAACCATGGACACATGCTGTATATCAAAGTGTGTCTAGCAAGTGAAAATTGTGTCAACTGTTAGGACAAGGATAACAGCTCAATTATATCCAACTGATGACTTACATTAATTGTAATGCCTTTATTGCTTTTGTGCCGGGTTTCACTGTTTATCAAGGCCACTTGGCGCTTATGATGATTAGGCTACCGATGTTTTCATCATTTGACCGCGTGTCTTTTGACTGTCTTGGTGGTTGGGGTATTTTTTTTAATGTATTTTGTCGTTATAAAAATAAGCTGTTACCGTGTTCCCGACGCATATGCTTTCTGTTTCATAGTTGTAACAAAGACACTCCACAAATAACATTGATTGAACACTTGAATTTTGGCGTGTTTTTGTTTTTACATGTAGCCTACTGTATCATAACACAGTAGCATTTTCATTAGTTTATTTGAAATGAAACATGACAAAATCGTATTCTGTTACCCAAGGCCTTCATAAACACAACCAAATTATTAGTTTTGCCATCTCATATATGAAATATATCAATTACTGTTACAATGTTGCCGTCAGAATGACTACTCTTTAGCTTGAAGGGTGGTCCATCGAGGCCCAGAGGTTCTCGTGTTAAACAGCCTGAATGGGAATATGGAGGTTAAAGGTGACTCTGAAGACTACACTCACCCTTCAACTTTTTAAAGTGATTAAAAAATGCTAAATTGATCGATTTGATTTATGGCATATGCCACACCAATTGTATGTTGTAAGTTAAGTACATTGACTGTTCTTCAGTGTTTTATAGTTGATTGAATAATTTCTGAATGAATGTATAGGTTCTTACTATACGCTCGAGACTTCAGTCTTTATTTGGCGTGATGATACTCATTCAACACGACAGTATATTTCACAGGAATGTGTGTTCAAATTCCCTCCATCCATGCCTTCTATGTGTTTACCAATCAAAGACATTGTTCTTAGATGGCTATCTGCATAACATACACCCGGCATGAATCTCTGCGTCTCAGAGAGTGAAAACAAACTGATTGTCCTCCAGTGTCTGTCTGTCTGCCTGCTGTGTGTTCTGTAGAGCACTGCAATTTCATCCGGGAAGTTTCTAAATTACAACATACACCCTTTCATTACCCCTTAGAATCTGATTTCATATCCCCTTTAAAACACATCCTGACAGAGCGAGAGAGAGACTCCAGCTCATGTAGCATCCGTTCCCAAAGTGGGCTGGTACTCTGCTCATCTGTAAACGCCAGAGAGAATGAGAAAGAAAGGAAGATGGTGAGAGAAATAAGATTACAGCATTTTTTAATTACACCTTGTAAAGAAGCAACAATGTTCACCACTATTAGTGTCAGCGGCAGAAAATAGGACATTGCATCAGTGGCTGTGAGACACACTCTGCTTTTGGGTTGTCCTGTTTGTCTGTGTGTTTTGTTGCTAAAACTAGTCATTACCTCTATCGGCCATGCTAAAGTGACTAAGCCACCAGGCTACAGCAGTCAGGCCACTAAGAGAAATATTCCACTGCTTGGATGTGTAGACACTGCTAGGCCTTATTTAACTTCCAAAGATTGCAACCGACACTGCCGTAGGGATAACAGATTGCTTTTTGGTATGTAATATTTGTGTGATGTGACTGTTGAGTGTGTTGGTACAATATAGTACACAGTAGGCTTGGGAAGTATCCAGATTGTCATACCATCCTACTGACCTTATGCCATCCTGGGATATCCGGTAATACCGTCCCTGAATACAAGGGGATCTCTTTTCAAACCCCACTGAGCCTCTGTAATCCAAATGTGAACCACTGGCCCGATTCGGTCTTATGTAGCTAAATCTGAAATTGTTTTATTTTATTTTAACATTTGCTAAAAGTAGACTCGGAGCAACAACAAAAAAAGAAGGTATATCATACACTACAGTTGAGGAACAATGGGGAAAGTACATCTGCTTTGTAAGCTGATAAACATGTAACCTCACTTTTGAGAAAATGGCCTTTGAATGTTTTGGTACTACTACTGGAGAGCACAACAAGCAGCTTCATTAAATAGTACCCGCAAAACACCAGTCTCAATGTCAACAGTGAAGAGGCGACTCTGGGATGCTTGCCTTCTAGGCAGAGTTGCAAAGAAAAAGCCATATCTCAGACTGGCCAATAAGAAGAAAATATTAAGATAGGCAAAAGAACATTCTGCCTAGAAGGCCAGCATCCCGGAGTCGCCTCTTCACTGTTGATGTTGAGACTGGTGTTTTGCTGGCACTATTTAATGAAGGTGCCAGTTGAGGACTTGTGAGGTGTCTGTTTCTCAAACTAGACACTAATGTACTTGTCCTCTTGCTCAGTTGTGCACCGTGGCCTCCCACTCCTCTTTCTATTCTGGTTAGAGCCAGTTTGTGTTGTTCTGTGAAGGGAGTAGTACACAGCATTGTACGAGGTCTTCAGTTTCTTGGCAATTTCTCGCATGGAATAGCCTTCACTTCTCAGAACAAGAATAGACTGATGAGTTTCAGAAGAAAGTTATTTGTTTCTGGCCATTGTGAGCCTGTAATCGAATCCACAAATGCTGATGCTCCAGATACTCAACTAGTCTAAAGAAGGCCAGTTTTATTGCTTCTTTAATCAGAACAACAGTTTTCAGCTGTGCTAACATAATTGCAAAAGGGTTTTCTAATGACCAATTAGCCTTTTAAAATGATAAACTTGGATTAGCTAACACAACGTGCCATTGGAACACAGGAGTGATGGTTGCTGATAATGGGCCTCTGTAGATATTCCATAAAAAATGCTGTTGTCTGCTGTTTCCAGCTACAATAGTCATTTACAACATTAACAATGTCTACACTGTATTTCTGATAAATGTTATGTTATTTTAATGGACAAAATGTGCTTTTCTTTCAAAAACAAGGACATTTCGAAGTGACCCCACACTTTTGAACGGTAGTGTAGGTCTATCAACAGTTTTTGCAGTGACATCAATCAATCAATCAAATGTATTTATGAAACCCTTTTTACATCAGCAGATGTCACAATGTGCTATACAGAAACCCAGCCTAAAACTCTAAACAGCAAGCAATGCAGATGTAGAAGCATGTTGGCTAGGAAAAACTCCCTGAAAAGGCAGGAACCTAGGTAGAAACCTAGAGAGGAACCAGGCTCTGAGGGGTAGCCAGTCCTCTTCTGGCTGTGCCAGGTGGAGATTATAACAGTACATGGCCAATATGTTCAAACGTTCATAGATGACCAGCATGGTCAAATAATAATAATCACAGTAGTTGTAGAGGATGCAACAGGTCAGCACCTCAGGATTAAATGTCATTTGTCTTTTCATAGTTAAGCATTCAGAGTTCGAGACAGCAGGTTTGGTAGAGAAAGAGAGTTGAAAACAGCAGGTCTGGGATAAGGTAGCACGTCTGGTGAACAGATCAGGGTTCTATAGCTACAGGCAGAACAGTTGAAATTGGAGCAGCAGCACGACAAGGTGGACTGAGGACAGCAAGGAGTCATCAGGCCAGGTAGTCCTGAGGCATGGTCCCAGGGCTCAGGTCCTCCGAGAGAGGGGGGTAGAGAGATAATTAGAGGGAGCATACTTACATTCACACAGGACACCGGATAAGACAGGAGAAATACTCCAGATATAACAGACTGACCCTAGCCCCCCAACACATACTATTGCAGCATAAATACATGCCCTAGCAGAGCTGGTTAACATTCTATTGAAATGGTTACTTGCATAGTGGAGTTTTTTGTTTAGACATGTAGCTAGCTAGCTAAACAATGAACCATAATCCCAACTCATGGCTCTGAGATACAAATAATTTTACTACACAGATCATACACGTAACCTTAGATGGCAAGCCAGCCAATGTTAGCTAGCTAGCTAACAGTACTTTTTAACTTGAAATGAAAACTACTTTCTGACCAAATTAGAAATCTGTAATATATGAAAATGTAGCTAGCTACACTATCTTTCCCGTATACATGGATGGACGCTTCTCACTCTGTCACGGATGCCATGGTTGCCCGTAGTTTGAAGATGTAATCCGTAGACAGGTGTTTTCTCCATCTCCTTAGCTATCATACTCTAATTCCACTGATTTCAAAACTCGGTCCTCAAGAAAGTGGAGAGCAACACTTATGAAGTTCTACTATATATATATCTATACACACACACACATCACACACACACACACGGTATTAGACAGGATTACCTACACATACTGACCAGCTCCGACAGAAGCGTGCATGACAGACCAATCTGAACTGATCTCTCGGCATATCCAGCCCACTCATTGTGTCAGCCAAGTGTGAAGGTTGCTGACTTTGTTTGTGGCTAAACCAACTAGGGTTGTAATTTTAACAATTGTATTCATATTTACAGATGGCATACAACTTTGTTATTAAGGCACATGAAAGTTCACATGTTCCAGAAGGCATTTCTGCCCCCCCCAAAAAACTAATTCAGATTTTTCTTTTAAGTTTTTGTTCAAATGACTCTCCTGTGAAGTAGTGACGTGCGATATACGCCTAGTTTCCTGAAACGGGTCACAAATGTTAGCAATGATAACAAGTACATGAAAAATCCCATAGCAAATGGGACCCACAACCCTGGCGTTGTAAGTGCCATGCTCTACCAAGTGAGCCACACAGGATTTTATACAGCAAGTCTCTTAATCCAGTAGGGGATTTTCTGCTGTTACAAGGGAAGCTTGATTTTGCAAGAAGCTAACCACTTAGCTAGCTAGCTACTGAGCTAGCAAACCAAATGAACAACTGTAGAGCATTTAGCACATCTTAGACGGTTAACATGATAGTTGTAAGATGTCTAGCTGGCAAACATTTAGTTGTGAATTCCATACGGTTACTCGAACACCTGGCGCATGCTGCACAACAGTGAGTGAGTGACTCACAAGGCTCCGGTCTCTCGTCGTTGTGTGCTTGTAAACTAAACAACGTGACTGAGGACTACCGTTAAGCTTCATAATGAAAAAGGTGACCGGTGAAAGACGTTATCTCCTAACGTATTGCACATGTTGACTGCAGGTATTTACTTAAAAAGTAGCTACAGATATTGTAATTTATAGAAGAGAAAAAAACAATTTTGACCATTCTGTGGCTATTTCCAAGTCCCCCTGTATATGTGGTACACAGACTAGTAAGGTCACATGCACACTTACACAAACTGTGTTGGCCTTTCCTGTATTCGGACTGTACATCATGTCACAGCACGGTGCTAATGTATTCCTTTATGTGTGCCAAGTGCCAAAATTGTTGTCCGTGTGTGGCGCTTGCATGTGTGTGAGATATTCCAAACGTGTCCAATCCCAGGGCAAAGAATGGAAACATAATTTTCTGCTCCTGTTGTCCCCCCGGCAGGTAGGTGTATAGCTTTAGTAATACGTTTCCCTGAGAGCTCTCTGTCTGATAGATGTACTATCAGCAGACCCACTAAAGAGCTACTCACATGCCCCTGTTAAAGCTGGAACAATCATCTCGGGTTGAGTCCCATATGGCAGTCTATTCCCTATTTTCGTCCACTTTTTTACCAGGGCCCATAGGGAATAGGGTGCCATTTGGGACGCAACCTCAGCCTCTCCTCTGGCCCAAACCTGTCCTACGCTCACATATAGTAGCCAGACCTGCACTCCCAAAATAACTCCTATTGAGTAGTCTACATAGCCGGGTTTATTTGATATGGTCCCTAGGACTGCGGCGCTCAAAGGTTTTATACATGGATGTTCAATTAGTGTAAAGTGTGCGATATGAACACAATCTGTTTTAATAAGGAACCTCTCCTCTACAAACAAATTCAAACAACAATCCTGGGAAAAATGTGTACTTATAAAAATAATACTATGTCCAGGATGAAGGGAGAGCCAGAGAAAACATGTAATGAGTCCATAGCCTGGAGGGCAGAGATCGAAGTTAATTTGCCTGTTTCAACATGCCCAGATGAAACGCTTGATCCTAAAGAATTTTCCTGTTCAAATGTCACTTTGGATCACAGCTGGCTTACGTGTGGGTGGGTGGCCTGGGGCTAGTGGACCAGCAGGCCGGTAGGATAGGACTCGTCTTTGACCAGTCATCATAGCTCTGGCCACTCGTACCTGCTGTATTCTCTCCCTTGCCAGCATAAGATGGAGAGAGACCTTCCTTCCTTAGAGCTGGGCGCCATGTTGCTGCCTCCATAAATCCCATCCAAGAGTATCTGGATCTAATTCTGAGTCATTCTAATCCCTCTCCTCTACCAAAGCAACATTTTTTTGTTCTTCTCCTAAACATTATGATGATTTAGGGATGTAATTTGACAGGGTTGACCTACTAGAGAGTACAAAACAGGATCAGATAGTCATTGTGTTCAGAGAGGAAGAAAATGTTCCAGGTGACAGGTGTTTAACGTTGTTGTGTACCTGTGTTTATGCATGCATGTGTATATTCTGTGTGTGTGTGTGTACTGCTTTATCTCCTAACGTATTATACAAGTTGACTGCAGGTATTTACTTAAGTCTAAAAAAATAAAGTAGCTACATCCCGTGGCTATTTCCAAGTACCCCGGTATATGGTATATACGGTATACTGCCCAAGCCTAGTACACAGGCTAGTAAGGTCACACTCACACACACTTTGCTGTATTCGGACTGTACATTAGGTCATAACGCGGTGCTAATGTATTTGTATGTGTTTTTGACCTTCACCTGTGGGATCGTCTGAAGGAGTTGCTGAGGAGGTATTTCTGTCGGTAATAAAGCCCTTTTTTGTGGAAAAACTCATTCTGATTGGCTGGGCCTGGTGCCTGGTTCGTGGGTGCACCCCACCAGTGCCCAGTCATGTGAAATCCATAGATCAGGGCCTAATTAATTTTATTTATATTCACTGATTTCCTTATGAACTGTAACTCAGTAAAATCTTTGACGTTTTTGAATTTATATTTTGATTCAGTATAATATTGTAAAAAATGTTTCAAAGAATAATCCTGAATACAAAGCATTATGTTTGAGGCAAATCCAACACATCACATCTCTCAGTACCACTCTTAATATTTTCAAGCATGCTGGTGGCTGAATCATGTTCTGGGTATGTTTGTCATTTGCAAGTTTTTCAGGATAGAAAGAAAAGTAATATAGCTAAGCACAGGCAAAGAGGAAAACCTGGTTCAATTTGCCTTCCAACAGACACTGGGAGACAAATCCACCTTTCAGCAGGACAATAACCTAAAACGCAAGTCCAAATATATATATATATATATATATATATATATATATATATATATATATATATTACTCGAGTTACTTACCAAGATGAAATTGAATGACTGGCTGAGTTTTGACTTACATCTACTTGAAAATCTATGGCAATATTTGAAATTGGCTCTCTAGCAATGATCAACAACCAACTTGAGAGCTTGAATTTGTTAAATGATAATGGGCAAATATTGTACAATCCAGGTGTGCAAAGCTCTTAGAGACTTACCAAGACTCACAGCTGTAATCGCTGACTCAGGGATTTGAATACTCTAATCAAAAATTTGACATGAGTATTTTGTGCAGATCATCGATTAAAAAGAAAAGACAATTAAATCCATTCTAATCCCACTTTGTAACACAACAAAATGTGTGTGAATACTCTCTGAAGGCTGTGTGTGTACCTGTGCTTATGAATGCATGAATGTGTGTTTCTGCATTGTGTCTGTATACTAGTGTGTGTGGTGTCATGGTAGGCTGTAACCCTGAGGCTTGATCTCAGCTGGTGCCTAGGGGTCAACGCGACCCCCCTCTGGGATTTGTTCTCTGCAGGGTCCATGGTCCATAGATTTCCTTCAGATAAGGCGCAGCATGAGAGCGAGGGAGAAATTGAAGGAGGTGAATGGAAGAGAGAGAGAGACCCCTGTACTGTATAATGTCAGTACAGGAGATAGCGAGGCCGGCAGCTAAGTGCTTTTGTCCCCGTTTTATCCTCTGAGCCAAAAGGTCCTGGATAAAAAGGCTGGAGCTGCAGAATAGTCTATCATTCTTTCTCCCAGGCCTGTGGTTACACTGGCCACCTGCAGAGAGAAAGGAGGGAGGGAGAAAAAAATAGAAAAACAGAAAGGGAAGGATACGGTGACAGAGAGATGTGCAATTTGAGGTTGACCTGACCTCGTTTTCAAACACTTTCATTTTCAAACCCAGTCAGTAAAATGGTTCTGCTTTTCAAGGTGACGTTATTGGGTTAACTCCCTACAGGCCGCACGTGTCGCGCAGCTGAGAGTCGAGCGGAGACGAACGGATTTGGTTCAGCCAGTCAGTCGTCCTGATGAGCCCTTCCCATCTAGCTAGTTTATTCTTGTGTGCCGAAGTTGGGACTTGGAAGAGTGTTCAGAATCATTCCGTTTTTTCGGAGTAATTGTATGTTTTTACAGTATTTGTACTTTAGCGGTCACCCTGGCCTGATATTGGATACACTATCTAGCTACTTCTCCTTACTGCTGGACAGCAGTGCTTGGCAAGAGAGAGCGAGGGTCACTGTGCCCCATGTTGTTGCCAGCTTGCAGTGCAAACTCTCCCAATTGAGCAATGTAACGTTCTACCGTATCACGGTGACATCCAGATGGTTACCACCACTATTACAAGCTATTTCTCATGTAGGCTGCTATCCTACTCAAAATAAAATGAAGTGGGATGGAATAAATTGGACGCGTTAACTACCACATGATACAGCAACTGTTGCCCGGTGGGAAGCAACTCACGTCGGCAAGCATCTCAATACAACACCGTTGCACTGGCTTGTCGTAACGTTTATAGGCATAACCCCCTTTTTTTCAATTTTCGCCTAAATGATATACCCAAATCTAACTGACTGTAGCTCAGGACCTGAAGCAAGGATATGCACATTATTGGTACCATTTGAACACTTTGAACACTTTGAAGTTAGTGGAAATTGAATGTAGGAGAATATAACACAGATCTGGTAGAAGAAAATACAAAAGAAAAAAACTACAGTTTTTTTTTCTACCACCATCTTTGAAATGCAGCAGAAAGGTCCTGTTCCAGCCATCACTCAGGTTGTAATTCCGATGGTGTCCACAAGATGGCAGCAGTGTATGTGCAAAGTTTCAGACGAATAACTTGAAATATGACATTTAGTGTGAAGTCACCCAGGTACATTTGGGCAAATCGTGAAGGAGACATTTGCATTCGTATTACATTTTTCTGCAAAAATATCGTCAAATCTGTATACTTGGACTTTGATTTAGCTTTTACAGTATTAGTAGCCATATGATAAGTTCAACATTTGCAAAACAACCAGTTTTCATAACTTCATAACTCTGAATATTCTTCTAATTTTTGTCCAAAATTAAAAGGCATGCTGTCGCACAAGGTTAGTAGCTACATTTTACGACCGATACATGGTTTCCGGATACTCCCATAAAGCCCAGCTCATTGGCTATCTAGCTAGCTTTGTTTGACCCCGATTGATGCTTATTTGGCAAAGTTAGTCATTCGAGTGAACGCCCGCGTCATCGGCGTGCCATGAAGGCGTCGCTCTCTGACCAAATTTGGTGTCCTATAGGATATACTACACCCCTAATGATATAGTGAAGTCTCGTTACGTTCTAGGATCTCTGATGAATACATACCCACGCGATTTGACTGGTTGAAACAACGTTTTGGGTGTGATTTTCACAGATTCCTTTCTTTGCAAATTGAGCAAGTGGAAATACAAAATCGATTGTGCATGCTATATGGACCTTTTTAGGGTATGAAAAAGGATTTCATGTAACAAAATGACACTTCATGTTATCTCTGGGACCCTTTTGGATGATAAATCAGAGCAAGATTTCAGAATGTAAGAACACATTTCACCTTCAGAGGTGAATTTATCAAACCTATTGCTGTGAAAAGTGTTTTGTTAGGAGCTCTCAAACAGTAGCATGGCATTTTTTTTGCAGTAATAGCTACTGTTAATTGGACAGTGCAGTTATACTAACAAGAATTTAAGCTTTCATCCGATATAAGACACTTATATACCGACATTGTTGTTTCTCTAAAATCTGTGATGGATGAGTCCTTCCCAGCTAGTTAGCTGGCAACAGCATGGCGCAAGTTAAAAGGTATATAAAAAAAGGCGCTGCATGATTTACAGCTGTCCCGTTGATGGGACGCCGATCCCCAACTAATTGGCATGTCACGGTGATATCCAGATGGTGACCAATACTTCAAGTTATTTCTCCCTCTCCCATTGAAATAAACATGGCTTTTTTATATACCTTTTAACTAGCAACATGCTGTTGCCAGCTAACTAGCTGGGAAGGACTCATCCATTCGTCTCCACTCGACCCTCAGCTGCGCGAATTACGTAATCAATTTGGGCACCAGGCGTGTCGGTATAGCCTCTCTCCTCTCAGAAATGTTTTTCAGTCTCTGAATGATGTCATTCACAGCTAGTTATTAGAATAATTGGATTCGAAACTAGAGTAGCAATGTTTACCGTACTAACTGCAATTTAATTAAACGGACACACATTATCAGCTAGGCCGACTTCTTAATAAGCAACACCAGTGCTCATTATTATTTAAAAAAAATCTAATTCCATATTTTTTTCCTTGCTCTAGCCTTGAGAATGAATAAAGCGATTTTATTTATTTTTTGTTCCCCCAATATGGAATTATTAGATTTGGCCATGTGTCCATTTTAAATGCATAGCCTCGGAAAACCAAAAACAATTTCATGTAGAACACTAGAATTTTTCTATTTCAATGATTAAGATAAAATCACCAATTTCAAAAAGAGGTCCAGAGTAATGTGGCCCTGGAAAGGAAAAAGACAGTTTTGCCAATAGGGGAGAGAATTTTTTAAAATAATAATTGAAACTACACTTTACTATAAAAATGTTAATGTTCATTCCGCCTACAGACGGTAATTCAGCCGCTTATAGAGGGGAGAGGGAGACAAAGAGATACTATATACGGAGAGAGAGAAGAGCGAGCGAGGAAGCTGTTGGAGAGGGGAGAGCCTGTGGTGTAAGAGGGAACACTCAGACGTATAGACACCTTAAACAGATACAGCTCTTCACCTTCAGGCATCCATATTTATAACCCAGCAGGACAGCAGCTTCTACAGATAATGGACATTTCATTTACTGCCGAGTGTGAAGTCCGTGAAGTGCTTTTAAAGACATGATGGTTGTGTGGGTGACTGGCCTACTGTATTTTGTTTTGCTGTACGATTGTATTGGTCGTCGGGTATGTGTTATGGGTCTTGACCCAAAGCCTCTTTCTCTAGAGATGCATCTCTAGGCCTGCTCTCTCTCTCCCTCTCTCTTTCCCTCCCTCCCATCCGCCTTCTCCTCCCCTCTCTCTCTTTCCCTCCCTCCCATCTGCCTTCTCCTCCCCTCTCTCTATTGTTTCATTTCTCGGTCTGATTGAGATGATATCGCGTCGCTAACAGTCATGGCCGCCGGTGGCCTTCCCATTGGCCATCTGCCTGAGGGTTAGGGTCAGGGGTCAGGCGGGCGTTTATCTGGCCAATCGCAGCCGCCCGCTGATCTGCCTTCCCAGTCATCTGAGGTTTGAGATGAACTGCTCTGCTGTCTGCCTCCCGCCGCAGGGCAGCCGCGAAAAACACGCAGATTATCTGATCATTTCATAAAAGGACAGGCCGGGTCAGCTACGCAGACGGGCGCGGGGGACGCTGCGGAAAAAGGAGAAAAGAACGGAGAGACAGAGGAGAGGAAAACAACGAGAAGAGAAGTGGTGGGGTGTTGTGATGACATTGCTGTGGTCTTTATAGGTAGATTACATGTTTTTGTAGGGTTCTTATCATTTGAATGCGACGCGTGACATATTCCTGTTTGTCGATGCACACAGCATACAGATGTTTTCTCCTCATTTGGCCAGTTTTCGTAGGGGTTGATGCGTTTTTCGTCTGAAATTATAAAGTGGCACTTGCAAACTTTAGAAGCCTTTTGAAAACCTTGAATACACTAAAAGTTTGCAGTTGCAGGTAAATTATTTGCGACAGAGTGATTTTAAAGATGGTACACCTGTATCTGTCGTGACCGTATGCCACTTTATTGAATAAGTACCGTTTACTAGTATTATTATGATACTATAGAGAGTGCTGTGCCACTCTCTCACATAAACTATTACAATAGTGTTGTTCCTGGGGGGAGCATATTACATGTGAGCACACCACCGTACATAGCCTACCATAAATCGTTTTGTGTGGGGAAGCATATTGCCTGTGACACCTTGTTATATTACCACACTATCCCACCCACCATCATTAGGCCCATAGCTGTGTTGCGGTGGGGGAACATATTGCCTGTGACACCTTGTTATGTTAACAGGCTATCACACAGGCTATTACAGCACAATAGAGTGCCTCAGTGGGGAGTGTATTTAATGTGACACGCAGGCAGGCAGGCTGTATGCATACTGTAATGAGTCCGGTCCCAGAGGACTGTCGCTGCTTAACCTTCACACCCCCTTCGCTAATTACTGATCCAACTGCTACTGCAGCTGAGGGAAGGAAAGAAGGAAGGGAGAGAGAGGAGGAAAAGAGAGGGGGAGAGAGGGAAAGGAGGAGGAGAGCAGGTAACCCCCAGTTTGGTGATCAGTGATATTAATGAAGGAGGGAATACCCATTACTAGACTTGAGAGATAAGTACTGTTATTGGAGGAGAGATTTATAATATAAATATGGGCTCGGCTACTCGAGGGGAGGAGTGTTAGGCTACCAGATGCCTGATTTAAATAGGTGTGGTATATAGCCTAGCTCTTATCCATGTACTAGAGCAGTACTGTGCATGTTCGTTTTTTGTTCTAGCCATGTGTTTCCACGTGTGTGCCAAATTCCTCTGTCGTGTGTGTGTGTGTGTGTGTGTGTGTGTGTGTGTGTGTGTGTGTGTGTGTGTGTGTGTGTGTGTGTGTGTGTGTGTGTGTGTGTGTGTGTGTGTGTGTGTGTGTGTGTGTGTGTGCGCTTGCTATTGGTTGTGTTTAGTCATGGGTTTTCCCCAACTGCAGCTAAGCAGGTCAGAAGGTACATTTGAAGTCATTTAAACTCGTTTTTTTTAAACACTCCACAAATTTCTTGTTCTCAAACTATAGTTTCGGCAAGTCGGTTAGGACATCTACTTTGTGCATGACACAAGTAATTTTCCCAACAATTGTTACAAGACAGATTATTTCACTTATAATTCACTGTATCACAATTCCAGTGGGTCAGAAGTTTACATACACTAATTTGACTGTGCCTTGAAACAGCTTGGAAAATTCCAATAAATGATGTCATGGCTTTAGAAGCTTCTGATAGGCTAATTGACATAATTTGAGTCAATTGGAGGTGTACCTGTGGATGTATTTCAAGGCCTACCTTCAAACTCAGTGCCTCTTTCCTTGACATCATGGGAAAATCAAAATAAATCAGCCAAGACCAAAATTGAAGACCTCCACAAGTCTGGTTCATCCTTGGAAGCGTTTTCCAAACGCCTGAAAGTACCACGTTCATCTGTACAAACAATAGTACGCAAGTATAAACACCATGGGACCACGCAGCCGCCATACCGCTCAGGAAGGAGACGCGTTCTGTCTCCTAGAGATGAACGTACTTTGGTGCGAAAAGTGCAAATCAATCCCAGAACATCATTTCCTCCATCTTCAGAAGGTCCTCTGCTGTTGTTCTGGGATTGATTTGCACTTTTTGCACCAAAGTACGTTCATCTCTAGGAGACAGAACGTGTCTCCTTCCTGAGCGGTATGACAGCTGTGTGGTCACATGGTGTTTGTACTTGCGTACTATTGTTTGTACAGATGAAGCTAGTTAGCTGGCGTTTGGAAATTGCTCCCAAGGATGAACGAGACTTGTGAAGGTCTACAATTTTTTTTCTGAGGTCTTGGCTGATATCGTTTGATTTTCCCATGATGTCAAGCAAAGATGCACTGAGTTTGAAGGTAGGCCTTGAAATACATCCACAGGTACACCTCCAATTGACTCAAATGATGTCAATTAGCCTATCAGAAGCTTCTAAAGCCATGACATCATTTTCTGGAATTTTCCAAGCTGTTTAAAGGGACAGTCAACTTAGTGTATGTAAACTTCTGACCCACTGGAATTGTGATACAGTGAAATAATCGGGCTGTAAACAATTGTTGGAAAAATTGCTTGTGTCATGCACAAAGTAGACGTCCTAACCGACTTGCCAAAACTATAGTTTGTTAACAAGAATTTTCTAGTGGTTGAAAAACGAGTTTTAATGACTCCAACCTAAGTGTATGTTAACTTCTGACTTCAACTGTCTGGTATGTATGTATGTATGTACACTACCTTTCAAGAGTTTGCGGTCACTTAGAAATGTCCTTGTTTTCCATGAAAACATACATGAAATGAGTTGGAAAATGAATAGGACATATCGTCAAGATGTTGAAAAGGTTAGAAATAATGCTTTTTAATTGAAATAATAATTGTGTCCTTTTGTCAAAGAATCCTCCATTTGCAGCAATTACAGCCTTGCAGACCTTTGGCATTCTAGTTGTCAATTTGTTGAGGTAATCTGAAGAGATTTCACCCCATGCTTCCTGAAGCACCTCCCACAAATTGGATTGGCTTGATGGGCACTTCTTACGTACCATACGGTCAAGCTGCTCCCACAACAGCTCAATAGGGTTGAGATCCGGTTACCATGCTGGCCACTCCATTATAGACAGAATACCGGCTGACTGCTTCTTCCCTAAATAGTTTTTGCATAGTTTGGAGCTGTGCTTTGGGTCATTGTCCCGTTGTAGGATGACATTGGCTCCAATTTAGCGCCGTCCACAGGGTATGGCATGGCGTTGCAAAGGGGAGTGATCACCTTCCTACTTCAAGATCCCTTTTACCCTGTACACATCTCCCACTTTACCACCACCAAAGCACCCCCAGACCATCACATTGCCTCCACCATGCTTGACAGATGGCGTCAAGCACTCCTCCTCCATCTTTACATTTTTTCTGCGTCTCACGAATGTTCTTCTTTGTGATCCGAACACCTCAAACTTAGATTCGTCTGTCCATAACACTTTTTTCCCAATCTTCCTCTGTCCAGTGTCTGGGTTATTTTGCCCATCTTAATCTTTTCTTTTTATTGGCCAGTCTGAGAGATGGCTTTTTCTTAGCAACTCTGCCTAGAAGGCCAGCGTCCCGGAGTCGCCTCTTCACTGTTGACGTTGAGACTGGTGTTTTGCGGCTACTATTTAATGAAGCTGCCAGTTGAGGACTTGTGAGGTTTCTGTTTCTGATCAATTTGAGGTTATTTTAATGGACACAAAATGAGCTTTTCTTTCAAAAAACAAGCAGATTTCTAAGCGACTCCAAACATTTGAACGGTCGTGTATATGGATGTGTTTCCCCCATCTGTATGGGAGAAGGTGACTCGTCGGACTCGGGCTTGCCAGGAGTGCCCACTTTTTTTCCCCCCTGGCATTGCCACCTGTCATCTGGCACAGGTGGCACAGCTCACCTGGCACCGCAGGGCAGAAACAGACCCTGGCCTCTCGCCCGTGTCTGTCTCTGCCCGCTCCGCTGCCTGTTTCATGCCCGCTCACCGCCTGTTTGGCTGGCTGTGTCCACTCCTGTCGCCATCCTGACTGACACACACATACAAACACCTGTAACGCCGGACACACAGGGCAGAATCCCAGATAGCCAGCCCAACACCAACACACTTCTAGACTTGTAATATATCATCCAACTCTCACTGGATGTCACAAGTTATTGGTGCTGTTTGTGTGTGTATGTCTGCTCGAATGAATATGTGTACTGTATGTATGCGTGTGTCTGTCTGTGTAGTTTGGGGTCATCGGGCTGTGTTTTTTTTTGCTGCAGTGCCCAGTGGGTTAGGGTTGTCTGTGTCTGTCTGTCTGTCTGTCTGTCTGTCTGTCTCTGTCTGTCTGTCTGTCTCTGTCTGTCTCTGTCTGTCTGTCTCTGTCTGTCTGTCTCTGTCTGTCTGTCTAACCCATCACTGTCTGTCTGTCTGTCTAACCCATCACTGTCTGTCTGTCTGTCTAACCCATCACTGTCTGTCTGTCTGTCTAACCCATCACTGTCTGTCTGTCTGTCTAACCCATCACTGTCTGTCTGTCTAACCCATCACTGTCTGTCTGTCTAACCCATCACTGTCTGTCTGTCTGTCTAACCCATCACTGTCTGTCTGTCTGTCTAACCCATCACTGTCTGTCTGTCTGTCTAACCCATCACTGTCTGTCTGTCTATCTAACCCATCACTGTCTGTCTGTCTGTCTAACCCATCACTGTCTGTCTGTCTGTCTAACCCATCACTGTCTGTCTGTCTGTCTAACCCATCACTGTGTCTGTCTGTCTAACCCATCACTGTCTGTCTGTCTGTCTAACCCATCACTGTCTGTCTGTCTGTCTAACCCATCACTGTCTGTCTGTCTGTCTAACCCATCACTGTCTGTCTGTCTGTCTAACCCATCACTGTCTGTCTGTCTGTCTAACCCATCTCTGTCTGTCTGTCTGTCTAACCCATCACTGTCTGTCTGTCTGTCTAACCCATCACTGTCTGTCTGTCTGTCTAACCCATCACTGTCTGTCTGTCTGTCTAACCCATCACTGTCTGTCTGTCTGTCTAACCCATCACTGTCTGTCTGTCTGTCTAACCCATCACTGTCTGTCTGTCTGTCTAACCCATCACTGTCTGTCTGTCTGTCTAACCCAGCTCTGTCTGTCTGTCTGTCTAACCCATCACTGTCTGTCTGTCTGTCTAACCCATCACTGTCTGTCTGTCTAACCCATCACTGTCTGTCTGTGTGTCTGTCTAACCCATCACTGTCTGTCTGTCTGTCTGTCTTTCTAACCCATCACTGTCTGTCCGTCCGTCCTGTTCCATACATACCTAGAGGCAGAGGCTCACCTTGGCTCCTCCTTGACTAAATGGGCCACCATTTTAGAGAGAGCGAGATTTACTGTTCATTTCTGATTGTTTGTTTATTTTACTTCTATTTATTGTTTAAACGTATGTTACCCATTCCAATAAAACCCTTTGAATTAAGTTGAATTGAAAGATGGAGAGCGAAAAAAAGAGCGGGATAGTCATGAAGCCAGTAGGCCAGCCTTGTGTGAGAGAGGCGGATGGAGGACGTAATGGAACAGAATTATAGAGAGATGTCATTGTATTTCTTGCCCATAAGAAGTGGAGGGAGAGGGATACAGCCTGTAACACAGCCTGATGGCTGTTGTTCCTGCGGCTCCATTAGAAAAGGCCAGTCATGCAGCAAAGCCCTGACTCACTGATTGATAAGGGGCTCAACTATACACAACACACACACATGCATACGTACACACATGCACAGACACACATACACAAACACAGATGGATGCATGCACACAAAAACACACATCCCGGGGGTGCTGCTCCTCTCTAACTAACTCTCTCCCCCTCTCTCTCCCACTCTCCCTCCTCAGCTCTCTGATCTGTTCATCTCCTTCGATGAGAAACCCCAGGGCGCAGCGTCGCTGGCCCAGGTCCACAAGGCAGTGTTGCATGATGGTAGGACGGTGGCTGTGAAGGTCCAACACCCCAAGGTCCAGACACAGAGCTCTAAGGACATCGTGGTCATGGAGGTGAGCCTGTCTGTCTGTATTCAATAACCGTCGATGTATCTTCTGACATGTTATCTCATCGATGGTCTCTCAATAATGTCTTTCTCTCGGTCTCCCTGTCTCTCTTTCTGTTTCTCTCTCTTTCTGTTTCCCTTTGTCTCGGTCTCTTTTTGTCTCTGTCTCTCTTTGTCTCTGTCTGTGTGTCTCTCTCTCTCTCTCTCTCCCTGTCTCTCGTATGTATTTGTGTATGCGTGCGTGTCTCTGTGCATATATATGTGCCGTGCGTACATGCGTATTCCCCCTCTAGGTCCTGCTGAACATGGTCCACTGGCTGTTTCCAGACTTTGCCTTCATGTGGCTGGTGGAGGAGGCTAAGAAGAACATGCCTGCAGAGCTGGACTTCCTCAACGAGGGACGCAACGCTGAGAAGGTGGCGGTCATGCTCGCACACTTCCCCTGGCTCAAGGTACACACACACACACACACTGGGATGGAAGAAATATCATGTTTTACTCTGCTTGAGTATACAGTCTATTTTTCCTTGTCGTATATAACTGTCTATTTCCCCATTCTTCTTTTAGCTTCGGTTGAATGTGGCTTGGTAACTGTCCAGAGGGCATGATTGATTAAGAGCAGCTACTATTGATCAGTGTGATAGTGAATGTTCCCAGAGAGATATGGTGTGTGTGTGTGTTTTGGGGAGGTGTGAAGGAAAACAACAGCAACTCCTCTAACGGTTGCTATCGTGTTGTCATGCAATTGTGAAACATCCTCCCTTCCTCCATCCCTCTCTCAGGTACCTAAGATCCACTGGGACCTGTCTACCAGGCGGATCCTGACCATGGACTTTGCCGAGGGAGGCCAGGTCAACGACAGAGACTATATGAGGAGACACGGCATCAACGTCAATGAGGTACGACACCATGGCCGCATTCATTAAGTCACACCGGAGCAACATCTTTTTCGGGGGACGAACAGCGAACACGAGCGTTTCTTATTGGGCAAATCCATGCAGTCCCTCCCTGTTTGTCTGTTTTCTTCTGTTTGGTGCATATTGAATATGACCCATATCGTGAGCTAATCCTCACTTCTGTGTATTTTCCGACATTTTTCGTCCTCATTTTGGGAACGTGAGTGAGGCCCACAGTAAAAGGGCCAAACTTGGCTATTTACTATCGTCAGTGCGTAACGTCGTCAAACTTCTTCAGAGAAAGAAACAGTGCAGAGGGAGGGAGAGAGAGAACAAATGAAGCTTTCTAGGCTGACGTCTTATACCTCCATCCCTTTCTTCCTCCTTCCCACCCTCTACCCCCCCCCCCCCCCCCCCCATCACCAGATGAAGAGGGAATTAAAGGAATCTCTTTTTCATATAAAAGACTGTTCTCTGCAGATGGATTACATTTATTCTCGTTTGCCGCCTATTGTCGTGGCAGGGGCTCCGTGCCTGACGGAGTACTGTTTAATTCTGCTGCCGGCTGCATCCAGGCCTGGGCAGCGCATATTGGCAGGGGTGCGATACCGATCATTACACCTGGGCACAATGGTGGAACACAAAAGCCATGGGAGTCTGTGGAGAGCTGGCTAATACTGGGGAGGCGTGGTTGGAATCATAGGAGACTGGTTTGATAAATACCGTACAGTCAGACGTGTGGGGGGTGTGTGTCTGGGGGAGCGGTGCATGTGGGAGGGTTTGTGCGTGCACATATGTCATTGTGTATCTGATAACGTGTGTGTTGATCCCTCTGTCTGTTTGTGTTGATCGTTATGCATGCTTATACGCACCCGTGTGTGTGTGTGTGTGTGTGTGTGTGTGTGTGTGTGTGTGTGTGTGTGTGTGTGTGTGTGTGTGTGTGTGTGTGTGTGTGTGTGTGTGTGTGTGTGTGTGTCTATCAGGGATGTGGCTTGTGTGGGCTTTAGACAGAATCAGCAGAGACACTAATGATTTATTGATTGATAATACAGTGTGCGTTGTCACTGAGGTATTTGGCTGGGAGATTGCCGTTCTGCTCATATCGTTTTTCTGTTACTGTGCGACGTCTTCCTGATGGGAAACAATAATTCTCTCTTTCTTTCCGTCCCTCTCTTGCGTTCCCTCTTTCTTCCATCTCTTTCTTTCTGTCTCTCTTTAGGTCGTTCTCTTCCTCTCTCTCCACTCTTTGTCTTTAAAAAAAAAATGTCTGGGAAGGAATGAGAGACGGAGGAAGAAAGAGACAGGAAAAAGAGGAGACGTGTACATGACTGCTGCCCTCTGCTCACCCATGCCACGGCTGCCAGTCAGGGCTCTAGAGTGCAACCATTTTAATCGCATATGCGCGTAGATATTTTGCTGTGCGACCTGGAATTTTAACTTAAGAGCACCAGTGTGCCTAGAAAAAAGGATTCAAGCTTTTTTACCTCAAATATTGTGCACCTAAATGTCTTTGGCGCACACGTGCTCCTTTTAAAGTCAGCATAGAGCCCTGCCAGTGGGCATTGCCACATCATGTTCCGCTGTGTGTGTGTGTGTGTGTGTGTGTGTTGTGTGTGTGTGGGGACAGGGTTAAAGCTCCATTCCAGTTCACACATGCTGATTATTTGGCTGATGATCCGCTGATTAGTTTCATACATCTCTATTGAAATGAAACGTTTCCCGTACTCTTCATGTATCCAACCAATCACGTCTCAATGTGCCCTCGAAACGTGTACACATGGACACACGCAAACACTTGCACTCACACACCCATATATGCACACGGCATTTCAGATGTATATTTCAGCGCTGCACCTACGGCCGCAAAATAAGCCATTACTCTTCATAACAGTTAATTTCATGCCTTGCTTTACAGCAACAGAGAGGATGGGAGCGAGGGAGAGGAAAGAGAGAGGGAGAGACGAGTGAAAACAGGGTAAGAAATTGCAAGGGGGAGAGACACAGTAGAGCGAAAGAACAGAGAGAGGGAGCAGAGATGGGGAGAGAAAGGATACAGTGCATTCGGGAAGGATTCAGACCCCTTCACTTTTTCTACATTTTTTTACGTTACAGCCTTATTCTAAAATGGATTACATTGTTTATTTCCCTCATCAATCTACACACAATTTCCCATAATGACAAATCAGGTTTTTAAACATTTTTGCAAATGTATTAAAAATAAGCAACCTAAATATCACATTTACATAAGTATTCAGACCCTTTACTCAGTTCTTGGATGAAGCACCTCTGTATTGCACAGCTATTTTCAGGTCTCCGGTACCTTACCCGTCCGTATACATGGCTAGCATAAATAAATAATAATAACGTTCAAACGGCTCTCCTGTGACGTAGTTACGTGCGACATACGCCTAGTTTCCTGAAACGAGTCACAATTGTATGTGGTTGAAATACTATCAACGTTTAGGATGCTGATAAAGATGGCACCTTTACAAGACGGTATCTAACTGCGCATTCTCGTTCTCTCAAGATGCAAGGAATGCTTAAGTCTTCAGGAGTTACTATTAAGGCTGTGTGAGAGGTTATAAACCTACTGCCATCGGAACAGTAGGCTGCAGATCCCTTGACATGCTATAGGCCTATTTCAAGTCCCCATCTTGTGACGGTCTTATTTGTATAGCGCCTCACAATCATCACACGTAACACTGCTATCATCCTTTTTTTATCACTTCACCAAGTCTTTCCCAAACATTAGGCTACTTTTCTGGCCCTCCCGCCTCTTTATTTTCATCTCCATTTCAAAGCGTTTCTCTTATTGAATTAAACTCAACTTAGTACTTTTTTTCCTCGGAGGATTGACAATGAACTTTTTCTTGCCCGTTCCAAAAAGTATTTGCGATAGGGGTGTAGGCTATTTGGCACACGTACAGTTAGACCCTAAAAGTTAGGCTTACGCGCTAATGCCAGATAGGCTACATTGAGGTTTTTATTTCATTCATTTTTTATATAAATTGCACAAGAATTATACATTTCTGGATTTTTTTTTTTACGGTATTGTTTCCTCTTTATTCTACCAGCCCGTGACATCACTTCCCAATATTTCATGACCCATCTAGCATGCATATCCTAGTAGGCCAGAGGTATGGGCAAATCAATGGGCGGATATAGCGGTAATGGATCAAGCTATAATTTCTCTGTGTGTAAGTCTGTCACACTGGTAATATTCCATCAGCTTTGGCCCCCACGTGTTGTCTGTGGAGCTGTTACACACTCATGCAGGCAAAAGCACACACACGTATGAAGACACACACACATTTTGTTATTCTATCCTCACGGGGACCTAAAATGTATTTCTATTCAAAATCTTATTTACCCTAACAGTGACCCTAACCCAGGTCTGCACCCAAACAATTTGAACTTCTACTAAAAAATCCACCTCTCTAAAAACAAGCCTCTCACTGTTGCCGCCTGCTATAGACCACCCTCTGCCCCCAGCTGTGCTCTGGACACCATATGTCAACTGATTGCCCCCCGTCTATCTTCAGAGCTCGTGCTGCTAGGTGACCTAAACTGTGACATGCTTAACACCCCGGCCATCCTACAATCTAACTTGATGCCCTCAATCTCACACAAATGATCAATGAACCTACCAGGTACAACCCCAGTGCCGGGCACCCTCATAGATATCATCCTAACCAACTTGCCCTCTAAATAGGGGCGGCAGGGTAGCCTAGTGGTTAGAGCGTTGGACTAGTAACCGAAAGGTTGCAAGTTCAAATCCCCGAGCTGACAAGGTACAAATCTGTCGTTCTGCCCCTGAACAGGCAGTTAACCCACTGTTCCTAGGCCGTCATTGAAAATAAGAATTTGTTCTTAACTGACTTGCCTAGTTAAATAAAGGTACAATTAAATTTCTGGGGATATCATAAGGTGAATGCACCAATTTGTAAGTCGCTCTGGATAAGAGCGTCTGCTAAATGACTTAAATGTAAATGTAAATACACCTCTGCTGTTTTCAACCAAGATCTCAGCGATCACTGCCTCACTGCCTGCATCCATGATGGGTCAGCGGTCAAACGACCTCCACTCATCACTATCAAACGCTCCCTGAAACACTTCAGCGAGCAGGCCTTTCTAATCGACCTGGCCCGGGTATCCTGGAAGGATATCGACCTCATCCCGTCAGTAGAGGATGCCTGATTATTTAAAAAAATGCCTTCCTCACCATCTTAAATAAGCATGCCCCATTCAAGAAATTTAGAACCAGGAACAGATATAGCCCTTGGTTCTCTCCAGACATGACTGCCCTTAACCAACACAAAAACATCCTGTGGCATTAGCATCGAACAGCCCCCGTGAAATGCAACTTTTCAGGGAAGTTATATATACACAGGCAGTTATAAAAGCCAAGGCTAGCTTTTTCAAGCAGAAATTTGCTTCCTGCAACACACTCAAAAAAGTTATGGGACACTGTAAAGTCCATGGAGAATAAGAGGACCTCCTCCCAGCTGCCTACTGCACTGAGGATAGGAAATCCTGTCTCCACCGATAAATCAACTATAATTGAGAATTTCAATAAGCATTTTTCTACGGCTGGCCATTCTTTCCACCTGGCCACCCCTACCCCGGTCAACAGCACTGTACCCCCCACAGCAACTCGCCCAAGCCTTCCCCAAATCCAGTCAGCTGATGTTCTGAAAGAGCGGCAAAATCTGGACCCCCACAAATCAGCCGGGCTAGAAAATCTAGACAATCTTTCTAAAATGATCTGCCGAAATTGTTGCAACCCCTATTACTAGCCTGTTCAACCTCTCTTTCGTGTCATCTGAGGTCATCCCCCTCTTCAAAGGGGGAGACACTCTTGACTCAAACTGCTACAGACCTATATCTATCCTACCCTGCCTTTCTAAGGTCTTCGAAAGCCAAGTTAACGAACAGATCACCGACCATTTCGAATCCCACCGTACCTTCTCCTCTATGCAATCTGGTTTCAGAGCTGGTCATGGGTGCACCTCAGCCACGCTCAAGGTTCTAAACGATATCTTAACCGCCATCGATAAGAAACAATACTGTGCAGCCGTATTCATTGACCTGGCCAAGGCTTTCGACTCTGTCAATCACCACATCCTCATCGGCAGACTCAACAGCCTTGGTTTCTCAAATGATTGCCTCGCCTGGTTCACCAACTACTTCTCCGACAGAGTTCAGTGTGTCAAATCGGAGGGCCTGTTGTCCAGGCCTCTGACAGTCTCTATGGTGGTGCCACAGGGTTAAATTCTTGGGCTGACTCTCTTCTCTGTATATATCAATGATGTCGCAATTGCTGAGGGTGAGTCTCTGATCCACTTCTACGTAGACGACACCATTCTGTATACTTCTGGCCCTTCTTTGGACACTGTTAACAACCCTCCAGACGAGCTTCAATGCCATACAACTCTCCTTCCGTGGCCTCCAACTGCTCTTAAATACAAGTAAAACTAAATGCATGCTCTTCAACCGATCACTGTCTGCACCTGCCCGCCCGTCCAGTATGACTACTCTGGACGGTTCTGACTTAGAATATGTGGACAAGTACAAATACCTAGGTGTCTGGTTAGACTGTAAACTCTACTTCCAGACTCACATCAAACATATCCAATCCAAAGTTAAATCTAGAAATGGCTTTCTATTTCGCAACAAAGCATTCCTTCACTCATGCTGCCAAACATACCCTCGTAAAACTGACCATCTTACCGATCCTCGACTTTGGCGATGTCATTTACAAAATAGCCTCCAACACCCTGCTCAACCAATTGGATGCAGTCTATCACAGTGCCAGTCTATCACAAAGCCCCATATACTACCCACCACTGCGACCTGTACACTCTCGTTGGCTGGCCCTCGCTTCATACTCGTCGCCAAACCCACTGGCTCAAGGTCATCTACAAGACCCTGCTGGGTAAAGTCCCGCCTTATCTCTGCTCGCTGGTCACCATAGCTGCACCCACCCGTAGCACGCGTTCCAGCAGGTATATCTCACTTGTCACCCCCAAAGCCAATTCCTCCTTTGGCCGCCTCTCCATCCAGTTCTCTGCTGCCAATGACTGGAACGAACTACAAAACCTCTGAAACTGGAAACACTTATCTCCCTCACTAGCTTAAAGCACCAGCTGTCCCAGCAGCTCACAGATCACTGCACCTGTACATAGCCCATCTATAATTATCCCAAACAACTACCCTTCCCCTACTGTATTTATTTATTTATTTTGCTCCTTTGCACCCCAGTATGTCTACTTTGCACACTCATCTACTGTCAAATCTACCATTCCAGTGTTTTAATTGCTATATTGTATTTACTTCGCCACCATGGCCTATTTATTGCCTTTACCTCCCTTATCTCACCTCATTTGCTCACATTGTATTTAGACTTATTTTTCTACTGTATTATTGACTGTATGTTTGTTTTACTCCATGTGTAACTCTGTGTTATATGTGTCGAACTGCTTTGCTTTATCTTGGCCAGGTCGCAGTTGTAAATGAGAACTTGTTCTCAACTGGTTAAATAAAGGTGAAATAAAATAAATAAAAATGAGGGAGAATTTTCCTTGTTTTACTATCCTTGTGGGGACTTTAGGGGATTTTAGGTCCCCACATGGATAGAAGAACCCCGCCCTCCTGAGGACTGAGGAGTGATTCTGCCTGCCTGCAAGCCTGCTGTGATGCTGCTCTCCATCTGGCAGACACTCAGACACGTTACTGTTGTTATTGATGCACTTATGAATACTGTTAGTCACACAGCTGTCAGCGATCCAGTGCGCCAGCACGGAAGCGCGCGTGTGTGTGTGTGTGTGTGTGTGTGTGTGTGTGTGTGTGTGTGTGTGTGTGTGTGTGTGTGTGCGTGCACGCGTATATGCACGCATCTGGAGAGATACCCGTAACTCTGAAGTGGTGCTCATTGACTCACGTTTATCAAAGTGTGTCTTCCTCCAGCTCTTTATAGTTTGATCAATAAAAGCCGGATAGAGAAGGAGAGAGTATGATTGAGAGCATAGATTACACAAATATTATTCTACTGATCATCAACACACACATACAAAGAAGATAGACTCCCAGAAATTAATCATACTGATCCCTCACACACACACATACACACCAGTGATGTTGTGTTCTAATGTGCCCCAGAGTGTGTGTGTAGGAGGCCCAGGGATACCGTCAGTGTGAAAGATCAGTATGATTAATGTCTCGGGGTCTGTATCATCTTTGAATTCTCTCTCTCTCTCGTAGTGTGTAAACAGTGAGTGATGAGTGTGTATGGTGACTCTAGGCCTGATGACACACTCATTATTACTATGACATGAACACTATTGCTGTCAGCCACACTCCAATGATATGAAGAATAGGAGGGTCTGGAGTAGGGCCTGGGCAAGAGGCTGGGTGCAGATTTAGGGGTTGGATCTAGAACCCATTGGTAAAGGGTTGGGACGAGAACCCATGAGAGGTAGCGAAAGAGGACGGCAAGATAATGAGAAAGGAGAACCAGATGGGAGAAACATTGTGAGAGAGAAAGTTTAGACAATTCAATAGCGAAACACCGAGAAGGAGATGGCGGTAGAAGGGAAAAGAGGGAGGGAAAGCGAGAGAGAGGTGTGACGATTGGAGAGAGAGAGAGAGAGCACCCTGTAGGGAGGGTTCATCAGGCAGAGGCTAGCCAGGCTACGCTACATTATGCTAGCCACTCCGAGAGCCTGGCTGAGTGAGTGAGATTGTAGAGGAGGACACTTAACTCTGTAAAATACTGTTTCCCCAACTGTTAGTTGTATTAAAACCTACACAAGAGAGAGAGAACTGCTCATCTGTTCACTTTCCTCTGCATAGATCATGTTACAATAAACAGAAGTGTGTGCACAAATACACATAGTACACAGATTATGCAAAACTCTGCATCATCAGCATTCGTAACAGCGTAATGTATGTCTTGGATATATTCGCAAAACTTGTCTCCCAAATCATCTCTGTGGTTGGAAAAATGAAAAGGTAAATCTGTTTATCCATGCCGTGCACGTCGGGGTCGAGTCCAGAGAAAAGTCTATTTGGTCCGTCATCAATCTTTTGATTACACACACGGCCGCGACTCGCGCGCGCACACACGCCTGCCCGCCTGCGCACACACACACACACACACACACACACACACACACACACACAGATGCCAGGGCCAGTTAATAATTCTATCCATTCTCACCTGGCCGGACAGACTCATTTATTATGTGTAATAACGCTCACTATCGGCTAATGGCCGGGCCCGCTGCTACTGTGGCCCCGTACAGTGTGTGTTTGCATGGAGACAAAGAGATATACACTCTTTTTATGACGTCAGATAGTTCTCTATCTATCCGGATTTAAAGTAAACTGTCTTTCTGTGCGTTGCATGCGAGGCAGTAGCCATCTGCGGTTTTCCAATTTTCAACCAAGTGCCGTGCAGGGTCTTTGTAATGATTTGATAGATACAATGGTCTCCGCTTTCTAAATGACATGCACATTGCAGATGTTAAGACGGAATAAACTGGGGATTGTGTGTTTATAAACTTGGATTTGGAGAGAGAATATGACAATCCAGACTTGTAATCCCATGAGAGGAGTAGAGATTACAGACAACACAGATTAGGAGTGTCTGGAGGCACGACAACTTGCATCTGCTATATTGTTTCATCAGACACACTACGCCGTCTTTGAGGAAACCGTGTCCAGGCCATGGCTGTGTTTCTGACTGTGGGATGTCTTCTCAATTGAGTATCTCTTTAGCAGTATGTATTTTTTTTTTTTTTTACTATGGCTGTGTTAGCCCTGCGCTACAGACTTGTGCTACACTATGCCTGTGTTAGCATGGTCACTATGTTACAAAACTCAGCTAACCCAAACCATTGCCAGGGCCTTGACATACCATGTTAAGTGGATACATTGGCGTAGTTGTACTGTATGCCTGCTGGAGTGGTAAGTCATTGGTAAGTCATTGCTGCTTTGACAGCATTAGATAATCAGCCTGGAGAAGAGGGTTGGTGTAAAGGTATGCTACTGAATTCTTCTAAGAGAGCGCCATTAAACCTAAATGACCCACGTCACAGCACTGTACCCATAGCAATAGGCTCTGCCCCAAATGGCCCATAGGTCTGTGGTCAAAAGTAGTCCACTATATAGGGGATACGCTGCCATTTGGGATGCAACCATAGTAATTCAATGAGTTGCAATGGAGGCACTTAATTTCTTTCAGCGTGTCGACTCGCAGGCTCGATGAGTCACGGGGGTTCGTGCGTCAATGTGTCTGCATGCCGTGCGCGCATGAGTACCAGTCATGACATCACAATGCCCCATGTCAACTTGGCCACCATTCAAAAGCTCCAATTACATATGATTCATATGTGAAAGCTGAGCTCTGCGTGTGGTTTGCCTGTGGATGTATACTAGGTCTTAGCTATTCAACCATTATTCATATTTAACGTCCTGGAACGCAGCCATCAGCTGGAAGCCTTACACAAAACCCAAACCGGCTGCGCGCTTGCGCCATCGTGCATAAATGTATTTTGTACCCCCACACCAAACGCGATCACGACACGCAGGTTAAAATATCAAACAAACTGAACCAATTATATTAATTTGGGGACAGGTCGAAAAGCAATAAACAAATATGGCAATTTAGCTACCTAGCTTGCACTTGCTAGCTAATTTGTCCTATTTAGCTAGCTTTCTGTTGCTAGCTAATTTGTCCTGGGATATAAACATTGTTATTTTACCTGAAATACACAAGGTCCTCTACTCCACAAATTAATCCACACATAAAATGGTCAACTGAAACATTTCTAGTCATCTCTCCTCCTTCCAGGCTTTTTCTTCTCTTGACTTTGTATTGCGATTGGCAACATTCATAAATTAGGTGCATTACCCCCACTGACCTCGTTCGTCTTTCAGTCACCCACGTGGGTATAACCAATGAGGAGATGGCACGTGGGTACCTGCTTCTATAAACCAATGAGGAGATGGGAGAGGCAGGACTTGCAGCGCGATCTGCGTCAGAAATAGAACTGACTTCTATTTTAGCCCTTGGCAACGCAGACGCTCATTGGTGCGCGAGCAGTTATTGAATAACATAGATTTTTTATTTTGCAGCGCACGCAATGCAAGCGGTGTAGTCAGCCTGTTAGGATGGCTCATGGTTGGTCACCTGATGGCTTCCCTCATGAGAAGAAGGGAGTGTGGCACAGTGAGGGTCATCCACTTAATGTCCACGCCCTCACCTGCACCACAAGCCATGTAATCAGCCGGGAATGCGCCCACTGGCTTGAACATGCACGGCTGAATTTAATATGCTCGTTAAGGGTTTGGCTGGCTACTCACTTACCAGCTGCTGGTTTCCCCTCACTGGGAGAGATGACTGAGAGAGCATGTACAGTTGAAGTCGGTTGGAGTCATTAAAACTCGTTTTTCAACAACTGCACAGATTTCTTGTTAACAAACTATAGTTTTGGCAAGTCGGTTAGGACATCTACTTTGTGAATGACACAAGCAATTTTTCCAACAATTGTTTACAGACAGATTATTTCACTTATAATTCACTGTACCACAATTCCAGTGGGTCAGAAGTTTACATACACTCAGTTGACTGTGCCTTTAAACAGCTTGGAAATTCCAGAAAATTATGTCATAGCTTTAGAAGCTTCTGATAGGCTAATTGACATAATTTGAGTCAATTGGAGGTGTACCTGTGGATGTATTTCAAGGCCTACCTTCAAACTCAGTGCCTCTTTGCTTTACATCATGTGAAAATCCAAATAAATCAGCCAAGACCTCAGAAAAGAAATTGTAGACCTCCACAAGTCTCGTTCATCCTTGGGAGCAATTTCCAAATGCCTGAAGGTACCACGCTCATCTGTACAGACAATAGTACGCAAGTATAAACACCATGGGACCACACAGCTGTCATACCGCTAAGGAAGGAGACACGTTCTGTCTCCTAGAGATGAACGTACTTTGGTGCGAGATGTGCATATCAATCCCAGAACAACAGCAAAGGACCTTGTGAAGATGCTGGAGGAAACAGGTACAAAAGTATCTATATCCACAGTAAAACGATTCCTATATCGACATAACCTGAAAGGCCGCTCAGCAAGGAAGAAGCCACTGCTCCAAAACTGCCATAAAAAATCCAGACTACGGTTTGCAATGTCCTCTGTTCTGATGAAACAAAAATGGAACTGTTGGGCCATAATGTCCATCGTTATGTTTGGAGGAAAAATGAGGAGGCTTGCAAGCCGAAGAATACCATCCCAACCGTGAGGCACGAGGGTGGCAGCATCATGTTGTGGGAGTGCTTTGCTGCAGGAGGGACTGGTGCACTTCACAAATAGATGGCATCCATGAGGAAGGTAAAATATGTGTATATATTGAAGCAACATCTCAAGACATCAGTCTGGAAGTTAAAGCTTGGTCACAAATGTTTGACCCAAGTTAAACATTTTATTGGAAATGCTACCAAATACTAATTGAGTATATGTAAACTTCTGACCCACTGGGATTGTGATGAAAGAAATAAAAGCTGAAATAAATCATTCTCTCTACTATTATTCTGACATTTCACATTCTTAAAATAAAGTGGTGATCCTAACTGACCTATTCGAACTTGTAACCTTTGGAATCAGAGACAGATGCTTACACCCATCCGCCATCCGCGTCCGTAACGCTTTAGCAAAATCAAAACATTTACATTTTACTTGAAGGCCGGTTTCCACGTCATCTCCTGACGTCCTCATACATGGATGGACGTCGAATACTGACTTGTTTCACGGTTGACCTGGCTGCTTCATCAGGCATTCATATTTCAGGAGTGGGTACACATATTTCAGCAGTATACACTGCTCAACAAAAATAAAGGGAACACTTAAACAACACAATGTAACTCCAAGTCAATCACACTTCTGTGAAATCAAACTGTCCACTTAGGAAGCAACACTGATTGACAATAAATTTCACATGCTGTTGTGCAAATGATATAGACAAAAGGTGGAAATTATAGGCAATTAGCGAGACACCCCCAATAAAGGAGTGGTTCTGCAGGTTGTGACCACAGACCACTTCTCAGTTCCTATGCTTCCTGGCTGATGTTTTGGTCACTTTTTAATGCTGGCGGTGCTTTCACTCTAGTGTTAGCATGAGACGGAGTCTACAACCCACACAAGTGGCTCAGGTACTGCAGCTCATCCAGGATGGCACATCAATGCGAGCTGTGGCAAGAAGGTTTGCTGTGTCTGTCAGCGTAGTGTCCAGAGCATGGAGGCGCTACCAGGAGACAGGCCAGTACATCAGGAGACGTGGAGGAGGCCGTAGGAGGGCAACAACCCAGCAGCAGGACCGCTACCTCCGCCTTTGTGCAAGGAGAAGCAGGTGGAGCACTGCCAGAGCCCTGCAAAATGACCTCCAGCAGGCCACAAATGTGCATGTGTCTGCTCAAATGGTCAGAAACAGACTCCATGAGGGTGGTATGAGGGCCCGACGTCCACAGGTGGGGGTTGTGCTTACAGCCCAACACTGTGCAGGACGTTTGGCATTTGCCAGAGAACACCAAGATTGGCAAATTCGCCACTGGCTTCACAGATGAAACCAGGTTCACACGCACATGTGCCAGACGTGACAGAGTCTGGAGACGCCGTGGAGAACGTTCTGCTGCCTGCAACATCCTCCAGCATGACCGGTTTGGCGGTGGGTCAGTCATGGTGTGGGGTGGCATTTCTTTGGGGCCCTCCATGTGCTCGCCAGAGGTAGCCTGACTGCCATTAGGTACCGAGATGAGATCCTCAGACCCCTTGTGAGACCATATGCTGGTGTGGTTGGCCCTGGGTTCCTCCTAATGCAAGACAATGCTAGACCTCATGTGGCTGGAGTGTGTCAGCAGTTCCTGCAAGAGGAAGGCATTGATGCTATGGACTGGCCCGCCCGTTCCCCAGACCTGAATCCAATTGAGCACATCTGGGACATCATGTCTCGCTCCATCCACCAACGCCACGTTGCACCACAGACTGTCCAGGAGTTAGCGGATGCTTTAGTCCAGGTCTGGGAGGAGATCCCTCAGGAGACCATCCGCCACCTCATCAGGAGCATGCCCAGGCGTTGTAGGGAGGTCATACAGGCAAGTGGAGGCCACACACACTACTGAGCCTCATTTTGACTTGTTTTAAGGACATGACATCAAAGTTGGATCAGCCTGTAGTGTGGTTTTCCACTTTAATTTTGAGTGTGACTCCAAATCCAGACCTCCATGGGTTGATAAATTTGATTTCCATTGATAATTTTTGTGTGATTTTGTAGTCAGCACATTCAACTATGTAAAGAAAAAAGTATTTAATAAGAATGTTTCATTCATTCAGATCTAGGATGTGTTATTTTAGTGTTCCCTTTATTTTTTTGAGCAGTGTATATAGGAGTGCTCAGTGTCATCACTTCCTGTAACCTGAAACAGGATGGGGATGTCACTGATTACTGCCCCTATATACAGAACCTTCCACCCCCACCTGGGATATGAATGTGTGTGGCGTTTTCCTTTTTACCAACACCTCCAAAAAAGTATCTTGATGTGCGTATGTTCTTCAGCTTTGATATAGGGGACCTCATGCATGCAGACATACTGACGCACAAACCTGCGCGCACACACAAGCCTTCGAGTGGACATGCTGAAAGAAATGAAGTGACTCTATTACAACTAGAGATGGGCACGGTTATTTGAATATTCCAACGGACGTTAGTATTCGATTACATGCGAGAGTATTCATTTAAAAATCAACACAAAAATAGATCTTAGTGAAAAGACTTTGTAATTTAAGAAAAATATACACTGCTCAAAAAAATAAAGGGAACACTTAAACAACACAATGTAACTCCAAGTCAATCACACTTATATGAAATCAAACTGTCCACTTAGGAAGCAACACTGATTGACAATAAATTTCACATGCTGTTGTGCAAATGGAATAGACAAAAGGTGGAAATTATAGGCAATTAGCAAGACACCCCCAAAAAAGGAGTGATTCTGCAGGTGGTGACCACAGACCACTTCTCAGTTCCTATGCTTCCTGGCTGATGTTTTGGTCACTTTTGAATGCTGGCGGTGCTCTCACTTTAGTGGTAGCATGAGACGGAGTCTACAACCCACACAAGTGGCTCAG
Source organism: Salvelinus namaycush (assembly GCF_016432855.1). NCBI lineage: Eukaryota > Metazoa > Chordata > Actinopteri > Salmoniformes > Salmonidae > Salvelinus > Salvelinus namaycush. The sequence continues at coordinate 39,951,320 of NC_052321.1, read as the reverse complement.
GTAGTGCAGTTCATCCAGGATGGCACATCAATGCGAGCTGTGGCAAAAAGGTTTGCTGTGTCTGTCAGCGTAGTGTCCAGAGCATGGAGGCGCTACCAGGAGACAGGCCAGTGCATCAGGAGACGTGGAGGAGGCCGTAGGAGGGCAACAACCCAGCAGCAGGACCGCTATCTCCGCCTTTGTGCAAGGAGGTGCACTGCCAGAGCCCTGCAAAATGACCTCCAGCAGGCCACAAATGTGCATGTGTCAGCATATGGTCTCACAAGGGGTCTGAGGATCTCATCTCAGTACCTAATGGCAGTCAGGCTACCTCTGGCGAGCACATGGAGGGCTGTGCGGCCCCACAAAGAAATGCCACCCCACACCATGACTGACCCACCGCCAAACCGGTCATGCTGGAGGATGTTGCAGGCAGCAGAACGTTCTCCACGGCGTCTCCAGACTCTGTCACGTCTGTCACATGTGCTCATGTGCTCAGTGTGAACCTGCTTTCATCTGTGAAGAGCACAGGGCGCCAGTGGCGAATTTGCCAATCTTGGTGTTCTCTGGCAAATGCCAAACGTCCTGCACGGTGCTGGGCTGTAAGCACAACCCCCACCTGTGGACGTCGGGCCCTCATACCACCCTCATGGAGTCTGTTTCTGACCGTTTGAGCAGACACATGCACATTTGTGGCCTGCTGGAGGTCATTTTGCAGGGCTCTGGCAGTGCACCTCCTTGCACAAAGGCGGAGGTAGCGGTCCTGCTGCTGGGTTTTTGCCCCCATACGGCCTCCTCCACGTCTCCTGATGTACTGGCCTGTCTCCTGGTAGCGCCTCCATGCTCTGGACACTACGCTGACAGACACAGCAAACCTTTTTGCCACAGCTCGCATTGATGTGCCATCCTGGATGAGCTGCACTACCTGAGCCACTTGTGTGGGTTGTAGACTCCGTCTCATGCTACCACTAGAGTGAGAGCACCGCCAGCATTCAAAAGTGACCAAAACATCAGCCAGGAAGCATAGGAACTGAGAAGTGGTCTGTGGTCACCACCTGCAGAATCACTCCTTTTTTGGGGGTGTCTTGCTAATTGCCTATAATTTCCACCTTTTGTCTATTCCATTTGCACAACAGCATGTGAGGTAGCGGTCCTGCTGCTGGGTTTTTGCCCCCATACGGCCTCCTCCACGTCTCCTGATGTACTGGCCTGTCTCCTGGTAGCGCCTCCATGCTCTGGACACTACGCTGACAGACACAGCAAACCTTTTTGCCACAGCTCGCATTGATGTGCCATCCTGGATGAGCTGCACTACCTGAGCCACTTGTGTGGGTTGTAGACTCCGTCTCATGCTACCACTAGAGTGAATGCACCGCCAGCATTCAAAAGTGACCAAAACATCAGCCAGGAAGCATAGGAACTGAGAAGTTGTCTGTGGTCACCACCTGCAGAATCACTCCTTTTTTGGGGGTGTCTTGCTAATTGCCTATAATTTCCACCTTTTTGTCTATTCCATTTGCACAACAGCATGTGAAATTTATTGTCAATCAGTGTTGCTTCCTAAGTGGACAGTTTGATTTCACAGAAGTGTGATTGACTTGGAGTTACATTGTGTTGTTTAAGTGTTCCCTTTATTTTTTTGAGCAGTGTATTATCTATGTGACATTTCTGCATACAAGGATAGAACAACAAGCAGAGTCTCTCACAAGGTCACACACAGTATCTGCACTTTCATACGGTCACACACAGTATCTGCACTCTCACATGGTCACACACACACACATAGATTTGGATAGAAAACACTCTGAAGTTTCTAAAAATGTTTGAATGATGTCTGTGAGTATAACAGAACTATTATGGCAGGCGAAAACCTGAGAAAAATCCTACCAGGAAGTGGGAAATCTGAGGTTTTGTAGTTTTTCAAGTGATTGCCTATCCAATATACAGTGTAAAATTTGGTCCGACTGCACTTCCTAAGGCTTCCACTAGATGTCAACAGTCTTTAGAACATTGTTTCAGGCTTCTACTGTGAAAGGGGAGTGAATAAGAGCTGTTTGAATCAGGGGTCTGGCAGAAAGCCTTGAGTTTAGTCACGTGAGCGCGAGCTCCGTTCCTTTTCATTTCTAAAGACAAAGGAATTTTCCGGTTGGAATGTTATTGAAGATTTATGATAAAAACATCCTAAAGATTGATTCTATACATCGTTTGACATGTTTCTACGAAGTGTAATATAACTTTTTTGACTTTTCGTCTGGACTTAGTGCTTGTGCATTTGGATTACTGGACTAAAAGCGCGAACAAAAAGGAGGTATTTGGACATAAATTATGGACTTTAACGAACATTTATTGTGGAACTGGGATTCCTGGGAGTGCATTCCGATGAAGATCATCAAAGGTAAGTGAATATTTATAATGCTATTTCTGACTTTTGTTGACTCCACAACATGGCGGGTATCTGTATGGTGGCTGAGCGCTGTACACAGATTATCGCATGGTGTGCTTTTGCCGTAAAGCTTTTTTGAAATCTGACACAGCGGTTGCATTAAGGAGAAGTATATCTTTAATTATATGCATAACACTTGTATCTTTCATCAACGTTTATGATGAGTATTCCTGTAAATTGATGTGGCTCTCTGCAAAATCACCGGATGTTTTGGAGGCAAAAAATTACTGAACATAACGCGCCAATGTAAACTCAGATTTTTGGATATAAATATGAACTTTATCGAACAAAACATACATGTATTGTGTAACATGAAGTCCTATGAGTGCCATCTGATGAAGATCATCAAAGGTTAGTGATTAATTTTTATCTCTTTCTGCTTTTTGTGACTCCTCTCTTTGGCTGGAAAATGGCTGTGTTTTTTCGTGACTAGGCGCTAACCTAACATAATCGCATGGTATGCTTTCGTCGTAAAGCCTTTTTGAAATCGGACACTGTGGTGGGATTAACAAGTTTTTCATTAAAATGATGTATAATACTTGTATGTTTGAGGAATTTTATTTATGAGATTTCTGTTGTTTGAATTTGGTGCCCTGCACTTTCACTGGCTGTTGTCAAATCGATCCCGTTAACGGGATTTCAGCCGTAAGAACTAAAGAGTGTTCTGATCCACGTTGCACCATCAGAAACACGTCAGTTTGCTGCCAAAGAACATATAAAGTGTAAATTCTTCTGGGTGCAGGTTTTCCTTTCCCAGTTTATATTGACGCCTGCACCCAAATACTTGGGTGCACTATTGAGTCAAGCATGCCAATTATTGATTTGCCATTAGTAGTGCCAGAAACAGGCCAAATGCCTTGATGACTAGCATCTAATAGACTGTGTGTAAACATATGCTGTGGGATTTCCCCCAGCATGCTACAGTGTGTCAGTCTTAAAGAAGGACATGATTGCGATTTTACACTGCTAATTCTCCCTCTGGGTTCCCTCCTACTGACTTAGTTAGCCTCCTAGCATATTTCAGCCACTTGAGTTACTGTGTGTGGGGGGGGGCAAGAAAAGGTGGGTTGGTTCTATCCTTGTGGGGGCCTAAAATCCCCCAAATTCCCCACAAGGATAGTAAAACAAGGAACATTATCCCCCATGGGAACATTTCCTACGTCCCCATGATGACAAAGGCTATTTTAAGCTTAGTGTTTAGGAATAGGGTTACATTTAGGTCCCCACGATGATAGAAAAACATAACGTGTGTGTCTGTTTCTTGTGTCTGCTGTGATATGAGATCTGGATTATCTTTGTGTGTGTGAGAGAGACTTCCCTCTCTCCCCAATGACAAATGGAGTTCTAATTAATGGCCATTAGTAGATGCCTATTCCTTATCAGCTCTTTTGTTTGCTGTCTGTGTCCTTATTAACTACATTGTGTGTGTGAGAGAGAGAGAGATTAATTATATGCAGGGCTCTCCAGACAGGTTGAATGGTGTATCAGAGGGACCCTAGCAGCGTGGTGTCTTGTACAGCACAGACGTACACACAGGGGCCACTGTTTAACTCTGTGTTTTTGAGTGCGTGTGTGAACCTGTCCTGTGTCTGTAGTGTTTCAGCTCTCTGCAGGACGACAGCTGTGTCTGTGTCTGTTTCTTGGGTCGGCTGTGATATGACCCACAATCTGTATGTGTGTGTGTGTGAGAGCGATTGAGACTCTCACTGGCTGCCACTGACGTCCTTCCCCCAGTCTTTCTCTCCTGTGATGTTACTATTTTTAGACTGACGACAAAAAGAGCTGTCCTGGGGGATCCCTGAGAAAGAATCCCCTTCTTTTTTTCTTTCTTTTTCTTTCATCCCCCCTCTGAGAGAGAACAGAGATACCTGGGGTTGTGTCGTGCTGCTTAGTCAATATGGTGTAAGTGTTTGACACGCTTTATTTGAATCCAGAAATGACATAACATTAAGATGGGTTTAAACATTCAAAGGTCTTGGATAGAAGCAGCACCTTCTCTGCTACGCTGCCCATAACAGCTGAAATGGAGCAGTACTTTGCCAGTTGCTTTGCACTAATCTTAGACAGGCCTGCAATCTGTAAACAGAAGCTGTAAACAGAAGCTATTTTTAGAACACTGGAAAAAATGTGCACATTTATCTATATGCCAACAGTGAGCAACAAAGCCTAATTTATCATAACCATTACAGATAACAAATCCTAATTGCTAAATTTCCTCATATATATTGCCATATTTGCCATATAGATATATATACTGTTGAAGTCGGAAGTTTACAGACACCTTAGCCAAATACATTTTTCACAATTCCTGACATTTAAAATTCCCTGTCTAAGGTCTATTAGGATCACCACTTTATTTTAAGAATGTGAAATGTCAGAATAATAGTAGAGAGAATGATTTATTTCAGCTTGTATTTCTTTCATCACATTCCCAGTGGGTCAGAAGTTTACATACACTCAATTAGTATTTGGTAGTATTGCCTTTACATTTTTATAACTTGGGTCAAACATTTTGGGTAGCCTTCCACAAGCTTCCCACAATAAGCTGGGGGAATTTTGGCCCATTCCCCCTGACAGAGCTGGTGCAACTGAGTCAGGTTTGTAGGCCTCCTTGCTCGCACACACTTTATCAGTTCTGCCCACAAATGTTCTATAGGATTGAGGTCAGGGCTTTGTGATGGCCACTCCAATAACTTGACTTTGTTGTCCTTAAGCCATTTTGCCACAATTTTGGAAGTATGCTTGGGGTTATTGTCCATTTGGAAGACCCATTTGCGACCAAGCTTTAACTTCCTGACTGATGTCTTGAGATGTTGCTTCAATATATCCACATACTTTACCTCCCTCATGATGCCATCTATTTTGTGAAGTGCACCAGTCCCTCCTGCAGCAAAGCACCCTCACAACATGATACTGCCACCCATGTGTTTCACGGTTGGGATGGTATTCTTCGGCTTGCAAGCATCCCCCTTTTTCCTCCAAACATAATAATGGTCATTCTGGCCAAACAGTTCTATTTTTGTTTCATCCGACCAGATGACATTTCTCCAAAAAGTACGATCGTTGTCCCCATGTGCAGTTGCAAACCATAGTCTGGCTTTTTATGGCGGTTTTGGAGCAGTGGCTTCTTCCTTGCTGAGCGGCCTTTCAGGTTACGTCGATATAGGAATCGTTTTACTGTGGATATAGATACTTTTGTACCTGTTTCCTCCAGCATCTTCACAAGGTCCTATGCTGTTGTTCTCCTTCTTGAGCGGTATGATGGCTGCGTGGTCACATGGTGTTTAAACTTGGGTACTATTGTTTGTACAGATGAACGTGGTACCTTCAGGCATTTGGAAATTGCTCCCAAGGATGAACCAGACTTGAGGAGGTCTGCAAAAAAAATTCTGAGGTCTTGGCTGATTTCTTTTGATTTTCCCATGATGTCATGCAAAGAGGGACTGGGTTTGAAGCTAGGCCTTGAAATACATCCACAGGTACACCTCCAATTGACTCAAATGATGTCAATTAGCCTATCAGAAGCTTCTAAAGCCATGACATCATTTTCTGGAATTTTCCAAGCTGTTTAAAGGCACAGTCAACTTAGTGTATGTAAACTTCTGACCCACTGGAATTGTGATACAGTGAATTATAAGTGAAATAATCGGTCTGTAAACAATTGTTGGAAAAATTACTTGTGTCATTCACAAAGTAGATGTCCTAACTGACTTGCCAAAACTATAGTTTGTTAACAAGAAATTTGTGAAGTGGTTGAAAAACGAGTTTTAATGACTCCAACCTAAGTGTATGTAAACTTCCAACTTCAACTGTGTATATATGTGTATACATATATATCAATTAAAAAACAAGTGCCATTTAAGATTGATTTATTGAAACCGTAATATCAACTGGTTATGTTATATCGTGGAACACAATCTTCAAAAGGTAGTAACATCAACAGTGGCACTTGCTTGTGGAAGCCTATGGCTGTGTAATGGCATAGCCTTTTTTTGTTAATTTAGCAGACAAGACACTCTTATTTCCCCAAGACCTTATCACAGTCAAGACACCTATTTTATACTGAAAAACATGATGTAATAGAACAGAATAAAATAAAAACAAGAGTGATCATTTGAAACAGTGCTCTACTTCAGCTCTACAAGTTGAAAGACACATTTTTCAGGGTTACAAACCTAAATCTCTCTCTCTTTTCGATATACAGATGTTCAATTTAGTTTAGGATTAACAATTCTTCATTGAACACTGCATGGGGATGAAATACAGTGTATTCGGAAAGTATTCAGACCCCTTGACTTTTTCCACAGTATGTTACGTAACAGCCTTATTCTAAAATTGATTAAATAACTTTTTTTGCTCATCAATCTACACACAATACCCCATAATGACAAAGCAAAAACAGGTTTTAGAAATTTTTGCAGATGTGTAAAAAAAAAAATGGATACCTTATTTACATATGTATTCAGACCCTTTGCTATGGTACTCGAAATTGAGCTCAACTGCATCCTGTTTCCATTGATCATCCTTGAGATATTTCTACGACTTGATTGGAGTCCACATGTGGTAAATTCAATTGATTGGACATGATTTGGAAAGGCACACATCTGTCTATATAAGGTCCCGCAGTTGACAGTGCATGTCAGCCAAAAACCAAGCCATGAGGTTGAAGAAATTGTCTATAGAGCTTAGAGACAGCATTGTGTCAAGGCACAGATCTGGGGAAAGGTACCAAAAAACGGCTGCAGCAATGAAGGTCCCCAAGAACACAGTGGCCTCCATCATTCTTAAATGGAAGAAGTTTGGAACCACCAAGAGCCGCCCAGCCAGCTCTGACTGAGGTCCTCTTTGGAGATGGGAGAACCTTCCAGAAGGACAACCATCTCTGCAGCACTCCACCAATCAGGCCTTTATGTTAGAATGGCCAGACGGAAGCCACTTCGGGACAAGTCTCTAATGTCCGTTAGTGGCCTGGCCAGAGCCCAGACTTGAACCCGATCGAACATCTCTGGAGAGACCTGAAAATAGCTGTGCAGCGATGCTCTGATCAAACCTGACAGAGCTTGAGAGGATCTGCAGAGATCGCTGTCAAAGGTTCTTCAACAAAGTTCTAAATAATGGTCTGAATACTTTTCAAAATGTGATATTTGACGGGGTTTTTTGCAAACGTTTCTAACCCTGTTTTTGCTTTGTCATTATGGGGTATTGTGTATATAGTATTTTTTTTTTTTGTTGCTCAACAATCAATTTTAGAATGAGGCTGTAATGTAAATAAATGTGGGAAAAGTCAAGGGGTCTGAATACTTTCCGAATGCACTGTATGGCCAGGACATCTGTTTGGTGAGCAGGCCTAAGGTTAATGATTCTGATGATGTCTTCTGCCGAAGACATGGATGTCGATTTAAGGCAGCCCCCCCTTCCCCCCGCACCTCTGATTCAGAGGGGTTGGGTTAAATGCGGAAGACACATTTCAGTTGAAGGCATTCAGTTGTACAACTGACTAGGTATTCCCCTTTCCCTAACCTTAAGTCCACAAACACACACACACAGTCCCTGAAGCTGAGAGGAGCAGGGATAACAGTGTGCTGACAGGGATGCCCTTATCTCTCTTTTGTATTCTGCCCAATGACGAGACACTTGTCAGCTCACAGGCACCTCATATTCTCTCTCTCCCACTCTGGCATGATGGGAAATAAGTGTTTTACAGAGAGGGAGAGTAAGGTGAACAGAGGGGACTCTTGGCATTGCTCTGTAAACTAATTTTGTGCTCCATGGACATGCCCTTTAATCAATTACAAATATTTGTAGATGCTGCTGCCTCTCCTCTCTCTCTCCCCCCCTCTTTCTTTACTGAGTAGGGGCATGTGTACCAAAACGTTTGTGCTTTTTTGATAGGATAACATGAAAACGGTCCGTTTATTAGAATTTGGTCAGTTCTTCTATCAAATGTGTCACACATTTGGAAATCAACTAATTCCCTCAAAACCAGTGGGCATTCGTTTAGATTTTTCCCAGACCTTAAAAGTGGTCTCCTGATGTGGTATCAAATGTTATTTGTCACATGCTTTGTAAACCACAGGTGTAGACTAACAGTGAAATGCCTACTCCTTTTCCAACAATGCAGAGTTAATGAAAGTGACACAAGGAATAAATACACAGTGAATAACAATAACATATTGTAGCAGGTTCAAGGGTGTGGGGTTTCCACGTCACCAAGTTCAATAACCAAACACACACAGGGAGCACAACTAGAATGCAAATGAGAAGTTTATTAGGAATTTTTGTACACCGGGGAAGAAGGGGGAATTCACCAATTACTTCACAGTCCACAAGCCGTTCGCGTTGTCCGTTCCGTTCTCCAGGGGTGATCCTAAAACAGCCAATCCGACAGTCCAGGTCACAGTGGGTAATCTCACAGATATTGTTCTCTCTTCTCCCACTCTTCATAAAGTACGTTTTTCTCTCCGTTCTCTGCCCCTTTTTGCAGGCCGATTCCTCTTATCCCCCAGTGCTCCCTGGCTTAATGAGCCACAGGCTCACCTTGTTGGGGCAGGAAGTTCATATGAGGCTCGGGGGTGGAGCCAGGGGAGCTGCAAGATATCTCCCCTCAATAACCACTCCCCTCACCTCTCCCTGCCGTCTGCCACAATATGTAGAGGGCGTACCAGTACTGAGTCAATTGGGCATGGACTCTACACGGTGTCAAAAGCGTTCCACCAGGACGCTGGCCAATGTTGACTCCAATGCTTCCCACAGTTGTCAAGTTGAAATGGCGCACATACAAAATCCATATCTTAATTGTTTCAAGGCTTAAAAATCCTTCTCTAACCTGTCTCCTCTCCTTCATCTATGCTGATTGAAGTGGATTTAACAGGTGATATCAATAAGGGATCATAGCTTTCACCTGGATTCACCTGGTCAGTCTATGTCATGGAAAGAGCAGATGTTCCTAATGTTTTATACACTCGGTGTATAAGCATTGTTGTGGGCTTAATTTCAGATAGTGGTTTTTTTCTTCAGGTTTTCACTCTCAAATCACACTTTTGTAATAGGAAAAACAACACAAAGTATCGTGATATTTAACTTGGTATCGAAGTCAAAATTCTGGTAGGTGCAGCAGATAGCCTAGCAGTTAGAATCCCGGTTCTGATGGGAAAAATCTGTCGACGTGAGCTGGCAACAGAAGGGTTGCCGGTGTCAAATGCCAATGTCTGCCGTTGTTCCCTTCAAATCAATCATGCCCATTTATTTTCTAAAGCCCATTTTACAACAGCAGATGTCACAAAGTGCTATACAGATACCCAGCCTGAAACGTCGAAGAGCAAGCAATGCAGATGTAGAAGCACAGTGGCTAGGAAAGGGAGAGAGAGAACACAGATGTCTGCTTGAGGGTGATGGTAATGCAATCCGTATGAGCTGCATCCTGAAGATGTGTCATTGTTCACAATACACACAAACAAATACTGGTCAGGAAATGCCCAGGCTACGTGAGGCCTAGTGGGGGTTCTGACATTAGTCGACTTAGCCCAAAGACGAGGACCACTTCATGGGGTTCCTATGGCTGGGTGAAGGCTTTTGAAATTGTGTACTTTTTCATGTTTACTTCTGTCCTCCCCAAACACATGCGTGTTAACACACAAAACATACCCTCTCATTCGCCTACTCACCATTAATAAAGCTCTTGACAACGTAACTACACAGTGAGTCAGAGATGGAAGTGATTGTTTCTTTTCTTGTTGAATGTTTTGTCTGGTGGTTTTCGATTGACACACACTGTGCCCTGCTTCTCCTCTGTGAGACTGTCACACACACATCACGACGGTGTGACTCAACAAGCTGTGATTCATCTCCGCAACACACACGCAGCCCCCTGGACTGATTGTCTCAAACAGACACCTGTGTGTGGGTGCATATTTGGCTATGTATTTGGCTGTAGGACAAACTGTGCAGCGTCATTGTAAAAGTGACATTGCTGCAGGCTGCTGTGTCCTCCCTGCTTTTTCAAGATTGCATTGCTGTGTGTAGATCCATATCACAACTGAACCGAAAACAAATGGAATGATTGTGTAGGATTTATAAACCTGTCTGGCTTTGTATATTCTGTTATCTCCTTGTGTACTATAGAACTGTTAAGATACTGAATACAAATAAAGTGAAATGCCCAATTTATACCAGCCCAGCATACATATACAGATAGTCTGTGTGAGTGTGTTTTAGATCATGCTGATGATTAAGGTTAGCTATACTGTATTGTAGAATGGAAGCACACACACAAACACGCCATCTCTTGCACCACACTTATCTCTCCCTCCCTCTCTCCAGATTTCTCAGAACTTGGGGAAGATGTACAGTGAGATGATATTTGTGCATGGCTTCGTCCACTGTGACCCCCACCCAGGCAACGTGTTGGTGAGGAGGTGTCCCAACACCAAGAAGACTGAGATTGTCTTACTGGACCACGGCCTGTATCAGGTAAGACAAGGGGGGGGGTGAGTGTGTGTGTGTGTGTGTGTTCGGGTGTATATTTTGTAACAGGATCAGGCCCTCTATCAGATACGGCATTTGAGGTTCTAGCCAGGCCGATGGAGGAACCTGGAAAAAGAGCATTAATCACACATTACACCTAATTTTTACCCGACACCCTGGGTCAACAGTATAGACATACACACGCAAGCAGAGAGTAGCACAGTCATGAACGTGCTCACACACACTGACCAGTGGAGGCTCCTCAGAGGAGGAAGGGGAGGACCATCCTCAGTGAATTCCATAAAATTAAAGTAGTGAAACATAAAAGTTATCCTTCTTAGATAATTAGTATAGTTTTATATTATCACCAAATCATTAATCAAAACACACTGTTTTACAATGAAGGTGTACAGTAGTCTCAATAATACTCTCTGGGATAGCACCATGGTGTAGCCAGAGGACAGATATTTTCCGTCCTCCTCTGGGTACATTGACTTCAATGTAAAACCTAGGAGGCTCATCGTTCTCACCCCCTTCCATAGACTTACACAGTAATTATAACAACTTCTGGAGGACGTCCTCCAACCAGTCAGAGCTCTTGCAGGATGAACTGACATGTTGTCCACCCAATCAAAGGATCAGAGAATTAATCTAGTACTGAAAGTATAAGCTACAGATATCTAGCACTGCAGTGCATAAAATATGGTGAGTAGTTGACTCAAAGAGCAAGAAAGACAATAGTTACATAGTTTTGAACAAATTAAATTCTTCAAAAATGGAGGAGAGCGAATGGAGCTAGCTAGTTTAGCCTAATTAAACAGGGAGGGATATTATGTTAGCTAGCTGGCTATGGCTAACAAATCAAACTTTGTCACATGTGCCAAATACAACATGTGTAGACCTTACCGTGAAATGCATACTTACAAGCCCTTAACCAACAGTGCAGTTCAAGAAAGAGTTAAGAAAATACTTATCAAATAAACTAAAGTTAAATATAATAAAGTAACACAATAAAATGACAATAACGAGGCTATATACAGGGGGAACCGGTACCGGTAATTTGGGGGGGGGGGGGGGTTGTCAATGTAAATAGTCCGGTTGCCATTTGATTAATTGTTCAGGAGTCTTATGGCTTGGGGGTAGAAGCTATTAAGGAGCCTTTTGGTCCTAGACTTGGCTCTCCGGTAAAAAAAACAGTCTATGACGTGGGTGACTGGAGTCTCTGACATTTTGTTTTGGGCTTTCCTCTGACACCGCCAAGTATATAGGTCCTGGATGGCTGGAAGCTTGGCCCCAGTAATGTACTGGGCCGTGCGCACTACCCTCTGTAGCATCTTACAGTCTGATGCCGAGCAGTAGCCATCAGGAAGCTCTTGATAGTGCAGCTGTAGATCTTTTTGAGGATCTGGGGACCCATGCCAAATAATTTCAATCTCCTGAGGGCGAAAAGGTGTTGTCGTGCCCTCTTAACGACTCTCTTGGTTTGTTTGGGCCATAATAGTACGTTGGTGATGTGGACACCAAAGAACTTGAAGCTCTCAACCTGCTCCACTACAGCCCCATCGATGAGAATGGGGGCCTCTTCGGCCCGCCTTTTCCTGTAGTCCACAATCAGCTCCTTTGTCTTGCTCCCATTGAGGGAGAGGTTGTTGTCCTGCCACCACACTGCCAGGTCTCTGACCTCCCTATAGGCCGTCTCATTTAGAGGTCGACCGATTCATCGGAGAGGCCGATTAATTAGGGCCGATTTCAAGTTTCCATAACAATCGGAAATCGGTATTTTTGGACGCCAATTTTGCCACAAAAAAAAACCTTACACCTTTATTTAACTAGGCACGTCAGTTAAGAACACATTCTTATTTTCAATGACGGCCTAGGAACGGTGGGTTAACTGCCTTGTTCAGGGGCAGAACAACAGATTTTTACCTTGTCAGCTCAGGGATTCAATCTTGCAACCTTACGGTTAACCTTTCTAGGACACACGTTCCGCTAGCGGAACCCCCCCCCCCCCCCCCCAACATTCCGCTGAAAAGGCAGCGCGCGGAATTCAAAAATATTTTTGGGAAATATTTAACTTTCACACATTAACAAGTCCAATACAGCAAATGAAAGATAAACATCTTGTGAATCCAGCCAACATGTCCAATTTTTTAAATGTTTTACAGCGAAAACACAAAATATATTTATGTTAGCTCACCACCAAATCCAAAAAACACACAGCCATTTTTCCCAGCAAAGATAGCTTTCACAAAACCCAGAAATAGAGAGAACATTAATCACTGACCTTTGAACATCTTCATCAGATGACACTCATATGTCATCATGTTACACAATACATTTATGTTTTGTTCGATAATGTGCATATTTATAGCCACAAATCTTGGTTTACATTGGCGCCATGTTCAGAAATGCCTCCAAAATATCCGGAGTAATTACAGAGAGCTATGCCAAATAACAGAAATACTCATCATAAAACTTTGAAAGATACATGTTTTACATATAATTAAAGATACACTGGTTCTTAATGCAACCGCTGTGTCAGATTTTAAAAAAACTTTAGTAAAAAGCACACCATGCAATAATCTGAGACGGCGCTCAGAAATACACAACATTTCTCCGCCATGTTGGATTCAACAGAAATACGAAATTACATCATAAATATTCCCTTACCTTTGATGATCTTTCATCAGAATGCAGTGCCAGGAATCCTAGTTCCACAATAAATCGTTGTTTTATAATGTCCATTACTTATGTTGAATTAGCATCTTTAGCTAGCATGTGTAGTACATGTGTCCAAACACTTGCGCAATTGAACGCAAACGTCGGACGAAAACTTCAAAAAGTTATATTACAAGTCCAATAAACTGGTCAAACTTAGTTGAGAATCAATCTTTAGGATGTTGTTATCATATATATCCAATAACGTCCCAACCGGAGCATTTCTTCATGTTTGTAAAAGTAATGGCATCCCTGGTCACCCATGTCTAGCGTGCGTGACCAGGAACTGGCAATCTGCCAGACCAGTGACTCAAATAGCTCCCATCTGGCCCCACATCACACTAGAGGCTTCATTCCACGTTCTACTGACTGTTGACATCTAGTGGAAGGCGTATGAAGTGCAAACAGATCCATAAATTACAGGGATATGAATAGGCGATGACTTTCACAGCGACCCTTTTCAGAATTTTCACTTCCTGTTTGGAAGTTTGCCTACCATATGAGTTCTGTTATACTCACAGACATAATTCAAACAGTTTTAGAAACTTCAGAGTGTTTTCTATCAAATAGTAATAATAATATGCATATATTATGGTCTGGGACAGAGTAGGAGGCCGTTCAATTTGGGCACCAATTCATCCAAAAGTGAAAATGCTGCCCCCTATCCCTAAAAAGTCCAACGCTCTAACCACCTGCCTCACGAGGAGCCCGCCTGTTACTCAAATGCAGTAAGAAGCCAAGGTAAGTTGCTAGCTAGCATGAAACTTGTCTTATAAAAAACAATCAATCAATCACTACACATGGTTGATGATATTACTAGTTTATCTAGCGTGTCCTGCGTTGCATATAATCGATGCGGTGCGCATTCGCGAAAAAGGACTGTCGTTGCTCCAACGTGTACCTAACCATAAACATCAATGCCTTTCTTAAAATCAATACACAGAAGTATATATTTTTAAACCTGCATATTTAGCTAAAATAAATCCAGGTTAGCAGGCAATATTAACCAGGTGAAATTGTGTCACTTCTCTTGCGTTCATTGCACGCAGAGTCAGGGTATATGCAACAGTTTGGGCCGCCTGGCTCATTGCAAACTAATTTGCCAGAATTTTACGTAATTATAACAACATTGAAGGTTATGCAATATAACAGGAATATTTAGAATTATGGATGCCACGCGTTAGATAAAATACGAAACGGTCCCGTATTTCACTGAAAGAATAAACGTTTTGTTTTCGAGATGATAGTTTCCGGATTCAACCATATTAATGACCTACGGCTCGTATTTCTGTGTGTTATTATGTTATAATTAAGTCTATGATTTGATAGAGCAGTCTGACTGAGCAATAGTAGGCACCAGCAGGCTCGTAAGCTTTCATTCAAACAGCACTTTCGTGCGTTTTGCCAGCAGCTCTTCGCAATGCTTCAAGCATTGCGCTGTTTATGACTTCAAGCCTATCAACTCCAGAGATTAGGCTGGTGTAACCGATGTGAAATGGCTAGCTAGTTAGCGGGGTGCGCGCTAATAGCGTTTCAAACGTCACTCGCTCTGAGACTTGGAGTAGTTGTTCCCCTTGCTCTGCATGGGTAACGCTGCTTCGAGGGTGGCTGTTGTCGATGTGTTCCTGGTTCGAGCCCAGGTAGAGGCGAGGAGAGGGATGGAAGCTATACTGTTACACTGGCAATACTAAAGTGCCTATAAGAACATCCAATAGTCAAAGGTATATGAAATACAAATCGTATAGAGAGAAATAGTCCTATAATTCCTATAATAACTACAACCTAAAACTTCTTACCTGGGAATATTGAAGACTCATGTTAAAAGGAACCACCAGCTTTCATATGTTCTCATGTTCTGAGCAAGGAACTTAAACGTTAGCTTTCTTACATGGCACATATTGCACTTTTACTTTCTTCTCCAACACTTTGTTTTTGCATTATTTAAACCAAATTGAACATGTTTCATTATTTATTTGAGGCAAAATTGATTTTATTGATGTATTATATTAAGTTAAAATAAGTGTTCATTCAGTATTGTTGTAATTGTCATTATTACAAATACATTTAAAAAATCAGCCGATTAATCGGTATCGGCTTTTTTGGTTCCCCAATAATCGGTATCGGCATTGAAAAATCATAATCGGTCGACCTCTAGTCTCATTGTTGTCGGTGATCAGGCCTACCACTGTTGTCGTCAGCAAACTTAATGATGATGATGGAGTCGTGTTTGGCCACGCAGTCGTGGGTGAACAGGGAGTACAGGAGGGGACTAAGTACACACCCCAACAGATGTGTTGTTGACAGATGTGTTGTTTGGGTCGTATGCAAATTGGAGTGGGTCTATGGTATCTGGGAGGATGCTGTTGATTTGAGCCATGACCAGCCTTTCAAAGCACTTCATGGCTACAGACGTGAGTGCTACGGGGCGGTAATCATTTAGGCAGGTAACCTTCCCTTCCTTGGGCACCGGGACTATGGTGGCCTGCTTGCAACATGTTGGTATTACAGACTCCATCAGGGAGAGGTTGAAAATGTCAGTGAAGACACTTGCCAGTTGGTCCGCGCATGCTTTGAGTACACGTGCTGGTAATCCGTCTGCTTTGTGAATGTTAACCTATTTTAAAGGTCTTGCTCACATCGGTTACCAAGAGCGTTATCACATAGTCGTCCAGAACAGCTGGTGCTCTCATTGCTTCAGTGTTGCTTGCCTTGAAGCGAGCATAAAAGGCATTAAGCTCATCTGGTAGGCTTGCGTCACTGGGCAGCTCGCGTCTGGGTTTCCCTTTCTAGTCCGTAATAGTTTTTAAGCCCTGCCACTGCCGATGAGCTTCAGAGCCGGTGTAGTACGATTTAATCTTAATCCTGTATTGACGCTTTGCATGTTTGATGGTTCGTCTGAGGGCATAGCAGGATTTCTTTTCAGCTTCCGGATTAGTGTCCCGCTCCTTGAAAGCGGCAGCTCTAGCCTTTAGCTCGATTTCTGATGTTGCCTGTAATCCATGGCTTCTGGTTGGGATATGTACGTACGGTCACTGGGGACGACGTCGTCAATGCACTTATTGATGAAGCCGATGACTGAGGTGGTATTCCTTACCTCCTTGCTTCATTTGCACATACTGTATACAGATTTTTCTATTGTGTTATTGACTGTACGTTTGTTTATCCCATGTGTAACACTGTTGTTTTTGTCGCACTGCTTTGCTTTATCTTGGAAAGGTCAAAGTTGTAAATGAGAACTTGTTCTCAACTGGCCTACCTTGTTAAAAAAAAATGTGAGAGGATGAGAGCGCGTAGATGCGAGAAGGAATTATGTAATGAACAAAGTGATCATGCTGTTTTTATGTGGCTGTTATGGGTGAATAATTGTGTTTTCGGGATAGGCGTGTATTCATTCTGTTGAAAAGCGCTTCTTAAACGGAAGCAAACGGGGATGAACGTACCTGAATTTGTCCAATAGAAACTCTCGTTTGCAACTGTTGGACTAAAGATTACACGCTAGATCAGCTAGGTGCTGGCAAGAGTGTGCGAGGCGGCATTGAATGTGTCACCGTCTCACACCTTGATTGCGCACATTTTTTTATCGACCTGTGCATCTGCTGTACATTTTTGTTCATACGCTAGGTTGTAGCAACTTCATGATGGTTATGGGGAGAATTTGAGTATCATGTAGTAAGTAGCCTAAACCTTTCGACATTGAGCTGGATGAATGGAATATGAATGACAGTCATCCAATATGCTGTAATAGAAATAAGGCCATGCTCCTAAAGAAAACAAAAAACATCCTCCCTCATCTTAAACGGCACCGACCGGTACTGACATACATTCACGCTAGAGCAGACTAAAAGCTTTTCAATAATCTGCAAAGATGTGCTTCACCATCAGACAAATCCAGCAGCATGTTTGACAGTCTCACACACACACACTCACACACACAGGTGCGCCATGCATACAAATCCCTGGGCCTCTGTCAGCCCTGGATGGTAGATGTAGTGGTTGTAAGTGCAATCATGAAGATCATTTGGTGATGAATATGCTCCTCTGATGCTGGCTTATGAAAGGATGAACAAAAAAGAGAGCGAGAGAGTGAAATAGAAAGAGAGAGAGAGAGAACCCACTCTCCTCCTCTCTTCCTTCCTTTGACCATAATGGAACCAATTTAGCAGTAATGAGTTGAGATCTGAGCCTGGCTTTGGACAGAATGTTAATTCTCCGCTTGTGTGTTATTTCTATTGGGGGCAATTTTTCCATGTTACACGCTGCCTTCATGTTAATGGTGTGTGTGTGTGTGTGTGTGTGTGTGTGTGTGTGTGTGTGTGTGTGTGTGTGTGTGTGTGTGTGTGTGTGTGTGTGTGTGTGTGTGTGTGTGTGTGTGTGTGTGTGTGTGTGTGTGAATCATGTGGTAGTCTCATAAAGTGCTGCTGTGCTTCATTGGTATGCTAATGAGCAAGTGTTCCTTTGATGGGGATTGGCTGAGCTTTTTACTCTGTAAATACAGCGGAGAGGAGAGCTTGGTTAATGCATCAGGACGCTCTTGTCGTGCGCTTGTACACACATGCACGTACACACACATACTCACACATTATCACTTATATATATACACACACTCGCACACACACGAATAGAGTAATAGCCGCCTTAATGCATCAGAATGATTGTGTCTTATCTTTCACTCTCTTACTCGCCCGCTCGCACGCACACAGACACACACTCAGTCATGAATACTTTTCATTTCACAGGTTCTGAGTTGAATTTTAAGTCTCACTATTTTAGATAGACTCAGTGAGAACTGGACTACTGGTGTATTTTTAAGCCCCTGTACTTTCTTTTCCCTCCAGATCCTGCTGCCAGACTTCCGGCTAAACTATTGTCGTCTGTGGCAGTCCCTGATTAAGGGGGACCTGAATGGGATCGAGAGGTACAGCCGATGCCTGGGTGCGGGGGACCTCTACCCCCTCTTCGCCTGTGTCCTCACCGCACGCTCCTGGACCTCTGTCAATGCAGGCGTCGGCAACACCCCCGTCACACACTCTGAGGTACCCATTCTCACTCGCGTGCACACACACACACACGAGGTAGTGTAGACACACACACACTCCGAAGCTCTGTACACACGCACATGCTGACATACACACTCGTCACACTCTGAGGTACACACACAGTTCACACCCTCCATCCCCTCTTCCAGTCAGACTACAAGGGGATGTTTGTCAGTAGTCTGCTCTGGTGTAATTAAGTGTAATTATAAAGTCAGGTTGGCAACATACAGCTCTGACACGGGCAGAAAGGGAGCCGCCGGCTCATTAGCATAAAAGAGGCGATAAGAACATTGCATTGGAGCCACACGATAATGGGCCCTGTGAAAGGGAGGGAGAGATGGCGTTATGGAGGAAGTGGGAGTGGGAGAGATAGGGAGAGGGGAGGAAGAGAACATTTGATGGTTGTTTTTCAGTATGCACATTACAGCGCCTACTGTCTGAAAACAGCATTACTTTTTACAGTTTCAAAACCAGCCTTAGACACATTACTGCGTGTGCCGCCAACTCAACTCAAGATATTTCCCTCGAATCAACACCTTGTGTTAATTACTATTACAGGGCTACAGACTAACATTGTTCCCCTGTTGTCACTGGTGCCACTAACTTCTACATATGGCGACACCAAATAATAATCTTCTGAAGTAATTCATAGTGCTTTATTACGAAATATAATAAACACACTACTGAGGTATTCAAGAAAGAAGTTGTTTTATCTGACACTTCCAAGCAGGAATAAACGATTCAAGATATTTTGATGTGCAACCTAATCCAGTGATTGTCATGAGTTTTGGGTTGTCAGTTAGACTATATAGTTGTGTTATTTTACTGTCAAAATAGGACTCCAGCGTTTTTATTTGAAAAGAGATGAATTACATACATCTTCATGTGCACTAACTATTATCATAGGCTAATTAATTTGGGGTTCAACAGCTGAGGAAGTGAAAACTCAAAGCACATGAACCAGATCGCTAACTCTAAGTATAATACTCACTTCTAGTGTCCATGTATTCATCCAACAGTAAATGTAATGACCTAAAAAAAAGTTGCAGTTGTAGGCTACTACCCATGAGACCTATAGACCTCGCAATGGCCAGTGCGCATTTCATATCTCAAAGCTATATGAAATATGTTGGTTGTAAACTAGTTGCTATTGAGCTGAATATTGAGTGTTGAGCAAAAAATTATACTTACAGAAAGCTGAGACCCTCCTCTCTTCGACAGGAATGAAGGGGCGAAGCTTCCAAAGCTTTGTTTCTCCCTCAATTGCATTTTGAAATGTTATACGATCAGACAATTTTTCTCTCGGTAGGATGGGGGGGGGAGTGGCTCGCTCATCACAGCAGCAGGCCCTAACAAGGGCACAGGGCAATGCTCTTTACTGTTAGACTAAATCATGGTTTTAGCCACCCAAAAAATAGGACGTTTTGAGTGAGGTGACAATGTAGAATGTGCTCTCTACCTTTATAGGCACCCTTTCCGTTTCTTACGATCCATGACCTTGGCTGTCTAACTGATGACAGCGTCGGAGCAGGTGTCTGTGCTGATGCCACGTTTTTGTGTGAGCTCTGAATACCGGGCTGGCCCATCTTGGTAGGGAGGGCCTGCCGTTGTCCTCTGATCAGCCAAAGGCTCATTAAAGATTAGTATAACAAAGAAACTGTGGAAAAAATTACATTTTGTGTGTGCAAATTTCGACAAGCCCACCCAACAAAACAATTGTCCAGCCCATCTGGCATTTGCCAGAATTGTCAGATGGCCAAACCGCCTCTGGTTAAGTTGTCTACATTCGAAATGGGGCCGGAACACTACCACTGTCTGTGTTGTCAGTGTTAAAGATCAGTGCTGGTGTGTGTGGGTAGGAGGAGTTTGAGTGGCAGTTGACTAGAGTGTTGTTTCATATACAGTTAGAGGTCACTCTATCTCTCACCTCTCTATCCCGTCTGTCTCTCTGTCCTGTCTGTCTGATGCTCTCATGACCATACTGATGAATTCACGCTGTTCACATCAATCTGCAATGTGCCTGTTGTCTTTAAATTAGACACTCTCTTAAATGTGTTGTTAGCTTTGGGTCACAGCTGGTTTTAGCATCGACTTTGTTTAGCTTTTCAATACCGTATCAGCAAAATATTATTTTCCTGAAAAGCCTTTTACATTAGCAAATGAATCTGCTAATCCTTGTATGTTGACAGAGAGGCGTGGGGAAAGTTGGTATATGTTGGCATCTTTTTAAAGATTGTTGACATGACTAGCGAACTTATAAAATACAATCTTAGTGTTAGGCTTTCATAGGGCAATTCGGAGAAACCGATCGTCATTTTGGCGTGCATAGAAAAGAGCCGTGCGTGCTCCACAGTAGACAACCGTTGGCTCGTTCCGTTCAGAACAACCCAGGGTACGACGCCATGTCGTCTTGTAACTCTACATCAAACATGGGGATCCTAAACGTTGACGTGAGTTTTATGATGTGGAAATGTGACACGTTTGGACTCAACAGGAGTTTGGCTTGCTTGTATGACATCAAAGCTGTATTTATTATAACCCTCAACGTCTCATCTTTCAAAATACATTGAGTCCTCTTCATTTACAGCACTTCCCTCACTCAGGTGTCAAAAAAAATTGCAAAAGTTGCCTAATGAGCAGGAGGGATTGGGGCAACTTGGCGGGCCTCTTGCAGCTTTAAAGCTAATATCCTGCAATTCTACACATTTTGCTATGAGGCAGCGAGAACTTTACAGTTTTAAAGCTTACATTACAGTGCATCAGAAGAAGTATTGAGTTGTAAAATGGATGATTGTTGGAGAAACGTTACTGTGAGCCTCCCAGAGCCTCCCAGACCAATGTTGCCCAGGTTTAAGAACATAAATTCTAGATTAATAATATCACATTGTATTAAATTACACCCTCTAAACTTATTCCACAGATCCCTTGGCCAACATGTGGCTAATATGTTAGTAATATTCATAAACATATGAAATGTAACATTACAGTACCAATCAAAAGTTTGGACACACCTACTCATTCAAGTTTTTTTTTTTACTATTTTCTACATGGTCGAATAATAGTGTAGACATCAAAACTATGAAATAACACATATGGAATCATGTAGTAACCAAACAAGTGTTAAACAAATCAAAATATATTTAATATTTTCGATTCTTCAAAGTAGCTACCCTTGGCCTTGATGACAGCTTTGCATATATATAATATTTTGATCTGGCTGCGGACACCCTGCAGTACCTCCGCTGACCCACTTTGAGAACCCCTGGTGTAGCGCACTGTACACTCTGGAGAGAGGAAATAATTTTTAAATATATATATATTTAACTAGGCAAGTCAGTTAAAGAACAAATTCTGATTTACAATGACAGCTTAGGAACAGTGGGTTAACTGCCTTGTTCAGGGGCAGAACGACAGATTTTTACCTTGTCAGCTCGGGGATTCGTTCTAGCAACCTTTCGGTTACTGGCCCAAAGCTCTAACCACTAGGCTACTTGCCGCCCCAAGGGAGGAGAGAGATGGGAAGGGACGGAAATGGAAGGGGAGAGGAGGTAAGAATAGAGAATTTGAGGAGAGGAGTGTAATGAAGAGGAAGGGAAGGTTGAGGGAAGAGAGAGGGCAGCGTACCTAGCTGGAGTGTATTGTTGTGCATTTAGCGTCAGATCCCATCTGAATGCGCAACATGTTGAACGTTAGGACATAGTAGTTATTCACTACTTCAATTGAGCCTTCCTATCTGAGAGAGAACAGATAAGAGCTCTGTTATAGCCACTAAATGTGTGTGTGTCTCAGTAATAAGCCTGGGTTCAGTGCTGTGGCTTTTTTCTACCAGGGCCGAGTGGGGCGCATAATTACAGAGGCAGGGAGAGACTGATGAGAGAGAGCTTTCATCAGACGAAAGGAGGGAGAGAGAGAGAAAGGGGCAGAGAGAAAGGGAGGATCGATAATATGAGAGGTAGGATGGATTGAGGGCCCAGCAGTCATAAGGACAGACTCTCTCCTGTTGTATTTCTCTCTGTTCGATCTCTCCCTATGGCCCTGGCTCTATGTACCAAACTCTGTCTGATTGGCTGTCTTTCCTCATCTGTAAAAGTGAGTTCCTATGCAATGCATTTAGGCTTGGGCGATATATGTTTATACCGTATACCGGGGTATTTCAAAATACAGATGGTAGATTTTCAATACCGTTAAAATATATATATATATATATACACACACACACACTACCGTTCAAAAGTTTGGGGTCATTTAGAAATGTACTTGTTTTTGAAAGAAAAGCCATTTATGTCCATTAAAATAACATCAAAATGTTTTTTATATAATATGTTTATTATTTCCCCCCCCCCCCCCAAAAAAGACAGCAACACAAACGATGACATTCATTGTACTGTTGAATGGGATGGCCAATTTAGAGGACAAAACAGAACTTAACTCACACATACACAAAATAAAACAACATCCTATTAGGTGGTACATGTATAAGAAGACAGCATATAGTCATTACAAGCAATGTAGTCAAGCCAAAAATAAATATTGAGTGGAGTACAGCACAGAGTAGCAGCAGATCGTCAACCCAGTTATGAAGCAGGACTAGACCATTTATCCAGTATCGGCTGCCATATTTTGTAAAACATTGGACTTATATTGGAGGTATTGTATTGAATCTGTTCCATATGTATTACATTCCCTAAATCCCGTAACCACATTTCAAAGGTAGGTACAGTCTCCCAATTTCCAAAATTGCAATATGAGCCTTTTGGCTAATAGAGTACAAAGAGAGAGAGCCTTCCCTTTCTGGTTATTCCCATCAACTGTACCAAACAGAGCGATCAATGGGTCTGGGGCTATAACTCTATCGAAGGCTTTAGATAAGTAATAAAAAATGAGAGCCCAGTAAGCATGTAATTTAAGACATGTCCAAAATAGGTGGGTCAACGTCCCCTCATCTTGCTTGCACCTCTCACACAGTGGTGAGGTGTCCGGGAATATTTTATGCAGTTTTACTTTTGAGTAATGTAACCTGTGTATCACCTTAAACTGCACAAGGTTGTGTCTGGCATTCACTGAACAGTGGTTAATATTCCTGAGAGCTTCTACCCAGTCCTCATCTGAGAGCTTCTACCCAGTCCTCATCTGAGATTTCTGAACCAAGTTCTTGTTCCCAAGCCCTTTTAATGGTGTCTGTGGATACCTCTATGTGGGCCTGTAGCACATCATACAGTCTAGAGACCGACCCTTTTGAATGGGGTTTGACAAGGATCAGGCTATCTAATGTAGGATTATTTGGCTTAATGCCTTACTGTGTCCTTGGAGGTATCTGATAAAATGTGTTGTTGGCATGTTAAACGTACCCTGTAATTGTTGAAATGAAGCTAACTGACCATCAATGTATAAATTACCAATTGTTGTGAGCCCCTTCTCCCTCCACTGTGAAAACACCCTATCATCCAATCCAATGTTAAGAAAATACCTCATCTGTTTCCAGATCCTAAGAGTATGACAAATGACTGGATTAGAGTCGTAAGTGGCTTTTTTCACATATGCTGGACTATTAACAAGTGCAGGGCGTGAGGAACGTTGACAGGAGGCCTGCTCAATCAAAAGCCATGACGGCATATCATTCTGTCCCATCGCAGGTAAACTTTCCCTCCAGAAAGACACACTGTTCAGATTAGCAGCCCAATAATACAGTTTGAAGTGAGGAAGGCCAAAGCCCCGCTCTATCTTGTACTTGCATAAATGCTTATTTGAAAATCTGGCTGCCTTGTTATCCCATAAAAATGGAATTACTATTGAATCCAGTTTCTTAAAATAGTTTTTTGGTATGAAATCGGGTAGACATTGGAAAAGGTAAAGAAACCTGGGTAGGACAACCATTTTAATAGCGTTTATATGACCAACCAAGGAGAGAGGCAGATTTTTCCAAAAATCTATATTTTGTTTAAGCTTATAAATGTTCATGTTCCAATTCGCTTTCAATAGCTGATCAAGTTCTCTTGTCACTACAATGCCATGGCTTGTGAACTTGTCCATCACTGTTCTAAATGGGGTAGATTGCAGAAATCTCCACAGGCTGTGATATTGGCATCAATTTGCTTTGTTGCCAGTTCATCTTGTAGCCAGAGAAGGAGCCAAATATATTTTTCAAGTTAAGTAAGGGGGGAATAGAAGTTTTAAGCTTGGGATAAAAACAAAAGAACATCGTCTGCATATAGGGAAATTTAGTGCTGCATGTCTTTTATTTTAACCAGAGCTATATCGGCACATGCACGAATGAGAGTAGCAAGGGGTTCCATGGCTATAGCGAAGAGAGCAGGCGAAATAGGGCACCCCTGTCGGCAGCCCTTGAACAGGCGGAATGACTTTCCAAACCTGAAACGATCCAGAACCGACATCATATACTTCCACTCAATCTGATCAAATGCATTCTCTGCGTCAAGAGCAATTACCACTCCCTCAACTTTATGATCACGATATATTACGTTGAAAAAGCGTCTCAAATTGTATTATATATGTCGCCCCGGGATAAAACCTGTCTGGTCAGGGTGTATGATGTCACACATATTTTCTCAATCGGTTTGTCAACACCTTATCTTCTATGGGGAGTAATGACTTATTTTCAATGGGGAGTAATGACACTGGGCGATAAGACGACATCTCCATGGAATCTATCTTTTTTCAAGATCAGTGCTATTGTAGCCTCATACAGTGTTTGCGGGAGTGTGGCATTATCTTTTGGAATGTTTAAACATTCGCAACATAAGTGGAACTAGACTGGCGCAGTACTTCTTATAGGATTCTATTACATATCCATCAGGCCCAGGGGTCTTGCTGTTTGGAAATTGTGCCATCGCTGTGTTAACAACACAGAGTTACACATGGAATAATCAAACATACAATCAATAATACAGTAGAAAGATCTATATACAGCATGTGCAAATGAGGTAGGATAACCTATCTGGGATAGGGGGCTGTATTTTCACGTTCGGATGAAAAGCGTGCTCAAAGTAAACTGCCTGCTACTCAGGCCCAGAAGCGAGGATATGCATATAATTAGTAGATTTGGATAGAAAGCACTCTGAAGTTTCTAAAACCGTTAGAATAATGTCTGTGAGTATAACAGAACTGATTTGGCAGGTGAAACCCCGAGCACAATCCATCCAGAGAAAACATTTTTTGAGGGCATTGTGTTTTCCAATGGCTTCTATGGGAAGCCCTATTTATGAGGAACCTTGTTGCAGTTTCTATGGCTTCCACTAGATGTCAACAGTCTTTAGAAATGTTTCAATGTTTTTCTTTTGAGAAATGAAGAAGTAGGGCTGTTCTTTGTAAGTGTCACTCCAGGTGGACTCTACTGTTTTGGTGCGCGTGAACTGGAACGCGCTTCACGTTGTTTTTATCCGGTATTGGAAACAGTTTATTCCGTCTTAAATTTGATCGATTATTTACATTTTAGGATACCTGAGGTTGGATTAGGAACATTGTTTGAAATGTTTGGACCAAGTTTACAGGTAATTTATTAGATACTTTGTAGTCATGTTGGGTGAGTTGGAACCGGTGTATTTCTGAATCAAACGCGCCAAATAAATGGACATTTTGGGGATATAAAGAAGGAATTTATCGAACAAAACGACCATTCATTGTGTCACTGAGACATTTGGGATTGCAAAAAGAAGATCTTCAAAGGTAAGGCATTTATTATATGGCTATTTCTGACCTTTGTGGTCAGCCTGGTTGAAAGATTATTTTCATGTGTTTGTATACGGGGCGCTGTCCTCAGATAATCGCATAGTCTGCTTTCGCCGTAAAGCCTTTTTGAAATCTGACACAGAGGCTGGATTAACAATACGTTAAGCTTTATTTTGATGTATTACACATATTTTCGTGAATGTTGAATATTGATGTTCCTGTAGTTTGAATTTGGCGCGCTGCCATTTTACTGGATGTTGTCAAATCAATCCCGCTAAAGGGATTGGCGCGTGAAGGGATCCAAAAGAGGATAAGAGAGGTAAGGCAATAAATAGGCCATGGTGGCGGAGTAATTACAATATAGCAATTAAACACTGGAATGGTAGAATGTGCAGAAGATGACTGTGCAAGTAGAGATACCGGAGTGCAAAGGAGCAAGATAAATAAATAAATACAGAATGGGGATGAGGTAGATTGGATGAGCTATGTGCAGTGATCTGTGAGCTGCTCTGACAGCTGGTGCTTTAAGCTCGATTGGAAAGACACCCTGGCTCCGTTGTAGTTAAGGGGGAACTTATGACTAGCCAGCTTGAGGATGAGATCCCTGGTCTGGGGAGAGTGCAGCCGTGCGATGAATGGTCTTGGTATCGCGCCTTTGGCCGGCTTCGTTGCCTGATCTGTGTGCGCGGTCGATCAGGATGGCCGTTTTGAAGTGTACACTCCCCAGCAATGCCTGTATCAGCTCCGAGACAAATTCAGTGGGTTTCCCTTTCCCAGTGTCCTCCTGGATCCCAAATATTCGGATGTTCTGGCGTCTTGAATGCAACTCGAGCATTTCCAATCGGGCTTTCAGGGTTTTGTTGTCATTTTTGAACGTTGTGCACTGATTCTCTATGTCCTGTAGCCTGGCCTCGTGATCGACTGTCGTCTGCTCAATCTCATGCACCCTGCCCTTAGTTGCCTTCACGGTTTCAGTCCCAATACTCTTTGAGATATCAGCCAACCTTGTGTCCACCTTCTTGCTTAGTGAGTTTATAGCAACCAGTAGGTCACTTTGAGTAGGTTCCGTGGGGAACTCTTGGGAGCTAACGTTAGCATCTTCAGCTAACTCCTCATGGGTCGGTGATGTTGAAATTGGTTCGTTGTGTATCTCGTTCAAATGATCTTGTTTAGCGCCCCCTTTTTTTGGTGCTTTTTACATTTGTCATATTGCCAGACAATGTTTGAAGTTATAGGTTGTGAGATGTTAAGATAAATATGAATTTGTTTCAAAATTGAGTGCTCTAGCAAAGCACACTCTCTAGCGCCACCACCCCCCCACCCCAATAACATCAAATTGATCAGAAATACAGTGTAGACATTGTTAATGTTGTAAATGACTATTGTAGCTGGAAACGGCAGATTTTCTTATGGAATATCTACATGGGCGTACAGAGGCCCATTATCAGCAACCATCACTCCTGTGTTCTATTGGCACGCTGTGTTAGCTAATCAAAGTTTATCATCATTTTAAAAGGCTAATTGATCATTAGAAAACCCTTTTGTAATTATGTTAGCACAGCTGTAAACTGTTCTGATTAAAGAAGCAATACATCTGGCCTTCTTTATTTATGTGTATATATATATTTGTGTGTGTGTGTGTGTGTGTGTGTGTGTGTGTATATATGAATATATATTTATATATTTATTTTATTTCACCTTTATTTAACCAGGTAGGCAATTTGAGAACAAGTTCTCATTTACAATTGCGACCTGGCCAAGATAAAGCAAGGCAGTTTGACACATACAACAACAGAGTTACACATGGAGTGAAACAAACATACAGTCAATAATACAGTAGAAAAATAAGTCTAAATACAATGTGAGCAAATGAGGTGAGATAAGGGAGGTAAAGGCAAAAAAAGGCCATGGTGGTGAAGTAAATACAATATAGCAAGTAAAACACTGGAATGGTACATTTGCAGTGGAAGAATGTGCAAAGTAGAAATAGAAATAATGGGGTGCAAAGGAGCAAAATAAATAAATAAATACTGTAGGGGAAGAGGTAGTTGTTTGGGCTAAATTATAGATGGGCTATGTACAGGTGCAGTAATCTGTGAGCTGCTCTGACAGCTGGTGCTCTGACAGCTAGTGAGGGAGATAAGTGTTTCCAGTTTCAGAGATTTTTGTAGTTCGTTCCAGTCATTGGCAGCAGAGAACTGGAAGGAGAGGCGGCCAAAGGAGGAATTGGTTTTGGGGGTGACCAGAGAGATATACCTGCTGGAGCGCGTGCTACAGGTGGGTGCTGCTATGGTGACCAGCGAGCTGAGATAAGGGGGGACTTTACCTAGCAGGGTCTTGTAGATGACCTGGAGCCAGTGGGTATGGCGACGAGTATGAAGCGAGGGCCAGCCAACGAGAGCGTACAGGTCGCAGTGGTGGGTAGTATATGGGGCTTTGGTGACAAAACGGATGGCATTGTGATAGACTGCATCCAATTTATTGAGTAGGGTATTGGAGGCTATTTTGTAAATGACATCGCCGAAGTCGAGGATCGGTAGGATGGTCAGTTTTACGAGGGTATGTTTGGCAGCATGAGTGAAGGATGCTTTGATGCGAAATAGGAAGCCAATTCTAGATTTAACTTTGGATTGGAGATGTTTGATGTGAGTCTGGAAGGAGAGTTTAGAGTCTAACCAGACACCTAGGTATTTGTACTTGTCCACATATTCTAAGTCAGAACCGTCCAGAGTAGTCATACTGGACGGGCGGGCAGGTCCAGGCAGCGATCGGTTGAAGAGCATGCATTTAGTTTTACTTGTATTTAAGAGCAGTTGGAGGCCACGGAAGGAGAGTTGTATGGCATTGAAGCTCGTCTGGAGGTTTGTTAACACAGTGTTCAAAGAAGGGCCAGAAGTATACAGAATGGTGTCGTCTGCGTAGAGGTGGATGAGAGACTCACCAGCAGCAAGAGCGACATCATTGATGTATACAGAAAAGAGAGTCAGCCCAAGAATTGAACCCTTTGGCACCCCCATAGAGACTGCCAGAGGCCCGGACAACAGGCCCTCCGATTTGACACACTGAACTCTATCAGAAAAGTAGTTGGTGAACCAGGCGAGGCAATCATTTGAGAAACCAAGGCTATCGAGTCTGCCGATGAGGATGTGGTGATAGACAGAGTCGAAAGCCTTGGCCAGGTCAATGAATACGTCTGCACAGTATTGTTTCTTATCGATGGCGGTTAAGATATCGTTTAGAACCTTGAGCGTGGCTGAGGTGCACCCATGACCAGCTCTGAAACCAGATTGCATAGCGGAGAAGGTACGGTGGGATTCGAAATGGTCCGTGATCTGTTTATTGACTTGGCTTTCGAAGACCTTAGAAAGGCAGGGTAGGATAGATATAGGTCTGTAGCAGTTTGGGTCAAGAGTATCCCCCCCTTTGAAGAGGGGGATGACCGCAGCTGCTTTCCAATCTTTGGGAATCTCAGATGACACGAATGAGAGGTTGAACAGGCTAGTAATAGGGGTTGCAACAATTTCGGCAGATCATTTTAGAAAGAGAGGGTCTAGATTGTCTAGCCCGGCTGATTTGTGGGGGTCCAGATTTTGCAGCTCTTTCAGAACATCAGCTGACTGGATTTGGGAGAAGGAGAAATGGGGAAGGCTTGGGCGAGTTGCTGTGGGGGGTGCAGTGCTGTTGACCGTTGTAGGGGTAGCCAGGTGGAAAGCATGGCCAGCCGTAGAAAAATGCTTATTGAAATTCTCAATTATAGTTGATTTATCGGTGGAGACAGAGTTTCCTATCCTCAGTGCAGTGGGCAGCTGGGAGGAGGTGTTCTTATTCTCCATGGACTCAAATTTCTGCTTGAAAAAGCTAACTTGGCTTTTCTAACTGCCTGTGTATATTGGTTTCTAACTTCCCTGAAAAGTTGCATATCACGGGGGCTGTTCGATGCTAATGCAGAACGCCATAGGATGTTTTTGTGTTGGTTAAGGGCAGTCATGTCTGGAGAGAACCAAGGGCTATATCTGTTCCTGGTTCTACATTTCTTGAATGGGGCATGCTTATTTAAGATGGTGAGGAAGGCATTTTAAAAAAATAACCAGGCATCCTCTACTGACGGGATGAGGTCAATATCTTTCCAGGATATCCGGGCCAGGTCGATTAGAAAGGCCTGCTCGCTGAAGTGTTTCAGGGAGCGTTTGACAGTGATGAGTGGAGGTCGTTTGATCGCTGACCCATTACGGATGCAGGCAATGAGGCAGTGATCGCTGAGATCTTGGTTGAGAACAGCAGAGGTGTATTTAGAGGGCAAGTTGGTTAGGATGATATCTATGAGGGTGCCCGTGTTTACGGCTTTGGGGTGGTACCTGGTAGGTTCATTGATAATTTGTGTGAGATTGAGGCCATCAAGCTTAGATTGTAGGATGGCCGGGGTGTTAAGCATGTCCCAGTTTAGGTCACCTACCAGCACGAGCTCTGAAGATAGATGGGGGGCAATTAGTTCACAGCTGGACACCACATATATAAGTACGATCTTTGCTCCATGTGCAGTTGCAAACTGTAGTCTGGCTTTTTTTATGGCGGTTTTGGAGCAGTGTCTTCTTCCTTTGCTGAGCGGCCTTTCAGGTTATGTCGATAGGTCCCGATATGTCCCATGATGTCAAACAAAGAGGCTCTGAGTTTGAAGGTAGGCCTTGAAATACATCCAATTGACTCAAATGATGTCAATTAGCGTATCAGAAGCTTCTAAAGCCATGACATAATTTTCTGGAATTTTCCAAACTGTTTAAGGGCACAGTCAACTTTGTTTATGTTAACTTCTGACCCACTGGAATTGTGATACAGTGAATTAAAGTGAAATAATCTGTCTGTAAACAATTGTTGGAAAAATGACTTGTAAAGCACAAAGTAGATGTTCTAACCGACTTGCCAAAACTATAGTTTGTTAACAAGAAATTTGTGGAGTGGCTGAAAAATTAGTTTTAATGACTCCAACCTAAGTGTATGTAAACTTCCGACTTCAACTGTGTGTGTGTGTGTGTGTGTGTGTGTGTGTGTGTGTGTGTGTGTGTGTGTGTGTGTGTGTGTGTGTGTGTGTGTGTGTGTGTGTGTGTGTGTGTGTGTGTGTGTGTGTGTGTGTGTGTGTGTGTGTGTGTGTATATTATTCTTTTTCTGGTTGTGGCTGCGGGGGTACGTGCTAATTATAAGAAATCTAAGATGTGTCAAATAAATGATATCCAGCGCAAGGCTCCAGCTTTGCATTTGGTTTGCTAACTTGCAAGCTAAGATGTCAAGGTCAAGCTTCTTGGTTACAGCAGAGACATTCTAGCCTGAATTACCAGTCTCTTTAGCTAACATTCTACTTCTTGCCACTCCTTGTCATTGCAATAGAGACTGGCCTTTCTGCCACCTTCAAATATGAACATTCAATTATTAATGACCTCAAGGAGAACAGAGGAGTTGATCCTGATTCGATAACCCTCACAGCTATCAACCAATCACAACAATTATCCAAACGTTTTTTTTCCATCACAGAACACGTTGGTATCCTTGTTTGTCCTGACAAAGCCAGTCTGTCAAAAGTTTCTTGCTCACGTCTAAATTCTCAAACTAAGTGCATACTGCGATTCCAACCACAAAACCTCTCTGCTTTGATCTTAAGCCTCAAAATACAATCACTTGCCTAGCTAACAGCTAAACATATATTTTTTGACTTTGTTATAATTCTAATTCTATTTTAGAGGCTCCACATGGAAAATATTTGTGTTTTTTTTCCAACAACCAATGAGCAACTGCGCTGTAAATCCAGCTGCATATTGAACGTTGCGATTCCCGAAAGGTACTCCTGAAAGGCCAGTCTCTTTGCCAATGACATGGAGTGGACTGTTAGCTCGAAAGACTGGTACCCAGACTAGAAACATTCAATCCCCTCCTGGTTAAGATCATTATGCAATTCCTAAAGTTACACGTTTCCTTGTATGGCTTGTTCTTTTCCAATCACTAAGAACTCTATAGAAATCCTTGTGTAAAGTGACAGAAATACTTGGTGGAAGCTGATGACACACACACACACGTCTCTGAGGCAATGTAGTGCTCCTTCCAGTTGGTTTGTTAGGCTCCCAAACAGAACAAAAGTGGCAACATTAGCAGGGAATTGGAATGAACGCAATTTACATTTATTGTGGCATGAAAAAATGCTAGCTTTGAGTCTGAATAGGAAGCAGCAATCACCGCTGCCAGCGGAGAGGGAGAGAGCGAGAGAGAGAGAACGGGGGGAGGTAAGACATGGGGGGGAGAGACTGACAGAAGGGAGAGACTAAGAGAAAGAGTAGGGGGTGGAAGAGTAAAGCAATGGAAGGGAGAGGATGGAGAAAAGCGAAAGAAAGACGCTCGACAGCAGCAATACAAAGAGAGAGAGTAGAAAAGAGCGATAAAGGAGAGATGAAGGGAGAACAGACAGAGATTGAAGAAAGAGAAAAGCACATCCATTCTGTTAGGTAATTGTTGGGAACACATGAAATTTGGTCTGTCAGTCAAATCCTTTCAAATGTCACTGTGTTGCTTGTCTACTCCACAAAGCATGTCCTGTCTATCTTCTACCGGGCTTACCATGGAACACAAACTTGTTTGTGCGTGCGTGCGTGCGTGCGTGCGTGCGTGCGTGCGTGCGTGCGTGCGTGCGTGCGTGCGTGCGTGCGTTCCAAAGCCAGAGTGGTATACAGCGTTATGATAATTATCATCCATGTTGCCACCAGAAGTTCTGAGATGATTGCGTTCTACTGAGTGCCACTTAGGTTCCCATGACAATGGCATTTTGATTTGGAACATCCCATAATTATATAGACCTTGCTCGACTTGATTACATTTCGAAGTCATCCTGTGTTTATGCTGTTCTGTTCTGTTCTTTGTTTTTTGTTTTTTTACACACCCTCCCGTACCTGTCTGTTCCCCTGCCGCTGACAGACAGACACAGACGGACACACACACACTCTCTTGACTTCTGAGTGGGAAGCGGGAGTGTGCTTAGCCGAGGAAACACACCTCATCCTCCCAATGCCTCTCTCTCTCACACACACACAGTGGCATCATCAGTAGGTGTTTGCCCAGCATCTGTTATCTGAAATTGAGTTTATTGTGAAATAGGAAAGTAGCTGTGACTCCTAGACCAGACAGAGCTAAGTGAAAGACCGGACCCTGCAGCTTTAATCCATGTACTGAATTCCAAAATACGCTACACACGCACGCGCGTGCGCATCTGCACCCGGACACACACACACACACACACGTGCACACACAATACACACGTTAGATCGTTCCCGTAAATGCTCTTTTCACTTCCCTCTGATGTTTCTGAGGACAGAGAACACAAGGAATCGAGGGAAGAATTGAGAATCACCCTATAGCTATTACTCCTACACACACAGAACACACAGGCACACACACACACACACACACACACTGCATACTCACTCACTAACACAACAATAGTAATGGGGAATACAGAAGAATAAATCTGAGGGACTGACTGAACGGCGCTCTCGCTCATAAACACACACACACTGGAGGAATAATGGGCTAGGTGCAGGCAGTATTTCACCCTACCAAACAGATCTATGCACACACACACACACACACACACACACACACACAAGGCGCTCTGTATTTGTGTGACTGAGGTTGTAATGCGCGTTGTAAATCTACCAATAAGTAGATGGCGTGCATATAAATCGTCCAGTAAGGAGACTGTGTGCATATAAATCTACCAATGCGTAGTTGGTATGCGTGAGCCAGGAAGTGTTTAGTCCGAGCGTGGTTTAGTGTGTCGGGCCAGACTCGTATCTCAGGTTTGAGGGATGGGGAGTAACACCAAAGTACGCATCTAGCACAGATAAGACATCGGCCCAGACGATTGATAGCACCAAATGTTTATTTTGATTTTCCGTTAACTGTTACAAGGCTTACGTGATTCCGCTATACTCTTGTCAGGATTATAATGTTACGTATATACACACACACACACACTGGATGAACTCACATGGGCAGAGGGGCTGATAGATCTGTTTATTTGGATCCCAGTAAGTTCTCATTTGGTCTACTTTAGCATCTTCCGTCACTTGGCTCTCTTTGTTGTTGACACGCCTCTCGCCAGGATTAAAACAGTTTAGTGTTAGGAGTGAAGGTTGTGGGTTAGCTAGAGGGTAGAAGAAGGATGAGGGGGTGACGGGGTTCAGTCTTTCATTTCTAATGGCCAACTTCCATTTTCTGTGTGCATTTATATAATCTGGACTATTCTGCCGTTGTTTCTGGAACCTGCGCGAGTCCCACACACCAGCGCAGTAGGAATTGAAGCCACTTAATTTAGGCCCTAAGCCTTCCACCCCTCCTCCTTTCCTCCTCCTTTTAAGGGGCTTATGGGATAAATAAAGTCAAATAAACGCCGCTTTGACATGTTTCCCGAGCTCCCTCTCTAAGTCATATAGTTGATAGACAGCTATTAGCATGGCGGGTTGTTGAAGAGGAGGAAAATGGCCAGCTGGAATAGAATCGGCAGCCAGTCATAGTGCAAAACCTCAATGCCACCCTATAATCCCTCATAGTGCACTTTTGACCAGAACCCTAAGTGGAGGAATGAAAGATGAAAAAGAAGGATGGGTACAGTCTCTGAAAGGAAAGTAATAAATACTTGTTTTGCAGTGCTGCAATTTCTTGACAAAATGCACAGTGCCTTCAGAAAGTATTCACACCCCTTGACTTTATTCACATTTTGTTGTTACCGCCCACATTTTCTTAGAGATTTTGTCACTCCTACACAAAATACCCTGTTGTTACCGCCCACATTTTCTTTGAGATTTTGTCACTCCTACACAAAATACCCTGTTGTTACCGCCCACATGTTCTTTGAGATTGTGTCACTCCTACACAAAATACCCTGTAATGTCAAAGTGGAATTATGTTTTCAATTGTTTTTATTATTATTAAAATTAATTCTGTAAAAAAATTATGAAAAGCTGAAATGTCTTGAGTCAATATTCAACCCCTTTGTTATGGCACAGCTAAATAATTTCAGGAGTACAAATTTGCTTAACAAGTCACATAAGTTGCATGGACTCAGTTGTCACATCTCTAAAAAATGATGTATTTGGGTGTTCTTGGAACTATTGTTCAGGTTTTTCCTTTGCCCCTGCAACTTCAGAAAGAGCGTGAGGAAGTCTATTGCTGGTGGGGTAAGATTCTCAAAACCAAGTGAAATCGCAAAAAAAAGTGTCTGGTGACTATAACATGCCATTTACAGTGCCTTCAGAAAGTATTCACACCCCATGAATTTTTCCACATTTTGTTGTTACAGGCTGAATTTGAAATTGATTAAATTTAGATTTTGTGTAACTGTCCTGCACACAATAACCCATCATTTCATAGTGGAATTATGTTTTTAGAAATGTTTACAAATTGATACAAAATTTAAAGCTGAAATAACTCAAGTATTCAGCCCCTTTGTTAAGGAGCCTAAATAATTTCAGAAGTAAAAATGTGCTTAACAAGTCACATATTAATTTGCATGGACTGTGTTCAATAATAGTGTTCAACATGATTTAAATGACTACCTCATCTCTGTACCCCACACATTCAATTATCTGTAAGGTCCCTCAGTTGAGCAGTGAATTTCAAACACAGATTCAACCACAATGACCAGGGAGGTTTTCCAATGCCTTGCAAAGAAGGGCACCTATTGGTAGATGGGTTAAAATAAATAAAAAGCAGACATTGGATATCCCTTTGAGGATATTGAAGTTATTAATTACATGTTATGGATGGTGTATCAATACAACCAGTCACTACAAAGATACAGGCGTCCTTCCTAACTCAGTTGCCGGAGAGGAAGGAAACCGCCCAGGGATTTCACCTTGAGGCCAACGGCGACTTTAAAACAGTTACATAGTTTAATGGCTGTGATTGGAGAAAACTGAGGATGGATCAACAACATTGTAGTTCCTCCACAATACTAACCTAAATGACAGAGTGAAAAGATACACACGGGTACTATTAAGCGTGAAAAACTCAGCAGCATTGCAGTTCTTCACACAAACTGGTGCGCCTGGCCAGGCCCCATTCAAAGGCACTTACAGTTTTTGGCTTGCCTATTCACCCTCTGAATGGCACACATACACAATTGTCTCAAGGCTTAAAAATCATTCTTAAACCTGTCTCCTCGCCTTCATTTACATTGATTTGAAGTGGATTTAACAAGTGACATCAATAAGGGATCATAGCTTTCACCTGGTCAGTATATGTCATGGAAAGAGGTGTTCTTCATGTTTTGAATGCTCACTGTATGTCTTATGTGTGTAGCCCATGTTGCAGACTCAACAGTGGTTTGTTTGGTTTGTAGGTACAGTATGCTCTTCTCTGTCTCAGCTCTCTCTCCCTCCCCATCCTGTCCTCTTTCTCGGTTTCTCTTTTTTGAAATATCAAAATACTGTATCACTTAAAGATGACTGATTTACTGTAGCAGGTTTGTCTTACAGTAGCAGGATCAGAGTTCCTCTTCTAACAGGGGGAGAGGGAGAGAGGGGGGATAGGCATAGGGAGAAGGATGAAGGGATAGGCATAGGGAGAAGGATGAAGGGATAGGGAGAAGGATGAAGGGATAGGGAGAAGGATGAAGGGATAGGGAGAAGGATGAAGGGATAGGCATAGGGAGAAGGATGAAGGATGAAGGGATAGGGATAAGGATGAAGGGAGAAGGATGAAGGGATGAAGGATGAAGGGATGAAGGGAGAAGGATGAAGGGAGAAGGATGAAGGGATGAAGGGAGAAGGATGAAGGGATAGGGAGAAGGATGAAGGGATAGGGAGAAGGATGAAGGGATAGGGAGAAGGATGAAGGGATAGGGAGAAGGATGAAGGGATAGGGAGAAGGATGAAGGATGAAGGGATAGGGAGAAGGATGAAGGATGAAGGGATAGGGATAAGGATGAAGGGAGAAGGATGAAGGGATGAAGGATGAAGGGATGAAGGGAGAAGGATGAAGGGATGAAGGGATAAGGATGAAGGGAGAAGGATGAAGGATGAAGGGATGAAGGGAGAAGGATGAAGGGAGAAGGATGAAGGGATGAAGGGAGAAGGATGAAGGGATAGGGAGAAGGATGAAGGGATAGGGAGAAGGATGAAGGGATTGGGAGGAGAAGGATGAAGGCATAGGGAGAAGGATGAAGGGGTAGAGGTATTTGGTATTTTATTAGCATCGCTAATAGCTGTTGTGATAGAAGCAGCTACTTTTCCTGGGGTTCACACAAAACATGAACCATTAATAATCCTGAACATTAATAAACAAGAACAGCTCAAGGACAGAACTGCATCAATTTAAAACGTCACATAGCCTACATGTCAGTACATACACACAAAACCTAGCCATGAGGTCAAAGGAATTGTCCGCAGAGCTCCGAGAAAGGATTGTGTCAAGGCACAGCTCTGGGAAAGGGACCAAAAACCTTCTGCAGCATTGAAGGTCCCCAAGAACACACATCATTCTTAAATGGAAGACGTTTTGAACCACCTGGCCAAACTGAGTAATCGGGGGAGAAGGGCCTTGGTCAGGGAGGTGACCAAGAACCCAATGGTTACTCTGACAGAGCTCCAGAATTCCTCTGTGAAGATGGGAGAACCTTCCAGAAGGACCACCATCTATGCAGCACTCCACCAACCAGGCCTTTATGGCAGAGTGGCCAGACGGAAGCCACTCCTCTGTAAAAGGCACATGACAGCCTGCTTGGAGTTTGCCAAAAGGCACCTAAAGGACTCTCCGATAATGAGAAACCAAGATTAAACTCTTTGGCCTGAATGCCAAGCGTCATGTCTGGAGGGAAAGATGAACAGAGCAAAGTACAGAGATCCTTGATGAAATCCTGCTCCAGAGGGCTCAGGACCTCAGACTGGGGTTGAAGATTCACCTTCCAACAGGATAACAACCCTAAACACACAGCCAAGACAACGCTGGAGTGGCTTCGGGAAAAGTCTCTGAATGTCTTTGAGTAGTCCAGCCAAAGCCCGGACTTGAACACGATCGAACATCTCTGGAGAGACCTGCAAATAGCTGTGCAGCATCGCGCCCCATCCAATCTGACAGAGCTTGAGAAGATCTAGAATCAAATCAAATTTTATTGGTCACATACGCATGGTTAGGAGATGTTAATGCGAGTGTAGCGAAATGCTTTTGCTTCTAGGTCCGACCGTGCAGTAATATCTAAAAGTAATCTAACAAAGTCACAACTACCTTATACACACAAATACACACACATGTAAAGGGATGAATAAGAATTTGTACATATAAATATATGGATAAGCGATGGCCGTGCGGCATAGGCAAGATGCAGTAGATGGTATAGAAAACAGTAAATACATATGCGATGAGTAATGTAGGATATGTAGACATTATTAAAGTGGCTTTATTTAAAGTGACTAGTGATACCTGTATTAAATTTATTAAAGTGGCCAGAGATTTGAGTCTGTATGTTGGCGCAACCACTCTGTTAGTGATGGCTGTTTAACAGTCTGATGGCCTTGAGATTTAAGCTGTTGTCAGTCTCTCGGTCCCAGCTTTGATGCACCTGTACTGACCTCGCCTTCTGGATGATAGTGGGGTGAACAAGCAGTGGCTCGGGTGGTTGTTGTCCTTGATGATCTTCTTGGCCTTCCTGTGATATCGGGTGCTGTAGGTGTCCTGGAGGGCAGGTAGTTTTCCCCCAGTGATGTGTTGTGCAGACCGCACCAACCTCTGGAGAGCCGTGCGGTTGTGGGCGGAGCAGTTGCCATACCAGGCGGTGATACAGCCCGACAGGATGCTCTCGATTGTGCATCTGTAAGAGTTTGTGAGTGTTTTAGGTGACAAGCCTAGATGGCCAGATCTGCAGAGAAGAATGGGACGCTAGTAGCGTCATAACCAAGAAGACTCGAGGCTGTAATCGCTGCCAAAGGTGCTACATCAAAGTACTGAGTAAAGGGTCTGAATACTTATGGAAATGTGATATTTAATTTGTTAATCTTTGCAAATGTATTAAAAATATCTAAAAAACTGTTTTTGCTTTCTCATGGGGTATTGTGTGTAGATTGAAGGGGGAAAATATTTTAATCAATTTTAGAATAAGGCTGTAATTTAACTAAATGTGGGAAAAGTCAAGGGGTTTGAATACCTTCCGATGGCACTGTAGGTATTCCTCTTGTCCAGATGGGATAGGGTAGTGTGCAGTGCGATGCCGATTTTATAGTCTGTGGATCTATTGGGGCGGTAAGGAAATTGAAGTGGGTCTAGGGTGTCAGGTAAGGTCGAGGTGATATGATTCTTAACTTGCCTCTCAAAGCACTTCATGATGACAGAAGTGAGTAGTACGTGGCGATAGTCATTTAGTTCAGTAACCTTTGCTTTCTTGGGTACAGGAACAATGGTGGACATCTTGAAGCAAGTGGCAACAGCAGACTGGGATAGGGAGAGATTGAATATGTCCGTAAACACTCCAGCCAGCTGGTCTGCGCATACTCTGTGGATGCGGCTAGGAATGCCGGCAGGGCCGGCAGCCTTGCGAGGGTTACGTCGGCCACGGAGAACGAGAGCCCACAGTCCTTGGGAGCTGGCCGCATCGGTGGCACTGTGTTATCCTTAAAGCGGGCGAAGAAGGTGTTTAGCTTGTCAGGAGAAAGACGTCAGTGTCTGCGATGTGGCTGGTTTTCCCTGTAATCCGTGATTGTCTGTAGACCCTGCTACATATGTCTCATGTTTGAGCCATTGAATTGCGACTCCACTTTGTCTCTATACTGACGTTTTGCTTGTTTGATTGACTTACGGACTACACTGTTTGTATTCAACCATATTCCCAGTCACCTTGTCATGGTTAAATGCGGTTTTTCGCGCTTTCAGTTTTGCGCGAATGCTGCCAGCTATCCACGGCTTCTGGTTTGGGTAAGTTTTAATAGAAACAGTGGGAACAACATCCCCTATACACTTCCTGATGAACTCAGTCACTATGTATACGTCAATGTTATTCTCAGAGGCTACCCGGAACATATCCCAGTCCGCATGATCAAAACAATTTTGAAGCATGGATTCCGATTAGTCAGACCAGCGTTGAATAGACTTTAGCACGGGTACTTCCTGTTTGTGTTTCGGCCTATAAGAAGGGAGGAGCAAAATGGAGTCATGATCTGATTTGTTGAAGGGAGGGTGGGGGAGGGCCTTGTAGGCATTCCAGAAGGGGGAGTAGCAGTGGTCAAGTGTTTTTCCAGAGCGTGTAATACAATGTGTTGATAGATTTCGGTAGCATTTTCCTCAAATTTGCTTTGTTAAAATCCCCAGCTACAATAAATGTGGCATCATGATATGTGGTTTCCAGTTTGCATAAAGTCCAGTGTAGTTCCTTTAGGGCCGTCATGGTATCGTCTTGAGGGGGAATATACTCGGCTGTGACTATAACCGAAGATAATTCTCTTGGGAGGTAATACATTTGATTGTGATGTATTCTATGTCGGATGAACAAAAGGACTTGAGTTTCTGTATGTTATCACAATCACACCATGAGTAGTTAATCATGAAACATACACCACCGCCTTTCTTCTTCCCAGAGTTCTATATTCCTGTCTGCGCAGTGTACTGAGAACCCAGCTGGCTGTATGGACGGGACAGTATATCCCGAGAGAGCCATGATTCCATGAAACAGAGTATGTTACAGTCCCTGATGTCTCTCTTGAAGGAGATCCTCGCCCTGAACTTGTCTACTTTATTGTCCAGAGACTGAATACTAGCTCTCAGATTACAGTGAAGAACGAGACCTGCCTCTGTTCTGGGCCAGCTGTAGTTTTTCTAGGTCCATATTTGCAGCACTTGCCCATATGACTGGGCAATAATTAAGGTAATATAAAACAAGAGCCTGCAGGACTTGCTTTGTTGAGTGTTGTCAAAAAAGCAGAGCATCTCTTTATCACGGATAGACTCTTCACAACCATTGAATCAATATGTTTTAACTATGACAGTTTTCACTCCAAGGTAACACCAAGTAATTTCGTTTCCTCAACTTGCTCAACAGCCACATTATTCATTATCAAATTTAGCTGAGGTCTACAACTTGTACCAAATACAATGCTCTTAGTTTTGGAGATGTTCAGGACTAGTTTATTACTAGCCACCTATTCTAAAACTGACTACAACTCTCTGTTTAGGGTTGCAGTTATTTCACTAGCTGTGGTTGCTGATGCATATAGGCTTGAATCATCAGCATTCATAGACACACATGCTTTGTTGATTGCCAGCAGCAGTTCATTGGTAAAAAGAGAAGAGGACCAGCAGAGCTACCCTGCGGTACACCACATTTGACATGTTTGACATTAGAGAAGCTTCCATTAAAGAAAACCCTCTGTTTTATTAGATAGATAGATAGCTCTGAGTCCACAATATGGCAGAGGTTGTAAAGCCATAACCTGTTGAAAAAAAAACATATGTGTTATGATCAATACTATCTAAGGCTGCACTGAAATCTAACAGCACAGTTCCCACAATAATCTTTGTTTCAATTTCTTTAAACCAATCATCAGTCATTTGTGTAAGTGCAGTACATGTTGAGTGCCCCTCTCTATAAGCATTCTGAAAGTCTGTTAATTTGTTTACCGAGAAATCGCATTGTATGCACTCACCCAAACACTACGGTCTAAATATTTTGTCAGGTATATTTAGTTATTTTTTTCCCTTAAAAGGCGAGATAAGTGTAGCTGGTTCAGACAAAATGTTCTCTACTTCTGTCTGGCATACTGAACTACTGATGACCAGAGACCAGACTGGCTGCTTTGATCCTGGAATTAGTCTACATATTAGTCTACAGATCAGACACTCTGTCTACCCTTCCTTTCCTTTAACACTATCCCTCTCCCTCCATCCCTCTCCTTCGACCTGGAGGGAAGCCAAAGTAATTCCGCCACCCAGAATGGCAGAGCACCCTTTACTGGTTTTAACAGCCGACTAATCAGCTTGCTACGACTCTTAGCAAACATTGGGTAAAAAGGTGTGTGACTACATGCGTGTGTGTGTGTTTTTAGAAGGAAGTCAGTAGCATTTCTAGCAGTGTTAACGGTGTGTCTGTGTTGCTGTTACAGAGACGGGGAGACTGTATTAAATGAGTCAGCAGAACGACTCCAACCAGCCAGTCAGTCTGTGATCTCTCTAAGCTCTGTCAACAAACACACATCCTCTGGGACGCACGCTGACTGACTGCTCATATTGACTCTGACTCTGAGAGACAGAGAGGCTGGACCAAGGAGACAGAGAGAAGGGGGTGAGGGAGGGAGGGAGGAATCACAGCTGACTTCACACTTTAGAGAGAGAGACATCTTGTTCAAATCAAAATCAAATGTATTTATATAGCCCTTCTTACATCAGCTGATATCTCAAAGTGCTTTACAGAAACCCAGCCTAAAACCCCAAACAGCAAGCAATGCAGGTGTAGAAGCACGGTGGCTAGGAAAAACTCCCTAGAAAGGCCAAAACCTAGGAAGAAACCTAGAGAGGAACCAGGCTATGAAGGGTGGCCAGTCGTCTTCTGGCTGTGCTGGGTGGAGATTATAACAGAACATGGCCAAGATGTTCAAATGTTCATAAATGACCAGCATGGTCAAATAATACTAATCACAGTGGTTGTCGAGGGTGCAACAGGTCAGCACTGCCAGGTGGACTGGGGCATGGTCCTAGGGTTCAGGTTCTCCGAGAGAGAGAGAGAAAGAAAGAGGGAATTAGAGAGAGCATACTTAAATTCACACAGGACACCGGATAGGACAGGGGAAATACTCCAGATATAACAGACTAACCCTAGCCCCCCGACACAAACTACTGCAGCATAAATACTGGAGGCTGAGACAGGAGGGGTCAGGAGACACTGTGGCCCCATCCGATGATACCCCCGGACAGGGCCAAACACGCAGGATATAACCCCACCCACTTTGCCAAAGCACAGCCCCCACACCACTAGAGGGATATCTTCAACTACCAACTTACCATCCTGAGACAAGGCCGAGTATAGCCCACAAAGATCTCCGC
This sequence comes from Salvelinus namaycush, assembly GCF_016432855.1. NCBI lineage: Eukaryota > Metazoa > Chordata > Actinopteri > Salmoniformes > Salmonidae > Salvelinus > Salvelinus namaycush. The sequence goes on along the minus strand of NC_052321.1, from coordinate 39,907,940 downwards.
CACGGCACACAACCCACTCAAGTGAGTTGAGTCACTGACGTGGTCTTCCTGTCTGGGTTGTTCTACCTCTTCAATTGCATCTCCTGATCAATGTCTGACAAATTATCAATCCGTTGTTTTAAACAAGAATTTATGTGCTTTGAGTATTGTTCATTTTATTTTCTGTTATTTCTCATGTCTGTGTGCATCTCTCTCTCAGGACGTGGAGATCAGGTCGAACGCAGCTCTCTACCTACCCCAGATCAGTGACCTGCTGAACCGCGTGCCCCGTCAGATGCTGCTGCTACTGAAGACCAACGATCTTCTCCGAGGCATTGAGACCACCCTGCAGACCAGAGCCGCCTCCTCCTCCTTCATCAACATGTCCCGATGCTGCACCCGGGCTGTAGCCAGGTAGACCCTGACCTCTAACCCCTAACCCTAATCCTGCAGACCAGAGCATGCTCCTCCTCCATCATCATGTCCCGATGCTGCACCCGGGCTGTAGCCAGGTAGACCCTGACCTCTAACCCCTAACCCTAATCCTGCAGACCAGAGCATGCTCCTCCTCCATCATCATGTCCCGATGCTGCACCAGGGATGTAGACAGGTAGACCCTGACCTCTAACCCCTAACCCTAATCCTGCAGACCAGAGCATGCTCCTCCTCCATCATCATGTCCCGATGCTGCACCAGGGATGTAGACAGGTAGACCCTGACCTCTAACCCTGGAGACCAGAGATTAAGCCTTCTCCTTTATCAACATGTCCTGATCAAATCAAAGTTGATTTGTCACGTGGTCCGAATACAACAGGTGTAGACCTTACAGTGAAATGCTTACTTACAAGCCCTAACCAACAGTGCAATTTTTAAGGAAAAAATAGGTATTAGGTAAACAACAGATAAGTTAAGAAACAAAAATGACAGTGAAAATAACAGTAGCGAGGCTATATACAGAGTCAATGTGCGGGGACACTGGTTAGTCGGGCTAATTGAGGTAATATGTACATGTAGGTATAGTTAAAGTGACTATGCATAGATGATAAACAGAGAGTAGCAGCAGTGTAAAAGAGGGGTTGGCAGGGGTGAGGGGGGGAGTGGCGGGACAAAATGCAAATAGTCCAGGTAGCCATTTGATTACATGTTCAGGAGTCTTATGGCTTAGAGGTTAAAGCTGTTGAGAAGCCTTTTGGTCCTAGACTTGGCGCTCCAGTACCGCTTGCCATGCAGTAGCAGAGAGGACAGTCTATGACTGGGGTGGCTGGGGTCTTTGACAATTGTTAGGGCCTTCCTTTGACACTGCCAGATATAGAGGTCCTGGATGGCAGGCAGCTTAGCCCCAGTGATGTACTGGGCCTTACGCACTGCCCTCTGTAGTGCCTTGAGGCCGAGCAATTGCAGTGACGCAACCTGTCAGGACGCTCTCGATGTTGCAGCTGTAGAACCTTTTGAGGATCTGAGGACTCATGCCATGCAACATGTCCTGATGCTGCACCAGGGATGTTGCCAGGTAGACCATGACCTCTACCCCTAACACTAACCCTGGAGACCAGAGCTTCATCCTTCTCCTTTATCAACATGTCCTGATGCTGCACCAGGGATGTTGCCAGGTAGACCATGACCTCTACCCCTAAACCTGGAGACCAGAGATGAATCCTTCTCCTTCATCAACATGTCCTGATGCTGCACCAGGGATGTTGCCAGGTAGACCCTGACCTCTAACCCCTAACGCTGGAGACCAGAGCTCCGTCCTTCTCCTTTATCAACATGTCCTGATGCTGCACCAGGGATGTAGCCAGGGAGACCCTGACCTCTAACCCCTGAAATCTAACCCCTAGCCCTGCAGACCAGAGGGTTCCAGTCACTCTGTGACAGTCCTGCTGCTCTGTATCAGTCCACCACACGCACCACTGATCTATGTGCATCCCCTTAGACAAGCAACACACACATTTGTATCACATCAGTTTCAGTAATCATTATATAAGCTTTAGGAAAATGTCAACATTTCTTACTTGCGGTCCTTCCCCCTCCTCACTCTCTTCCTTCCTCCCTCCCCTCTCCTCTCTGTATGCCTGTGTGTGTAATTGGCTGGCTGAATGCTGTGATTATATTGTACTTTCAGTGGCAGTCAGCAGTGGCCATATTGATTCAGTCTTACCATTGTAATGAACAACTCCATGATTGTCTCTGAGAAAAATCATTAGGACAGAGAGGAGGGGAGGGTGCTGGACGCCTCTGGGGGAAAAAAGGGGATGAGAGGGGTGGATAGGGAGGAGGGGAGGAGAGAGGGGAGGGTAGATGAGGAAGAGAGAGGTGCAATGGAGAAGAGGGGGAGGCAGTGAGACGTGAAATTCTGTGTTTTGCTCCAGCGGCTCTCTATTAAAACTAAGCAGTAGTAGAACACAGAATGCAGATCTACGGGGAATTAGATGGGGAATATTGGGCTTAATTGCGCTTGCCTGGCTCAAAAATAGTGGCGAAAGTGCAAACCCTGCCCATTTGCCCTTGCCCTCCAGGCAGATTCAATCGGACGCTCCAAGTATTTGAAAGAAAACAAATATAACGAGAGAGAGAGAGACACTTTGCGATGGCTTTCCCTGTGCTGTGTAATTGGTTAGGAGAGGAGGAACGATGACTTAGATAAGATGTCCCTTCAACTCCTTCCTCAAGGAGAACACATTGTCCTACCACAGGGCAGGCCACACACATGTACACACACCAGAGAGAGCTGTCTGGTACAGCAGAGTCAATGTCTCCCCAGTCTGTGCTGTGACAACACTACAGTGTGGTGGAGGATGATCCTTCTAAAACATTCAGTAGTCAGTCATGTTATAATCTCACTGTGGTGTTATGCAATGACTAACTCCAGCACTGGGATTCCTGGTGAGTCCCAGTATTCCACTGTTATACTGTACTGCACTGTTTCATCATATTTCTTCTGTTTTTATAGGGGGTAGATCAGCTTTAATATTGCAGATACATTGTAGATTCCATCATTGTAATTGTCTGCATCACTTCCAATCCCCCATATATATTTTTTGCAAATATACAGTTGAAGTCATAAGTTTACATACACCTTAGCCAAATACATTGAAACTAAATTTTTCACAATTACTGACATGTAATCCGAGTAAAAATTCCCTGTTTTAGGTCAATTAGGATCACCACTTTATTTTAAGCTTCTTATGGCTGCAATCCCGTTAACGGGATCGATATGACAACAGCCAGTGAAAGTGCAGGGCGCCAAATTCAAACAGAAATCTCATAATTAAAATTCCTCAAACATTTTAAAGGTAATCTTGTTGTTAATCCCACCAAAGTGTCCGATTTCAAATAGGCTTTTCAGCGAAAGCACCACAAATGATTATGTTAGGTCACCGCAAAATCACAGACAAACAGTCATTTTTCCAGCCAAAGACAGGAGTCACAAAAAGCAGAAATAGAGATAAAATTAATCACTAACCTTTGATGATCTTCATCAGATGACACTCATAGGACTTCATGTTACACAATACATATATGTTTTGTTTAATTAAGTTCATATTTATATCCAAAAACCTCAGTTTACATTGGCGCCATGTTCAGAAATGCCTCCAAAATATCCAGAGAAATTGCAGAGAGCCACATCAAATAACATAAATACTCATCATAAACTTTGATGAAAGATATGTGTTTTACATAGAATTAAAGATACACTTGTTCTTAATGCAACCGCTGTGTCAGATTTCAAAAAGCTTCACGGCAAAACACAATATTTAATAATCTGAAAACAGCGTTCAGCCACAAAAGCAAGCCATACAGTTACCCGCCAAATTGTGCAGTCAACAAAACTCATAAAAAGCATTTTAAATCTTCACTTACCTTAGCTGATCTTCGTCGGAATGCCCTCCCAGGACTCCCACTTCCATAAGAAATGTCCGTTTTGTTCGGTAATGTCCATCATTTATGTCCAAATAGCTATTTTTGTTAGCGTGTTTGATAAACAAATCCAACGTCAGGAAGCGCGTTCACTAAAAGCTGACGAAATGTCCAAAAGTTCCGTAACAGTCAGTAGAAACATGTCAAACGATGTATTGAATCAATCTTTAGAATGTTTTTAACATAAATCTTGAATAACGTTCCAACCGGAGAATTACATTGACTTCAGATGAGCGATGGAACAGAGCTCACTCTCATGTGAACGCGCATGGTTAGAACATGGTCAGGTCATGGCAGACCTGACTAATTCCCCTCTCATTCGGCCCCCCTTCACAGTAGAGGCATCAGACAAGGTTCTGCAGACTGTTGACATCTAGTGGAAGCCGTAGGAAGTGCAAACTCATTCATATCTCGCTGTGAATTCAATAGGATATTGGTTGAAAATCGACCAGCCTCAGAATTCCCACTTCCTGTTTGGATTTTTCTCAGGTTTTTGCTTGCCATATGAGTTCTGTTATACTCACAGACATCATTCAAACAGTTTTAGAAACTTCAGAGTGTTTTCTATCCAATATGAATAATAATATGCATATATTAGCAACTGGGACTGAGGAGCAGGCAGTTTACTATGGGCACCTCTGTGCACCTTTCATCCAAGCTACTCAATACTGCCCCTGCAGCCATAAGAAGTTAAGAATGTGAAATGTCAGAATAATAGTAGAGAGAATTATTTATTTCAGCTTTTATTTCTTTCATCACATTCCCAGTGGGTCAGAAGTTTACATACACTCAATTAGTAGTTGGTAGGATTGCCTTTTAAATTGTTTAACTTGGGTCAAACATTTCGGGTAGCCTTCCACAAGCTTCCCAAAATAAGTTGGGGGAATTTTGGCCCATTCCCCCTGACAGAGCTGGTGCAACTGAGTCAGGTTTGTAGGCATCCTTGCTCGCACACGCTTTTTCAGTTCTGCCCACATATTTTCTATGGGATTGAGGTCAGGGCTTTGTGATGGCCACTCATATACCTTGAGTTTCTTGTCCTTAAGCCATTTTGCCACAACTTTGGAAGTATGCTTGTGGTCATTGTCCATTTGGAAGACCCATTTGCAACCAAGCTTTAACTTTCTGACTGATGTCTTGAGATGTTGCTTTAATAAATCCACATACTTTACCTCCCTCATGATGCCATCTATTTTGAAGTGTACCAGTCCCTCCTGCAGCAAAGCACCCCCACAACTTGATACTGCCACCCCCGTGCTTCAACGTGTTGGGATGGTGTTCTTCGACTTGCAAGCCTCCCCCTTTTTCCTCCAAACATAACGATGGTCATTATGGCCAAACAGTTCTATTTTTATTTCATCGGACCAGAGGACACTTCTCCAAAAAAGTACGACCTTTGTCCCCATGTGCAGTTGCAAACCGTAGTCTGGCTTTTTTATGGCGGTTTTGGAGCAGTGGCTTCTTCCTTGCTGAGCGGCCATTCAGGTTATGTCGATATAAGAATCGTTTTACTGTGGATATAGATACTTTTGTACCTGTTTCCTCCAGCATCTTCACAAGGTCCTTTGCTGTTGTTCTGGGATTGATTGGCACTTTACGCACCAAAATACGTTCATCTCTAGGAGACAGAACGCGTCTCCTTCCTGAGCGGTATGACGGCTGCGTTGTCCCATGGTGTTTATACTTGCGTACTATTGTTTGTACAGATGAACGTGGTACCTTTAGGTGTTTGGAAATTTCTCCCAAGGATGAACCAGACTTGTGGAGGTCTTGGCTTGATTTCTTTTGATTTTCAAATTATGTCAAACAGAGGCATGGAGTTTGAAGGTAGGCCTTGAAATACATCCACAGGTACACCTCCAATTGACTCAAATGATGTCAATTAGCGTATCAGAAACTTCTAAAGCCATGTTTTCAGTTTCTGTAATTTTCCAAGCTGTTTAAAGGCACAGTCAACTTCGTGTATGTAAACTTCTGACTCACTGGAATTGTGATACAGTGAATTTCAAGTGAAATAATCTGTCTGTAAACAATTGTTGGAAAAAAGACTTGTGTCATGCACAAAGTAGATGTCCTAACCGACTTGCCAAAACTATAGTTTGTTAACAAGACATTTGTGGAGTGGTTGAAAAACGAGTTTTAATGACTCCAACCTAAGTGCATGTAAACTTCCGACTTTAACTGTGTGATTTCAGACTTAAAATGGCTAGAAACAAAGTACTTTCTTCTGAAACTCGTCAATCTATTCTTGTTCTGAGAAATTAAGGCTATTCCATGCGAGAAATTGCCAAGAAACTGAAGATCTCGTACAACGCTGTGTACTACTCCCTTCACAGAACAGTGCAAACTGGCTTTAACCAGAATAGAAAGAGGAGTGGGAGGCCCCGGGGCACAACTGAGCAAGAGGACAAGTACATTAGAGTGTCTAGTTTGAAAAACAGATGCCTCACAAGTCCTCGACTGGCAGCTGCATTAAATAATACCCACAAAACACCAGTCTCAACATCAACAGTGAAGAGGCGACTCCGGTATGCTGTCCTTCTAGGCAGAGTTCCCCTTTCCAGTGTGTGTGTTCTTTTGAAAAATCTTATTATTTTCTTCTTATTGGCCAGTCTGAGAGATGGCTTTTTATTTGCAACTCTGCCTAGATGTCCAGCATCTTGCTCAATTGTGCACCGGGGCCTCCCACTCCTTCTATTTTGGTTAGAGACAGTTTGCGCTGTTCTGTGAAGGGAGTAGTACACAGCGTTGTACATTAACAATGTCTACACTGTATTTCTGATCAATTTGATCTTATTTTAATGGACACAAAATGTGCTTTTCTTAACAAGGACATTTCTAAGTGACCCCAAACTTTTGAACGGTAGTGTATATACATATCTTTTTTTGAAATATATTTTCCTTTATTACTTTCTAACCCTACCACCCCTCCCCTAATTGGAATAAACTAGTGAACAACAATGCTAAGGCTTCTACTTCCAGCTTATACATACTATTTACATTTTATGGACAAAGTCTAGTTTACTATAGTTCTATTTTGTTTGATTTTACTCCTGTCCTTCCTCTACCTCCAACCTCTCCCATCCATCCAGTTCTATTTGCCATATCTTTAAAACTGTGGTCTTTCACAAATGTTTTTAACCCATATACGTTTTACGGACACAGTATGTTTTACACTAGTTATCTTGTTATTATTTGTTGCTAGTAGTCCCAACCTTCAGCTCCATTCAACCCCTCCCAGCTATCTCAACACCATCCATATTGGATTTTGTACTCTTTCTTTCTGTCCCCATCCATCCCTCCCTCTCTCTTTCTAATTTTCTCTCTTTCGCTCTCTCCCTCTCTCTCGCTCTCTCTCCACCCCTCTCTCTCTCCACCCCTCTCCCCCCCCTCTCTCTCTCTCTCTCTTTCCCTCTCTCTCTCTCTCTCTCCCCCTTTCTTCATCTCCCCCATAATTTGCTGGTTCCTAAGATTACATCACACCTTGTTTCCTGTCAGGCACAAGCGGAGCAAGGCGCAGTCGAGGGCACGCCGTCTCCAGATCACCATGTCGGAGTCTCTGACCCTTTGGCAAATCAGCCTGTACGAACTGTTCCTGTGGGTCAAGGGCTCAACGCTAGGAGGCTGGGTCGGCTCACTGCTCAGCTGTCTACACTACACACACTGATCGGAGAAGAGAAGCAACGACGCAGACACGCATGAAGACACACACACACAGTTACAGACAGACACATACACACTTATGGGCATACGCATGCACACACACTTAGTGTACACACGCATACCCTCACACTACGGCGTACACAAATAGGGCCTTTGGGATGCAGAGTCATGAAGACACACCAACAAAACTTGACACAAATGCATACGCGCAAACACACACACAGTTGACACACACACACACACACGCACAGTCAGGCAATCCGCTCCAAACGCACGGAGACAGTATAACCACTGTGCAAACTGATGGATAGACAGAGGTTGGTATCAATAGAAGAGACAGACAGAAAAGAAAATAGAAAAGAAAGTGACTGGGTCAATTGTCTGGTACTGCTCTGCTAGTCCATTGGATGAAGAGGGAAGTTCAGGAGCAGTTTGTGCTCAGCCATGACTATCCTACGGAGTGCTGTAAGTGATTGTTGTGAATACATGTACTGTCAAATAATATCAGTTATATTTTCTTTAAACAAAGTGCCCGCTGAATGTATACTGAGCAAAAATATAAACGCAACATGCAACAATTTCAAAGATTTTACTGAGTTACAGTTCATATAAGGAAATCGGTCAATTGAAATTAATTCATTAAACCCTCATCTATGGATTTCACATGACTGGGCAGTGGTGCAGCCATGGGTGAGCCAGGCCCTGCTAATCAGAATGAGTTTTTCCCCACAAAAGGGCATTTATTATTGGCACGTTGAGTTCACATTAGGTGACAACTCAATCAATTGCAGATCAAAATGAGATGTTGAACTGACATCTGTGCCCAGTGAAATATGGTCAAAGCCACTCACTGTACATAAATGGCAACAACAGTTTGTATTTATTCATGTTACCTCACTACTGTATGTACTGTAAACGTGCAGTGGTGCAGAATGAAGTGTCATATTTCTGTTCCGAAATGGATGGGACTGTTTTCCACATTACATTCCCCTGCTTTTCTCTCTGTTTATCTCTTCTTCCCCCTTGATTCTGCAACAGTTCCGCTCTCCCTCTTTCTCCACCTCACTCTGTCTTCCCTCTCTCCCTCTTCTATCTCTCTCTAATCTCCTCAGAACATCTTGCTGTTGCTGTCCAGCTTTTTGTAACCACTGGTTTCTGTAGCATATTATTTTATTAACTGTAATTGAATTTGACCTTAACCATTGTCAACATACAGTTCCAAGACTGTATGTTTGGCATTGGTATTGCTATAATTTTATTATGTGGATTTAAATTGAAAATAAGTGATACAATTTTGTATCACATTACATTTTTTTGTCATCTTTGAATATGTTTTAGTTTGTTTTTTTCTGTGAATTCTTTTATTTATCCTATTTGTTGTTGGAGGTGTGGAGGAGGGAGGAGTTATTGTTCACTCATAATGAGTTTGCATGAGGAATGGAAATAAATGGAAATAATCCCAATTGAACACACACACTGCTCTCTCTGTTTAACTTCATTGTCTCTTCTGGAATGCATTGTATTTTGGGGGGGGGATTCTTGTCATTAAAAACACCAACTAAACAATTTGGACATTGTTGTGGGGGGGGGGGGGGGGGGTAGCAGAGTTATGTGGTAAAAAGTGAGGTAGTGAGAAAGATTGAGTGAGAGGAACAGATTGTGTAAAAGTTTGCTTTATTTTTATTTACTAAATCTGTATTTTGTACAGCAACTCTGAGTTAATACATATTATAATCACCTTACAACTGTGAGTCTTTCTGGGTAAGTCTCTAAGAGCTTTGCACACCTGGGTTGTACAATATTTGCTCATTATTCTTGAAAAAATTCTTACATTTCTGTCAAATTGATTGTTGATCATTGTTAAAAAGCAATTTTCAAGTCTTTCCATAGATTTTCAAGCCGATTTACGTCAAAACTGTAACCAGACAACTCAGGAGCATTCAATGTCATCTTGGTAAGCAACTCCAGTGTATATTTGGCCTTGTGTTGTAGGTTATTTTCCTGCTGAAAGGTGAATTTGTCTCTGTGTCTGTTGGAAAGGAGACTGAACTAGGATTTTGCCTGTGCTTAGCTTTATTCTGTTTCTTTTTATCCTAAAAAACTCCCTAATTCTTGCTGATGACAAGCATACCCATAACATGATGCAGCCAACACCATGCATGAAAATATTAAGCTTGGTACTCAGTGATATGTTGAGTTGAATTTGCCCCAAACTTTGTATTCAGGACATAAAGTTAATTTATTTGACACATTTTTTGCAGTTTTACTTTAGTGCCTTATTGCATGCAAACAGGATGCATGTTTTCAAGTATTTTTATTCTGCTTCCTTTTCACTCTGTCATTTAGGTTAGTATTGTGGAATAACTACAATGTTGTTGATCCATCTTCAGTTTTCTCCTATCACAGTCTAACTGTTTTAAAGTCACTGTTGTCCTCATGGTGAAATCCCTGAGTGATTTCCTCTCCGGCAACTGAGTTAGGAAGGATGCCTGTATCTTTGTAGTGACTAAGTGTATTGCTACACTATCCAAAGTGTTATTAATAACTTCACAATGCTCAAAGGGATATTCAATGTCTGCTTTTAAAATTGTTACCCATCTACCAATAGGTGCACTTCTTTGCAAGGCATTGGAAAAGCTCCCTGGTCTTTGTGGTTGAATCTGGGTTTGAAATTAATGTAGGAGAATATAACACATTAGATCTGGTAAAAGAGCCTGAGACGGCAATGGGGTCAAACTGTAGAACCCAGTTCCTACATTTTAATATAAAAATAGATTTTATCAAACAAAACTATGCTACTTTTTATCTCTGGGACCCTCAGGATGATAAATCAGAGCAAGATTACTGAATGTAAGTTCATTATTTACCTTGAGAGGTGAATGTATCAAACCAGTTACTGTGGTAAATGTTTTGTTGTTGTGCAATATCCTCAAACCATAGCCTGGTACTTTTTCTATAATAGCTACTGTAAATTGGACACTGCAGTTAGATTCACAAGAATTTAAGCTTTCTGCCCATATAAGACATGTCTATGTCCCGGAAAGTTGGCTGTTGTATACAATGTTTTCTAGTCACATTATTGCATATTGAGCAACAACCGTCCCGGTTTAGTGACACCGATCCTGTAGAGGTTTTAAACACTATTATTGCACACTGTCCATGCAACTTAACATGTGACATTATTACTCCTGAACTTATTTAAGCTTGCTATAACAAAGGGTTTGGATATTTGTTTACTCAAGACATTTCAGCTTTTCATTTTTAATTAATTTGAGAGAAAAAAATCTAAAAACATATGAAATGATGGATTATTGTGTGCAGGACAGTGGCACACAATCCAAATGTTATCAATTTTAAATTCAGGATATACCACAACAAAATGTTTAAAGAATCACGGGGTGTGAATACTTTCTGAATGCACTGTAAATGGCATGTTATAGTCACCAAATTTCACTTGGTTTTGAGAACCTTAACCCGCCAGCAATAGACTTCCTCATGCTCGTTCTGCAATTGCAGGGACACAGAAGAAGCCTGAACCAAAGGCTCCAAGAAACCCCAAATACATAATTTATTTAGAGATGTGACAAATGTAAAATTGTCTTAACATTTCGACTGTAATTTTCTGATTTGTTGAAACGATTGAATTAAATCATGTAAGTTCACAATGCAGAGAATGTTCTTGCAGTTCCATCACCTTACTGTTTATCTCCACCCAATCAGCAATGATGGTAGTTAATGCCATAGGTTCTCTGCTGTGAGCCTCTCCTGTTCAGTGGTCAGTTCATGGGACTTCATGTCCCACTTCTCATCAATTGGGGCGGCAGGTAGCCTGGTGGTCAGAGCGTTGGGCCAGTAACCGAAAGGTTGCTCGATCGAATCCCCGAGCTGACAAGGTAAAAATCTGTCGTTCTGCCCCTGAACAAGGCAGTTAACCCACTGTTCCTAGGCCGCCATTGTAAATAAGAATTTGTTCTTAACTGACTTGCCTAGTTAAATAAAGGTAAAATATAAATAAAGGCATGTGATGGTGTGTTGCAGTGATGTATGACAGCATGTTCATAGACGTCCATCAATCTGTTGCGCCATGTATGGTGTTTGAGAGTTCGCGCCTTGTACCTGCAGAGCAATCATTGTACAATTTCCCCATCCAGGCAGTCCGTTTTTTGACATGGCATCTTGTAGTCTGGTTCTAGGAATGCCATCAGGGCATTGAAGCCGACCCTCCATTTCTGTAATCAGCGCTGTGATTTTTCTCAGTCTGTCCCTTATCACACTTCTTTCGTGTGAAGAGCCTGTCTGCATGTTGGGGGCCTGCACTGCTGTCAGCAACGGTTTAGGTCTCACGGTGGCGCCCTTTCAAATGGTTAAGCATTGCAACTGTAATGCCTCGCAAAGTTTGCATTTCACCACCTTCTCATTTAACTTAAAGTATTGCCCTACAGGACTTCGCTGCTGTCGCTTCCCTGTCTCACTCTCTGCCCTATATATTGTATAGCCAATGTGACTTCCTTTTAGCTTTGGCCTGCGAACACACACAGTCCTGACTAATCCTTTGTGTCCATTGCTGTCCTTTCCTGCCAGACACACTTATCACTCCAACAGGTGGGCTCTGTGCATAGGACTTCCGTGTGTGTGTGTAGTCACTGTGACTATGGCCACCATGGCTGAAATGGAACTGCTGAGTCCCATGTCACACTCATTTACAGCGTCAAGTCCTGTGGCAACCAATCTCTGCTAACACACACACTCCCAGCAAGAGTCAAGGGTGCTTATTAACTTTGCTGTGTGGATTACATCCACACAAATTGCATAATTGACAAATTTAGCACTTGCAGAAATTGATAATATTATCCTGTTCTTGGAATGCAGGGTTATGATGGAGTTAATGAGATTCTATGTCTGGTGATTTTCAACGCCAAGTCAGGTGAGTTGGAATTCGTCGTGGTTATGTTTGTATACATCGTGATGGATTTATGCCCTACAGCCACTTGAGGGGTTAGTGAAAACGTTGATGACTGGAATATGAAAAAGTATCATCAAACTTTCCTCTATTGCTCGTCCATTGTTCCCACAAGCAAGGGTGGAGGCCGATGATGTCTCATCAGCCCGACTCCAAGTTTGCAGTTGTCTAAAAAACAAAATTTTGCTCTTTTTTTATTTATTTTTATTTATTTTTTTACCTGTTAGTGAGTGTAATTTACTGTATTCACACTTGAGATATTGTTTTTTAACAGGAATAGTAATGTAAAAAAAATACTGGAATGTGTCTTTAATTATATCTGCTCCATTGGATTTAGGTACTATCACAATTAGCTCAGTCTCATGTCAGAATTAGACGTTCACCAATGTTTCTCAAACTTCAAATTTCAAAGTGTTTACAGTTACGTTTAGGCATTAACTTAGAATTTCTGATGTTAGGGTTAAGTTTAGGCATGAACTTAGAATTTCTGATGTTAGGGTTAAGTTGAGGCGTTAACTCCGAAATCGTAAGGTAAGGCATTAATCCTTACCTAAACCAGTCGGAGTTAAGGTTTGGGATAGGCTTAAAACAAAAATTTCAAAAACAACTATCGCTCTATTCGAACTTGCAATCTTTGGAATCAGAGGCAGATGCTTACACCGATCCTCATCCACAATGCTCTAGCAAAACCTAAACCTACTTGAAGCTAGTTGCCAATTTCCACATCATCTCCCGACGTCCTCAGACATGGATAGACGACGAATACTGATTTGTATCACGGGTGACCTAGCTGACTATCAACCACATTGACTGTAATTTCTAGTAAACACAGTATCTGCTGCAGACAATGAATACTGTAGTTATGTGAAATATGTATAACATACTTTTGTGTATATATAGTGTATGTGGACACCCCTTCAAATTAGAGGATTCAGCTATTTCAGCCACACCCTTGCTGACAGGTGTATGAAATCGAGCACACAACCATGCAATCTCTATAGACAAATATTGGCAGTAGAATGACCTTACTGAAGAGCTCAGTGACTTTAAACGTAACACCGTCATAGGATGCCACTTTTCCAACAAGGAAGTCTGTCAAATGTCTGCCCTGCTAGAGCTTCCCCGGTCAACTGTAAGTGCGTGGAAGCGTCTAGGAGCAACAACAGCTCAGCCGCGAAGTGGTAGGCCACACAAGCTCACAGAAGCTCATCAGCACGAGAACTGTTCATAGGGAGATTCATGAAATGGGTTTCCATGGCTGAGCAGCCGCACACAAGCCTAAGATGACCATACGCAATGCCAAGCGTCAGCTGGAGTGGTTTAAAGCTCGCCGACATTCAAGACGATTCTGTGGTTCGAACTTTGTGGCAACAGTTTGGGGAAGGCCCTTTCCTATTTCAGCATGACAATGCCTCCATGCACAAAGCGAGGTCTATACAGAAATGGTTTGTCGAGATCGGTGTGGAAGAACTTGACTGGCCTGCACAGAGCCCTGACCTCAACCCCATCAAACACCTTTGGGATGATTTGGAACGCTGACTGCGAGCCAGGCCTAATCGCCCAACATCAGTTCCCAACCTCACTAATGCTCTTGTGGCTGAATGGAAGCAAGTCCCCGCAGCAATGTTCCAGCATCTAGTGGAAAGTCTTCCCAGAAGAGTGGAGGCTGTTGTAGAAGAAAAGGGGGGACCAACTCCATATTAATGGCTATGATTTTGGAATGAGATGTTCAACGAACAGGTGTCCAGATACTTTTCGTCATGCAGTGTATGTTTTGACTGAAATTCACACCTCTCACAGTATTGACCTGTCTGTCACCCTTAGCCTTGATTTGATTAGCCTTCCCACCCAGTTTGTATGTCTCTCCCAGCCTGGGTGCTCTCTCCCTGGGTAGGAGCCGGCAGACAACCCCCTCATCTCTCTCCCCTTGTCCTAATGACGCTGGCCCATGAAGGCAGGGAAAGTGTGTGTGTGTGTGTGTGTGTGTGTGTGTGTGTGTGTGTGTGTGTGTGTGTGTGTGTGTGTGTGTGTGTGTGTGTGTGTGTGTGTGTGTGTGTCCAGCTTGTGTCTGGATGCCAGGAGAGAACCATCCATCTCTGTCACTGTGACCCGCCCAGTGCTGCCAACACTAATCTACCCAGTAATGGTGCCTTTCTCTCTGAGTTCCACTGTACAATTCTCTCGCCCTCAGAGCACCACTGTAAAAAAAAGATATATATTTCTCTCCTTTCTCCCCCTCCATCCCCCTCTCTTCTCCTACTCCACTACCCCCTCTCTCGCGTTCTCTGTCCCTCCATCACTTTCTCCCTCCCTTTCAATGTTGTTGTCCACTCTGCTCCCTAGCTATCATTGAAATCTGTTTACATGTCAGTGTGTCAGATGTCGACCTCGCCTCCTGATTGACTGATGGCCTCACTTCGCTGATTTCTGATAGTTGCTTTTCTACCGGGGATTCAGATGACAAATGCATGTGATTTGTATCAGGAAGTGGTCCATTGTAATCACATAGAGCTACTGGTTGCATCCCAAAAGCACCCTATGCCTTATAAAGTGCACTACTTTGGACTAGGGCCCATATGTCTGGTCAAAAGTAGTGCACTATGTAGGGAATAGGGTGCCATTTGGGATGCACCCAATGAGTAGCTGGGATGATCTCTGATAAAGTGGAGGGAATTGGAGAACCTATTGCAGAGATTGCAGACCTCTGAGTCACTGAAATCATCAATGACGTTTTATTTACATCTGGGGTGAAATGCACGTTGAATCAATTGTCCAATATAAAAAAGGTTGTATTTCCTACGTTCTAGATCTATAGGGCCTATATGTTCTCTTTCTATAGGAAAGCCATTATGTGACCCTTGACATTTTGAGGCTATCCAACCAGTAACAGTGGTTTAAGCCCCGGTCCCAGATTTAAGTGAAAAGGCAACCATGAAAGACGTCCTGTAATCTGCTAATGGAAAAGCACATTAGGTTTAAGCTTCAATTTCATTCCTTCTGTACTGAGAAACATTAGAGACCACGCACACAAAAACAAACACATAGTCCTCCCCATACTCACAGCAGGCCCTGTCTGCATGTTTGCTGTTGTTAAAGCCCAGACCAACATTATTTTGCTCAGATGGTGATCTTATGTCCATTTTGTCCTTATTTTCCCTTCTCCCTCCTCCTGTCATCTCTGCCCACCATTCCTCTGTCCTGTCCTGTAATCTCGGTGGAACAGAGAAACATACCCACGTCATTTCAATGTGGAAATGTGTATAATTTTTGGTTGAAACGTTGATCAATGAGATTTCAACCTTTTATTCACCCTCTCAAAGACAGCCAGAAGTTCGTTGAATTCCCAATGTGTTACCACCATGCTTTCAACCGTCTAAAAAGCACAACCAAATTCGATTGGGAAACAATGTCTGATTTTTGGTTTAGTTGTCATTTAAATGTGTTATCGTTGCACTTTCAACCATGTAAAAGCACGACAAAGTTCAAATGGGAATACAATGTCGCAATCAAATGACCTGGGTTGTAGTTGAGATTACATTAAAAGTAAATGTAGTGCAAGTGATTCATGTTGTTCGAGATTCTATTGTAAAGATCCCCACAGTCCTGCGACCTTTGCATGCTATCTTGAACATGCTTTATATGATTACATAAGACTTACATTAACTTCAAAATGTGGCCATAGATGAGTAACCCAGTTTAAGGTTGAATAAAAACTGTTACATTAGTTTGTAAGAGGCTTAACTTTAGGCTACTTTAGTTGGCGACGTGACTCCAACATATCATTTGTTAACTTGTCGCCAACATATAATTTGTTAACTTGTCGCCAAGTTAATAAGCTATTTAATTTATTGCGTGTTGTGTTTGCTTGTCAACGCAACCAAATATCAACATTTGTTAGGAGATGAACACTCAGTGTATAAAACATTAACACCTGCTTTTTCCATGATACTGACCAGGTGAAAGCTAGGATCCCTTATTGATGTCACTTGTTAAATCCACTTCAATCAGTAGATGAACGGGAGGAAACAGGTTAAGGAAGGATTTTTAAGCCTTGTACGTTTGCCATTCAGAGGGTGAATGGGCAAGACAAAAAATTTAAGTTCCTTTGAACGGGGTATGGTAGTAGGTGCCAGGTGCACCGGTTTGTGTCAAGAACTGCAACAATGCAAGTGCAACACAATATTTGTAATGTTTTGTTCACTCAGTGTATATTTTCTGGCACTGATTTAGGCTGACTTTAATTCCAGTTTGTCTATAAATTAACAACTGATATGTTGGATTCACCTCTCCATCTCAACCAAAAACCTAAGTTACAGAATAGAAATAAATCAAATCAAACTTTAAATGCGTTTTAATAGTTTTATTTGATCCTATCCTTTAACTTGGATGTTTTTGTTGAAATGTAGACGTGAATCCATCATTCATTATTAACTTGAAGATTCAATTTGACATCAACAAAAGCTTGAAACCCTAGGCCTGTACTGTATTCTTTGTTCAATCCTGGGTTTAATTGAAATGATAGCTGTTGATGTCTTTGCAATTGCTATATAGTATCATTGATGATGTGTATGACTTATAGAGTTTCATTTTCTCTGTTAAAACTACCCTTTGGAATGATTAATCTATTTAGTTCTTAAGAGATCTCTCAATAATTATTCTCACAATAGCACATTGGTAGTAGTCAGTGACAAATATCAAAGTTAAGCTGGGCTTGGTTTAAAACCCTGGATGGGAGAACAAAATGGATAGCTGTAGATAGATCAACTCTCCAGTATGAGGTGTTTCCGGCCTATAGTTTTTTTCTGAGAGTGGATATAACGTTGAAGATCTGCCGTTGGTTTCAAAGTCCAAATTCAACATAGACACGGTTTGTCTATGATGAAAAGTGGTTACCATGATGACATAATTCTATGGTTGAAATGTCACCCTCAAAACAAGTTTACTGTCACGTTGATGACTTTTTGCAAATCCAATAGAATTTGTCACCTAGATTTCACGTCACAATACGTTGACAGATTACATTGAAACAACGTTGATTCAACCAGTTTGTGCCCAGTGGGTATCTTGTCCCTAATCGTGATCTAATTAATAATATAACACTGAATATCAAAGCATTATAAAAGTGCAATCAAGCTGATTGGAGGCCCGAGGCCTCAATCCCTCATCTAATCTCATTCTGTGGTATTATAAGCAGCTTGTCAAGAAATATAATTTCAAACAGAATTGACTTATCACAGATTAGAGCGAGAAACACAATCAGGAAGAGAGTGGGTTTGCCTTCCTTCCCTACCTCTCTGTGTGAGGGGGGGGGGGGGGGACTGCTGCCTGTCAATGTGCCTCGGTGACTTTCCTGTCTAAGCATGCGTGGAAGTGGAGGTTGGTTTAAGCAATTTCACAGCTGACAGTCTCTGTTTTTCATTGGGTCAGATACAGTGGGTGTGTATGAGGAAGTGTGTGTGTGTACGTGTGTCCCAGTAGCGTCACCACAGAGGTCTGACTAAACAATGACTAAAATGAATCATTCCATTTATCCTGCCCAGAAATGACTACACAAATGTATTGGATAAATACTCTGACAAAACCGTACATCGCTCTGCTGTATACTGTATGTACTAGGTGGTTCTGTGATACAGTTAAGCCATTTGACAGAGATATTACAAACCAAAACAACCAAACCGAAATCAAAGCAGCTACTAGCTGGCAGAAATGCAACACAAATCAGGGTGCTTGTACTGTGTTTCTGCATCAGTTGGAAGCGAGTTCATTTGATAGCATGAAATGACATTAGTATTAACAACATGGCTGCTTTGAGCCAGCAGCAGAACAGCATTTACTTCCTACAAGCACTTCTGGGGCGTCAATATCTGGCTGCTTTATCTCCAGGGGAAATGTTTTCTTTTGCAAAATCCTGACCCCCGACCTCACTCCTAACTTGAAAACGGATCCTAAAATAACAAACAAGTAGCTCATGTACTTGCTCATCAATTCTGTTTATGAAGCAAATGTTTTCCTCTGTAGCGTGGACATCTGGTGACTACTCTCCTATTCCCATCCATTGTACAGTGAGATGGATTGAGGATGAGAGCGCTAAACCATATCTGTCAAACGATTTAATCTGGATAATGAAAGAGATTTTCCCGTAGCCTTAGAAACAGAGCGAGATGAGGTGTGTGTGTGTGTGTGTGTGTGTGTGTGTGTGTGTGTGTGTGTGTGTGTGTGTGTGTGTGTGTGTGTGTGTGTGTGTGTGTGTGTGTGTGTGTGTGTGTGTGTGTGTGTGTATTAAACATTAAACACAGGGATCTGGTACCTATGTTGTACCCCCCCAGGGCTCCAGAGACTTTTCTAAAGGGCCCTATGGAGAATGTGACCATTTTGAACTGGTGACCTGTGCACTATTATTAGCTTCAATGTGTTCCTCTCCAACTTCTCCACGACAATATCATTCCCAGCTTCGTATTATCCAGATAGATGTTGTGCATCTGCATGATTCTGCAATCTTTCCCTCCAGATCAGTTAGTGGTATGGGGCATTCACATAACCACAGAATGTCCACAGAGCACTTAGAATCTCATTATTGTACTCCCGCTGTGTAGTGCACACCATCAAATAGAATCAAAATGATGTATTTATGTTCTCTTCTCAAGTTCACATCCAGAGCAAAAGCAGTAGTGCCCCCCCCCCCCCCTCTCGCTCTCTCTCGTGGGTGGTGTCAGGATTCCCTTTACACGCCGCTGCTCCATATCTCCTACTTCCTCTCTAATCGATCATCAAAGTGGTTCGTTATCTGTGTTTAATGTAATTAGCATCCCCCGAGCTGGAAGCCACAGAGAAGCTAGCTAGAGGTTGTGTCTCAATCGATTACAGATACAGTCTCTCCTTACCGGTGCTGGAAGCCACAGAGAGGCTAGCTAGGGGAAACAGCTGGGGTGTGTCTCAATAGTCTACAGAGACATCCTCTCACTCTCTCCTCTCCTTAATCTAAACTGGATTCTACAGGAACACAGCTGGGGTGTGTCTCAATAGTCTAAAGATACATAGTTTCCTTGTCTCCTTCATTGGATCTGGAAGCTACAGAGGGGCTAGCTAGGGGATACAGGGGTGTTTCTCAATAGTCTACAGATACATCCTCTCACTCTCTCCTCTACTTAATCTAAACTGGATTCTACAGGAAAACAGCTGGGGTGTGTCTGTCTACAGATACAGTGCATTCGGAAAGTATTCAGACCCCTTGACTTTTTAAAATGTTACATTACAGCCTTATTCTAAAATTTATTAAAAAGCAAAAACAGGTTTTAGAAATTTTTGCAAATGTATAAAATAAAAAAAACATCACATTTACTCAGTACTTTGATGAAGCAACTTTTGCCAGCGATTACAGCCTCAAGTCTTCTTGGGTATGACGCTACAAGCTTGGCATACCTGCAATTGGGGAGTTTCTCCCATAATTCTCTGCAGATCCTCTCAAGCTCTGTCAGGTTGGATTGAGAGCCTCGCTGCACACTTATTTTCAGGTCTCTCCAGAGGTTCGATTGGGTTCAAGTCCGGGCTCTGGCTGGGCCACTCAAGGACATTCAGAGACTTGTCCCAAAGCCACTGCCGCGTTGTCCTGACTGTGTTCTTAGGGTCGTTGTCCTGTTGGAAGGTGAACATTCACCCCAGTCTGCGGTTCTGAGCGCTCTGGAATAGGTTTTTGTCAAGGATCTCTCTGTACTTCGCTCCGTTAATCTTTTCCTCGATCCTGACTAGTCTCGCTGCCGCCACAATGCTTCACCGTAGGGATGGTGCAAGGTTTCCTGCAGACGTGACGCTTGGCATTGAGGCTAAAGAGTTCAATCTTGGTTTCATCAGACCAGAGAATCTTGTTTCTCATCGTCTGAGTCCTTTAGGCAAACTCCAAGCAGGCTGTGATGTGCCTTTTACGGAGGAGTGGCTTCCGTCTGGCCACTCTACCATAAAGGCCTGAATGGTGGAGTGCTGCAAACCGATTGCTCAGTTTGGCCGGGCGGCCAGCTCTAGGAAGAGTCTTGGTGGTTCCAAACTTCTTCCATTTAAGAATGGTGTAGGCTACTGTGTTCTTGGGGACCTTCAATGCTGCAGAAATGTTTTGGTACCCTTCCCCAGATCTGTGCTTTAACACAATCCTGTCTCGGAGCTCTACGGACAATTCCTACGACCTCATGGCTTGGTTTTTGCTCTGACAATGCACTGTCAACTGTGAGACCTTATATAGACAGGTTGGTGTTTATCCAAATCTTGTCCAATCAATAAAATTTAAAAAAGGTGGACTCCAATCAAGTTGTAGAAACATCTCAAGGATGATCAATGGAAGCAGGATGCATCTGAGCTCAATTTCGAGTCTCATAGCAAAAGGTCTGAATACTTATGTAAATAAGCTATTTCTGTTTTTTTATTTGTAATACATTTGCAAAATAATCTAAACCTGTTTTCGCTTATTGTGTGTAGATTGATGAGGGAAATGTTTTATTTAATCAATTTTAGAATAAGGCTGTGACGAAACAAAATATGGAAAAAGTCAAGGGTCTGAATACTTTCCGAATGCACTGTATATCCCCACGTCTTCTTCATCGGTGCTGGAAGCCACAGAGAGGCTAGTGTTACGAAACCATTAACTAACATAATGATTTTGCTGCACTTGTTATGTCTAGAAGTCTTAGGCCTAGCTACATGGTCTGTGACCTGGTTTGATGTGTGCATAAAGGTGAGAAGTAAGCGTATGCCACCAGGTGTTGACAGCACCCTTTACCTTCAGGTAAGGTTAAAGGTCAGCTCAGTCATGGCTCGCATGGTTGGGCAGTCCAAGCAGATTAGTATTTGTTCAAAGTGGAACCCAAAATAAATATATACAAAAAATAAAACTATAAAGAGGCATGCCTAAACTAAAGAGGTTAGCTAACACAAAACAACAAACACTGGAAGGTCGAGAGGCTTTCTGGTCACAGAATGCCAATCATCCTGATTGCTCACACCTGTCGACTTATCCAGGTTTCCTGGCAGAGCACAGCCCTTGACCCGGTTGATGCTGCCACCTGCCATAACACTAGTTAATGGAAACAGTACAGCTGGGGTGTCTCTCAATAGTCTACAGATACATCCTCTCCTTGTCTCCTATACCGGAGCTGGAAGCCACAGAAAGGCTAGCTGGGGAACTGCTGGGCTGTGTCTCATTAGTCTACAGAGACCTCTACGCGTCGTCTCATCTCCTTCATCGGTGCTAGAAACCACAGAGAGGCTAGTGAGGGGAAACAGCTGAGGTGTGTCTCGGCAGTCTATGCATGCCTCCCCTACTTGTCGTCTCCTCTCCTTCATTGGTGATGGAAGCCACGAGAGACTTGCTGGGGAAACTGCTGGGGTGTGCCTCAATAGTCTACAGAGGCCTCCTCTCCTCGCCTCTTCTCCATATGGCAATAAGCTGAAAACATACAGGATCGGTTAACGTGGTATGATTGATGCTCATACAGGGGATTTGCTTTCACCTGTCCACTTTGCAGATAAAGGGAAAGGAAGGAAGGATTAAAGATGTTTTTTTAACAAGGTCATAACAGAGAACCGGGCCCTCTCTGTAAATATGTGGCGCGAGTGGGACAGGCCTAGTTATTAGTGCGTGACAACTTGGTGCTGGCACGTTTGGTTATGTAAGTGTATTTCTGCTGGCTTGAGTGGGACTGGCATCAACAACAGCCCAAGTGGCTTACATAAAACGTTGTGCATTCACCTTTCACATTGCTTAATAGGATGGACAACGATGCAATTAGCTGGTGACATGGACACATTTCCCCACGCCGTCGTGCTGCGTTTAACTTTGAGTAGAAAAATAAATAAAATATGTGGGAAAATAGGATAAATTCTTTGTAATGTGGTGCATTCTGTCTTTGTTTCTGCTAGGCATTATTGAACAATTTGACAGCTAAATATAATCACCAGTCTCGCAGAAGTTTGTCACTCATGCATGTGCACACACACACACATACTGTACATACACAAACTCTCTCTCGCCCTCTCTCTCCTTCAGTTTATCTTGGTAGGAAATTAAGGATAGCAGTGAGCATGACACACGATACCCAATCAATAGGCCTAGACGAAGCGTACAGAAGGAGTGACTGATGGAGAAGAGGAGAAAATGATCCCTCAGCTCTCTCTATTTCCCTCTTTCTCTCCACTTCAGATCTGACAGACCGATGGACAGTCTAAACATGCCATACTGTACATCCAAAACTCACAGCAGAATCGATTTAAGGCTGACTCTGACTTGCGGAGAGGTATTGGTAATAAACACCCATTTTCACACACCAAATTCATAACTCTCTTCTCTGCTAGGCTCAGATTTAAACAACGTGTTTTCTTCAACAGCCATTTTGTACATGCAGTATGTGTGTAATGTACAGTGTGTTGTTTTGTTTGTATTTCGCCTTGAAAAAATGTGAATAATGTCTGAAGTGTCCTGAATCTGATAGACAGTGAAAGCAGTGGTGTGAAGTAAAAATACTTTAAAGTACTACTTAAGTAGTTTTTTTGGTGTATCTGTACTTTTAATTTACTAATTCTTTTTTTGCCAACTTTTACTTCACTACATTCCTAAAGAAAAGAATGTACTTTACTCCATACGTTTTCCCTGACACCCCAAAGTACTCTACATTTTGACAGGAAAATGGTCCAATTTGTGCACTTAGCAAGAAAACCAACCTGCTTCGTTTGTAAATTTTGTCTGAGTGTTGGCGTGTGCCCCTGGCTATCCGTCATAAAAACAAAGTAATAATTGTGCCGTCTTGTTTGCTTAATATAAGGAATTCGAATTTTTGTTATACTTTACTTTTGATACTAAAGTATATTTTAGCAATTCCATTTACTTTTGAAACTTAAGTATATTTCAAACAAATACTTATAGACTTTTACTCAAGTACTGGGTGACTTTCACTTTTACTGGAGTCATTTTCTATTAAGGTACCTTTACTTTTACTCAAGTATGACAATTTAGTACTTTTTCCACTACTGAGTGAACTCTCCCTGAGGGTCCTGGATGACACTGGTAGTATTTACATATTGATTTGAACAGGAGTGAACTAACATGCTGAGTAAGCACTTTGTATTATAGAGAGGCTCAATGGCTTGACACAGCAGGTCATTGGCTTGTCAAACTGACTTTGCTGGTGTGTGTGTGGGTGGGTGGGTGGTCACAGCACCTCTCAGCTTTTCAGACACACATACATACCATAGGTCCCTCAAGGAAGCCATGACTTATACACACAAGCGGGGTAGACAACACTGTGATCTGATCAATAGCACTTTGGTGGCCAAACACACTCCGTTTCTGCACCCAGAGGACACGCCAGTGGAGGGCAATACAAATCCTAATGGACCTGTCTGTCTGTGTCTCTCACTCTCTCCTCTCTCTCTCTCTCTTTCTGTCCGTCTGCCATATTCTGTCTCTCTCTCTCCCGCTCTCTGTCTGCAGGGCGAAACTAACCGAAAGAGGACACTTGAGCACTCTCCTTCCTCCCTCCTTCTCCAGCTCAGCCATCACGCCATCCAGTCCTCAATTAAGCATTCTTGTCTCACATCGCTCTCCATCCATTATTAATGCGGGGTATTCCTTTCTGTTAAATACACGGGCTCAGACACCCAGACATATCATAGCTCTGACCAGCCCTACTGGGATCTGCAGGCCTGTGGTGTCAAAAATTCCGTCTGGATCAATACAGCTCCCACTTTATGATATCTATCCACACATGACTATTGTCTAAAGAGAGAGGCGAGTGGAGAATTGTTGAAATTGGTGCATGCAATTAGAGGGAGAGGGAGAGTCTGCGTGCGTTTTTGTGAGAGCTTTTCACTTCACAGCACTCAGCTACATAGTCATAAGAGTGTTTACAAGGTTTTTGTAAAGGAGCCGTTTGTCTGCAGTGGATCTTATCTACCCTGTTTATCTCCCTCACACCAGCAAAGATCCTGTATATTTTACCAGAGCTTAATGTAGCCTGGCGAAGTAAACCAAGCACAGGACACAAACTAGTTTGGGGTTGTTTATTCTGTCGAAGCTTAAATATAAAATAGGATAATATAGGAGGGAAATCACTGCAAGGTGAAGTCACCATGAAGTAAAGTTCAGTCTAAATAACAATCAAGTTAAATAAATCTGTTTAGTAAAGTGCATAAAAACAATGAGTACAATAAGTAAAAAGTGAAATGCATTAACGGTAGTGGCTCTGCTTTAAACACACTGTCCACGTGATACCCTAACTCCACATGGAAAAGTAGATCCTCATCTCACCCATACAGCAGCTACAAATAATGTTAGCATCAATTCCACATAGTTCTGAGAGCACTGGTATTCAGCTAGCAAGAAGCTAACATCCTCATGTCAATCCATCTAAAGTGGACCCATAATGGATTTCAACAGCTCTCCAGTTTAATTGCTTGCTCACACTCTTACACACTGCGTATGCGCAATCCCATAACCGCTTGCACACATTATTTATGGATCTCTTAAAGGGACAGTGCCTTCTAGTGTATATAAATGAATACAGTGTCATGTCTGTGACTATCATTAAATGTGAAGACTTATTTTATCAAATCAATTCTCTATGTGTAATTATTATTACGTGATTAAACTAATGATGCAAACATTGATTAACTATGAAGTCGGGACATCACGGGAATATGTTTGGTCTCTATTTCCCGAATCGGCTCTTCAGATATTTTCATATCTTATCGATTAGTCTTCTATTAATGTATCATTATTACCTCATCAGTTCTCATTACTGAATGTCGCAAACCCTTGGATATCTGCACGAACCCTAGTTTCCATAATGAATCAGCGATATACAACTTTCCTTAATTATTTATTTACTAACTAACTAAAATCACAGAAATACATAGTAACCAATAACTATATTGTTTGTTTAACACAATACATTGATAAGTCCCTAGTTATCTAAACTGGTATGATGGCTTGGTAGACAATGGAAAGGGGTGGGGACAGATAAAAAGCAGGAAAGACAAAATGGATTCACTGCACACAGTTGATAATTATGTTCATTGAAATACTAATCCTTTGCACATGAATGACCGCTCATAATTGCAATGTATATATTTACGCCCGTATGTCGTTGTTGTCTTCTCTGTTGGAATCGCCGGTCCGTCTGCTTGAGAGTCAATTCATCAAAGAGTCTCTGGTTAACTTCTCCAGAAGTCAATGTCTTTCGTATGTTGTCGCTTTCTCAACGGCTCTGGATAGTGTCTGTTGTAATGGATACGTCAGGCGTACACATGGTTGTTGTATAGAATAGATGCTTCTGCGGTTGTTGGTGTTCTTGTATTAGACGTACGTCATTTCCAGCTGCAGACTAGTAATTCTACGTCTAGGATTGGCTCTTATTCTGTAGTGATTGATAGTCTCAGAGTTTAACCATTTCCAGCTGTGTAGCCAACGCTACACGCTGTATGGTCTCCGTGGCCATTAGAGTTGTAGTTCTTAACCATTTCACATGTATCGTCAGCTGTATGTTTTCTAGTCTGGTGTAAATTTTGTAGGAAGTGGGTTTTATATTCTGTGGAAGAAGGGGGCGTTCCATGATGCCGACCAAGTCTATGCTCACGTGGGCGTGGCCACTGACTAGATAAAACTTTACATCTTAACAAGTATCTCGTTTAGAAGGCCAACATCACATTATATCCTTTCACAAATAGTTTCATATTTACTCATTTTATCCAACATCTAACTGTAAATCTAATAATTGAAAAGTGTACACAAACAGAGATACAGTAATGTCTCCTGTCTTTCATGAGGTCACCAAATGAAACAACTTTGACAGGATTGTTCTTTAAATACCCACGGACCATTCCCACATTCTCAAAAATATTAATATTGTTTAACTCTCCCATTTTGGGGATTAGGAGTTTTGGCAAGAGAAGCTCTTTGTTCTCCGTAGACTCTTTCTCAATAATGCATGGCAGTTTCTACCAGGTATTTATTATCGTTGTAGAACCTGATGTGGGAGAGAGAGTGAGAGGGGGGGTAGCCACGATATACATCCAAAAAGGGCCACGTCGTGACAACAGCTACGTGGTTTTACCACCTGGCTACATTCTCCCCTGCTACAAAGTCACCGTCCTCTGTGACTTAGCACAAGTTTCTAACTTCTCTTAGAGCTTCTCTGAAGAACACAGTTCCCAGACAGGTTATAACTTGGGACAACACTTTGGGACTGAGTGAAACTGCATTATTACAAGCTGATTTACCCCTTGCGTTTGCTCTGGTAATCTGCGTGGAGCAGGAACGGGCACTTCAACCTCTGGTTCATTCACAGAATCATCTGCATGAACTGGCTCAGAAACATCTTGTTCCTCAGTAACATCTTCATGTTCCTTTTTACCGGAAAAATAGCTCCCTATCAACGTTACCCACAGGCTGTGTGTTTTCCTTTCGATTTACCTTTTGGATAAGAGACTTCCTCTTAAACTACAAACTCAGGAGCAGAAGGCTCTGGCAAAGACTTAACAGGAGGGCCGATGGGGGTTACTGGCACACTGTTCATCACTAGACTAGGAGCAGGGACAGGATGGACTCTCACACATAGCCTTAGATTAACACTATGAACCCTCTTTACAGGCCCACCCTCTAACGACTCGACTGCATGTGTGATACCCTGTACCTTAATCACTCTACACAGTAGGACCCCAAGCATCCTGAATCATGTTTCTACCCTGAGGTCTGTGGCGTAAGTAAACCAGCTGGCCCCACATCACAATGAGTGGACAGTACACTTTGTCTTTGAAGTTCAACTCTCTCTGCTGCTTTTTGCTCTGTGTACTCTCTTGCTCTTGCGTGTGCCTCGTTCAAATGCTCCTTGTGAACATCCAACCAGTCATGTTTATTGTGGAGAACCTGCTCTTGACCTAACAAAGCATCAACAGGAAGGTATGGATGGACCCCGAAAAGGAGGTAGTACGTCGAGAACCCAGCAGTGGAATGGGGCATCACAGTGTAGGCATACACCAACTCTGGTAATTGCTAAGGCCAACATCGCTTCTTTTCTGGAGGCAGTGTACGCAGCAGATCATGGAGTGTTCTATTAAGGGTGATGGGGGACATGCAGGTTTTGTTGACTCCATAAAGCTTACAACTTGGCCATGACTTAATTCTCAAAATTTCTCTCTGTCAGAGTGCAATCTCTTAGGCACCCCATACTTCATGAACCACTCCTTGAGAAGGAACTTGGCTGTAGTATCTGCTTTCTGGTCACAAGTAGGAAACGCTTGAGTGAACTTAGTGAAAACATCCGGTACCACTAACACTGTCTCACGACCATCAGACGCAGGTTCAAGAATGGTGAAATCCACTGCAACAACTTTAGTGGGTTGTGAAGCTAGGAAGGGTTTAATTGGTGCGTGTATTTGGGGCTGTGGCATCTTTGCTAACTGAGCCATCCATCTTTGCTCAAAGGCTGTGGAAAAGTGACAGGGGGTGGTGTCTGTTATGACAGTGAAGTTGGTGACCAAAAGATGACCTCGAAATGTTTATGAAACTTAAGTTTCCTACTGCTGTAGTTCCTGTCAATCTTTTCAGCATTACGGAGCCTCCTGCTGGCATATGCTATTACTATCTTCCTATCTCCTTGCTGCTGGTAGAGAACAGCACCTAATCCTAGGACACTTGCAATAAAAGTATGATTAAAATCAGCGTAACCTAACAGGAGAAGTGGTCAGTTTCTCTTTCAACAGCTCAAAAGCAACCTGCCACTCATTTGTCCATGAACCTTCAAACAACCTTTTCGCTTTTGCAGGGATATCTTCTCTGAGAAACGCATTGACTAGGTCATGGAGAGGGCCAGCCAATTTGGAAAAACCATCAATGAGCCTCCTGTAGTAGTTACAGAAGCCAAGAAATGACCTCAGATCTTTGAGTATACTGGGGACTTGCCACTGTTTACGGAGGTGATCTTCTTTGGGTCTATCCCAGTACCCTCTGCTGAAATCTGATGCCCAAGGAAACGAACTTCTTGCTAAAGGAAATGGCACTCCTCAAGCTTCACTTTCAATCCTGTCTCTTCAGTACTGTCTCAAGTCTCTCCAAGTGGTCCTGGAGCATCTGAGAGAACATGAGTATAACATCCAAGTATGATCTAATAGTATCTGAAAGACTAGGTCACTCATAGTAACTTGAATGAGTCGATGAAACGTAGCAGGCCCATTACAAACCTCAAACGACATCCTAAGATACTCCCATAATCCAAAAGGAGTTGTAAATGCTGTCTTGTTTCTTGTACTGCAACCTGATGGTAACCAATGGCAAGATCATTAGTCGAAAATAACTTTGCACCATGAAGGGTGTATTACTTAGTTTGTCTAAACTTTCGTCGATGCGAGGCAAAGGAAAATCATCATGTCTGGTTTTTGTGTTCAGTCTCCTATAGTCAACACATAGACGAAGAGTCCCATCACTCTTACAGACTAGGACCACAGGGGAAGCGTATGAGCTAGATCTTGCCTGGATGACACGCTTCTTCAGAAGCTTGATGATGTGCTCCCTAACCTCTTTGTACTGTGTAGGAGGAATGCGGCGGCAGGGCTGTGTTACTGGTGTGTCATCGACCAAATTAATCTCATGTTTGACTTTATCAGTGTAACCCAGGTCCTTATCCTGGAAAGCAAACACGTCTGAGTAACTGGTCAGATAGCGCGGCTTGTTTTTCCTGTGTCCCACCGATGTGTAGGCTGTCCAATATCAACTGAAAGTCACTGTCAGATGTTTGACCTTCTTTTCTGTCAACAGTCACTTCTGTGTCGGCGGAGATACTCTCGAACTGCACCTCACATGGATCACTGTCAACGCACTCAATCTGAGTCAGAATGCCAAGTCGGGTCCTAGGGTTCAACCACACAGCCTCCTGAGAGAAATGTACAACTTGAACTGGAAACAAATAACTATTTGACTCCACAAGTGTGGGAACGACCACGAGACCACCTGACAATGGTGTGTTAGCTGGCTCCATCAGCATCCTAGTGCCATCTCCCAAGCATTTCGCTACACCCGCAATAACATCTGCTAAATATGTGTATGTGAACAATAAAATTGTATTTCATTTGAGAGAGTTTTAAGTCCCCTTGCGTAGACTGTGGCTACGGAAGACACAGGTACATGTATAGTATCCCTACCAGCCACACGGGCAGCTGAAGACTTTTCAATTACATCACATTGCTGTATTCGCTGGAAGGCTTCTCTCCAATCAGAATTCAACTCTCCACATAGAGTTGTTTCAAACTCAGCATGGACTAGTTGTCTGCATCTGCTGATGTTCTTTGACTACCAGGAAGCCACACACAGGTAAAGTTGTCCCCATGGTCTCTACATCTAACTCAAGGTAACCTAAGAAAGGAATGTCCAACCCATTAGCTGCAGTTATCTTAAGCCATCCTGCTGGAGAAGCATGTCTTCAACTTCCCCTAATAAGAGTTCTCTGAATAATGACTCATGGATAGTGCTGACTTGGCTCCCGGTATCCAGCAAACAGTTTGCAGCAACCCCCCCCCAAAAAAAATCTTGAGATCTATCTACTGCGTGCTCAAGAAAAAACAAGTCACGACTACAAGTACTTATCGGGTAAGCCTACAGATTTTTCCCGGATTGCCCGGTTCTTTGCAACCAAGGATGCTACTTTTACTGCACACCAGTAGCTTGTGTGGTAGTGGACTCATTTACTGACATGCTCTTCTTTGTGCACTGCTTAACAATTAAAACGTTTAATTAAAACGTTTTAAAACGTTATCCTCTGGAATTACGTCTTGTTCTTGTTTCCGTACTGATCTAAGTATCTGCGAGAGTGCAGGTGAGTAATCACGAATATCCTCTCCCTGATGGCGGCGGCCATAGGTGTGTAACAGCCCACTGCACTTCTCTGTATAAGCCCCCTTTAGATACGAGAACGGGTCACTGGGCTGCTTTGACTCTCCACCCTTGCATAACCGCACTTCCTCTAAGGCTGACCCCTCAACAGAGACCGTATGAAATTGACATTTTCAACAGTGCTCTAATTACACGTTCAATCTCCTCAATGAACTCATCAACTGACCAACCATCTTTAGAGACATCACCACTAAAATGATGGATCTGTCGCTCTCTAGGTACATACAGTACACATATGACCTTGTGGACACATTACCAAAGCGCAATAGTTGCCATTGCTTCGTCATGTTTCCTATTTAGCTTTGCAATCTGTGACTGTAAGTCAACTACAGGGTTATCCTCACCACCAGGAGCGGCATCACCATCACCCGCTGGCTCTGACATTGTGGAATGTTTGTTCTTCCAGTTCAAGGATATACTGTAGAGTAGAAACAGTCTCTGAAAGTTGCTGGTTGGATGGAGATGATGGCAGATGGTCCTCTGCGATGGCCCACAATGGTCTGCGATGATCTACAATGGTTCACAACGTTCTCTGGATCCCGGCAGTCTGGTCACTGAAGTTCCACAGCGACCCCAGGGAGGCCTCACTGCCCAATCCCATAACTGCTTGCACACATTATTTATGGATCTCTTAAAGGGACAGTGCCATCTGGTGGATATAAATGAATACAGCTATGTGCTTTTACCAGCTGGCTACATATAGTTATTGCAACTTTTACATTAACCTACATAACATTTACAATACATAAAAAATTATGAAATGAGACTGCATATGATGGAAGTGGAAATTGTGGGCCACTTCAAACCATCTGGGGCCTCATTTATAACCGTTGTGTAAATTTCATACCAAATATCTACAAAAATATTGAGATTTATAAACTTGCCGCACACCATACATACGCATGTAAATCAGACCTGTCATAAAAATGTGCATGCGGGAACAAAAATTATAACTCCACCTGAAAAACGCCCATCATTCACCTTTTATGGTGAAAATAACACCCTTTTTTGCTGTAAAATTTGGAATTAGGCCAAGACGATATCTAAAGGAAATAGCCATGACTAACTTCTTTGGAGATGTTGGCAGAAAGTTTTCTTTTGCAGTGACATTTGCTGTACTGACCATTTACTACAGTAGGCCTACTTACAGTGGTGGCCTACACACATCAATGCAAAATATCAACTGTCTGTTCTCTTGTTAATTCTACTGTATGTTAGGCTATGAACTGCGCTCCTTTTCAGATGCATAGAGCAAAAACGTAAAATATAATGTAATAGGCCCAATTAAATCAGAGATGCGCATGGTCATTTGTTGCCATGGCTACTTTGCGAATATAAGCTCATCGCGGCCAGAAAAGTTGGGGAATTTATTTTGAAAGGTGGTTAACACGGTCAAATTTGGATTATCCAACTTTAGGTTTATAAGACCTTCCTCTGGAGGCCTCCAAACATATGCATGCTATGATCTTCTGACATCTGAGATATTGCCTGACTTACTGGTCACAAGCAGGAGCTACTATTCTGAAACCAATTGAATCACCCTACTAACAAACACTTAAGATTTTTGATCACAAACCAAACTGTTACCACCATTGTCACTTCGTTCACAAACGTATTTTATTCAGTCTTAATTTATTCAGTCTGGTTAGCTTTAAGCAGTATGGAGACGCAAGCCTCGTCTTTAAGATCCTGAATGGTCTTACCCCTCCACCCCTATGCCGGCATATCATGCTCAAAGAAAGCACTTCCCGGATAACAAAGGCAGTAACTAGAGAGGATTGCACTGTCCCTTTTCAACACAGTAAATTCGGTCAATCGGCCTTCTCTGTTAGAGCCACAATATACTGGAATGCAATGAGGATTCCGAGTGGCGCAGCGGTCTACGGCACTGCATCACTACCGAACCTGGTTCGATCCTGGGCTGTATCACAACCGTCCGTGATTGGGAGTCCCATAGGGCGGCGCACAATTAGCCCAGCGTCGCCCAGGTTAGGGTTTGGCCGGGGTAGGCCGTCATTGTAAATAAGAATTTGTTTTTAACTGACTTGTCTAGTTAAATGAAGGTTACATAAAATTGTTTAATAAACAATGGCCACGGACTTGAGAAGCTGCACTGATTATTGTACTTTTAAAATTAAATTGAAAACATGGCTCAAACCTATCCAACCCTGTACACACGAGTTATCTGTGGTTCCTCATATGTAAGACGACAGTTGATGATGGTGTTGTTAGGATTATATATTATTGGATGTAATGTATTTGTATTTTGTATTGTATTAGTGAGTATTTGTATAGTGGCTCTGTAAAGGCCATTACCTACCCTGAAACTACGGGTGAAAATTTGCTTTTGCCTAACCCATGCACATTTACATGGATGTTGCATTACAGTAATATTGATGTTGATTCATGTGCATTGTCCCCTATACATAAATAGTTATGATATACACTGAGTATACAAAACCTGCTCTTTCCATAACACAGACTGACCAGGTGAATCCAGGTGAAAGCTATGATCCCTTATTGATGTCACTTGTTCAATCCACTTCAATCAGTGTAGACCAACGGGAGGAGACCGGTTCGAGAAGGATTTCTAAGTCTTGAGACAATTGAGACACGGAATGTGTATGTGTGCCATTCAGAGGGTGAAACAAACAATGTAAGTGTCTTTGAACGGGCTACGGTAGTAAATGCCAGGTTTGTGTCAAGAACTGCAACGCTGCTGGGGTTTTCCACGCTCAACGGTTTCCCGTGTGTATGAAGAACGGTCCACCACCCAAAGTACATTCGGCCAACTTGACACAACTGTGAGA
Source organism: Salvelinus namaycush (assembly GCF_016432855.1). Classification (NCBI taxonomy): domain Eukaryota; kingdom Metazoa; phylum Chordata; class Actinopteri; order Salmoniformes; family Salmonidae; genus Salvelinus; species Salvelinus namaycush. Next base: position 39,874,690 of record NC_052321.1, on the reverse strand, counting down.
CGCATTGGAGGTGACATGGGTCAGTGTCCCCGAGGAACACTATCGACACCTTGTAGAGTCCATGTCCCAACGAATTGAGACTCAATATTAGGAATGTGTTTCTCATGTTTGGTATGCTCAATGTATGTACTATGTTTATCAATCAAATGTTGTCTCATCGAGAAATTTGGTATTACAGTATTCAGATGTATCCCACAAACGTCAATGGAAAATGTGAGCGTCTGTTATATGGTTAAACTGTGCTTCGGGATCGGATTACATCGAGGAAAATACTTGATATAGGTTATCCTACTGCTGTGAAGTGGGTCCAATTTAAATGAGAGATGGGACGAGTGGTAGCCTATCCTAACTTGTTGTAGGCCTAGGCTACCTGATATGAAACCATCACAAAAAAGGTGAGGAATTTATTTACATGATCATGGAAATTAAATAAATATAGCCCAGGAAAAACAGCTATTTCTAATTATTTTTTAGAATGCGAAGATAAACAACATAGTTTCTCTCTTCTCACTAATGACAAAAGGTTGCATTTTGTTAACCTTTTTTTATGAATAAGATTGTCCATTGTATACCCCATTTGCACAAAATATGAGGCTACTTGCCTGCTTGCAATGCAGTACTTCAACCACTAGAACTGTGCGTATGCGTGGTCTAAAGTTTGTGGAAAGATGAGCACATTCTCATGTCAAGCTCAGTTTTTTATAAATGGCAATGTTTGTGTGAAAACTGGTGCATGCATTTTTTGGGGTATATTTTGTACCTACGCACAGTTCATAACTGAGGGCCCTGAACCTTAAAGGTACACAACATCTAAATGGTGAAAATTCAGAACTTTCAAACAAACAGTATTGTATTTCCTGTGTCTGAAAATTACTCCAGTTTGAAAACGTTCTGCATCTCTACAGTGGTGTGTATTCATGGATGCCAAGAGAAGCCAGGCTTCCCCAAAAAATTGACCAAGAAAATAAATATTTGATTTTATTTATCTTTCGTCTCTCTGTTTCATAATTCTCACCAGAGAAAGCATCCGAGCGAGCGGAACATCGCCCCTCTGTCTCTTTGTGTGTAGCCCATCTATCTGATGCTGTCTGGTCAAAAAGAGTAACATATTGTAGCTGACCGTAGCAAGGTAAGCCAGCAAGCATATGGCCTCCCTGTAACGATTATTGTTGGTGGAAGGAGAGGAGGACCAAAATGCAGCGTGGTAAGTGTTCGTCATATTTTAATTGAAAAAACTGAACACTACACAAAATAACAACGAAGAGAAAATGAAACAGTTCTGCCAGGTGAACAGACACTAAACAGAAAATAAACACCCACCACCAAAAGAACATAGACTACCCACCCCAACTCACGCCCTGACCAACCTAACACAAAGACATAAAAAAGGAACTAAGGTCAGAACGTGACACTCCCTTGATAAAAAAAAACTACAATAATAGCCAATCAGCATTGCGCTAAACTGAGCGAGCTCAACTGTGAATGGTCCTGGCACACCAAAAAAAAAGTGTCAAGGAAAGGCCGTTTGGATTTGGCTTCACACCAATCACATCATGTCAAAAGCCAAACATCATTGACAGAAATAAACTTTGAATTGTTGCATCTCATTGTGTTGTCTTCCGGTGGCTAGCTAACTGGATAAAATTGGCCCTTTCCTAAATTATCCATGGATCGGGGATAGGGATTTGGATTTGTGTTTTATCTTAATTCTCTGTACTGGCCAATGATTACAACGGCAATTCTAATCCAACCATACATCCATACATTGTGCCTCTGGCCTGAGAGGATGGAAGTTCAATACATAGCTAGATGTAGAAGGCTAATGTTAACCAGCTGGCTAATCGTTGCCCATGAAAGGAAGTTAGGCTAGCAAGCAAGCATTTTAGCCAAGTAAGCTAGGGCAACAAAAACTAAAAGTATGACAGAGTGAGACCGTTTCGGCAACATGAAAGAGAGGAGGACGGCATCGGCATTTCTCTACATGTAGGGTGAGTCAACATATTTGTTCTACTTACGCACACACTGAAATCAGTACCATGGACAGCCACATGATATTTAACTTATTTTGATTGGACTAAATCGTTTTTGGAATCTTTTAGTTGTCACTGTACTAGACTAAGCATAGGTGATTTTATCATGTTGAAATAGTCCTGGAGTAGTGGAGGCAGCTCCTGTTTTCTTTGCGACTTGCAGTAACTCTCCGGGGGTGATCTAAATCAATAGTTTAGTCGCCGAAAATGTTGAAAACATGAACTTGATTGACCATGCTGTAGGTCATGTAACTGTTTGTTACATGCAATATGCTTTGTGGACTCCACCGGACAGATGTTGCTCTCTGGGTTTTATGATGAAACAAAGGTGTGGTTTAATTTATTCTGCCATTGTCTTCTTACTTCTTACAGTATATCACGGTGGCAGGGCATGAACTAACAGGTTAAAAGAACAAACAATGCAATTATCACAACACATATTCTGTAGGTTGTAATATGATGGCGTTTTTCCCCCGGCTTGGCTTCCCCAGAGATTTTACCCATGCACCGCTACTGTGTTTATCCTCTTCAAAGTAAGGCCGGCTCACTTTGGATAATAACACATTGACCTCTCGCTGCATTGGGAAACAATGGGTCAGTTCGTTTCATTTTACCTACTGTTGCTTCTGATGAGGAAAATTCATATTTTCTCTCAGTAAGACATGAAACCGGTCTGCAAGGAGAACGAGGCAGACTCCAAACGAGGGTCAAGCCAAGAACCTGTAGTAACAATTTTCATAATTAATAGGTATCAAATTTCTTGGAAGATCCCCCAGTTTAAACTTATTCTGTTTTTGTACGGAGATGTTTTTTGTTGTTGCTGAAGATCATGGAGTTGTTATTGCTGTGAAGTGAGGACATGTTGTGAGCATCGTTTGGAACATGGTGAGCTGAATTACTTTGGTCTGACCTTTTAAAATTGTCATATTTTTACAAGTCAAGCACATGAGAGATTCTGGTTCATTTCTCCTCTCCCTGCCCTCTCCCCGTATTACACACCCTTTCTTGCACACCAACTCACTTGCGCTCTCTCTTGCTCTTCCTCACCAACACACTGTACTCTCACGATCTCTCCTTCCCTCTCACACACACTCAGAAAACTTGAATACACGGCAAATTTGCATAGAAACATAAGTGAAAAGCCACATGTGGGTACCAGGAGATGCCAGCTGTATTATGTGATCAGCTTACCCTACATAATCTCCTCCATGGTGTGTTTTGTACTAGATCATTTATCCTCCTGTTCTATGTGCTGTAGGATAGAGTATTGTTAGGTATTAGAAAGGGAGAGCTACTTTGCGAGGAGACGTGTCATCCTGACATTGACGTGTCACCAGGTGTGCTGTAAAATCCTGACATTTGTGTGGACATTGTGAGGAGTAAAGAGTGTGCGTGTGAAAAGACGACACACGAGTGTGCAGAGCATGAAAGATCGGTGTCTCGCCGCCCGTGTACTGTAGTTAATGGGGCTTCACTCCCGCACTCCTTTTTGCCTCTTTCCCTTTCACACCCGTTAAATGCTCTTACGGCCAGGCCCTCGTATGCAATTGTCAAAAGCAGAGCTCTTAAGATCCCACGGCAACCACGACCACAGAGGCAATGTAAAATCAAAAGTTCTTTATTAGAAGTTTCCAAAAGTGACAATTGCTTAAAAAGCGTTTGTTGATATGTTCTCTGCTACCGTCTAAATGTGCGTCAGAGTGGAGTGACATTTAGCCTAATTACCCAGTTAGAAACGTATAGGGAGGCTAGGTGTTAGTACTGTAAGTATCACTATGAGCCCTGGGACAAAACTAACAGCAGCAATTACTTAACACAGAGTAGATGCTGTGTTATAATGTTGATAGCCCCTCGCCGTAGATCTTGGTGTAGCTTCTCCGCTCTCCGTCTACAGCCGCAAGGGCGGGTCCCTTGAGGCTGTAGACGCGGGGACAACAACAAAAATGATTAGAGTGTATACTGATCAACAATTGGAGTCCCACTCACGTTAGAAATAAGCAATTTCCTTTAGTAGTGCTATATGAGAGACGTGCAATGGAGTCTTTTTACAGGCGATCAGCGGAGAGGAGTCAGATGTCCATCGTGGAGAGGTTCCCAATTGAACAGCGTCCTGAAGGTAAATGTCCATTCCCTTTTGTGTTTAGTTCAGGGGCGTGTTGAGCAATTTGTTCGGGGAGGAAAGAGGTGATGGGGATTGGCAACAGCTATCTCATAGTCAATTTTGTCCATGCCAATCTGTAGAATCACAGCACACCATACAAATAGTTCATGCAATTCAATTCAATTTCACACGGGAGAATGTAAGGAGTTAAGTGAAATTGAATTGTTGTAAATACCACAGCACACATGAGTGAAAGTCAATCATAAATAGGGGATGATAGCAAAATAAGACATGCTAATGAGTAATATATTTTTTTTTTCCCCCCACCTTTATTTAACCAGGTAGGCTAGTTGAGAACAAGTTCTCATTTACAACTGCGACCTGGCCAAGATAAAGAAAAGCAGTGCGACACAAACAACAACACAGAGTTACACATGGAGTAAACAATATAATAAATAATACAACATAATAAACGTGCTGATTAATATAAATATAAGGTGGAATGGCAGTCTCTAACCACCGGGCACAAAAGTAAATTCAACGTCTATTCCATTGAAATTATGTGCAAACAACGTTGATCCAACCGGTGTGTGCCCAGTGGGTAGTTTAGGAAGAGTCCGTGTCCTTTGTGACACAATCATGTCAAAAGGTCAGAGAAAATTAGTATTTTGTGGCCCAAACAGTAGCTGGTCCCCACCAACATCATAGCTCTCTGTGTGTGACAGGAAGCTTATTGTGATCTTTACGCCCAGCACTCAACAGTTGATAATGGCACTGGAGATGTGACGTGACTATTAGTAATCCGATGACTGTTATTTGTCGAATCAACCGAATTATGTTGAATTGTTACACGATTCAATTAATCATGTAACAATTAGCTCGTTAGGAATTTGGTGCACTACGTGAAAAATTGTTTAACGAGTTACTGTCTCCCGACTTAAACTCTAAAGATATCTCTTACATCAATAACAGTCCATTATTAATTATTACCTCATCCGTCTCATTCTGAACGTTGCATAATCCTTGGATCCGCAAGAACCCTAGCCCTTTTGAATATTCAGTACTACACAAATTGATTTAATTGATTTATTAACTAACTAAATTAATAATAACACAGAATAACCATATACACTTACATGAGATGAAAGTCCCTAGTGGACTGATACGATATGACGGCTTGTTACACAATGGAAAAGGGGTAGGGAAAGATAGAGAGGGAGAGACAAAGAGAGTCAACTTATCGTACATACATTTGGAAACTAAGCTCACAGTTCCCAGCATCCTAACCACCGCTCATTCGGATTAGAAATACAATATATATTTATCCGTAGACGTCGCTCTCTGTCATCTCTCTGTTGAAACCAATCGATCCGTCTATGGGTAGTGGCTCGGTGTAAGGCTCTGGTTGTCCCCCAGAGGTCACAATGTCCTTCTTAGTTGTAGAGCTTCTCTGGTCTTGGAGTGTTCGTTACAATAGATACTTCAGATGTACCAACAGTTGTATCAGAGGGGATTGTCTTACTTCCCCCATCGTGTCTTTAGTCAAAGTTCTAGGACCACTTTTACATGCACAGCTGCAGACTGTGAATGTTCTGGTCTAGTCTTTGAGAGTTTCAGAGTGTCTAACCATTTCGTAACGTTCAGCTCGTTGACTGGTCTGTGGAGTTTAAACCCTTTTCAGCCGTGTAGCCACCGCTCCACGCTATCTGGTCTCGGTGCAAAGTTTCTAACCATTTCAAAGTGTGGATCACGGCCTCACGTCTTTTTGGTCTTGTGGTTTTAACCATTCGTGACGTCCGGTTTACACCGTCCGTCTGCTTGCTCTATATGTTAATTCTTAGCGAGTCCTTTTTAAGCACTCTGGCCAAAGGGGCGTTTCGTCATGCTGACACGAACTCTGAGCTCACTCGCGCATGGCTACTGACTGGGCGGGAGTTCATATGAAAAACAATTATCTCATTTGGTGTTTCCTCTCTCAGTTTATATTTCTGTTGCTCGTATTTCAGAAAGTCATCCTCACCGCTGGGAACTTGACCACAGTAGCTGTATAAGAAAGGACACAGGAGAACATGCACATCAAATCGCTTTAAAAAGGTCAAGGCAAAAGTCAATCAAAGTCAACGTGATGTCAATCAAAGTCAACGTGATGTCTATCAAAGTCAACGTGATGTCTATCAAAGTCAACGTGATGTCTATCAAAGTCAACGTGATGTCTATCAAAGTCAACGTGATGTCTATCAAAGTCAACGTGATGTCTATCAAAGTCAACGTGATGTCTATCAAAGTCAACGTGATGTCAATCAAAGTCAAAGTGATATCAATCAAAGTCAAAGTAATGTCAATCAAAGCAGAAACTACAGTGTACCTGCCAGTTGTGTTTAGTATTGTAGTTGTGTGTACAATATGGGCCAAATATTATGTCCCACTTGTTGGGGATGATCATCTGTAAGTGCTCAAACTATCAACAAACTATGACTTTGACATCTAAAGTGGAAGTTTAAACATTCTTTTTGCGATTAATGTCCATGACAACTTCACGGGTTTGAAAGCCGCGAGGGGGAGTTGGTATTGTACATACACATCCAACTAGAAACCCAATGCACTTCAATGTTCTCCTCAGAAACGGCTTTACCTGGTACATTGCTGTCATTTCCGTGTCCTGGTACAGATGCTATTTAAAGCCGAGAGCACCGGGCTGGAGTGTTAAAAGGTTCCACTTGGGTAGAGAGGCAATGGCCGCTTGTAGGAATAAAGCAACCAGGAGTTTATGAAGATGGCGTTCACGTAATTATAATAATTAACTTTGAAGAGGGGTTGACAGGGAGGCCAGAGAGAGAGCGGGAGAGAGAGAGAGAGAGAGCTACTGTTACTTATAATCTTGTTGTGGAAAAACCTTCCTTCCTTTCTGTCTGTCTTATCTCTCCCAATCTACCTCCTGGTTTGTCACACACTCGTCTAGAAGGAAAATTCATTAAGTCTTCTCGTTCTCCTTAACCCTTCTAAATAAACATTTCATATCTTCTCCTCTTGTTCACCACACACACATACACACAAATACACACACATCAAATCAACATGCATACGTATGTACGCATGCACAGATACACACACACACACACACACACACACTTCTTACACACACACATAGCACAGCGGCCTGCATACTGAGGCAGTCTTCTGAGGACTTGTTCTCTATGATGATAATAATGCCAACTACAGGAATGATGACAATTGCTTTGAATTCAGAGAGCTTCCAACTGTTATTGCCAATGCGCCGTTACACAAATAATTGAAAAGCACCAAAACCGCATCGCTGAATTCCCGCTGTCTCACTGGAAGAAAAGAGAAGCTATTTTTAGTGACTGGCTCAAGTTTTCCCTGTAAGGAAGTAGTGTGTGAGCTTTAAGTGTCTCTGTGTATGTGCGCGTGTGCAGAAGTCTGTGTGTGTGCGAGTGATGGAGAACCTTAGCCTCTGTGTCTTTTTGTCTCAGTCAGCCACAGTATAAAAGGACCACAGGGCAGTTTGGCAGGAATATCAAACTCCATATGTGTCATAGAGATAGTTTGGGGCGGTGTGTGTGTGTGGATCAAATCAAATCAAATGTTATTAGTCACATGCGCCGAATACAGCAGGTGTAGACCTTACAGTGAAATGCTTACTTACGAGCCCCTAACCAACAATGCAGATTCAAAAAATACAGATAAAAGTAACAAGTAATTAAAGAGCAGCAGTGAAATAACAATAGTGAGACTATATACAGGGGGGTACCGATACAGAGTCAATGTGCAGGGGTACCAGATATTTGAGTTGGTATGTGCATGTAGGTAGAGTTATTAAAGTGACTATTGTTGGGGATGAATCAGAATTAGTTGGGTAACATAGATAAGATGTTTTATTTTCATAATATGCTTGTGAGATACTTGTCATTAGAATGTGTCCCTTTGGACTATAGGGTTGGCAGTTGCAGTTATCCCTTCTCAGCTACGGCTTAGACACTTGGGGCCCAGAGAGGGGAGAGGTCAGGCTTGTCTTCATATGTGAATGTATCTGTTAAACCATGTGGTGCTATGCAGAATGTCAGAAGGGGAGGAGGACAGAATGGAACATTGTCTTCTTATGGGAATGTGTCTGTAACTATTCCTAAACCATGTGAAGGGATGGCGTGATTAATGGGGAACCAGTTAGTTATCTCCACAATGTCTGTACGCCAGTCACTCCCTCCTTTTCCCATTGGGGGGAGGAGTATGGCAGTATCTGGAACCATTGTATGTCCCCTCTAATGTTGCCCTTCTGTTCTAGTATATGACCTAGAGGCTCACTTTCCTCCTTGAGCTTGTCCAGGAGGGTGGTATTTGAGATAGGAGTATCTAGAATTGACAATTGATATATATATGCCATTGGATGAGGTAATGTTTTGGTACCAAGAACGAGATTAGAACCTCGTTTAGGAGACCAAACTGAACGATAATTTATAGCGAATGCTGTCTGGCTATGGGATACTCCTCTCTCAAGTAAAAGTCTCTCTTTGTGAACAGTTCCTATTATCTGTAGTTTGTCATGTCGATTAGGGGGTGGATCTTTGCTATAAAAGATCTCAGTTGCCATTATGTTGAGCACTCTCAACTTTTCATTAGAGATACTGAAATGTTGAAAGTCAAATGCTATTGCAAAAGCTTAATTATTATTAAAGGTGAAGTTTAAGTATAACTCTGACTGGTGTGTGGTTTGCTCTCTCATCATTTGGTAATACAGGAAATTGCCACGACACTATGCACAGCTGACAACAGAGATTAGCAGTGGTGTAAAGAGGGGATGGGGGGGGGGCACTGCAAATAGTCTGGGTAGCCATTTGACTAGATGTTCAGGAGACTTATGGCTTGGGGGTAGAAGCTGTTTAGAAGCCTCTGGACCTAGACTTGGCGCTCCGGTACCGCTTGCCGTGCGGTAGCAGTGAAAAGTCTATGACTAGGGTGGCTGGAGTCTTTGACAATTTTTAGGGCCTTCTTCTGACACTGACTCGTATAGAGGTCCTGGATGGCAGGAAGCTTGGCACCAGTGAAGTATTGGGCCGTTTGCACTACCCTCTGTAGTGCCTTGTGGTCGGAGGCCGATCAGTTGCCATACCAGGCAGTGATGCAACCATTCAGGATGCTCTCGATGGGTCAGCTGTAGAACCTTTTGAGGATCTGAGGACCCATGCCAAATCTTCTCAGTCTCCTGAGGGGGAGCAGGTTTTGTCGTGCCCTCTTCACGACTGTCTTGGTGTGCTTGGACCATGTTAGTTTGTTGGTGATGTGGACACCAAGGAACTTGAAGCCCTCAACCTGCTCAACTGCAGCTCCGTCAATAAGAATGGGGGCGTGCTCGGTCCTCTTTTTCCTGTAGTCCACAATCATCTCCTTTGTCTTGATCACGTTGCGGGAAAGGTTGTTGTCCTGGCACCACACGGCCAGGTCTCTGACCTCCTCCCAATAGACTGTCTCGTTGTTGTCGGTGATCAAGCCTACCATTTGTGTCATCTGCAAATTTAATGATGGTGTTGGAGTCGTGCCTGGCCGTGCAGTCATGAGGGAAAAGGGAGTACAGGAGGGGACTGAGCACGCACCCCTGAGGGGCCCATGTGTTGAGGATCATCGTGGAGGATGAGTTGTTACCTACCCTTACCACCCGTCATGAAGTCCAGGATCCAGTTGCAGAGGGAGGTGTTTAGTCCCAGGGTCCTTAGCTTAGTGATGAGCTTTACGAGCACTATGGTGTTGAACGCTGAGCTGTAGTCAATGATCAGTATTCTCACAGAGGTGTTCATTTTGTCCAGGTGAGAAAGGGCAGTATGGAGCGCAATTGAGATTGCATCATCTGTAGATCTGTTGGGGCGGTATGCAAATTGGAGTGGGTCTAGGGTTTCTGGGATGATGGTGTTTATGTGAGCCATGACCAGCCTTTCAAGGCACTTCATGGCTACAGACATGAGTGCTATGGGTCGGTTGTCGTTTAGGCAGGTTACCTTCGTGTTCTTGGGCACAGGATCTATGGTGGTCTGCTTGAAACATGTTGGTATTACAGACTCGGGCAGGGAGAGGTTGAAAATGTCAGTGAAGACACTTGCTAGTTGGTCAGTGCATGCTCGCAGTACACGTCCTGGTAATCTGTCTGGCCCTGCGGCCTTGTGAATGTTGACCTGTTTAAAGGTCTTACTCACATCGGCTGCGTAGAGCGTGATCACACAGTCGTCCGGAACAGCTGGTGCTCTCATGCAGTGTTATTTGCCTCAAAGCGAGCATAGAAATAGTTTAGCTCGTCTGGTAGGCTCGTGTCACTAGGCAGCTCTCCGCTGTGCTTCCCCTTGTAGTCTAATGGTTTGCAAGCCCTGGCACATCCGACGAGCGTCAGAGCCGGTGTAGTACGATTCAATCTTAGTCCTGTATTGAAGCTTTGCCTGTTTATGGTTCGTCAGAGGGCATAGCGGGATTTTTTATAAGCTTTCGTGTTAGAGTCCTTTTTCTTGAAAGCGGCAGCTAAAGCCTTGAGCTCAGTGCGGATCCTGCCTGTAATCCATGGCTTCTGATTGGGGTATGAACATACGATCACTGTGGGGACAATGCACTTCTTGATGAAGCCAATGACTGATGTTTTTTTTATTTAAAAAAAAAAATCCTTTATTTAACTAGGCAAGTCAGTTAAGAACAAATTCTTATTTACAATGACGGCCTCTGTACCCAAACAATTCGAGCTTTAACTTTTTAAAATCCACTTTTACAGAAACAAGTCTCTCACCGTTGCCGCTTGTTATAGACCACCCTCTGCCCCCAGCTGTGCCCTGGACATCATATGTGAATTGTTTGCCCCCCATCTATCTTCAGAGCTAGTGCTGCTAGGCGACCTAAACTGGGACATGCTTAACACCCCGGCCATCCTACAATCTAAGCTTGATGCCCTCAATCTCACACAAATTATCAATGAACCTACCAGGTACCACCCCAAAGCCGTAAACACGGGCACCCTCATAGATATCATCCTAACCAACTTGCCCTCCAAATACACCTCTGCTGTTTTCAACCAAGATCTCAGCGATCACTGCCTCATTGCCTGCATCCGTAATGGGTCTGCGGTCACCCCTCATCACTGTCAAACGCTCCCTAAAACACTTCAGCGAGCAGGCCTTTCTAATCGACCTGCCCCGGATATCCTGGAATGATATTGACCTCATCCCATCAGTAGAGGATGTCTGGTTATTCTTTAAAAGTGCCTTCCTCACCATCTTAAATAAGCATGCCCCATTCAAAAAATGTAGAACCAGGAACAGGTAGAACCAGGAACAGATATAACCCTTGGTTCACTCCAGACCTGACTGCCCTTGACCAGCACAAAAACATCCTGGGTGTGCTGCATTAGCATCAAATAGCCCTGTGATACTTTTCAGGGAAGTTCGGAACCAGTTCGGAACCAAAAAGCTAAGGCTAGCTTTTTCAAACAGAAATTTGCATACTCCCCAAACTCAAAAAAGTTATTGGACACTGTGAAGTCCATGGAGAATGAGAGCACCTCCTCCAAGCTGCCCACTGCACTGAGGCTAGTAAACACTGTCACCACCGATAAATTCACGATAATTGAGAATTTCAATAAGCATTTTTCTACGGCTGGCCATGCTTTCCACCTGGCTACCACCTACCCCGGTCAACTGCCCTTCACCCCCCACAGCAACTCGCTCAAGCCTCCCCCATTTCTCCTTCACCCAAATCCAGATAGCTGATGTTCTGAAAGAGCTGCAAAATCTGGACCCCTACAAATCAGCCAGGCTAGACAATCTGGACACTCAATTTCTAAAATTATCTGCCGAAATTGTTGCAACCCCTATTACTAGCCTGTTCAACCTCTCTTTCGTATTGTCAGCGATTCCCAAAGATTGGAAAGCTGCCGCGATCATCCCCCTCTTCAAAGGGGGAGACAGACCCAAACTGCTATAGACCTATATCTATCCTACCCTGCCTCTCTAAGGTCTTTGAAAGCCAAGTTAACAAACAGATTACCGACCATTTCGAATCCCACCGTACCTTCTCTGCTATGCAATCTGGTTTCAGAGCTGGTCATGGGTGCACCTCAGCCACACTCAAGGTCCTAAACGATATCATAACCGCCATCGATAAGAGACATTACTGTGCAGCTGTATTCATCGACCTGGCCAAGGCTTTTGACTCTGTCAATCACCACATTCTTATCAGCAGACTCAACATCCTTGGTTTCTCAAATGACTGCCTTGCCTGGTTCACCAACTACTTTTCTGATAGAGTCCCATGTGTCAAATCGGAGGGCCTGTTGTCGGGACCTCTGGCAGTCTATGGGGGTGCCACAGGGTTCAATTCTCGGGACCGACTCTCATCTCTGTATAAATCAATGACAATCATCATCACTACTCTGGATGGTTCTGACTTAGAATATGTGGACAATTACAAATACCTAGGTGTCTGGCTAGACTGTAAACTCTCCTTCCAGACTCACACTAAGCATCTCCAATCCAAAAATAAATCTAGAATCGGCTACCTATTTCGCAACAAAGCATCCTTCACTCATGCCGCCAAACATACCCTCGTAAAACTGACCATCCTATCGATCCTCGACTTCGGCGATGTCATTTACAAAATAGCCTCCAACACTCTACTCAGCAAATTGGATGCAGTCTATCACAGTGCCATCCATTCTGTCACCAAAGCCCCATATACTACCCTCCACTGCCACCTGTACGCTCTCGTTGGCTGGCCCTCGCATCTTACTCGTCGCCAAACCCACTGGCTCCAGGTCATCTACAAGCCCCGACTTATCTCAGCTCACTGGTCACCATAGCAGCACCCACCCGTAGCACGCGCTCCTGCAGCTATATCTCACTGGTCATCCCCAAAGCCAATTCCTCCTTTGGCCGCCTCTCCTTCCAGTTCTCTGCTGCCAATGACTGGAACGAACTGCAAAAATCACTGAAGCTGGATACTCATATCTCCCTCACTAGCTTTAAGCACCAGCTGTCAGATCAGCTCACAGATCACTGCACCTGGACATAGCCCATCTGTAAATAGCCCATCCAACTACCTCATCCCCATACTGTATTTATTTATTTTGCTCCGTTGCACCCCAGTATCTCTACTTGCACATTCATCTTCTGCACATCTATCACCCCAGTGTTTAATTGGTATTTTGTAATTATTTCGCCTCCATGGCCTATTCATTGCCTTACCTCCCTTATCTTACCTCATTTTCACACACTGTATATAGTCTTTTTCTACTGTATTATTGACTGTGTTTGTTTATTCCATGAGTAACTCTGTGTCGAACTGCTTTGCTTTATCTTAACCAGATCGCAGTTGTAAATGAGAACTTGTTCTCAACTAGCCTACCTGGTTAAATAAAGGTGAAATAAAAAATATATATAAAAAACAGAACAGTGGGTTAACAGTCCTGTATTGAACACACTTTATTCCGTCTTAAATTTTATTGATTATTTACGTAAAAAAATACCTAAAGTTGTATTAGGAAAGTTGTTTGAAATGTTTGGAACAAGTTTACAGGTAACTTATTAGATATTTTGTAGTCATGTTGCGCTAGTTGGAACCGGTGTTTTTCTGGATCAAACGCGCCAAATAAATTGACATTTTGGAGATATAACGACGGAATTAATCGAACAAAAGGACCATTTGTGATGTTTATGGGACATATTGGAGTGCCAACAAAAGAAGATCTTCAAAGGTAAGGCATGAATTATATCGTTATTTCTGCGTTTTGTGTCGCGCCTGGTGGGTTGAAATATGAATGTCATGTGTTTGTTTGGTGGGGTGCTATCCTCAGATAATCGCATGGTTTGCTTTCACCGTAAAGCCTTTTTGAAATCTGACACGTTGGCTGGATTAACAACAAGTGTAGCTTTAATTTGGTGTATTGCATGTGTGATTTCATGAAAGTTTAATATTTATAGTACTTTAATTTGAATTTGACGCTCTGCCATTTCACCGGATGTTGTCGAGGGGTTCCGCTAGCAGAACGTCTAGCCGTAACAAGTTAATACCAGCCTCTGACTGTGGTGGTATGTAAACAGCTAAAAATAATACAGATGAAAACTCTCTCGGTAGGTAGTGTGGTCTACAGCTTATCATGAGAAACTCTACCTCAGGCAGGCAATAGCTTGAGACTTCCTTAGATATCGTGCAACAGCTGTTGTTTACAAAAATACATAGACATAGACCCCTTGTCTTACCAGACGCCGTTGTTCTATCCTGCCGATACATCGTATAACCAGCCAGCTGTATGTTGATGTTGTCGCGGTTCAGCCTCGACTCCATGAAGCATAAGATGTTACAGTTTTTAATGTTCCGTTGGTAGTTTAATCTTCCGCATAACTCATCAATTTTATTGTCCAAAGATTGCACATTTGCTAGCAGAGTGGAGGGAAGTGAGGGTTTATTCAATCGCCTGCAAATTCTTAGAAGGCAGCCGAACCTTCGGCCTCTCTTTCCCCACCTCCTCTTCACGCAGATCACAGGGATCGGGGCCTGTTCCCGAGGAAGCAGCGTATCCTTTGCGTCGGGCTCTTCAGAGTCGTGAAAGGAAAAAGAGTGTTCTGCTAGTCCGTGGTGAATAATCGCAGTCCTGATGTCTAGAAGTTATTTTTGGTCATAAGAGACAGCAGCGGCAACATTATGTACAAAATAAGTTCAAAAATAAGTTGCAAATAAGTGAACAAAAAAAAACACAATCTGCTGGGGGCACGTAAAACGTCTGCCATCTTCTCCAACGCCATCTTATGATTTTTAAGGGTGTGTGTGTGTGTGTGTGTGTGTGTGTGTGTGTGTGTGTGTGTGTGTGTGTGTGTGTGTGTGTGTGTGTGTGTGTGTGTGTGTGTGTGTGTGTGTGTGTGTGTGTGTGTGTGTGTGTGTGTGTGTCACTATTCAGCTTCTCAGTCAGTCAAACTGAATGTTCTCTGAGCGTGTGCACGACAGTACACTACACTGGCCACCTGTGGGCTCTGGATTGATTCACTTGACCTGAAGGCTTCCGTCTATAATTGAAAAACATTGGCTGAGACCTTTATGAATTAACCACAGGAATCGATATGAGACAGAGAGAGGCTAACAGTAGTATTTTCTATTTCCAGTGAGGAGAGAAGAAGAGACGAGGAGAGAAGAGAGGGTAAGGAAAGGGACTGAAGGGAAATAAGGTGGAGATAAACTGCAACATGCAACTCCCAAAACCTGGGCATCAAAACAGGAGGCCCACAGTACTTCACTCCCTCCATCACCTGTAGCTGGAGCAGCTGTGTGCACACCAAAAATGAATGAATCCATAACTGCCTCTGCCTACTTGAAGTAGAGATTATGGAATTCAGGGAGAGCAAACAACAAAAATGTGACACTGTCCAGACGCTGATGGAAGATTTGAGGCATTTCCAGGAGGAGAGCCGTGCTTCAAAAGAACAATTAAGACAGAAGTTAAGAGAGAACACTGAACAAATGACACACTCCAATGATGCCCTTACAAGAGGAGCTGTGTGTGGTATAGGTGGAGCTGCAGCAGAGCGAGAGGGATGTCAATGCCATCGGTTAGCAACTTCTGACCACACCACCAACAGAGGAGCACCATCAACCAGGTGGAAGCCCAGATACTCCTGAACACCGTGCAGCCTTCAACCCTTCTGCCTCACAACTGCAGTTCTGATAGACTCTAATGGGAAGTATCTGGAAGGTAGGAGACTATTCCCCAGACACTAGACAGCTCAATTTTGGAATCGCACTACTGACAGGGCCCTACAACAGCTCATAGTCTCACGTCAAAATTAGACGTTCATCCATGTTTCTCAAAAGTCACATTTCGAAGTTGTTCCAAATGTCTATTTTTTAAGTGTTTAAGGTTAAGTTTAGGCATTAACTCCGAATGGTTAAGGGATAATGTTTGGGATAGGCTTAAAAACAAAATATTAAAAAAAAACTTTCTATCGCTGGATTCAAACTTCGAACCTTTAGAATCAGAGGCAGATGTATACACCCATCCACCATCCCCATCCACCATCCCCATCCACAATGCCCTAGCAAAACTGATGCCTACTTGAAGGTAACAGTTGCCCCTATTGGCCGGTTTCCACATCATCTCCCGACATTCTGAGACATGGATGGACGTCTAATACTGACTTGTATAACGGGTGACCTTGCTGCTGTCAAGCCAAGCTGGAAAATCCTGACAAACGTGTCATACATACTGGGACAAATAACCTGCGCACAAAAGAAGAAAGAGTGGCTGAGGAAGTGAGAAAGTTGGCAGAGAAAGCACACAACCTGTTCCCAAGGACAAACATTATTATATCTGCCTTTCTACCAAGGAAAGATCTCCTCGGGCAAATGATCCACAATGTCAACCAAAAAAACTCCATGGACTGTGCCTCACTACCAAATGTCAGCATCTCTCATCACCAGAGCCTGAAATGTGAACACTTGTATGCTCATGTACACCTGGACCATGAGGGAGTACGTAATCTTTGCCAAGGACCTGAAGGAGTTCCACAATCATACCAGCCCAGCAACAGAGCCCCTCCACCTTCCCGCTATTCAAGGAGAGAGGAAGCCCATCTCAGCTGAGCCAGACGCAGACATCTCCAGCCCCTAGCAACATGTCCAAGCCCAGCGACACTAGACCCAACCCAGATCAATCCAGCAGTGCCAGAACCAGCCTAGCTCAGCCCAGCGGTGCCAGACACAGCTCCGCTAAGCCCAACACTTCACAGCACTGGACTGTACTCTAGGGGTAGGGAAAAGAGTGGCCAAGAGGAGGGTACCCCAGCCCTACCACAGCCTCACTGCCAGCCTCAGGCTGAGACATATAAACCCTTCAGCCATCGGAGAGGTGCGTCAACTGCTTAAGCTGTTGTGCAAAATCCTAGAATAGGCATACAGGAAGTTGGTACGCTTAGTCTAACTATTGTGTGGGTGCATCAACTACCCACATAACGCAAGACACATACCAGAATGTATATCCACGGCAACTGCTGGAAAACACACACACACGCACATGTTTGGATTCTCCTGTTCTATATTTGCTTGTGTATTGATTTCCTATGTACTTTAATTTCCTATGTACTAACTATTAGTTATTGGAAT
Source organism: Salvelinus namaycush (assembly GCF_016432855.1). Classification (NCBI taxonomy): domain Eukaryota; kingdom Metazoa; phylum Chordata; class Actinopteri; order Salmoniformes; family Salmonidae; genus Salvelinus; species Salvelinus namaycush. The sequence continues at coordinate 39,857,431 of NC_052321.1, read as the reverse complement.
ATCCAGGGCTTGTTCTACCTTAGGTCTTAACGCCACAAACCCAGATGTTCTTAACACCAAAGGTCAAGACATAATAGTACTTCCAGAAACATGGTGTTCGTGGTGATACAGGTACTCGATGTCCTTCAGGCTATAGGGAAATTCATAAAACAGGACAGGGACTCGGGAGGAATTATCATATGGTAGAAACAGGACCTTTCACTGAGCCAATCAAAACGTGTAGCACCCACATTTGGTTAAAACGCAACAAAGGCACAGTCCTTAGTGACAATATTTATATATAGGTGTGGTGTATGCTTCTCCCTCAGATTCATTTTACAATGAGGATCAGTTTCATGATAATCTCCAAAGAGAGACCGACCAGTTTCAAGATGAGGGAAATGTGCTTTTGTGTGGAGATTTTAATGCTAGAACAGGTTCTGAACCTGAATGTGTAGAACCTGAGGGTAATGGACATATATTTGGACATCCCTCCTTTATACCAGAGTCCCATCACTAGTAATATAAATAGCCCTGAACAAAAATGGAAAGGAGTTAGTGCATCTCTGTCAAGCCTTAGGCCTGTATTTTTTTTTTAATGGCAGGATTCTTGGGACAAGTGTTGTTAACTATGCAATCTGACTTGGCTCCTCCATTAGTGCATTAATGTCAGACCACAGACACCATTGTCTGACCACTGTCAGATGAGTGTCTTTTTGAAAAGACTTTTCATCCCAAAGACCACACAAACAGAGCCCTGAACACTGATTAGTCTAAATAAAACATACAGATGGGCCCCTGATAGCTCAACACACTTCAACGCCCAGAAATGACAACCTGTATGAATGATTTCCTTTCAAATACACTCAGCCCAAACCTCCCTGACATAAATTTGTCTGTGAATAAATTAAATCCGATATTTATTTATTTTACCTTTATTTAACTAGGCAAGCCAGTTAAGAACAAATTCTTATTTACAATGACGGCCTAGGAACCGTGGGTTAACTGCCTTGTTCAGGGGCAGAACAACACATTTTTACCTTATCAGCTCGGGGATTTGATTTAGCAACCTTTCAGTTACTGGCCCAACGCTCTAACCACTAGGCTACCTGCCGCCCCTGAAGCAGATATGGTGTACTCCTCAATGCCATCGGAGGAATCCTGTAACAAATTCCAGTTTGTGCTAGCAAAACAGTCCTGTAGTTTAGCATCTGCTTCATCTGACCACTTTTTTATTGATCTAGTCACTGGTGCTTCCTGGTTAAATTTTTTCTTGTAAGCAGGAATCAGGAGGATATAATTATGGTCAGGGCTTTGTGATGGCCACTCCAATACCTTGACTTTGTTGTCCTTAAGCCATTTCGCCACAACTTTGGAAGTATGCTTGGGGTCATTGTCCATTTGGAAGACCCATTTGCGACCAAGCTTTAACTTCCTGACTGATGTCTTGAGATGTTGCTTCAATATATCCACATAATTTCCCTTCCTCATGATGCCATCTATTTTGTGAAGTGCACCAGTCCCTCCTGCAGCAAAGCACCCCCACAACATGATGCTGCCACCCCCGTGCTTCACGGTTGGGATGGTGTTCTTCGGCTTGCAAGCCTCCCCCTTTTTCCTCCAAACATAATGATGGTCATTATGGCCCAACAGTTCTATTTTTGATTCATCAGATCAGAGGACATTTCTCCAAAAAGTACAATCTTTGTCCCCATGTGCAGTTGCAAACCGTAGTCTGGATTTTTATGACTGTTTTGGAGCAGTGGCTTCCTTGCTGAGCGGCCTTTCAGGTTATGTCGATCTAGGACTCGTTTTACTGTGGATATAGATACTTTTGTACCTGTTTCCTCCAGCATCTTCACAAGGTCCTATGCTGTTGTTCTGGGATTGATTTGCATTTTTCGCACCAAAGTACGTTCATCTCTAGGAGACAGAACGCGTCTACTTCCTGAGCGGTATGACGGCTGCGTGGTCCCATGGTGTTTATACTTTCATACTATTGTTTGTACAGATGAACGTGGTACCTTCAGACGTTTGGAAATTGCTCCCAAGGATGAACCAGACTTGTGGAGGTCTACCATTTTTTTTCTGAGGTCTTGGCTGATTTCTTTTGATTTTCCCATGATGTCAAGCAAAGAGGCACAGAGTTTGAAGGTAGGCCTTGAAATACATCCAGAGGTACACCTCCAATTGACTCAAATGATGTCAATTAGCCTATCAGAAGCTTCTAAAGCCATGACATCATTTTCTGGAATTTTCCAAGCTGTTTAAAGGCACAGTCAATTTAGTGTATGTAAACTTCTGACCCACTGGAATTGTGATACAGTGAATTATAAGTGAAATAATCTGTCTGTAAACAATTGTTGGAGAAATGACCTGTGTCATGCACAAAGTAGATGTCTTAACCAACTTGCCAAAACTATAGTTTGTTAACAAGAAATTTGTGGAGTGGTTGAAAAACGAGTTTTAATGACTCCAATCTAAGTGTATGTAAACTTCAAACTTCAACTGTAATGCTCCCAGAAAGAAATCAATTGGCTTTCGATCCAAACACAGAACGACAGACCACATACACACATTGCACACACTAATAAACCATCATGTCCATCAGAGAAGCAGAGGAAAAGTATTTGAATGTTTTGTGGATTATAAGAATGCTTTTGATTCCATAAAGCATGATGGATTATATTACAAAACCCTCCAAAGCGGCGTTGAGGGTAAAGTTTACGACATCAGGAAATCTATTTACTCGAACGGCACATGTAGTATTAAACTGAACAATAAAATAACATTGTTTTTTGCACATTATTTGGGAATGCAACTTTCAGAAAACCAAAGTTGTGTTCAAACTTTTGACTGGTCCTGTATATATTTACCAAAAAATATATGGGGGATTGGAAATGATGCAGACAATTACATTGATGGAATCTACAATTTATCTGCAATATTAAAACTGATCTACCGCCCCAAAAAAAGACCCCACCTTCGCCAGAATGTTAAAGGATGTTTCTCTGGATGGCTAGTCCACCTCACCCCACAGGAGCAGCAGACCAGCCACCAACACTGTGAGACAAATCAGACACTCCTTTAGACCTGCATCCGGTGACGCCTCGCAAAGACTGGAAAACAGCCAGCAACACTGGCCCCCACACCACCCTCTACCACTTCTCTCTCAGGAACTGCATACAGATACATTGATCTGTTCAATCAAATCAATCACATGTAGTTATAAAGCCCTTTTTACATCAACCGATGTCACAAAGTGCTATACAGAAACCCAGCTTAGAACCCAAAACAGCAAGCAATGCAAATGTAGAAGCACGGTGGCTAGGAAAAACTCCCTAGAAAGGCAGGAACCTAGGAAGAAACCTAGAGAGGAACCAGGCTCTGAGTGGCCAGTCCTTTTCTGCCTGTGTCGGGTGGAGATTATAACAAATGTTCATAGATGACCAGCAGGGTCAAATAATAATAATAATCACAGTGGTTGTAGAGGGTGCAACAGGTCAGCACCTCAGGAGTAAATGTCAGTTGGCTTTTCATAGCCGATCATTCAGAGTGAGAGACAGCAGGTGCGGTAGAGAGAGAGATCGAAAACAGCAGGTCTGGGACGAGGTAGCACATCCGGTGAACAGGTCAGGGTTCCATAGCCGCAGGCAGAACAATTGAGAGAGAGAGAATTAAATACTTAAATTGTACAACTGAAGATCAACACAGGAGGAAAATATTGACAGAGAGTGAGGTAAAAAAAAAACAATGTTAATCGTGCTAGCTAACCAAATTCAAATCTGTCAGCTAGCTTAACGTCTATCTCCAACTGTTTACTGGTGGTAACCATAGCAACATGGCTACTGAGGCAGCAGCATCAGCGACTGAGAGACTCCCCCCCCCTTTTTTTTTTTTTAAATTTCCAGCAGAAATCAAATCGGAGAAGGGAAGAACCAATTTTAAACACAGAATTCTGAGGGAGAACCCAGAAACTTTATTTGCCGACTGCTCACAAAACAGGACTGTTACAAACCTGTTATTTAACACAGACCACACTACTGCCTGACATACAGCTGTAACCAGGCATTTCAGCTATACCACTAAGAAAGGCATCTGCGAGGGAAGGCAAATCCACATTTTTGAGGACAGCGAGAAGGACCAGGAAAACAGGTTTCTGACGGTAAACATGTACCAGAACGGCACTGTCATGGTCCAGGGCAGTGAGGCTGAACTCAGCTCTTTTGTGCAGGACTTCCCCACCCTAAGGAACAAAAAAAGACAAGGACAGCACCCAGACCTCTCCCCTCACCTCAGGCACCCTAACAGCAGGACTATCCTCCCCCCTGCCTGCCTACAACCACCAGAGCCAAGACCACAGCGCTTGAGGAGGTAAAGGCCACCATGAGGAGAGAACTAGTGCAGGTAAAGGAGGAGATGGCAAAGGAGTTGTCTGTCATCAAGAGGGTGCTGCAGCACAGAGAGCAGACTGTAGAGACTCCTGGAGAGAAGCTACAGCCCCTCACCACCCCTAACAACCCCACTGACCCACCTTTACCCACAACCCCCCCACACCCATACCGACAACCCTTTACCCACACCCCCAGTCAACAAGGAGGCTCACATGGGGAAACCTACTACAGAGAGAATCTTTCTGCCCCCCCCGACACACACCCCTCCATGTACACAGGCCCTGTGTACCCCAGCCACAGACCTAGTACACACATTATTCTGGTAAAACCCACTGAGGTGGCCATCCTCATTGACTCAAATAGGAAATTCATCCAAGAGGAAAAACTCTTCCCCCACCACAAGGTGTCCAAAATATGGTGCCCAAAATCACAGGATGCACTCCACATCCTGTTCCAGCCTGACTTTGGCACACCAGACCACATTATTATTCACACCGGCACCAACAACCTGCAAGAGAGAGTAGGCAGCCTGGTCAACAGAGTAGCAGAGAGGGCCTCTGAGCGGTTCCCCAACTCCCACATCACCATCTCCACTCTGCTGCCCCGCAAAGACTTTCACTCCCATACCATTCAGAAAGTCAACGCTGACATCACCAGAGGGTGTGGCCTACTCCCGAACGTGCACGTTGCTCACCACCCAACAATCACCCCAGAGCATCTGCACGACCACTCCCACCTGAGGAAGCAGACAGTAGTGATGTTTGCCAAGTCTCTAAAGGACGTGACACTTGGTAGCCAAACACCCCATGCCGCACTGGACAGAGGACCACCCAGAGACCCCTACCAGACCACTGCACCACCAAGGAGCCCCAGGCCCCCTCAACGCCCCACCAGACCCAGCGCACTCCACAGGCCCCACCCACCACCAGAGCATCACCACTTCCATCGGCTTAGCCAGACTGGACCGGGGCCAGCCTACTACCCCGCACCAGACCACCACCTCTACCAGACCAGAGAGGAAGCCCCACGGCCCAGACCTGGCCCCCCTCCACTCCACAGGGCCCACCAGCAGGACCAGCGCAGCTACGTGGAGGTCGTCAGAGGACAAAAGAACCCCGTAGGATTGAGTGAGATTAAACAGCTCCTCCAATACATCTGCACTAAACTGCACTAAACACGCACACACACACACACACACACGGACGCATGCATACACACACACACACACACGCACAAATACACAAATACACACACACATACACCTATTGTACTAAAAGTTTACTTGTTCATTGAATAGGAATATGTATATACTGTATATAAACAGAAAAAATGTTAGCTGTTATTCTGTTTATCTCACTCTTAACAACTTAATAGTTAGTAGTTACTGTATTTCTGACTGCTATTCTTTCTTTTTGCAACATGAAATCACTATCAGTTAGCATTTGGAACATTCAGGGCCTAAACTCATCAACTTTTGTACTAAAGAGGTTAGCACTGCAGTTCAACAAAAACCTTAAAGATGTTGACGTCATCATTCTGCAGGAGACATGGTGTAAGGCTGACATTGTCACTCACTGTCCCACAGGCTACAGAGAGGTATTTGTGCCGTCACAGAAACACAGCTCTGTCAATAAAGGCAAAAACTCTGGAGGACTGATCACTTGGTACAATCCCGAACTACAAAATCTAATTGATCCCCTCAAAATTGGTAAATATCACATTTGGTTAAAACTTAAAAAATAACTTGTACTGACAGAAGAATATGTGTTCCTTTGCGCAATATATACCCCCCCCCCCCCCCCCCCCAGAATCCCCATATTAATCAGAGGAGATCTTCCCCACCCTTGAGGAAGAGACGTGCCATTTCCAGGCCCAGGGAAATGTGCTCATCTGTAAGGACACAAATGCGAGCACAGGAACACACTATCTGATCTAGCGACCACACGAGGGGACAGCTTTATTACAGGCCATACTGTTTCTAACTGCCTTAATCTCCTCCATAGAAACAACAGTGACAGCACCATCTACAAAAACGGAAGGGATCTGTTGCAGCTCTGTAGAAGCCTGGGTCTGTACTTTGTCAATGGTAGGTTACGGGGGGACTCTTTGGGGAGATTGCTCACCTATTGCTCACCTCTTGGCCACAGCACAGTAGATTATATGATTACAGACATTGACCCTTTCTCTCTCAGCTCATTCACTGTCAAGCCACTAACACCTCTGTCTGATCACAGCCAAATTACGTTGTTCCTCAAAAGAATAGACATGGAAACAACCACACATTCACAGCCCAGTAAGCTATACTTCATACAGATGGGCCCAACACAGCACAGAAGAATACCAGAAAGCAACCTGTAACCAAAATATCCAAACACTCTTAGATAACTTTCTGGATACCACATTCTCTCACAGTAAAGAAGGCATCAATCTAGCAGTAAAAAACATCAACTATATATTCAGGCAAATGGCAAAAGAAGCACAACTGAAATTGATTAAAAAAAAATAAAAAAAGACCACAGATGACAACTGATTTGATGCAGATTGTAAAATGATAAGGAAAAAACTTAGAACACTATCCAACCAAAAGCACAGAGACCCAAATAATGGTGAATTACGCCTTCATTACTGTGAGACTTTAAAACACTATAAACGTACACTCATAACCAAAAAAGCACAGTACAACAGCAAGCAGCTGACACTAACTGAGGAGTCCATAAACACAAACAACTTCGGACAAAATTGGAAAAAACTAAAAACATCGAAACAAGAGGAATTAGCGATACAAAATGGTGACATATGGACAACCCATTTTTAAGACACTCTACAACACTCTTCAAATTGACACAAACGAAGAGCAACGCCAAATTCATGAGAAGTTGAATGGATGAGAAAAAGCTATAAAGGACAATCAAAATCCATTGGACTCCCAAATTACTGATCAGGAGCTCTATAAGCAAGGCCCTCAAATTTAGAAAAGCATGCGGACCTGATGGCATCCAAAATGACGTGCTCAAACTCACTAGTGCAAAATTTCAATTGGCTATATTAAAACTGTTTAATTTGATCCTGAGTGTAAGTTATTTCCCTGACATCTGGAATCAAGGACTCATGACCTCTTTAAGAACGGAGACAAATTTGACCCTAACAATTACAGAGGCATTTGTGTGAACAGTAACCTGGGAAAGGTTTTCTGTAGTCTTATAAATGTAAGAGTTCTAAACTTCCTTAATAAGCACAATGTCTTGAGTAAAAGCCAAATTGGATTTATACCAAAACATCGCACGACTGATCATATTTACACCCTACACACCCTGATAGATAAACATGCCCACCAAAATAATACCAACATATACGCTTGCTTTATCGACTTCCAAAAATCATTTGATTCTATTTGGCATACAGGACTGTTCTACAAAGTTATTGAAAGTGGTGTAGGGGGTAAGACATATGACATAATTAAATCAATGTATACTGGCAATACGTGCAGCATTAAAATTGGCAAGAAAATAACAGAATTCTTTAACCAGGGGCGGGGCCTTCAGCAGGGTTGCAATCTGAGCCATGCACTCTTCAATATTTACATCAACGAATTGGCCACTATTCTAGAAAAATCTTCAGCCCCTGGTGTTAGTCTCCACAATTCAGAGGTTAAATGCCTACTCTTCGCAGATGACCTATGCCTGCTGTCACCCACAGCACATGGCCTACAGCAGAGCCTGGACCTGCTAGAGCAGTACTGGCAGACCTGGGCCCTGGCAGTAAACCCCAAAAATACTAAAATAATGATTTTCCAGAGAAGATGCAGATCTCAGGGAATTAGACCAAAGTTCTCAATTGGTACAAAATATATAGAGTACTGCACACACTACAATTATTTCGGTTTAAAAATAAGCTCAACTGGACACCTTAATGAGGCAGTGGATGAACTGAGAGAGAAAGCACACAGGGCATTCTATGCCGTTCAAAAACAAATTCAAGTTGAAATAACTATTCAAATTTCGCTAAAACGAATTGAATGTGTCATTGAACCAATTGCACTTTATGGCAGCGAGGTGTGGGGTCCACTTGCAAAACAAGATTTCACCAAATGGGACAAACACCCCATTGAAACCCTGCATGCAGAGTTCTGTAAGATTCTCCTACATGTCCAGAGGAAAACTACAAACAATGCATGCAGGGCAGAATTAGGTCAATATCCACTAATAATAAAAACTCAAAAAAGAGCAATTAAGTTTTGGAAACATCTAAAATACAGTGACTCCCTCTCATATCATTACGAAGCCCTGCAATGCCAAGAGCTGAGCAAAGAAAAGAGTCCCCTCATCCAGCTGGTCCTGAGTACACAAACCTGTTCTAATAACACACTGAAGCCTCAAGAACAGAACATCCAATCAATCAGAATAAAACAAATTACAACACAATCAAAACAAAACTACATTGCTTATTGGGAAACACAAGCACAAAGCAAAATGCCGTGCTATCTGGCCCTAAATCGACAGCACACCATGGCTAACTATTTGACCATGGTTACTGATCAAAACCTTAGAAAAACCTTGACAAAGTACAGGCTCAGTGAGCACAACCTTGCCATTGAGAAGGGTAGACACAGGAAAACCTGGCTCCCTGTAGAGGAAAGACTGTGCAACCACTGCACCACAGCAGAACCTGAGACAGAGCTGCATTTCCTGACAAAATGTCAAAAATATAAAACAATTAGAGTGTCATTTCCCCAAATTTGAAAGACCTCTCTGATGAGAGTAGGCTACCCGTCCTGTTGGGGGAGGACGCAGAGAGCTGTGGGTTGGCAGCGCACTACATTGCTGCCTGCCATAAGATGAGGGACAGTGTCTGACAGACCAATCAACCTGCACATGTCCTCTACTGTATGCTTATTGTTCAATGTGTGGTTATTTTGACCCTTGGTTATTGTCGTCCCGTTGACAATTTTGATTCTTATTATATTAATATTGTAAATATCCAAAGTAAGGTTTGGCAATATGTACATTGTTACATCCTCCCAATAAAGCAAATTGAAATGGGAGGGAGGGCGAGAGGGAGAGCGAGAGCTTAAATTCACACAGGACACCGGATAAGACAGGAGAACAACTCAGACACATAAACTATAATTACTGGAGGCTGAGATCTGTTCCCAAGCTGTACGCCGTGAAAGAGGCCCCACGCAGAGTTTGGAGAATCGCCCTCCACATCACCCTCTTCAATTACCCCTACAACCTCCCTCCCATGTTACCAGGCCCGCCTCAGCACAGCTCTACTAGACCCGCCCTGCCTCAGCACAGCTCTACCCGGCCCATCACAGCACAGTTCAACCAGACTCAGCACAACTCCACCAGACCCGGCCAATCACAGCACAGCTCCACCAGACCTGTCCCGCACAGCTCAACCAGACCCGGCCCACCTCAGCACAGTTTTACTAAACCCGGCTCATCACAGCACAGCTCTACCAGACCAGGCCTACCTCAACTCAGCCTAGCTCTACACAGCACCGACTACTACCATAGGATCTGGCAAAATACTGTTGAGGGTAATGCACCACATCAGCCCTCATATGCTGAGAGGTTGGAGTTTCGCCAGCCACACTGTCCTCAACGCCATCCTATTCAATTCCCCCCACAACCTCCCTCTCAGGCTAATTTTGGTTACCCTCCCTACTGCCATCCCCAGATAAGGCCTGGGACACTGCTTCCCCCCATGGCAGCCACAAACCGGCGACAGGACCACACCAAGGTTTCCTGTGCACACCCAGAATGGAGCATTGGCAGCCACTCCAGTCCCCTGCAGCAGCTCCACTCCTTTGGCGGGCGCTTCATCCAGGTGGACAGAGCTCTGCCAACACTGCTCTCCCAGTTCCTGCATTCAGCAACTTTAAAGAAGTCTTGTCAAATGCTCTGTCTGCTCTGCTGTCACGTGGTTAGCCAGGGACATTGGCAAAGTCTCAGCTCACTCAACAAATAGCTGCAGATGACCCTATGCCTGTTAGCTCTTATGGGAATGAGCTGAATACCCCCTCTGACTTTAAAACTCGTAAAGGGGCTTGGGCTAATGCACCTAACTAAATGTGCGAAGTATGACTTCAAAAATGGGCACAATTGACATTTGGGTACAGGACTTGTGTCCTGACATTCTGATTCCTTTGGAAACATGGTTAAATGGTTCTGTCTCTGATAAAGACTTTGAAGTAAATTATTATAATGTAACAGATTACAGAAAGGGGGAGGAGTGGCCATATATGTAAAATATATTTAAATATGTATTTTTCCAATAATGTTTAGCTCCTGGTTGTAGATGTGTCCATAAACCAGAATACCTATGTATTTGTTGCTGGGATTTACCACCACCCCCTGCCATGGTGGATGCCATTGGTGCTGTACCTGAGTGTTTAACCCCTTTTATGTCCTTTGAGTTGGTCATTTTAGGGTATTGAAATCTGGATTGGCTACCCCAGGCCTCAGATCAATTTAAGAGTATATGCATTGATTTTAATCTGACTCAATTGATCTCGAACCCCACACGGCTAAATGTGAAAAGTATTTGCATATGATCTCAGTGTTCATTGTCCCATAGTATGTATTAGAGATACGAAACCGCAAAATACTACATTTGTTTAATTAAGAAGAGAAATTTAAAAAAGTTTTATTCTCAAGTGTTTTTACATGACATGGAGAAACAGATTTACCATCTCGATTTAAGAAAGCTAAATCAAGCTACTTTTTAAGCTCTATCTCTGACTCTGCTGGTGATCCTTCTACATTTTGGAAAACAGTAAATGCAATGAAGCTTACAAATTTGGCATCTTCCTGCCTAAGGAAGTTCTGCCTGACATTGGCATCTGAGTGGCGCAGCGGTCTAAGGCACTGCAAATCAGTGCTAGAGGCGTCACTACAGACCCTTGTTCAATTCCAGGCTGTATCACAACCGGCCTTGATTGGGAGTCCCATAGGGCGGTACACAATTGGCCCAGCGTCTTTAGGGTTTGGCCGGGGTAGGCCGTCATTTTAAATAAGAATTTGTTCTTAACTGACTTGCCTAGTTAAATAAAGGTAAAAAAATAAATAAAAAGAAGAATGGGATAAGTGATGCTTTTAATCATCATTTTTATCTCGGCAGGCTTTTTATTTGAGAGAAACTGTGATTTAATTGACCCTGGTCTGTCAATACACTGCTCTTCCCTCTGCCAGCCTCTAGATGACTCTACGGTTAACCCGCAACTTTTTCATTTCAACAATTTACTATGATGTGCTAGATGCCTTGCTTAAGATTAATGTAAATAATATCCACTGGGGCTGATATGCTTGATCCATTTTTGTTGCAGCTCTCTGCCACCCTGATGGCTGAATCATTAACCCATATTTTTAACCTGATTTATTATATCTGGTACTATCCCCAAGATTTGGAAGGCGGCCCATGTACTCCCCTTTCACAAAGATAATGACCCTCCTGACTTAAATAATTATTGCCCCTATTTCTAATCTTTCTTGCCTAACTAAAATATTAGAATCCTTGATTAGTTCTCAGCTACGATCTTTCTTGTCTTTGAAACATATTCTGAATGTAAATCAGTCAGGTTTTATACCAGCTCATAGCACTATCTCTGCTGCATCCTTACATGCTGACCAGACCGCACATGCGTCCGTCATCGCACGCATGTTGATTTTGTCCATTCACACCAGAAGCGATCAGGGCACGCAGGTTTAAATATCAAAACAAACTCTGAACCAACTATATTAATTTGGGGACAGGTCGAAAAGCATTAAACATTTATGGCAATTTAGCTAGCTAGCTTGCTGCTGCTAGCTAATTTGCCCTCGGATATAAACATTGGGTTGTTATTTAACCTGAAATGCACAAGGTCCTCTACTCTGACAATTAATCCATAGATAAAAGGGTAAAAGTTTGTTTTCTAGTAATCTCTCATCCTTCAGGCTTCTTCTTCTTTGGACTTTATATGGCGGTTGGCAACCATCTGTAAGGTGCATTACCACTACTGACTGGACTGGAGTGTGGACCTCAGTTCATCTTCAATCACCATCGTGGGTATATGCTCCTAAAAACCAATGAGGAGATGGGAGAGGCAGGAACCAAGTTATATTTTAACGCCTGGCTACGCAGGTGTCAAAGGCTTTCGATACTGTTTATAATTCACTGCTATTTCAGTGTTTCCTCAAATCAATTCAAATGTTATTGGTCACATACACATGGCTAGCAGATGTTAATGCTTGTAGTGTAGCGAAATGCTTGTGCTTCTAGTTCCGACCATGCAGTAATATCTAACAAGTAATCTAACAATTTCACAACTACCTTACACACAAGTGTAAAGGAATGAATAAGAATATGTACATAAATATATGGATGAGCGATGGCCGAACGGCTTAGGCAGGGTGCAGTAGATGGTATAGAATACAGTATATACATATGAGATGAGTAATGTAGGGTATGTAAATATTATATAAAGTGGCATTTTTTAAAGTGACTAGCAATGCATTTATTACATCCAATTTTTTATTATTAAAGTGGCTAGAGATTTGAGTCAGTATGTTGGCAGAAGCCACTCAATGTTAGTGATGGCTGTTTAACAGTCTGATGGCCTTGAGATAGAAGCTATTTTTCAGTCTCTCGGTCCCTGCTTTGATGCACCTGTAATGACCTCGCCTTCTGGATGATAGCGGGGTGAACAGGCAGTGGCTCGGGTGGTTGTTGTCCTTGGTGATCTTTTTGGCCTTCCTGTGACATCGGGTGGTGTAGGTGTCCTGGAGGGCAGGTAGTTTGCCTCCGGTGATGCGTTGTGCAGACCTCACTACCATCCGTACCAGGCGGTGATACAGCCCGACAGGATGCTCTCGATTGTGCATCTGTAAAAGTTTGTGAGTGTTTTTGGTGACAAGCCTAATTTCTTCAGCCTCCTGAGGTTGAAGAGGCGCTGTTGCGCCTTCTTCACCATGCTGTCTGTGTGGGTGGACCATTTAAGTTTGTCCATGATGTGTACGCCGAGGAACTTAAAACTTTCCATCTTCTCCACCGCTGTCCAGTCGATGTGGATAGGGGGGTGCTCCCTCTGCTGTTTCCTGAAGTCCACGATCATCTCCTTTGTTTTGTTGACGTTGAGTGTGAGGTTATTTTCTTGACACCACACTCCGAGGGCCCTCACCTCCTCCCTGTAGACCCTCTCGTCGTTGATGGTAATCAAGCCTACCACTGTAGTGTCGTCTGCAAACTTGATGATTGAGTTGGAGGCGTGCATGGCCACGTAGTCATGGGTGAACAGGGAGAACAGGAGAGGGCTCAGAATGCACCCTTGTGGGGCCCCAGTGTTGAGGATCAGCGGGGTGGAGATGTTGTTTCCTACCCTCACCACCTGGGGGTGGCCCGTTAGAAAGGCCAGGATCCAGTTGCACAGGGCGGAGTCGAGACCCAGGGTCTCAAGCTTAATGACGAGTTTGGAGGGTGCTATGGTGTTAAATGCTGAGCTGTAGCCAATGAACAGCATTCTTACATAGGTATTCCTCTTGTCCAGATGGGTTAGGGCAGTGTGCAGTGTGATTGCGATTGCGTCGTCTGTGGACTTATTGGGGCGGTAAGCAAATTGGAGTGGGTCTAGGGTGTCAGGTAGGGTGGAGGTGATATGGTCCTTGACTAGTCTCTCAAAGCACTTCATGATGACGGAAGTGAGTGCTACAAGGCGATAGTCGTTTAGTTCAGTTACCTTAGCTTTCTTGGGAACAGGAACAATGGTGGCCCTCTTGAAGCATGTGGGAACAGCAGACTGGGATAAGGATTGATTTAATATGTCCGTAAACACACCAGCCAGCTGGTCTGCGCATGCTCTGAGGACGCGGCTATGGATGACGTCTGGGCCGGCAGCCTTGCGAGGGTTAATACGTTTAAATGTTTTACTCACGTTAGCTGCAGTGAAGGAGAGCCCGCAGGTTTTGGTAGCGGGCCGTGTCGGTGGCACTGTATTGTCCTCAAAGTGAGAGAAGAAGTTGTTTAGTTTGTTGGTTTTCTGGTGGTTTTCTTTTTGTAGTCCGTGATTTACTGTAGACCTTGCCACATTCTTCTCATGTCTGAGCCGTTGAATTGCGACTCTACTTTGTCTCTATACATACATGTTTCCAGTCGCCTTGCCCTGATTTAAAAGCAGTGTTTCGCACATTCAGTTTTGCGTGGATGCTGCCATCAATCCACGGTTTCTGGTAGGGGAAGGTTTTAATAGTCACTGTTGGTACAACATCACCGATGCACTTGCTAATAAACTCGCTCACCGAATCAGCGTATACATCAATTGTTGTTCGACGCTATCCTGAACATATCCCAGTCCACGTGATTGAAAGCAATCTTGAAGTGTGGAATCAGATTGGTCGGACCAGCGTTGAACAGACCTGAGCACGGGCGTTTCCTGTTTATAGGCTGGGAGCAACAAAATGGAGTCATAGTCAGATTTTCCGAAAGGAGAGCGCGTCGCGGAAGTTAGAGTAACAATTGGCCTAGACCAGGCTGCATGTAACAAGTTTACAAATGACTTGACAGATAGAACTCGATGTGTATCTACTGATGGTGTAAAATCAGATTTCCTGGATATTACGAAAAATGTCCCGCAGGGGTCGATTCTGGGTCCAACCCCTTTTACATTACCAATATCGAAAAATTGTAACCTGCACTTGTATGCTGATGATACTGTTGTGTATGCTATTAACCCCACGGTTGACCAGCCTCTATTCAAACTACAGTCTGCCTTTGTGATATTACAGAAAAACATTTGTAGTGGTCCTATGTGTAGCTGGTGTAGGGAGTCAGGCGCAGGACAGCAGATATGAGTAATCAAAGTACTTTACTCAAAAAATACAAATATACAAGGCAACAAATTACAATAAACAATCACTCGCGAACACAACATGGGGAACAGAGGGTTAAATAATACACAAGTAATTGGTTGAGTGAAGCCAGGTGTGATAAGACAAAGACAGAACAAATGGAAAATGAAAAGTGGATCGGCGGTGGCTAGAAAGCCGGTGACGTCGACCGCCGAACGTCGCCCGTAGAAGGAGAGGGACCGACTTCAGCGGAAGTCGTGACAACATTATTGATCTGAATTTTTTTGTATTGAACACAGATAAAACTAAGTGTACGTTGTTCTCTAAAGTGCATAAAAATAACGAACGAATTAACGAATAACTAACTAAAATAACGATTTTAGCATAATACAGAGCATTCGGAAAGAATTCAGACACGTTGACATTTTGTTACATTACAGCCTTATTCTAAAAGGGATTAAATAACATGTTTTCCTCATCAATCTACACACAATAGCGAGTAATGTCAAAGCAAAAAGAGGTTTTTAGAAATGTTAGCAAATGTATGAAAAATTCCAAACCGAATTACCTTTTTTACATAAGTATTCAGACCCTTTGCTATGAGACTCGAAATTGAGCTCAGGTGCATCCTGTTTCCATTGATCATCCTTGAGATGTTTCTACAACTTGATTGTAGTCCACCTGTGATAAATTCAATTGATTGGACATGATTTGGAAAGGCACACACCAGTCAATATAAGATCCCACAGTTGACAGTGCATGTCAGAGCAAAAACCAAGCCACGAGGTCGAAGGAATTGACCGTAGAGTTCCGAGACAGGATTGTGTCGAGGCACAGATCTGGGGAAGGGTACCAAAAAATGTATGCAGCATTAAAGTTCCTCAAGAACACAGTGGCATCCATCACTCTTAATAAATGGAAGAAGTTTAGAACCACCGAGACTCTTCCTAGAGCTGGTTGCCCGGCCAAACTGAGCAATCGGGGGAGAAGGGCCTTGGTCAGGAAGGTGACCAAGAACCCGATGGTCACTCTGACAGAGCTCCAGAGTTCCTCTGTGGAGATGGGAGAACCTTTCAGAAGGACAACCATCTCTGCAGTACTCCACCAATCAGTCCTTTATGGTACAGTGGCCATTCGGAAGCCACGACAGGCACATGACAGCCCGCTTGGAGTTTGCCAAAAGGCCCCTAAAAGGACTCTCAAACCATGAGAAACAAGATTCTCTGGTCTGATGAAACCAAGATTGAACTCTTTGGCCTGAATGCCAATCGTCACGTCTGGAGGAAACTCCCCAAATACAGGTGTGCCAAGCTTGTTGCGTCATACCCAAAAATACTTGATGCTGTAATCACTGTGTCCCGATTGTTATAAGGAGTGGACCAAGATGCAGCGTGGTATGTTTCCATCCTTTTATTTGGAAGAGAAACTTAAAGAACAAAAACAATAAAGCGAACAAACGACACGTGAAGCTCAGAGTAGTGCTCACAGGCAACTATACCTAGACAAGATCCCACAAAGCACAATGGGGAAATGGCTACCTAAATATGATCCCCAATCAGAGACAACGATAAACAGCTGCCTCTGATTGGGAACCATACCAGGCCAACATAGATATATAATTCCCCTAGATTACCCACCCTTAATCACACCCCGACCTAACCAACATAGAGAATAAACAGCTCTCTATGGTCAGGGCATAACACACTGCCAAAGGTGCTTCAACAAAGTACTGAGTAAATGGTCTGAGTACTTATGTAAATGTGATATTCCGTTATTCTTTTTTATTTGCAGACATCAATCTATTATGTGTAGATTGATGAGGGGGAAAAAAATATTTAATACATTTTAGCTAAATAGTAGAACGCAGATTATTCAGTCAACGTTCCTATCAGTCCTAGACTATGGCAACGTCATCTATTTAAACGCAGCTGCCACTTCATTAAAGCTGTTAGATGCAGTTTATTATAGCACACTACACTTTATTATGGGTGACAATTTTAGTACTCATAACTGCCATCTCTACCAGAAAGTTGTTTGGCCCTCTTTGCTGTCACGTAGGCTGATACATTGCTATGTTTTCATTTATAAAGCCCTTTTACAAAGTCACACTGTACCTAACACCTTTACTAAACTTTAGACATACGAGTCACCACACGCGGTCTCAGGGATGGCTACCTTTCGAAATTCTTTTGGTCTCTACTAAATTAGGTAAATCAGCTTTTCGCTTTCGTGCACCTTGTTATTTATACTTGTATTTTGTAGTTATATTTTGATGTGTGTATATTCTGTCATTGATGTAATTCGGGGCTCATCTGGTAAAGGACCTTGGTCTCAGTATGACTCCCTGATAAAATAAAGGTTAAATAAATAAAGAAATATATTTTTAAATCACAGCCCTGAGCAAAAGTAGAGGGCAGTGTGTCATGCCGCCCCCTGGGTCCTGCAGTAAGGCCACACAATCTGGAGGCGTGGGCATGGTCAGGCCCTTTGTGCCAGAACACACCCACCCACCTTCCAGACACATGCACACGCACGCACAGACACGTGGGATGTTTTTAAATTGATCTTAAGAAACATATTAGTATCAATCATTGAACGTTGATTTGGTTTGGGGTTAAAAAACGTAGGCCTAATTATGTTGTTTAATAAGAGTCTATTGATGCACCCAAGTAATCTAAGTAACATAATAAAAAAATCTCTATCGTAATCCATCAATTTAAACTAGAGATATGTTGCATGGGCTCTGTCTCAATTTACCGCATCTGCCAATGGCGGCCTTCTGCATCTGTGGTGGAAGGTGTATGAGCTACAGCAGTGTTTGTCAGACCATGAGACATTCCCGAAAATCAGTCTAGTCACTAAAAAGTCTGTAGTGACCGAATGGTTTGGCCTATGGAAAGATGATTCTCACACGAACACAATGATGTTCTCTGTTTTGCTCTACGACCCCCATAAGCATCTAAAAGTAACAAGGTACTGGTTGAATTTTTTTTTTAAGAATGGAGGTAGTTTTGTGCCAACAGAAAAAAGGTGTTAAATTTGAATCCAAAAAACGAAATATTTTCTGAGCTTTCTTATATCTCCTATTCCTTATTCCTCATGATTTATTTGTTGACTCTGTTTTGCCATGTATTATTGTGTTATTCAATGTGTTTCTATGGGCTATAGAAGTAAAGGTCAAATTCAATATTTTATCATGTTATTTAAAAAAAAAAGAAGAAAAAAAGATACCTACAGGGGTCCTAAAATTTCAAATCAAATAGCCCCCCCCCCCCCCCCCATATGGTAATACATATCCAAACATGTCCATAATTATTGGCAACCTTGATAAAGATCAGCAAAAAAAGACTGTATAAATAAATTATGCAAATACTGAGCAATATTGTTGCTTCCCGTAGTCCTGTGGTCTCGAACAGCCATTCTGATTCCCATTTAAAATAGCCTTTTGAGGTATTAAAATATCAGCCATAATATTTTTGAGGTAATAGAAATGCTCAACATTAAACAAAAAAAGAAGGTTTTTCTTTCATGACTAAATACTGGGAAGTTTGAAAAGACAGGCTGAGTGGGCGGGGAGTTAATATTCATGCGCTCACTTTGACTGACAGCTCTTTGAAACGCCTATGTCAAGAAACTTGGATGTGCAGTGTTGCAGTAAAATCATATCAAGCAAATTTGGTGATACGCAAAGCAACCTAAACATCATTGAAATTTCGTTTTTTTCATGAATCTCTCTTTTCGTTTTTTTCATGAATCTCTTGTTTGGCATGACTCTTGCAGTTCACAGCAGCGCTGATAGATGTGTTGACATGACAACTGTATCAGAGTTTTGAATGACCCTTTCCCCCCTTTTGTTCCGTGCTGGCTGAAGACCGAGCTAGCCAGTAACTTGCTTTAACAGCAGACACAGATGAAAGGGGAGACATATAAGTGTCTTTGCCATAGATGTAAACGTTTAATTAAATGTGCTGACACCCTACAGTCAAATTGTGGCACCAGTAGAGTAGCTATCTAGCTACAGTATATAAACCACATCCCTCTGCAAACATGCCTTCTCTGATGTTGGTTACAAGGCAGTACTTATTGAAATGATGTAAGAGAATATCATGTTACCATTTGGTGTATTAAAATTAGAGTTGGGGTGAAGCAATCCTATCCCCTGAATAATTCCGCCTCCTGAATCCAATTGTTTGACATGGGGAGGGGACTTGTAACTTTCTGATCAAACTTGATCAATATAGGAGCAACAGTCATTTTTCATACCTTGGTCATCATAGTTTGTAAAAAATCTGGATTCATCCAAATATCATCCAATTGAATGAAAAACATGATTTTGACTGTTCATGACCTTTTAAGGGCATCACCATTATGAACATTTTAGCCCAAACACCTGGTTACCTCTGCCAGGAGGCTGACTCTTGGCCCCAAGACAACAACATCAAGCACGAATCCAAATCCACAAAGAAATGGTTAATTGACAACAAAATCAAATATACAGTACCTGGGCCCCATGCTGTACTTGTACAGTATTTTCCAAAGAGGGGAGATGCTGCTAAGCTAACATGCTTGCTGTGACTGTGAGAGTGTTCGTGAACCGGCGCTGCCGCTCAGCAGATCCATCCATCATGGCCATGGAGCTTTGGAGCGGCTTTGCTCTGCCGGCCAGCAGAGTTCGATCCATGGCTGGGGCCGAGGTTCAATTAAATAATCCGGCAGGTTTGTGATGGATCATTTGGGCTACGGGTCTATGTCATGTTTAACACCTGTTGTTTGAGATGTTATGGTGGGACTAAGAGTAGGTCTCGATGCTGAACTCGTGCTTGGTAAAAAGTTATATTAGGCTATTAGCCTTTGACCTCCACACTCAACTGGACCACAGACGATTTTTGACTCGCCCAGGCTTCACCCCTGGTATCATATAAACACACATGCGACATGGAAGAATGCATAGAATTGCAGGAAATTCGATTTAAAACTGCAAAATTTTCTCTCCGCCAACAAGAGGGGTGTGAACCGTTTGGGGTCGCAAACGGATAAATTACATTATCCATCCGGACCTTTGCCACCTAGGAAATGTGTGTGACTGGACCTTTTTAAAAAATATATGTTTGTCTGTGTCACTCTCCGTTTTAGAATAGCTATTATCTTGTCGATTGTGACAAGGCCTGTGCTTTCCGTGGTCCTGTGCTCCACGTGGTGTTCTGTTGAGTTCAGCTCTGAGGTTGTAGGCCTGCCTCACGCTAAAAGCGTGCCTCTCCGTAGTCTGAAGTGGCTTCCTCTCTGCTCTACTTCGTCAATTTAATTCAATGAAATTAACATCTATTCAATTATTTTCATTTGAATTACTTTATTCATCCGTTAAAGATCAATTTGAGACATTGTCAGAGCACTGATCTGTACTGATCTAAAGGCAGGATAGGTGAAAGTAATATGGCGGAGGCCGGCTATGGAGGTAGGTAGCCTATTATTATTTTACTCACCTGTCCCGTTCTCTGAGATCAGTTGAAGGAAAAAGGGGCCAGGAGAGAAATCTTCCACAGTCTATTGAGATCCACCCACGTGTCTGGAATATGAAAAAGTGCAGCGCCAGGCGTTGGCAGTCTCATCCAAGTGTCAGTTTTATACAAAACATTTATTTTTCAATGTTTTAATACAAATAGGCTATGCAGGCCTATTTGGTGCGTTTGGGTTTACGCATCACTTTGTAAACCATATATTTGTCAGTTAAGGAAGACATTTGTAATTTGTAACTTTTCCACATTACTCTGTTTGTGCAACACAGCTATGCAAATATTACCGTCTCTACCGATTTTCTAACTATAGCCTATCCCAAACACACACGCCACGGCATGCTCTGGGAAAACCATGCCTTCACTGCTGTGTCTCTCCCAGACTACGCCTTTAAATGGGGCGCGCGCGGAGGTGGTGCTGAGGAGAGACCAGGAGAGGGCGGACCCGTGCGAAGTGTGTGTGAACATCCCGAGATCGGTCGCCAGTCGCACGGATCGAGCGCGCGGCTCTTGTGATGCACTGTAGCGGAGACCGACCGGAGAGAGACAGAGGAAAGAACAGCCCAATAGCCCCGATTTAACGTCTGGTACTGTGTCAGAAGTCTCGCTTTAATCAGCACCGTGTTTATTCAGTCTACTCAGTTTTTTTTTACCGAACCTGGATTTAAACATTACCGGAGTTTATTGTCGGATTATTATGCATTGGATATTATCCCATAACTAAGGTCAGTCGTGCTCTATTTTCTACTTGCCAAAGGGCTCCTCTTGTCATTACTAGCAAACATCCAAAATATAGTTCTAATCGTTCCTTCGGAACACATTTGGATTGGAATGGGGATGTTATAGTAGACATTTTGAACATGTTTGTAGTTTTGGCTGTCGACAGTCTGGAACAAGTTGGGACGTTGAGAACGTCGACATGTGGTCAATACTACCTAATCATAAACTAAGCATTGCACTATACTAGTAATATCCATTGACTGGAAACATAATGATATCGACGAATAAGGTCGCTGCGTGCTGCAGGGTGGTTTACGGGTAGGCCTATAAATGGGGCATTCCGGCCATGTCGGCTCGGGTGATTCTCTGCCCATTCCCCGGTCAACGAGGCCAGGGTGACAGGCATGGACAAGCCCCGCGGGACTGACAGAATTACGGTCACATCGCTCAGCTCGTGGCCACAGGCATTATTTATAATGGGAATTATTCATCTTTATAAAACACAGAGCATTGTAGGCATCATAAGAAGCAAAAATGACGCTAAATAAATGCTTGCTTAGGCTACGACTCTCTTCCAGACCACGCATTTTGTTCTCGTCTGAAAAGTAGCTTTGAATAATGGATACAGGGGTGTCCAGTGTCTTACGACCGCCACCGTGCATGGGGCTATTTTAAAATGTCAATTACGGTTCAGAGTAAACAAATACCTTAACGAACCGGTTCTGCATAGTCAGGGAAAACAACAGATGGGTTATGTCTAAAATGAGACCAAAAAAGATGTCTGTTTTCATACTGTGAGATAAAAAGACAATTCAGACATGGAAATGCTGCTTTGAATTTGATATGGGGACATGACCTTCTATGTTCCATTGATTGCCCCTACACTGCAGACACCATGATGGAGACCAGACATTTGGCCTTCCCCCTTTTCCCTCTAAAATCATATTATTTTCCAGATGAATTCGTATATGCTCATTTGAACGAAATAGACCCATCTCCATTTAGAATATCGTGGAGAAAAAAGCATTGTCTTCAGTATGGACATTTTTTCACAGACATAGGTTGTTCATTTGTAGCAGATAAAACACACCATACAACCCGAAACAATAATATAATACGTCGGAGTAAAATATTTATCATCGGATGAGTCTGTATTTGGATTGTAAAATAACGCAGGAAACGTGATGTTTTTTAGGCGGCGGGTAGAATTCGTTCCCTATGGAATCAAATGAGCTCGTGAGCTCTGCAGAACGTCGAGGGAGGGTGTTTTTAGGGTGCTGGTGATCTACATGAAATCTGACATGTATGAACACGCTGGTGGTTATTTTCTTTGAAATGAACCGTGTAATGCAGCCAAATCTCTCACATTTTAGAAGAATATATGTTGGATTTGAGATGATCAATATCTAACAGCTCATAAAAAGACAAAACAATTTTGCAGTAGAAAAATAACGCCACTAACTCCCAGCATTTTAATTTTAAATCATGCATTTTAACACCCTTTATAGTTTCGTGTTTTGTCTTAAATCAGGAATAGATCAATTACTGTAGGAAAATCACGTAAGAGATCACAAAATGGTGGTTAAAATTGTCACGTTTTGTCCTAATGATTTTTTTCCAATAAAGGTCTGATCAGCACCTTCGCCAGTCGCGATGAAATAGTAATAAAATCCACTGCAATTTGCCAGCAGAATTGGTGACGTTTGAAGTTCATTTATCATTGTGGCACACGTTCGATGTTTGGGATTTACAATGTAATAGGTTTAGTGAATACATCAGAATGCAGGGAAACTCCTAATCGGGCTTTTTCAACGGGCAGAAATGGGCGTGACCCCTGTGAAATGCGTCTCTTTTCTCACACAGCAAGCAAGGCCTAAAATGTAGCACCAGTCCAATGCACTACTATAGAATTATAGTTGAAATAGAGATTCTATCAATGTTTTTATTTTATTGGTAGGCCCTACATTTAAAAAAAATCATGATTAACAATTTAATAAGAAAACAATATTTTTTCTAGATAAAATGCCGTTTTTTCCCCACTAAATATACACGTTTTTGTTTTACGTTAATGTTTTCCACGGATATTATTACACACAACTATTAGGCCTAAATGCCTGTTAAATAAAATATGATAGCTCACTATAAAACGAAATATTTGTGTTATTAAATCATTTCAAGAAAGTAGGCCTAGGCTAATCGACATTTCTCCCATTTAGGCCTACACGGAAAGACACAAGAAAGATTAATTCAATATTTAAGTGGTGTAGGCTATGCGGTCGTGCTATGCGCATTCCCTGCTCCTGTGTTTATTGTGCGGTTGTGTGATTTGGCTGTACTGTCTGCGGGGTGCCGGGTGGTGGTTGGTGCGTGGTTTAATTTGGCTGTCCTGCTTTCTGGGCGCTGGTTGGCAGCGATTAACTGCTCTGACAAATCAACCGAAAACGGCCAAGGGCTCTCAAGGTAACGTTAATCCGTATGGGCGGGAGAGGGGGCACAATATTACTCACATAATAGGCTACTACTCACAATATCATTGAGGATGCTCCTTTTTCCATATAAATAAATACAAAACAGTGTTTCAACGTTTTTTTTTTTATTGTATGATGATTATAACATATTTTTGACGCAGATTAAAAATGGCCTATTATGTTTGTCTGAATGCGTAGGCCTATTTCACACGAAATGTAATGTAGCTCAAATAATAAAATATTTAACGGGCGTGATTAAAGATGCGGAGGGAGGAAAAATAATCTCCGGTTGTAGAAATTGCGTCATGCCTTCCTAAATAAAACGACGTTCAACAGCTCACAGTAATTTCATGCTTCTGAGAAAGGCCCTGCAATTTCATCTAATTCATTTTGTATAGGCCTATTTGTTGTGTGCGTGTGTGTGTGTGCGCGCGCGCGCTCGCGTGCATATACATGTTGTGTGCGTGTGCGTATGTGTGCGTAAAACTACACACACACACACCCACACACACCCACAAGGACGGATTACACATAGGTGTCAAATGACCGAAACAAAATTGAGGGTGCAAGAGATTATATTGTAAATGTAAAGCAACGTACTAACAATTATAATAAAAACACAATTTCTATTGCACCATTTATAACAAATATAAAATAGATTTGTTTTACTTTTGTCAAATGAAAGGTGTTTATTATATGTTCTCTGGGGTGCATGCTGAGTCTTCCCCCACTACGCAGACGTTGCTACATAATGATGTATGGTAGAAGTAGAGTAGTGAAATGATTAAGAATATCACCAGCATTATTATTCATAGTATGTCTATACATGCACGTAGACATGGGTTAGTATTGGTTGTGTGTGTGTGTGTGTGTGTGTGTGTGTGTGTGTGTGTGTGTGTGTGTGTGTGTGTGTGTGTGTGTGTGTGTGTGCGTGTGTGTTGCTGCAGAGTGATGTAATGCAGGATGAGGATTATTTGAATTAGATAAATTAAGATAAAGATAAACTAGATTAATTTAAACAGGGATTTTCTCTGTGGTGTGAGGACTGGCCTTATATATGCATTAACTGTGTGTGTTTGGCAGAGCAAGTGTTGCAGTAGAGTGATGTAATGCAGGAGACTGGGTGTTATTAATCGTTTAGAACGATAGATAAATCAAACAGGGTTTTTCTGGGATGCAGACCTCGGTTGATTGCTTAGTGTTGGTAGCATCATTGCAGTGTGTGTGTGTGTGTGTGTGTGTGTGTGTGTGTGTGCGTGTGTGCGTGCGTGCGTGCGTGCGTGCGTGCGTGCGTGCGTGCGTGCGTGCGTGCGCACATACATGCGCGTGTGTAGCAGTGTGGGGGTGATGTAATGCAGGAGAGAGGTGCTGCAGCAGAACGGCTCTCCCCTCCCTTCCGTCCCCCGTCACCCAGAGGAGGTGTGTCTCTGTCTCTCTTCCTGCAGAGAGCTGGATGCCCACTCTCTCTACCCATGCTGGGCACCGGGCTGGACTCATGGCTCTGCCCGTCTGGCTGTGGCCACTTGTGCCCACTGAAATACTAGAATACTTAGGGGGGAAAAAAGTATTTTTCTCCCTATACTCCCTTTTTTTATGGTGAAACTGGTGAAATCGTGCCCGTTTGATCATATTCTAAAATGGACCAATCTGTCAATTTTTTCCCTTCTTCTACCCAGGCTGTGCACCAGTCTGCACCTATGTCTCTGCCTGTCTGTCTGTAGCTGGTAGGATATACTAACAAATGGATCCCCCCTCCATTTTTTAAGATCACAAGTGTGACGAAATTGGATAGGTGTAAGCAACATGGTGGGGAACTTTGCCTACACCCACTCAATGCTGTAGCATGAATTATTATTTAGGCTGTACCTGTTTGTCTCTACCTGTCTGTGTGGCTGTGTAAATACTGTTACAAATATATTTCCTTCCTCCCCCTCTCCCCCTTCCATTCTTTCCTCCGCGTGTTTCTCATCCCATTCTTTCTTAATAATAATGAAGTAACATAACAGAGTATGTGTATTATTTGGTCTGTATCTGGTTCTTTCTTATTCATTGTAATTGCTGATGTTGGACACAATTTAGTAAAGCGTGTTGTTTCGTCTGTGCCAGACTGTCTGTGTCTGTACAAATAGACACACCCTCCCTCTCCTTTCTTTCTCTCCATCCCTTCCTTTGCTCATCACTGAAACTAAATTGGATAGGTGAGAACAATTTAGGGGGGAGCCTTGCTCTCCTCCAATGCTCTTAGATTAGTCATGAGATAATAATTATTTAGACTGTGTCTGTTCACCAGCAAATACATCCTCCCCTCCTCTATTAGCCCTACCTCTCTCCCCATGATAATCACTGATGTAATACAATTGGATAGGTGTTTTTGTTGTTGTTGATAGAACCCCTCCAATGACGTTAGATAACTGATGGTTGGAAGGTTGGAGGGAAGGATGAGATGTTCAGGTATTGGAGAGGGGCCTGCCTATCGGAGGGGGATGCATGAGTGTGAGTGGTTCAGGTGGAACATCTTTCTATCTCTCTCTCTTGCTCTCTCATACTCTCTCCCCACCCCCCTCCCCCATCCCTCACACATGACTGGTTTAGTTCTGGCTTGCCGTATTGGTGGTGATGTCATCCACACACAGTTCCAGGACTGTGTACCCCCTCCATATCTAAGAAAGAGAGAGAGAGAGTGTGTGTGTACTGCAGGGGGGCTAAGGTGCGCGCATATTTGTGTGTGTAGGTTGGCAGCAGGGATATCGGTGACTCACTGTTTACAGGGTGTGTGTGTGTAAAGTTTGCGCGGAGGACGAGATGTTTGGTGGAGGACTGGAAAATTGGAGAATCTCACAGTAAAATGTGTGTGTGAGAGAGAGAGAGAGAACTCAACACATTCCTCCTTCCTCCTCTTCCATTATATCAGCCGTCTGCCACAGAGGACATTTTGTTACAGCATCCAGAGTGTGTGTGAAGACACGGCAGTGTGTGTGCTCAATGCACCTGCAGTAGTAGTAGACACATCCGTGAGGTGTGTCTGTTTGACAGCCAGGGCCCAATGAAGAGACAGCTCTTATTAACATGGCTCTCAGATTCCCTCCCCTGCCTTCCATCCCTCCGCGTATTGTTTTCTAATGGGAGGCCAAACCCCGGCTGCTTTTGTCCCTGTGTGTGTCTTCCCTGTGAGGAGCGGCGGACTCCTATCAATGGGAACAATGGTCCATGCAGTTTAGCCTTTTAACCCCTGCCCATCCACCTGCAACAAAAGAACTCTCTCTCACACACACACACACACACACACACACACACACACACACACACACACACACACACACACACACACACACACACACACACACACACACACACACACACACACACACACACACACAGCAGAGAGAAGGTGTGTGGGCTACTGCCAGGGTGAAGTATCAGTTATGAGACCGCCCCCCCCCCCCTCCCCCACCCAGTGTGTTCTGGTCCAGTGGGCCCATGCTGACTGCTGGGGCCTTTGTCCTGTGGTACTGAGCCTAGGGCTGAGACTGTTGGCAGGGACACAGGGAATATTAGATGCCTATTAGGTTACCCTCTGTATGGGGCGGTGGAACTTAACCCTGCTTATTGTTATCGGAATACTTAAAGTCCCTCTCAACATGGCGGAGAACTATAGCTGTGTTTAACTGGCCTGGATAGGTATACTAAACCATACTGGGTAGAAGCCAAACTTTCTATGTGTGTGTTCCTGGTGAGTGTAGGCTACTGTAGATGTCTCTGGTCGTGGGGCAGGCTGCTGATGGCCAGACGTTGGCTTGTCATTACATCACTACAGTGTCACAGAGCAGCATATCCCAGCAATGACACACGTCAAGCTGATATGTCAGCAGGGATTTGACTGTGTGTCTGAGAGTAGCGCTGGCATACTGTACACCCTGGCTTCTACTTGGGTTGGGGAGCAGTGGAGACAGTGTTGAACTGGGGTGGTTCTCTCACTCGCTTGCTCTCTCTGTCCATCTATCTCAATTTCTCTGTCTTTTTTGGTTTCTCTATCTCTGCATTTTGGAATAGTACAAGCCTATGGTTATCTAGAATCTGTGTCTCAAGATAGACGGAAATGTGGGTCAACTTAGTGTGTGTTTTGTTACCTCGAGAACAGCTCTCATGAATGAATCCTAAAAGGACCTGGCATAAACCCTTACATCTCGTTAAAGGAAAACTCCACCCAAAATCTATGTTTTGGTATTTGTTTCATTAGTCAATTGTTGATATAGTCCCAAAATACAGAAATCTGGCCCGTAAAATGCATTTTCAGTAGGCTAGCCTAGAACAGATTGGCGATAGAAATGAAACACAAACATTTCGAAAGAAATTACATCAACCAGACTCTGATGCTTGTGTTTAATATTACAAAACACTATGTTTGATGGGACTAACGATCGGATAGTTAGGTTAGGAAAAATGTCAGCAACAATCTTGACGCAAAGAATAAGTTCACCGGGGAGAAATGAAGGGAATTGTCCAACACACATGGTCTCTCTAGACGTTGTACATGTTTAGGCATTGGGGTCTCTCTTGTCTCTGGCTCTGCGTATTTAGGTCTCTAGTATTCTAGTGTCTCTCCTTCCTTTGTTTTGTTTTTTTGTCCATCTGTATGGTGCAGTCAGCAGAAAGCCTCGTTCATTCCCCTGGCCATCAGATAAGGGCCATCTCTGCTGGCCTGATTGATAGTCGGGGGCTGCCAGCAGAATAATGGTGCTAATTTTCCTAGCAGATGACAGATAGGGCCTAGACCTGTACTGAGGGAAAAAAACTGCCACTTTTAATTAGGTTTGGTGACTGGTAATTGTATCTCTAACATCAGATACAATGAATTATGCACACAGATCCTGCTTTTTTTTATTTGTTATGGTTCAATAGTACAGTAATTTGTCTGTTTCCAAATTGGCATGTCTTCACGTGTCCTTAGCAGTTTTTAGTGATGGCTCGTTTGCAAACGTACGTCTCTTTTCGGTGAACGACGAGAATCGCATCGGTTAAAGAGCCGTTTATTTGGCTCCCTGATTTGCATAATGCTGCTCAACTGTTTTTTTTTTTTTTTTAGCTTCAAACAACGATTATCTGCATAGAAGTAACAATCATTCTCTGAAGGTGATGAATCCTTACCACAGAAACAAAAGTGAGGAGAGCGTTTCATTCTGGTCCACGGAAAATGTTTGCGGTTTGTAAAAAAAAATATATATCTTATTTGAACACGCATATCACAATCTTCAAAGTCTGACATAATGCATGGTAGCCTACGTTTGCTTAGCGACGAACCGAAATGTCTGTTACTTTTGGGGGGTTTTAAACAACTAGCCTAATTGACGGATGTCGGTTCAGTTATTTGAATTCCGTTTATTTATTTTTTCACTGAGCTCAATGCGCATTTTCTGACTGCAGTTTCCATAGAGATAAATCACATAAATCAAGTCCGAACTGTGTGATGTAGTTTCCGACAGGCCAACATTCTACATAGTTTAGCGTGCCTACT
Organism: Salvelinus namaycush; assembly: GCF_016432855.1. Classification (NCBI taxonomy): domain Eukaryota; kingdom Metazoa; phylum Chordata; class Actinopteri; order Salmoniformes; family Salmonidae; genus Salvelinus; species Salvelinus namaycush. The sequence goes on along the minus strand of NC_052321.1, from coordinate 39,828,022 downwards.
TGTCCGGAGACACAGAGAACCACAGATGATCCATTATATCAGAGAGAGAGAGGAAGTGAGGCCCAGCTCACCTGAAAATCTTTCTCCTTCCTGCAGATTGTTTCACCCACCAAACAAGGAGATTTTGTATGGAGAAAAAAATGAATGGTGTATTTGCTGCGTGAGGTTAATTGGATCAAATAGAAATTTCATAATGCTTAAGTTAGGAGTGATATAAGTAGGACACGTGACATCCCGGCAACTTTGAGAAAAACACTTGGCCATGCATATTCATAGCATGAGGCTAGTAGCATAGAATTTGTCATATTTTTTTAAACATTAGTCCTTTAGCAGCCACTCTTATCCAGAGCCGCTTACAGTAGTGAGTGCATACATTTTCATACTTTTTTTATACTGGTCCCTCCATTGAATACAGTTGCTTGACGTCAACAACGCTCATCGAATATTCAAAAAAGGATTTACAATAATGAGATACATCCACCAATCCAAAGAAAGGATAGGTGGCAGCTAGACAGCCCGCCATGCCGCTGTGTGGACAACGACTCCCTTTGTTAGGACGGAGAGACATGTCTCTTGTCAGTAAATCCATAATCTTTGATTATATTGACCAGATACTCTAGTGGCTCTATAACAATGAAAATACATGTCTTCGAAAAATGGAAGGCAGTCAGGAGGAGGCAAGATCAGGTTGAACCATTCGAACCAATGAGAGGGCAGATACGCATGTGAACAACAGGCACAACCGTTTCCACTAGTTACCACAGTCACAAAGTCAAAATTAACTTTAGGATAGGGTTAGGTTTAAAATCACATTTTAAGAAGATAAATTGTAGAAATAGGCGGGTTTATGACTTTATGGCAACTAGTGACGACCAGGCACAACTTCGATATCAAGTAATATTTCAAAAGGTTGCCGGGATGTCACGTGTTCTAGTTATATCAAGTATACTCCTGACAACCTAACCATTACAAAACGTCTATTTGATCAAATAAGCCATTCCATTTTTTGTTAACCAAATTCGCACTCTCTCATTGACCTCCATACAAAAACTCCTTGCTTGGTGAGCAAGAAATATTTAGAATCATCGCCAGGGGGCAGATGGAAGCGGTGTTTGTAGGCTACAATAACTTAGACTTCAGGTCCACTGGGGTTAGTTCAAGTAGCCTGTGTAGGCTACTTGCAGGTGTCTCGTGTGAATTCTTATGGGGATTAAATGGACCCTATTTGTAGGGGTTAGATGTCATTTTTGTTGAGGAAAATCCATATTTATTACATCAATTGTTTTATTTTTTTTATTTTTTTTTATCCCCTTTTCTCCCCAATTTTCGTGGTATCCAATCGCTAGTAATTACTATCTTGTCTCATCGCTACAACTCCCGTACGGGCTCGGGAGAGACGAAGGTCGAAAGCCATGCGTCCTCCGAAGCACAACCCAACCAAGCCGCACTGCTTCTTTAACACAGCGCGCCTCCAACCCGGAAGCCAGCCGCACCAATGTGTCGGAGGAAACACCGTGCACCTGGCCCCCTTGGTTAGCGCGCACTGCGCCCGGCCCGCCACAGGAGTCGCTGGAGCGCGATGAGACAAGGATATCCCTACCGGCCAAACCCTCCCTAACCCGGACGACGCTAGCCCAATTGTGCGTCGCCCCACGGACCTCCCGGTCGCGGCCGGCTGCGACAGAGCCTGGGCGCGAACCCAGAGACTCTGGTGGCGCAGTTAGCACTGCGATGCAGTGCCCTAGACCACTGCGCCACCCGGGAGGCATTACATCAATTGTTTAATTATATGTTCAAGGCCACCAATAGTGGTCCAGCCATGACAACCGCTGACAACCAACGGCACACGTGCAAGAAGTTTGAATCCGGCCTACTACTGCCCTTTGAATTTTCGGAGAAACTAGTATTTTACTTGTATTCTTACTCAAGTAATTTCTGAAGGAAGTAACTTACTTTTTACTCCGTTACATTTGACCAAATCACCTCAGTTACATAGATTTATCTTCGCTGTCGGATGAAAACCTTCTAACCAATTTTGGTGATATACATATTTTTTATATGAATCGATACTATTGGTTACCCTTTACGTCTGTATGAACGTGTCACAACCCCTTAACCAATGTAATGTATTAAAAATAGCTTGTCATCAAAACTCTTATCTAAGTCCATTGGATCTTACAGTTGTCCATCAAACCCAGTTTTGTCTTCACCTCAGCGTATTGCACTCATGAGGATATTTTGGTTCTTAGGCTCTTAGCTAGATGCAATTAGAGTTGAGTTGCACTTCATTACCTTCTGCCTTTGTAATATTATATATTTCTAGAGTAAGGTAAGTATTTCTAAGATATAATTCTGGTGTTGAAAAAAAAAAAGTGCTAAATAAAATGGCTATGGCTAACCCAGAAGTAATCTGACAGAAAAAGTTGAATCTCCTGTTTTTAGCTCCCCATAGGATCTCTGTTTGTTGGCCAACAAGCCACCTTGTCATTGGCATGAAGAGTGAACAGATTAATCAGATGGGTGTGGCAATAGCTAACTACACTGAACAAAAATATAAACTGAACATGTAAAGTGTTGGTCCCATGTTTCATGAACTGAAATAAAACACCCCCAAAATTTTCCATACGCAAAAAAAGCTCTCAAATTTTCTGCACAAACTTGTTTAGATCCCTGTTAGTGAGCATTTCTACTTTGCCAAGATAATCCATCCACCTGACAGGTGTGGCATATCACGATGCTGATTAAACAGCATGATCATTACACAGGTGCACCTTGTGCTAGGGACAATAAAAGGTCCCTCTAAACTGTGCAGTTTTGTCACACAACACAAGGCCACAGAGGTCTCATGTTTTGAGGGAGCGTGCAATTGGCATGCTGACTGCAGGAATGTTCACCAGAGCTGTTGCCAGAGAATTAAATGTTCATTTCGCTACCATAAGCCGCCTCCAACGTTGTTTTAGAGAATTTGGCAGTAGGTCCAACCAACCTCACAACTGCATATCAAGTGTATGGTGTCGTGTGGGTGAGCGGTTTGCTGATGTCGACGTTGTGAACAGAGTGCCAGTTGGGTTATGGTATTGGAGGAAATAAGCTACGGACAACGAACACAATTGCATTTTATCAATGGCAATTTGAAAGCACAGAGATACCATGACGAGATCCTGAGGCTCATTGTCGTGCCATTCATCCGCCGTCATGTTTCAGCATGATAATGTATGGCCCCATGTCGCAAGGATCTGTACACAATTCCTGGAAGCTGATAATGTCCCAGTTCTTCCATGGTATGCATACTCACCAGACATGTCACCAGTTGAGCATGTTTGGAATGCTCTGGATTGACGTGTACAACAGCTTGTTCCAGTTCTCGCCCCAATATCCAGTAACTTCGCACAGCCATTGAAGAGGAGTGGGACAACATGCCACAGGCCACAATCAACAGCCTGATCAACTCGCCCTGCATGAGTCAAATAGTGGTCGCACCAGATACTGACTGGTTTTCTGATCCACATCCCTACCTTTTCTTAAAGGTATCTGTGTGACCAGCAGATGGATATCTGTATTCTTAGTCGTTAAATCTATAGATTAGGGCGTAATGCATTTATTTCAATTGACTGATTTCCTTATATGAACTTTAACTCAGTAAAATCTTTGAAATTGTTGTATGTTGCGTTTTTATATTTGTTCAGTATAGTATGCATTCAACATCACATGTACTTGAAATGATATTGTAATACATTTTCATCAATGCTATTGAAATTGTAAAATTTTTCCAATGTCTCGAGTACCATATACCTTTTTATGAAATTGTTCACATTGACATTAAGTCAACATTGAATGACCGTAGTTGATATTGTACAGCCCACGGACTTTGTTTGCTATCACAGTTTACCATAAGTTAAAATTACCAAACTAAATTTGTAACTAGTACTGAAGTAGTCTTCATACTGAATACTTTGTTACTCTTACTTATGTACTTAAGGCTAATTTAACTTGAGTAAATTACAATCTAAGTAACAGTACTTTAACTTAAATACAGGTTTTTCAGTACTCTACCCACCTCTGCAAATTATACATAGCCTAACTATAAAACGTTGGCGAGCATCGACTCTGGAGGAAAGTTGATTGTTTAACAAATCAACTCGTCAATTTAGCCAGCGAAACACAAACAGTAGATGATTGGTTTTCACACCTATTATTATGTGATTATTGATAGGCTAATGGTAGCCTATTGGAATATAATCAAATAACAAGGGGCCTATTGCAACCATTGATGGCACTATATTACCGCCAATTGTTGTCTCGTTAAACCATCAATATGCGCTGAATTCACCTGCACATTGGAACCATTACTGGTCACCTATACTGCTCCCTAAAAGATTATGTTGTGCTTCCTTAGTCAGAGATCTGTATATAATGACAAGATGCTCATGTCTCCGGCCTAACAATGGGAGTCGACCCACAGGCAGGAAGGCAGGTGACAAGCTTAGGTCTGCATATTAAGCCGATTGAGCTTATTTTGGCGAGAGTGATCCCAATCACTTCGCCTCTTCCTCTCTGCCTTAGTCCTGCTTGCAACCAAAGTCTTTCAAAAAAAAATTTTAAACCTTTATTTAACTAGGCAAGTCAGTTAAGAACAAATTCTTATTTTCAATGACGGCCTAGAAACAGTGGGTTAACTGCCTTGTTCAGGGGCAGAATTACAGATTTTTACCTTGTCAGCTCAGGGATTCGATCTTGCAAACTTTCGGTTACTAGTCCAACACTCTAACCACTAGGCTACCTGCCACCCCATATGTTCGCCCTCTGGTTGGTATTGTCATTGGAACAACATCGTCCTTTTTTGAACAGACTATGGGCGATTTATCTATTTGACACGCATTCTGTACAATATAAATAAATAATTTCCTCCTTTACCATTGCAAATCTACTGTGGCAATTTACCTGACACTTTGTATGAATGGAAACGAATGTTGCTGTATTAATATTTTATTTGTTCACTATTTATGTTATCCAAAAGTGTCTGGTATGGTCATTTTTATTATTCATGTTATATAATAATAATATAAATAGATTGAATTTTTATAGCACTTTTCATTATAGTAATAATCTCAAAGACGCCCTTAAAACAACACAACAAAACATTTGTTAGCCTATTGACAGTTGTGGGTGGAAAATCTTCCACGGTCATCCACAGAGGCAGGTGCAAGTCCAACAGGTCACATCCGGTGTCCGATCCGCTCATCATGCGCACCTTCCTCAAAATGTGCAGTCCACATCTCTTCCGACTGAGCCCAGCTGAAGGGTTGAGCAGGGGGGTAAATGATGGTCAGATCCGGGAGGGAAACAAGTCAGAGGTCACATCACCTCTTGCCCTCCTCAGTTGTAGACTCCTTGGTAAACTCCTCTGAAAAAACGTGTAGCACCCACCTGGGTGAAGCCATGCAGCCTCTAAGCTTATCAAGATCAGGGGTAAAATAATCCTGGACTGTCCATATTTGAAATGTGTAACTACATCAAGTAATTTGGGAGACTGTGTTATTTGTGCCAAAAGGGCTTGGGGCGAAATCATCAAACCCATGCGGACACCATAGGCCTATGTGCACACTGAAGGAAGCGATCCTAACCGCTAGCCCACCCCAGGCCACGATTGAACTCAATTTTGACAGTTCATTCGTAAGCCTTACGATACACTCAACCTTTGTATGTCGTAGCTTAGTGGAAACCAGTATCTATCTTGTGTTATTAAGCTATATAAAATGACGGTTGTTGATGTGTATGGCTGCATTTCAGATACATTTCTGTACATTTGAATGTTGCAGTAATGGGACCTAGGCCTATATCGTTTGAGAGAGAGAGCGCGCGAGAGAGGACATTATTTTAAGATAGCAGCCCTAATCCCAATGACTTGATTGCCCCCACATGGAGAGAAAATTAACTGCTAATTTTAGCCAATCACGAGGCTCATTTGAATTTCCTGATGCATTAGGAAAATGATCTGCTACAAAAAAGTGATCAAGTTAAAATTCGACATCTGTAATGCATAGTGCATTTAATGTCTAAAAAACAGTGATACTTTTTTATAATCGAACCAAATCCAAACTGACCTCAAAAAGCACTAATCGCTCAGCACTAGGCTTTTCATTAGAGATTTGCAATTTTTTCATGGTTTTGGGTCGATTCTCAAACATTTTGAATGAAGAACCATTTGGGAGTCAAATAAACCGTTTTTTTTACGTGAACATAGCTACATGATCCTGCTCACCAAAAAGACTCGGAATGACCATCACTAGCAGTTTGGACAAATGTGAAATTAATAAAGATGGGTCCTCTTGCTGAAATAGTAGTGAGGGGATAAAAGGCCTGTTGTAAAATATCAATCTGTGTCTGAAAACCAGTTTTTTTCCCAGATTGTCTGAAAATCAATGTTGTGTGTGCTGTGTGTAAATCCTATGCTTCCTGTTTCTGACAGTGATGGAACTGAGGAGATCCAGAGGCTCCCCTGTGAACTACAAATTCCAGCAGGCAACATGAAGAAGGACGTCGCGGTCACCCTGACAACCAGAAGAGCAAGTCCAATCGGACCTTACGCCATGATTACCCATAGCAATCTCTTTGGACTTTAAAGGATTACAAAGGTCAAACTTTCCTTCCCAACAGAAGGAGAAACTAGTTTTGACTCTTCTCCCCTTTTCCTCTCTCTTTCCCTCCTCCTTTCTTTAACTAGGAGGAAAGGCATCTGCAATTCTACCTACTGTCCATAGCTTCTCAGCGATTGGATAGTTTACTCATGTGCATGGCCTACGACTGTTACTTAGCCTACCTACGACTGTTATCCCAACTACCACCCTACTCCCTGCTGATTTTGTATTAAATCTCTCAGCAGTGTCAAACATATCCGAGTACACTTTTAGATACAACTGTGGATACTCCCTCGAAGAATTGGATACTTACTCTAAGACTTTTAAATCAAATCCAATGCTATCTAAGCTTTCAGGAATATAAACTCATTCGTCCTCTTCCTCCACCTTGTTGACCATGGATGTGCTGGGCTTGTCTGCGAGGCTGCAGCTGTTGCTCTCGGCCCTCCTGGGTGTGTGTCTGAGCCTGGAGTTCACCGGAGCCCCCGGCCAGTGGGCCCGCTACCTCCGCTGGGACGCCAGCACGCGCAGCGACCTCAGCTTCCAGTTCAAGACAGACGTGTCCACGGCACTGCTGCTCTACTTCGACGACAGTGGCTATTGCGACTTCTTGCAGCTGATGGTCGTGGAGGGCAAGCTGCAGCTGCGCTTCAGCATCGACTGCGCCGAGACCGCCGTGGTGTCCGACAAGCGGGTCAACGACAGCAGCTGGCACTTTGCCACACTGAGCCGCTACGGCCTGCGGACGGTGCTGGGGCTGGACGGCCAGGTCAAGGCGGACGAGGTGCGGCCCACTGGAGGTAGCCGACAGCACATGAAAATTGTTAGCGATCTGTTCCTGGGTGGCGTGCCGCTGGACATCCGTACGTCAGCGCTCACGCTGCCCATGGCACGTGATGCCCCACCCTTCAGAGGAACAATCTCAGATCTGAAGTACGGGAACACGGAACCGGTTCTCCTCAGCAGCTTGAGGGTTCGTCTGGAGTCGGAGGGGCGCTGTACGGAGAACCCGTGTGAGAACAGTGGGAGCTGCACCGTGGTGGATGGGGAACCCATGTGCGACTGCTCCAAAACAGAATACAAGGGCCGCTTCTGCAATGAAGGTAAGATCTTATACATGTTGTGTTTCCTTCACTGTTCCTGAATGTCTACATTTGTGCATAGCCTTATGTTCACTTTTAACAACACAGATTTTACCCATTTAATTTCACCTTTTTGTCTTTCCTTCATCAGTCCTAATCAATAGATCATTTTCATGTTATTCCAAAGGGTTCACTGACCTAATTTGAAGCATTTTTGCTGTTTACTAAGTCATCTCTCTCAGGCTCAGTGTATGTTGTCCCTGTGTGGTTGGAAAAGCAGAGTGCTAATCTAAGCGTGGTTAGCGACACGGTTAGCCACCAAGGTGCAGGTTAATGGGACCTCCCTGCAGGGACTGATAAGGACGCCTATAGAGAGAACGGGGGCCTGCTGAGCCCTTTTCTTTACCAATCATGCGGTGACAGGTGTTAAAATCACATCCTTTTGTGTTGCAGAGCATTCTGGAACTGCTTTGATTCAATCACAACCTCCATCTCTCTCTTCTTCCTCCACAGCTGGTATTGGTTAGACCCCAAATTGATTTTTTTAATAAAAAACCTTTTGGTTAGTTTTTTTTTATTCTTAAGATTTCTTAGAAGGAGCATAAGAAAGGCCTTTTTATTTGTAAAGGGAGAGTGAATGTTATCTGCTTTATTGCAGAGGGTTTGGGTAGGGGGTTTTCTGTCTTTCAATTGTTAGATACTGTATGCAATGTGGTCATGCATTTATAATATACTGAGGTGATGTCAGTTCATTTGCTGTTTCTTTCTGCTGAAATAAAATAGACATTTTGATCTATTTTAAACTAAATTGGAATTGAATCTGTCCTCTTACAACAATCCTGATATTGCAGCTATAGGAACTCTTCAGGATTTTTTGGGGGGGGGTGTGTAATCAGAAAACAATGAACAACTCCAGCCTTTCCCCTTTCCTTTACATTCCTGTGAGAAAAATCTAAAGTATATAGGGATACTACCGTTTCTAATATTCTCTTATATATTTGCCTGTCACTTTAGTAGGTTAGGTTTACAGAGCATAAAGGCAATTTACATCTGCTTCGGCATCAAGCCCAAACATTAACCAACAGAGAAAACAGCAGTGAATCTGAAATGTAAAGATTACGTTGTTTTAATGTCAGGACATGTTTTTAAAAGGGAGTGGGCCTCTTTTTTCCTCTGTCTTGTCTTGATGAGCGTTAAGCTGCTTTGGTTGAATTGAAGCTATTCAGTCGACTGGGTGAGGAAGTATGACAGCGTGTGTGTGTGTGTGTGTGTGTGTGTGTGTGTGTGTGTGTGTGTGTGTGTGTGTGTGTGTGTGTGTGTCAAGCCCTGGCGACTGGTTCTCTCTCACTGTGGACACATCCTCACCAAAGGGAGCAAGAAAAGAAAATGGCTGACCTATATGTAATCGACAACGTTTAAAACCCCAGGAGCATGTCTGAGTGTAGCGTCTCTATCAGAAAGGCCCATGGAGCTTTTGCTAGCTAGAGACGCTATAGACCCACTCTGATAGGGGGCTTAGTCAGGGGTTGGACCTGTGTTTGTGTGCGCGCGTGTGTGTGCTGGGCAGTGAACAAGGAGTTCAGACAATCCTAAAATAAATAACGCTGTTTACTGGGGTCGAGCTGCATTTATGTGGAAGGCACGCCAATGTACTGCCGCTTTAAAAATACAGCCGCTGGATCGTAAAAAAACGGAATCTACACTCAGACAAACATAAATACAGTCTACACACACACACACCCACTTTCTTACACTTAACAGCTTTGCGGTAGGTCCTACATAGACGCACTGCTTTCACAATAAAATAACTACATGTTATATGGTTGTAATAAACGACTAGTAAGCTAGTAAAACGTTTTTGTACACAGTAGGTCTTTTTCCTCCGATAAAAAAAAGGAGCTAACATGTGGACGGACCTGCTGTGTGTGATGTACTGTACACACAGTCTGGTGACTGCCGTAGGCACGGCAACAGACACCTGACACTTCCCCAGGCGGGGCAGATGGCTCAAATGACCATTGCCATGGCCGCAGCGTATGTTCCGCTCTGCAACGGCCGTACTGTAGTCTGTCTGCTTGTAACATGGTTTGCTAAAGCACCTAGACTACGCTAGTACAGTAATCTGGGATTATCATCCTAGTAATAAGAAGAAGAAGAAGAATTTGGCAACACCAACACTCAATCTGTCATCTAATTTGGATGGTGTGTGTGTGTGGGATGGTGTATTTGTGTTTGTGTGTGTTTGCCAGCTGTTTACTGCTTAGTTTGTTCCTAGTTTGAACTAAATTCAGGCAATAATCAGATAGTGGCAGAGTTTTGCAGCTTTCTGAAATAATAAATACTATACTGTATGAAGGATGGCTCTCAGCCATCCCTTTAAGTTTTCTACTGTAGACCTAAAGAGTAAAGTATAGCTCCATCTCTTCCCTTTAAGAGTCCTACTGTATGACAAATAGCCAGTCACCTCAGTTCACCTCAGCTATTGACTTTTCCAGTTGAGGGGAATTATGAGGCTGTTTATTTAATTTGAAAAGTGATAAATAAATAGATACACGTTTGTTAAAACCCTGCTGAGCTGCAGTAGTAAGAACATCAATCTGTTTTCAGATGTTTGGCTTTCCCACAAGGCATTTGTTTAAAGGTAGAGGCTTATGTTAAAGTAACTGCTACGTTATAGTTCAATAAATACTGAAAAGTAAATAGATATTTTGTAGTATACAGGGCTATACCAACCTGTTCACTAGACAGATGTGTGTGTGTGTGTATGCATATACAGTGTGTGTGTGTGTGTGTTCACCGGTGGAAAAAAAAACAAAGCAATACAGTGTAAACAATCTGTCAGCGTAAAAGTAGGTCAGATCAAAAAAAAACGAAGAAAAGCTAAATAAAGAGGGAGACACACACACACAGACCACATTATCACACCGTCCACATACCCTTCTTCTTACTAATCTGGCTAATTCCTCAATTCCCCCGTGTCCTCTCTTGGGACTGAGCCATTTAAATGCCACTGCCAAGAGGTCACATTGTGGGCTTCAACACTCTATTGATACGAGACAATACTAGAGGACCCCGTCTGAAGAGGAGATTTAAAGGAGATTACATTGAACATGCACACACGCACAAATACAAATGCACACACACACACACACACACACACACACACACACACCGTTTGAACAGCTTGTCTTATGTTCAGGCAGATGGAATTTGCTCGGTGACTAAATTAATACCTAATACATATCTAATAACTGTCCGGTAGAATCGCTTGAATTGAACTTTTACATCTCTAATACATATCTAATAACTGGCTAGCGAAATCGTTTAAATGAATGTTTAATAGATCTCTGATTGCTGCCCACTGAAAGCCTTTAATGGCGACCAACTCAATTAGACTGGTGTTCATTTCCTTCCCTAATCACTGCCTGTGGTCGGGCTAATCAGGAGACTTACACTGGGGCACGTTGGTGGGGAAGAACCAAGGCTACCATTTAATCGTAATAGTTTTCTAAGTATTATATTTTTAAGGTTTCAATTATGAAACAATGGAAAAAGGATACGTCAACGATGGCAAAAGTACCTGAACAGTCCCTTCGTTTCTATTTTGCCCCCCGACGTGCTAAAGTGAAACCATGTTCCTGCTGCTGTTGTCTCTGCTCATACCCCAGCTCTGTTTTATTGGTCCTGGCTTGTCTCGGCGCTGGCCTGGTATTGAAAGCCCCAGGATTTAATGAAGAGTCTGGATTTAGTGCCAGGGTACCAACCCATGCCCAATCCGATGCCCGAGCTTTAAAACCCTACCTGGGTGAGGGTTCTCTGGGCCCATGATTAGGGATTTAAAAAAAACAATATGACATCAATCTTTAAATAATTTAAAACAAGGGCCATGAGGATTTTAGTTTGAATCGATTCGGTGCGATTCGGTTTGATTAGAGAACAAATTGATGCGATTCGGTTTGATGCGATACGATTCGATGCACTACATTTTGTTGCTTAAAACACATTGATTTTCAATTCTAAATTAAAATCTGCTGCTGATGGAGCTCATGAGCTGGGCCTTTCTGAGCTGATGTGTGTGTGTGTAAATTATGGAAGTCTATGGTGTATGTACTATGTAGGCGCCTGCACTGAGCCATAAGGGAGACTAGGCATCTACTGCCCCACTATCAGATTAGGGGGGGGGGGGGGGGGGGGGCAATGTAGCTAGGTTTTTTTTGTCCCCCACTTTGGATCTGAAATGACCATCACCCACTAATTAACTTGTCATTTTTTGAGCTAGTAATGTATCAATATTTATTGTTTACAAATTAGCTATTGCATAGCCAATTAAAATATAGCACAACTTTGGATTTCACCCTCATCTCCAAATCGAATGGTTTTGACTGTTTGGAAGTCAATTATCAACTTGACCATATACACTGTGTCAGGCCTGCTCCCGCTCCACCTCTCTGGCGCTCGAGGGCGCCAGGCGGCCCATCATTACGCACACCTGTCACCATCGTTACGATCATCAGCGCTTCATTGGACTCACCTGGACTCCATCACTTGTTGATTCTCTCCCCTATATCTGTCTATTCCTCAGTTTCATCCCCGTGTCAGCATTAATGTTGTTTCCCCTGTCCAGACGCTGTCCTTGTTTTGTTTCATGTCGGTTATTTATTAAATATTCACTCCCTATACTTGCTTCTCGTCTCCCAGCGTCTGTCTTCACACACTGATTGTTTAAAGCAAAACCTATCAAAACTATTGCCGATGGTGAAACTGAACCTAACAAAAATATGTATATTGTAAACCCCGTTTAGCAGGTATAGCCAGATGAAAGTCGTCTCCTGTAGCTTACTTTTATTCCGGTAAAACACCGTGTTCAACAGCGTATAGATAACAATAACCTAGCAAATTACATAGGATGTCACTTAACTAACAAAGCGTAATATCATACAAGGCATTGTAGCATTTGATGTGGAAGATCAGGAACTACCCCGCGTTGGTTACCATGCGAAGCTGAGCACAGTGCCAGTTTGACGAGGCTACAGATTATTGCCTGGGGTTGCTCTGCATGCAAAATAACTTGTAAATCAACGACTATCAGCAGTTCGACACTGAAGGTGAGGACGCATCAGTTGTCACAAAGGCTCAGAAGTATTTTCCAAAGGTACTGTAGAATGTAATATGAGCGAAAACCGGTGATTTGTAACATTTGAAGCGATTTTCTGACCGATGCATGCTACATTTGGATGGGTTTTGGAATCATTAAACACACGGCTTTCCTGTCATTTTTTTGTCATGCCTACGCCGTGGTGCCACACACTACAATATTCTTCAGTTGGTCGTGAGGATTCCCAATTTGACGCTCTCGCAAAATTATGCGGTTAGATCGTTAACGTAGTTAGAACGAGCTGTCTGTGGCTCAAAACAGCCACGGTCAGATATTCACACTCTTCAGTCAGACATTCACAAATACATTTTGAATTGAGTAACATTGCTCGTCAACATCAGAGGTCGATTTGACGCTTGCTCAAGAGCCTACACACATTCTGGGTGATGGGTCATCATCTCACTGGGTTCTCTGGTGAGCTCTCATTGGCTATTGCTGATCACCGTTCTCCAACCTTGTCATCGCACATCTCACACTACAAAAGCATTGCAGATTTTGTGTCAATAAAATCAAACATGTTTGAAAATATCCGGACGTCTGGGATGGCTCCAAGACAGGATTTGTAGCCCCCAGATTGCATCGCTGACCCGCTCACATTAAACCAGCATCGGTGACAGCCGCACGCCCTGAGTAGGCAACGACTTGGGGATTTTGTTTCCGATCTCAAAAAGCTGTCTGGGACAACTAAATCGAGGCCAAAATCGTGTAGCGTACGAATTTGCCCTCGATTTAGCTGTCCCAGACAGGTTTTTGAGATACGCCTGGCTTTAAGTCAAAGGTTTGTCATGACATGCACAGACGTGTTTTTTATTTATTTTTAAACGCTCTGAACGTTTTAAGCCTTCCTCAGTTGAGGTCTTCTAATAGGAAACTCTCCGTTTGGTGGGTTTGTGTTTGCAGTGAGAGAGAACCAAAGGGCTGGGACAAAGAGTATGGACAGAGCCTCACCTCTACTACTGCTCTAATCGCTTACATCATAAATTCACAACCTGCTTACAGGGAACTGGGGCTTCCACCAGCTTGGATTTATGTCCCAACTGAGTTTGTGTATGTTGTCTTTGTGTGTGTGTGTTTGTGTGACTGAAGCTGAATGAAGAAATCATGCTTCCTCAATGTTTTTCAGAATGTGTTTTTGGGGATCGAGTGGTGTTCTGGTGATCTGATCCCCTTTTTCGCAGGATAGGACAGATGAGATGATGACAATGATGTTCTCTTACAACAATATATTCACTTCAAAGTAATATATTTGACTGTGCTATACTCTCACTATATACAGTGCCGACGGAAAGTATTCAGACCCCTTGACTTTGTCCACATTTTTGTTAGGTTACAGCCTTATTCTAAAATGTATTAAATTGTTTTTTTTCTTCATCACTCTGCACACAATACCCCATAATGACAAAGCAAAAACAGGATTATAGAACATGTTGCTAATATCAAAAAAAAAAAAAATGTCAGCGACCTTCGGCAGCTACAACAGCCTCGCGTCTTCTTGGGTATGACGCTACAAGCTTGGCACACCTGTATTTGGGGAGTTTCTCCCATTTTTCTCTGCAGATCCTCTCAAGCTCTGTCAGGTTGGATGGGGAGTGTTGCTCCACAGCTATTTTCAGGTCTCTCCACAGATGTTAGATCGCGTTCAAGTCCGGGCTCTGGCTGGGTCACTCAAGGACACTCCTGCGTTGTCTTAGCTGTGTGCTTAGGGTCATTGTCCTGTTGGAAGGTGAACCTTCGCCCCAGTCTGAGGTTCCTGAGTGCTCTGGAGCAGGTTTTTGTCAAGGATATCTCTGTACGTTGCTCCGTTCATATTTGCCTCGATCCTGACTATTCTCCCAGTCCCTGCCACTGAAAAACATCCCCAAAGCACGATGCTGCCACCACCATGCTTCACCGTAAGGATGGTGCCAGGTTTCCTCTACAAGTGACGCTTGGCATTCAGACCAAAGAGTTCAATCTTGGTTTCAACAGACCAAAGAATCTTGTTTCTCATGGTCTGAGAGTCTCTTTAGGTGCCTTTTGGCAAACTCCAAGCGGGCTGTCATGTGCCTTTTATTGAGGAGTGCTTTCCGTCTGGCCACTCTACCATAAAGGCCTAATTGGTGGAGTGCTGCAGAGATGGTTGTCCTTCTTGAAGGCTCTCCCATTTCCACAGAGGAACTCTAGAGCTCTGTCAGACTGACCATCGGGTTCTTGGTCACCTCCCTGACCAAGGCCCTTCTCCCCCGATTGCTCAGTTTGTCCGGGCGGCAAGCTCAAGGAAGAGTCTTTGTGGTTCCAAACTTCTTCCATTGAAGAATGGTGTAGGCCACTGTGTCCTTGGGAAACTTCAATGCTGCATAGATGTTTTGGTACCTTTCCCCCAATCGTGTCTCGGAGCTCGACAGACAATTCCTTCGACCTCATGGCTTGGTTTTTGCTCTGACATGCACTGCCAACTGTGGGACCTTATATAGACAGGTGTGTGCCTTTCCAAATCATGTCCAATCAATTGAATTTACCACAGGTGGACTCCAATCAAGTTGTAGAAACATCTCAAGAATGATCAACGGAAACAGGATGCGCCTGTAGAGAATAAGGCTGTAACGTAACGAAGTGTGGAAAAAGTCAAGGGGTCTGAATACTTTCCGATGGCACTGTACATGCACAGTGTAGTGTCTGTGTATGGTGTCAGGTGTGTTAGGTTTGCATGACAGGTTCCATGCAAATGCAAAAAGAGTGTTTCTAATTGTGGAACTCGTTCCCTCTCTCTTTTTCCTTTTTGTTATTTTGCTTCTTATTTTCTGCCACGGTGAATCCAGAGGTCAACAATAATATTCCAGGTAAGTGTTCAGAGGAAAACCATCTCATCTTAGAAATAACGCAAAATAAGTTAGGATCATCGGACGCTTGTAATCCATGATAGAAATAAGAACATGACATTTTTTTTTAAGGATGGAAACTCTATTTACATTTTTTTTATGGGCAGTCATGTCTTCATAACCAAAATGTTCCTACAAAGATGTCAGCCCTGTTACATAAGCTACTTCTTCAGTTCAACTACTCTAGTCCTACTACGGAAGCTTTCCCTTAGCTGTGGGAAGCTTGTTTGTCTGTGAGTCTGATGCCATGCTTTCTTTCACGGGAAAATATGGGACATCACAATACTGTACCGACAAAGTATTGGAATATAGGTTCTGAAGTGCTCTCTCTCTCTCTCTCTCTCCTTTTCCCTCCTTCTTTCTGTCGTTCCTTCCTTCCCTCAAGGATTTTCACATATGATGATGGCGGAGCAAGGTATGCCTCTTCTTTCTAACCCCCATCATTTCCGTGTGGTTGTGTGCTGTGTGGTTGTGTGCTGTGTGCATGTTGGTTGTGATGTTTTGAAGATTTTCTCTTCAGATGACAAATGCACTTTTTCCTCTATATGTGATGTTAATAACAGTGCTACAGTAGTACATAAAAACCAGTAGATTAAGTATTTTTGCAATCTAAGAAATGTGTGTTTTTGCATGCACTGACCAACATAGGCTTACGGTACTGCCTGGTGTGTGTGTGTGGTTGGTGTGCGAAGGACTGAGTTTGAAGTGTAGCGCAGTCTGATTATACTACAGTGCCAATGTGCTACTGTGTATTGATATGAATGATATGCATATATGAATATACATATTAATTTGTGTTCTCCACTCATCAAGCACTCTCCCATGTCAAACTATTCACTGTTGGTTTTTCTCTCCTCCTCTTCCGCTGTGGATACACTACCTTCTCTCCTCTACGACCTCTCTCCTCCTCGCCTCTCCCTAGCTAAAAGCAAAGGTACAGATCAGTCTTTCTCTTACCCTCGCTTTAAGAAACCCTGGGCTAGATTGAGTGAGTGTCATGTAAAACACCGTATGCTCTTTAAAATGTGTTCCTCTGTGTGCAAAAACAAGGGTATTTACACTTTTTTGTCTAATTCCTTGATGTGTGTGATAACAGCGGGCTGGAGTGTAAAATAAAACACTCCCCTGGTGTGATGTGTGTCTCTGTGTGTTGTTGTATTGTGTTTACCTCTCTCTGTTTAGCGTTTCCTGCCTAATGGCAGCTCACCAAGGGTGCTTGGATTAGGCAAATTAATTAAATTATCCTTAATTGAAGCAGGAAAACAGAGTGCTCACTGAGTCTAAGTGAGGGAGGGAGTGTGTGGAGCTGTCGTTAGGAATATATCGTAAGTGTACGAAGAGGAAATGGAATTCAGGAATGATCTGCTATAGATGTTCTGAGTACTGGATTATCGACGGAATGAGATTGGGGAGAAAGTCTCTCAGTTTGATGACTATAGGCCGGGAGAGATTTGCAAGGATGTTCAGGAATGATGTTTTCCACTTTCTCCCTCCATTGTCTGCGGTGGAGTCCATGGATTAGGACCTGATAATCTCCTTTTCATATCTAAAGTACAATGTAATGTCGGACTGACATTTTAATTGTCTCCGTGATGAAATGTCCTTGGGAGAATGATGCAATTACAAGATATGACGTGACGCTGCAATATCTTTCAAATGCACTCCTTTTGTGAGATAGAGAGAAATACTGTAGGTGAGGGGGAGAGAGAGTGAGATGGAGTGGAGGAAAGATGAATGAAGAGAGAGAGAGACTTTGATAGATGTGGTAATCTTTAAGTTTGTCACTGGAGTACTGTGTTGACAGACACACACACACAAAGAGAAGCCCATTGGGGCACATGCTGACTGACTCTGACCAATGGGCCTTTTGGAAAAATTCTATGAGCACCCACCAGTAAGATGTGTGTAGCCTGAAAAAGGTTTTGTAGTTTTCAAACCACCGCTAATGCTGACTCTGCTTACCACAATGACTGCTTTACAGTGAGAGACTGATGATGTAGAGAAATGTGAAGCATTAGCTGCCTCCTCTGCTCTGACCGACTTTACTGTAATACCCCAGAGCTCCCTGGACATTAAGAAGGGATACAATTAGCATGAAAGCAGAGAAATGCCCAGCTGTCACATTATCAGCTAAAAGGCAAAGTCACAGTCTTTAGTACGGGAAACCAGACTGTAAAGTCAGTTTGGTAGTAGGCCCGGTGTGTTAGTGCTGGGTCAGAACCAAAGCCTGCACACACAGAGGCCCTCTAGGTGTAGGACAAGGATTGGCCGAACTACATGGATATTGTGTGTGTGTTTCTACCTTACCTAAAATGAAATAGAGAGCAACACTCTTCTTTCCCCATTCCTAGCCCAAAATGTAACCCAGAGAGATATACTGTAAACCCCTGTGTTGTATCAATATCCTCCTCTAGTGCTGAACGTGTTCCCTCTCCCCTTCCCTGCTCCTCCTGTCTGTCTCACTTCCTGCTTCCTGTGTTTAATCCGTCCGGGAGACGGCAGACATTATTTCCCATCAGCCCCCCTGTCGGCTCCTGTTAAGCAGACAGGACCTCCATTACGGCTTTATTTGCATCCAGTCGCAGCTGCGGAGACAAGAAGACAGAGGGACTCACAGAGGAAGATGGAGAGGGGGGGGGTAATAGAAGAGTGTGTAGCCGTCGTGTGGAGTCACGCATATTGCCTTGCTCTCTCTATCTCATTGTTTCTTTATTCTCCTTTCGGTCTCTTTTCCCCCTCTCTCCTCCTTTCCAGCTCCCTCTCCCCTCTCCTGGCAGTGTTTCCCAACACTAGCAGGCTTTGATGTGGTGGGATTCATGGTGGTAACTCTCTAGAAGTCACTGTGGGCTAGCTGTTCTAACACTGCGGAGGGCAGGAAGTGCTTGCATTCAGCTGGTTTCACGTAGAGGTTACACTCCTCTCGATGGCATGCTATAGCTACTGTATGTCATAAGTACCGTTACACACTGTGGGACTTTTCCTGTGTGCCGCAGTTATTAAGAGCATGGCATTAGCATTGACAGGGTCGTGGGTTCGATTGCCACTTAGGCCAACAATGCAAAAATGAATGGCGCTCACTGTTGCAATGAATAATAGATAAAAGGAATACCTTAGTTTATAGTATGATAAAGACTGTGCTAGCACTTATGGTCTGTATTGGCCAAAGCAGAAGTTTTGTTGTTTTGGCCCAGACCTCTCCATCTCCTTCTGATATCATATGAAACTTATACACTTATAAACAAAGCAAAAATATCATATTTATCCTGTATAGCCTCAAACATCAGAGATGTTGTGGCCCATGTTAATGTTTTTTTTTTTTTTAGGAAAGGGGTCCAGTGAGTGCATGTGATATTCTACCAGCTCTCACGGTCTCACGTCAAAATTAGACGTTCGTCCATGTTTCTCAAACGTCAAATTTAGAAGTTGTTTCAAAAGTCAGATTTCAAAGTTAACTCCTCATTTTTAAGGTTAGGCATGAACTCTGAATGGTTAATGGTAAGGGTTAAGGTTTGGGATCGGCTTAAAACAAAAATATCAACACAACCTTCTATCACTGGATTCAAACTTGCAACCTTTGGAATCGGAGGCAGTTGCTTCTGCCCATCCGCCATCCCTGTCCAAAAAACCTTTCGTAAAACCAAAAACCTACTTGAAGGTAACAGCGCGCACTGTTGCCCCTAGTGGCCGGTTTCCACGTCATCTCCCGACGTCCTCAGACATGGATGGACGTTGAATAGTGACTTGTATCATGGGTGACCTGGCTGGTGATATTATAGCTCATTGGTTTCCAAAGTATGGTGCCTTGCCTTAGACACCCCTTAATTAGCCTTTTAATTCATGATATAGCACAGGTTCTCATTCCCTATCGCTTTCTTAACCAAATCAATGTATAATTTACTTCTTCATTCTCTATCATTGACATCTTTGTAACAGTTATTAAGGTGATGTAAAGGCAATATTTCTGCACTGTGAAAACGGTGGTAACTCAATGATAGCAGTGGTGTCGTTGAGTAATGGTGGACAGTTGTCTTTTCTATGGTTGACTGACTGATGCTGTAATGCAGCCATGAGAGGGAGAGAGATTGCACACACCAGCTGGAGAGAGAGTGAGAGACAGAGAGACAGAGACACACACAGAGTGAGGGTAGTAGAGAGACCCCAAAACAGTTTGGATTTCAAATGGTACACCCCTGAACTACACACACACACACACACACACACACACACACACACACACACACACACACACACACACACACACACACACTGAGGCTTAGCTCGGTTGCCATGCCTCATGCTGGCAGCGGGCATATGCCGACAAACAGCCACAAAAACACAAGCGGGTTTAGAGGGGACACAGAGAATTGCAGGGACAGCCATTTACGCTCCTCTCTTTCCATGGCTCCAATTTTTCTTGTGTGTGTGTAGAAGTGTGTGTGTAGTTTGTGGGGTGAGGGAAGGAGATAGATGGATCATCTCAGGGGACATAGATGAACTCACTAGCTGGATAATGAATTGCAGAAAAATTATGCAAATAGTATGCTAATTATCTAATCAGGTTTGATTGCATTAAGGAGGTGTCTACTCTTGCTAACCTTGAGGAGACATTGATAATCAAATGCTGATCAGCGCTGGGACTGAGACTCTCTCTCACTCTCACACACACACACACACACACACACACTCGACTAAAAGGGAGAAAAAAACAGAAGAGTTAGTGATGTGCAAGGGTTAGTATGTATGTGTCAGCATGTTTGTGTGTGTGTGTGTGCGTGTGTGTGTGTGTGCGTGCGTATGCGTGTGTGTGTTAGGGGGGTTCTCAGGTCTTAGTAAAACAGGTGTGTGAGTATTACAGTGTCGTAGGCCAGTGGAATATTTGTCAAAGAGTGCTCTATGTTTGAGCTGGACATACAGACTGGACCCAGGGGAAGGGAAAAGGTCAATCATCTCATATTGACTTCTTTAATATAAGCTGGACTTATTTCTCAGGGACATTACATGGGATTCTTTCCTTGACTCAGGGAGAGGAAGCTTTAACTTGTCACTCAGAACATAGTTTTGGGGATTACATGTTCCTTTCCCACCTTCCTCCTTTGCTAACTCTTTGATTCTTCAAATATTTGAATCTTGCCACAGAGCGTTTGTCAGCTGTTCCTTTGCCCCTGTCTGGTGCAGTGTGTGTGTGTGTGTATGTTGTCCCTCTGGAGGTTGTTTGATGCTGCTCTGCTGGTGTGTGTGACAGGGGGGTGAAAAGCAATGTGTGTGTGTGAGACACTGATAATGAAATGGTTATCTTGGCGTTTGGACGGTAGGTAATTCCATTTGCTCCCATAATCCCTCAGTAGCTGTCTCTCTGTCAGCCAGGCAGACAAGACACACCCCCTGGGCGGTGGTGGCCTCAGACTTGTGTGTGTGTGTGTCACCCTGCACCTCTTGGCCTCACATTTGTTGATTTCTTCATTGATGAACTGAATCAATAAAAAATCCCCTCAGGGTGTATTCTCTCATGTTGATTTTCCCTGCACCATTTTGCTGATCTTTATATCCTAAAGCACAGAAAATGAAATCAAACTTAGAGGGGCGATCTGCAATTGCTACATCCATGTTTAGACTTTTAAATGAATGATGTATATACAGTATATTTACATTTGACATATACCCATTGATTCCTGTAGAATGTAACTTATAGAGATGCCTCGTGAGCTTAGTTCAACCGTCGTACCCCATCAGAACCAAAAAGTTGTGCTGAGAGATTAACCGAAATGTCGGTTATTTTTGTGCGGCTACGTGTCCGGTCTGTGTTTCCTTTATGACTGCTAAGAGACCAGAAAAATGCGCGATATACATAGTGCAGTTGCTTCGCAAGGTATTTTTAACTGAATATACATCATTTAAGTGATTGATAGACAGTTGGTAGTCAGCACTCCTAAATGTAGGCCTTATTTACTTTGAACAACTACTAAAATAGTAATTTTGCCAGACAGCATAGGCAGTAGCTCTATAGAGATGATGACTTGAAATGAAATGAAAGTCATCAAATTAAACAAACGTAATATACACAACAACTGAAATATTTTATTAAAGCAAAGTAATGTGAATAAATTCTGGGCATAGTAGTAGGCCTAATGGGCAGTCATTTCCATCATGGGACTTGTATTCATTGTTTTAGTCTGTGTTGTTACAGTATTCAACCCACATAATGCATAGTGCATGTAATGTCCCCAAAAAATAATCGAAATGAAATTGAAAATGTTGATTTAAAAAAAAATATATATATAATCGAACCGAAACCGAACCTACCTCAAAAAACACGGGTCGCGTATATAAAATATACGCTTGTTTTACTCCACTGTTTGTAACCAATGTAATTGTAAACAAACACTCAAGAGCCTCAAAAAAATTATGAAAACTATCATTTTTATATCATGGATGGTCAGTCCACGTATCTATAGCTACAGTGCCTTCAGAACGTATTCACATCCCATGACTTTTCCCACATTTTATTGTGTTACATACAGTATGTATGTGGCAAAGAAATACACTTTATATCCTGATAACAAAGCGTTATGGAACTTTATGTCCCGATAACTGTTATGTTTGAGGGCAAATCCAACACAACACATCGTCATATTTTCAAGCCTGGTGGCGGTTGCGTCATGTTTTTGGTATCGGCAAGGACTAGGGAGTTTTTTTTATATTAAAAGAAACGGAATAGAGCTGAGCACCGGCAAAATTCTAGAGGTTCCGTCAAATCCACCTTTCAGCAGGACAGTGACCTAAAACACAAGGTCAAATATACACTGGAGGTGCTTACCAAGACGAGTAGCCTAGTTACAGTTTTGACTTAAATTGGCTTGAAAATCTATGGCAACACTTGAAAATGGCTGTCTAGATATGACCAACAACCAACTTGACAGAATTTTTAAATGAATAATGTGCAAATAGTGTACAATCCGGGTATGCTAAGCTCTTACAGACTTATCCAGAAAGACTCACAGCTGTAATCACTGCCAAAGGTGATTTTAACATGTATTCACTCAGGGGTGTGAATACTAATGTAATCAAGATGTGTTTAATTTTTCCTTTTTTTTTTTTTTTGTGCAAATGTTTGAATTTTTCTTCCACTTTGACATTGCAGAGTATTTTGTGAAGATAATGAAATCAATTTTAATCCCATCTTGTAACACAACAAAATGTGCAAAAAGTCAAGTGTGTGAACACTTTCTGAAGACATGTATGTCTATGCATTCTGAGTGTTTACGGTTCTCCAGCGCCATCCCTCAGCTGTTCACCAAAACAGGGTCGTGGTGACCGCTTTTTGTATGGTTGGAACTGCAGATTGACGCTTTAAAGTTGAGCTGATGTTGGCCGGAATCTCAGAGAACATCCACAAAGAAAAAAAGGAACACAACGAGACCGATTGAATCAGGAAGTCCACCCACTGCTTAGGTCACACACTTCATTCAATTCACCTGTCATCAAGTGCTGTTTTGCTGTTGTCACGTTGATGGTGGTGTGTTTTTGACAGACTCCATACAAAATGGAAGTGGCACATTATTCAGAAACAATGGAATTGTATTCCGTATGGGGCTTGGGAGCTGTTGCTTCGTTTTAGGTAGCTTGTGTGTGTTTCTGGTATGTTTTTGTGCGTGTGGCCATGCGTGCGCAGGTGCATGTGTTGGTCTGTTTAGCAGTATGCGGAGATGGTGTGGTAACGGTTGTATGCTAATGAGACAGGAGTATATTATGAGTAGTTTGGCCTGAGGATGTTTACGTAGATCACTTACACCTCTGATGCCCTTTTAAAGTTCTCTACAGCTCAACCCCTCTGGGCTGTATGGCTTCTAATCCACACACGTAAACAGCACACGTGTGTGTGTGTGTGTGTGTGTGCAGATATTTCCACCTTGACTTTATACCTAAAAGTGTGTGCACGTTATGCCTAAATGTGTGTGTGCATGAGGCCTGTTGTGATGGTGCGCGTGTGTGTCCGTGCGTGTGTGTCGTGCCGGAGCAGTGCTGGGGCCAGGTGGCAGTAGGGAATACTCTGATGGATCCTCATTACACTGGTCAGAGATCAGACAGCAGTGTATATGTGTTTGTGTGTGTGTGACAGCAGTGCTAGCTCCATCTCTATAGCCATTGTCTACCTCTGCCATGCATGGATGGAGCCTAGTTAGCCTCTCTAATGAGCATTGGTTCCCCCGGAGCATCTTTTTGATCATTGTCCTAGGCACAGATCTAGGATCAGTTTACTGTCTGCTAGTCCTTACCTTATTCATTAGGAGGAAAACTGACCTTAGATCAGCATCTAATAAGTATTGATTCCCTTTGAACATCTCTCTGATCATCACTATGTTCACACAGGGCCCCGGGCAGTGGTAGTGCATGATGGGTAATGTAGTTTCCAGGCCTAGAGGTGCACAATCAAATATTATGAAGGGCAATGGGAAGCCTTCAAAGATGCCAGATAGTCAGATATGCATGAAATGGCATTGCCAAACCTGATCATGCTCCATTGAAAAGTATTGTTATAATTGATATATCAAAGGCGGAAGTAGATGTTTTTAAAGGGGCATGAAGCTCATGAGCTTTTCTGAATCACTGGCTCTAATTAGCATGCACTTCCTGGACTATATATCCTGTGTGTGTGTGTGTGTGTGTGTGTGTGTGTGTGTGTGTGTGTGTGTGTGTGTGTGTGTGTGTGTGTGTGTGTGTGTGTGTGTGTGTGTGTGTGTGTGTGTGTGTGTGAGTGAAGGCTTGCTCTTATGCATAATCGATACTCCTCTCAAGCGGCACATGGCTGCCATCATGGTAACTCGGATCCCGGTTTGCGATGGCAGGATCATTGGCATGCTACTGTGTTTTAGAGAATGATCGATATGGGTTTTTTAGTGCCGATGCCAATACCGATTGTCTGGTGTTCAAGAAGGCCGATGGCTGATATTTAATGCCGATATTCAGTCATTCAATTTCAAATTTGAAATGTTTGACAAATTTTTCCCAGAGAAAGCCATGTATGCATTATTGAATCCATTTTAAAATCATACGGCATTTTGTCGTTGTTTTTACCAATCTAACTACAAAACAACATAATGGTAATGATTTTATTCGAATGGTGGTAACTCTTGATAAACTCTGTAAATCAAGATGGCATAGGCCTCCTCACAATACAGTTGAATGCATATTCAATAGAAGAGTGTCCATGCATTGAGTTATTGAGGTTGTTTCAACTGATTTCAATGGAGTCTATGGGGCTACAGATGACAAACAATCTGTTTCCCTTCCATTTGGGACTTATATTAGCCTACTGATCAGCAACATTTGGAGCCTATTCTTTTCTTTCATAAAAGCGTGCATTGTATCTTTAAGATAACAGCCAGCCCCTCCTGATACCGTGTGCAAGGGACATGTTCCTACCGTTATACTTCCGTGTTCATACCCTGGTCTGTTGAATGGGCTTCATGAACGCAGTCATATAAGATTGTTATGAGAATTATGTTCTCGATGTTCATAAACTGAACTTCAATTAACTACTCAGTCTGCAACCCAGAATTTATAAGATACTGGTTGAAATGAAAACAGACAGAGGCCCAGCCTACAAAGTCAAATGTTTATTCACGAGAGCACTCTGAAGTCCATTATACAAAGACATCCATTTTATAGCTGCGCACATACTTCCACACAAACAGTAGCTATCCTATGCACATATTAACACACAAACAGTAGGTGAGTTTTATCCTTCTTCATGGTTCTCACCACTGTGTATCACTACCCAGCCAACAGTTCCATTCCCCCCGAGATTAGAGAAACCTTGAGAAGTCCTCCCTGTCCTCATAAGTTTTCTCAGTTCCTGCCAGGTTGGTTCAAACACAGTCTAACTGTTCTCGGTATCTTTCTTCGGCCTCCCCCCCCCCCCATACAAGTTCAAATCCTGAGCTACGCCTTGCTCAGACAGTCTGTGTTTTCCCACTATACAGATACAGTGTTTAACCAAAACTACACACATCATCAGATTATAATTTTATGATTCTAATCAATTTCATACAGTTATAAGCTTTCAGAGTGGAATTATTTAATCATTATCTTTCAACCATATAAATAATTTTATCAAAGATATACTGTATATACAATTATGTTTGTGTTTGCGGATGAATTTACATCTGCCGAATGCCTTTTATGACATATTTGCCCTGAAGACCACTGTGCTACTTGCCGCGTCACTTGCGTGGCGTATTCACACATTGAATGATGCAGCCAAGCAGCTCGCCTGGAAAGACAAGTCACAATCAGCTTTGAATTCAGTATATATCGCGTTATGGTTTGCATATTATTACAAATAAATGAATAGGGTAGTGAACAGATGTTAGCTTCTGCTGTAAGCTTGCTAGCTAGCAAAGTTAGCTTCAGCTCTAAGCTAACTACTGGTAGCTAGCTAGCTAGCTAGCAAGCTACCGGCATCTTTTTACTGAATAAAGTGTAACCTTGGACATTGTTTTGCTGAACAGTGAAGTAATTAATAGTTTCAAAATAGCCATGTCGCATTTTCAAGTGTGTTAAATGATATACAGCATGAGTTGTGAGCTACCAAGCGATGCAACTCAGAGGTTCCTCAGGACACGCTAGCTAACAATGAGTGAGTAGCGCAGGCTGTAGCTTGCAGCACAACAAAAGGCAAGGTGTGCTCGTGCTATAAAGACACAGATTATTGGTCGTTCTCTAGCGTGTGTGTGTGTGTGTCAGTGGAGGCTGCTGAGGGGAGGACGGCTCACAATAATAGCT
Organism: Salvelinus namaycush; assembly: GCF_016432855.1. Lineage (NCBI taxonomy): Eukaryota > Metazoa > Chordata > Actinopteri > Salmoniformes > Salmonidae > Salvelinus > Salvelinus namaycush. The sequence continues at coordinate 39,801,507 of NC_052321.1, read as the reverse complement.
GGAATGGAGTCAATGGAATGGTATCAAAGACATTAAAGATGGTTGATACCACTCCATTGACTCCATTCCAGCCATTATTACGTCCTCCCCTCAGCAGCCTCCAGTGGTGCGTGTGTGTGTGTGTGAAGCACAGTGCTGAACTTGGGTTGGCTGTTGTTTATTCTGACCTGAAATTCAATTACACATGTTTATATGGGGCAACTGTTTCTCTAACTGGTATAATTATCTTCTTATGGCTGCAATCCCGTTAACGGGATCGATATGACAACAGCCAGTGAAAGTGGAGGGCGCCAAATTCAAACAACAGAAATCTCATAATTAAAATTCCTCAAACATACATGTATCTTATACCATTTTAAAGGTAATGTTGTTGTTTATCCCACAAAGTGTCCGATTTCAAATAGGCTTTTCAGCGAAAGCACCAAAAACGATTATGTTAGGTCACCGCAAAATCACAGCCAAACACAGTCATTTTTCCAGCCAAAGACAGGAGTCACAAAAAGCAGAAATAGAGATAATCAAAGGTTAGTGATTAATTTTATCTTCATCAGATGACACTCATAGGACTTCATGTTACACAATATATATATGTTTTGTGGGATTAAGTTCATATTTATATCCAAAAACCTCAGTTTACATTGGCGCCATGTTCAGAAATGCCTCCAAAATATCCAGAGAAATTGCAGAGAGCCACGTCAAATAACATAAATATTCCTCATAAACTTTGATGAAAGATACGTGTTTTACATAGAATTAAAGATACACTTGTTCTTAATGCAACCGCTGTGTCAGATTTCAAAAAGCTTTACGGCAAAACACAATATTCAATAATCTGATAACAGCGTTCAGCCACAAAAGCAAGCCATACAGTTACCCGCCAAATTGTGCAGTCAACAAAACTCATAAAAAGGATTTTAAATCTCCACTTACCTTTGCTGATCTTCGTCGGAATGCACTCCCAGGAATCCCACTTCCACAAGAAATGTTAGTTTTGTTCGGTAATGTCCATCATTTGTCCAAATAGCTATTTTTGTTAGCGTGTATGGTAAACAAATCCAACATCAGGAAGGGCGTTCACTAAAAGCTGACGAAATGTCCAAAAGTTCCGTAACAGTCAGTAGAAACATGTCAAACGATGTATTGAATCAATCTTTAGAATGTTTTTAACATAAATCTTGAATAACGTTCCAACCGGAGAATTACATTGACTTCAGATGAGCGATGGAACAGAGCTCCCTCTCATGTGAACACGCATGGTTAGAGCATGGTCAGGTCATGGCAGACCTGACTAATTCCCCTCTCATTCGGCCCCCCTTCACAGTAGAGGCATCAGACAAGGTTCTACAGACTGTTGACATCTAGTGGAAGCCGTAGGAAGTGCAAACTCATCCATATCTCGCTGTGAATTCAATAGGATCTTGGTTGAAAATCAACCAGCCTCAGAATTCCCACTTCCTGTTTGGATTTTGTCTCAGGTTTTTGCTTGCCATATGAGTTCTGTTATACTCACAGACATCATTCAAACAGTTTTAGAAACTTCAGATTGTTTTCTATCCAATATGAATAATAATATGCATATATTAGCAACTGGGACTGAGGAGCAGGCAGTTTACTATGGGCACCTATGTGCACCTTTCATCCAAGCTACTCAATACTGCCCCTGCAGCCATAAGAAGATAATATCAGCTATCATCCTGTAGAAATACGGGTCTGTCGAATACCCTATATCATCTACCTCTCCTCGCCCCTCCCCTCCTCTCCTCCTGTCTCCCTCTCTCCTGTCTCTCTCGTGTTGCCCCAGTGTGGCTCTCCTGTCTGCAGAGTGCATGTAGGACAGAAATGTAATGATGTGTGTGTTGTTAAAAATGCATGAGCTCCGCTCCGCACTGTGCAGGTAGAAGAAGATACACGGCAAGAATACACTCACTACTGTTCAGAGAGAGAGAGCGTGTGTGTGTATATTTGTGAAATAGGGAGAGAGCTAGAGAGAGAAAGCGAGAGTGTGAGTGTGTCAACGTGCTGTGTGTGTGTTAGCGTGTGTGTCAGCATGTGTGAGCTCACTAAGACAACGAACCCCTGCTATGACAGTCTAATCCTGACATATTCAGACACTTTCAGAGCAGTAAGAGGGCACAGTGATATACACAGCTGAACCCTACCTGTTATTGAGAGAGAGAGAAGAGTGAGGGAGAGGGGAAAGAAAGAAGGGAGAGGAGAGGAGAGAGGGGAGGAAGATAGTTTAGGGATGAGAGGTAAAGGCCAGAGGTTAAATGAAGGGTACATCATTACCCTACCCTGAGGTACTGAAGGGTATTGGGTTCAAGGTGTCAGTTTCCTGCCAGGAAAGGGTAGAGGTAAGCCTTTCTGGTGGCCCTAGCAACCCGACCCGGTAACATGACGCTGACACACCGGTGAAAAGGTAGAGTTGGTGACCTTTCGCCAACTGTCATTACAGCCTGATCAGATATGGGTCCAAGTAAAGGAGATTGAAAAGCATTTCATTGAGAACATGTTTATTTTGTGGGTGAAAAACAAAAGATGGCTTTTTGTTTAGTCCAGTCCACCAGAAGCTTTTCTCACAGCGTTTATGTGGGAATGTGTGTCTGCGCGTATTTGTGTCAGTCAGACAGTGGCAGAGGGCAGGCCACACCATAATTTATGGAATGGAATGTCTGCGAGCATTTTTTTTTTTTGTCGTTCTACCAATCGACTTCCTTTCTTAGGTGCCCAGAACATGTGTCATCCATTTTAGTTGTATTTTAATTTTGGCCAATATTTTCCCAACTTGGCAACGTCAGTCAGACAGTGGTAGAGGGCAGGGCACACCATAATTGATGTAATGTGCACATCTGTTGTATCTGTTCCACCCAGACAGACCAGACACTCCAGAGGCCCCATACTGCATAGTGAGTACTGATGTTCCTATAGGGCTCCATAGCAATTTAATAATGGCAGTTGATTTGGCACTGATGACCTAAGAGAGACCACACAAGTGAACAATGATGATGGCATCTGTTTCCAAAATGTTCCGGTGGTAAGAAAATACAATACGACTTTGGGTGGAAAAAAAGCTCTTTTAGATATCTTTGCTTCACCAGGCTATCATTGTCCACATGAATAGTGTCCTGACTTGCCAAGGTACCTTGATCCCAGATCTGTTCGTGCTTTCTTGCCATTGACGATAGTGGTTGGCCATGCAGCACAAACAGATCTGAGGCACCTAGCCATTCTAAAGTCCACTCGCACAACTGCTAAATTAAAACGCTCATCCATTGATCTGTATGTGGCTGGTTGTGAGTGCATATGCTCTAATACATTACGTCTAGGCTGAGAATCAATCCACCATGGATCAGTTTCTCTCCTAAGAAGTCCAGAAGAAAACTGGCCCACTTCTTCCCTCAGTCATACATTCCCTACGGATTGAGACCCAGCCAGCCAGATTCCTGCGACCCGATTTGCTTTCTAAAGCTCAATTAATGCCGTCGGTAATAGGGACAAATCAATGCGTTTGCGAGAGCCTTGGCTGGCCTGATTTTTCTCCCACTGGTGTATTGGCTGGCTGACTGGCACACCAATCAAGTCACTCCCTTCCTTTCCCTGTTAATATACATTGTGTCGCCGGGTGGGTTTTTCCCCAATTGCTCCGTTTTTGGAATCAGAGGCTTCAAAGAAGGCAGTCATGTTCTTTCATGTGTGCAGGCATCTTGGATAAGAGTGCAGCCTTTCGTTTGTACCAGTGAATCTGGACGTGGCTTCACTCTGTAGGAAAGAAGGAAGAGAGGAATAATATTCTGAATATTTTCTGTTTCATGGTGTTGGCTTTCTTGTTACCTGTATGATGGCAAGGTGAGCTGGTGGATAAAAAATATGGACGAAGCTATCGATGACATCACCCCATTGTTTCCTATGAGAATGCTCAGTGGCATATTTAATGATCAGGAAGTTTTAAATGAAGTGTGTCGCCATCTTGCTACATGGAGGAGTTTTGGAAACATTGAATGCGCACTTTGAGCTACTCGAGGAAATGACGTTGCAGGCTAGCTCAGTGCTGCCACCTCTCATGGAGTAAGTCAACTTGAAGGCCGACCGGGGTACTGCAGCCTGCCATTAGCAACTAAATGATCCGTATAACTTTGTCTGTGTGTGATTTTGAAGTAATCGGTTTAAGGACACCCATCTGGAAACATTTCCTGCAGTACCGCGGTCGGCCTCATCGTGAAATCCACAGTCGTTCTCCCCTGTGGAACAGACTAATTTAGAAACTATTTTTTCTGTGTCATCATATTTCTGTCTTGCTGCTGTTATTGGTTTCTTATGGACACTGTATAATTATGTTGTGCCGCCAAATTAGGCTGGACCGTGAGACGTGATACATCTGTCCCACCCATTTAATTTCCCCACCCATTTCTGCCTGTTCTTTTTCTATGGCTCCACCATGATAAGAGCCCAGACCCCCAGATCCTCTCCCAGGGTGTGGTGACTGTATGTGGTCTACGTTACTCCTAGCGGCAGCCTGTGATAGAGATGGAGTGGTACTCTCACACAACCCACAGAACCGTCCCTCTCATCCCAGCTCACAGGACCCACCGCATGCCTGACGTCGTGTGTGTGTGTGTGTGTGTGTGTGAGAGAGAGAGAATGTTACAACTGATGGATGGCCCAAGTCTCAGCTGCCGTGGCGAGAGGTTAGTGCTTTGATCACGGTCTCCTGTCTACACACACACACACACACACACACACACACACGCTTCTGTTCTTCCCTCTGCTCATTTAGATTTTTGTCTGGTGAAATTGAAGCCCTAGGTTCTCTGTGTGCTAGAGGCATGACATTGGGTTACAGTTGCTCTTCACATAGTTTTCTCTCTCTCTCTATGCCACCTCTGTTCATCTTTCTCTGTCATCCTGATGCAATACTGAATCAGTGTAATAGAAAATATGTCTGTATGTATGCGTTGGTCATAAGACCCCGTGCCCCATTCTGGAATCACTCTGTTGATTCACCATTGGTCTGAGCATAGCGCTTCAGATACATAGATACTCTAATCTGTACGCCATCTGGATCTGTTCAGGCTAGGTTGTTTGGGAGGCGAGATGATTTATAGATCAAATAAATGAAGTAATCCATGTGAACAAGCAGGGGGTGTATATAGGCTACATATGAATGTACCAGCCAGACGTTCCATATCAGATATAGGATGCTGCTATCAGGGCTGGAGCCATGGAGCGCAGATTTGTACCAAACAGAGGATTTTCTGATTTCTCTCTGTTTTCTATCAGCTCTATCTCTTGTGTTCTGTGGCTATTCCCTCCCTGCACTGAGTCCACAGAGAGAGGCGGGTGGAGGAGAGAGATGGGGGGGGGAGAAAGAGAGAGAGGGTGATACATAAAGGAGGGAGAGAGAGCGGGAGGGAAAAGAGTGATGGAGGAGGGCGGTATGGAGGAGAGAGAGGAAGAGGGAGATACAGAGAGAGATGTAGAAGACCGACAAGTAAGTGTCCGAGAGAGAGCAATGGAGGAGAGAGAGATGAAGGTGATGAGATGGAAAAAGAGATGAAGGTGATGAGATGGAGGAGAGAGATTGAGGGAGGAGATGAGAAACAGAGAGATGGGGGAGATGAGAAACAGAGAGATGGGGGAGATGAAAAACAGAGAGATGGAGGAGATGAGAAACAGAGAGATGGAGGAGATGAGAAACAGAGAGATGGAGGAGATGAGAAACAGAGAGATGGAGGAGATGAGAAACAGAGAGATGGAGGAGATGAGAATCAGAGAGATGGAGGAGATGAGAATCAGAGAGATGGAGGAGATGAGAAACAGAGAGATGGAGGAGAGAGAGAGGGATGTTGTTTATCAGATCTGTGTTTATGTGTAGCTCTGGCCGTCTGTCCTCATCAGCAGGCTGTGGTATCCAGAGAGGGGAATGGTTCAGGCATCTGATTGAGACCCGACCTCTGGTAGGTGTGTGTACTCTCTAGCCCATCTTCCTCCTATCTTAAGCAGCTTTGAGGATCATGGACACGGAGTTACCGTAAGATCTGTTTCTCTGTCACAGTTTGTCAAGTTCAAGCCACTTAATATAAAAAAATATTCGAGACAAATAAAGGATAGTCTGAAGTTTTTTTTGCACCATTACAATTAAAAACCTCCCTCCCTCCCTCCCTCCCTCCCTCCCTCCCTCCCTCCCTCCCTCCCTCCCTCCCTCCCTCCCTCCCTCCCTCCCTCCCTCCCTCCCTCCATAGTCTGCCTATTCATCCTCTGGTTCTACGTGTTACAGTAACCATTTTACTGCTATAATTATAACACAGAAAGAGGGCCCACCCTATATCCATGACACAGTAAATTAGATACGTAGCTACATGTCACTTTGAACTTCTAGTATAGTGTTCATTTCACCTAGAGGCCTACATTAGATCGCTGACACATGGGCAAGCTGTTTACAGTAATACACCTAATATGACACCTCGATATAGGTGTCATCTCTCTCTTGTATTCAATAGGCACCAACCAGAAGAAAACAAACTGAAATAGGGAGGGACCTGGAATTATCCAGTAAGAAATGCTTATTTTTGTTTTCTGTTGCAAAACATTTTCTCACGGTGTGCACTGATGAATACAACCCAGGTCTTTAGGTCAGTATTGTTATGTTTCTGTGGAGAGAGACAGGTTTGGTCAATTCGATTGTGTTAACTCCGCTTTGTAAGCTCTTTCTGAGCGAGGCTGCGAAGATAGATGATGAACCAGCTAGGTCACTATAACATGTTGGGGCTCTGGTTAGCCACAAACTGGACATTTAAACAGCAGATCAATATAAATAGTAACAATAATAAATAGTCAGCTTATTATAATAACTGTGTTGAAGGAAAAAGTACTGGCAAATGAATCGCAGATGCACTACCAATCCCATCTTAGTAGTGTAATTATAAAAGTTTGTTGGTCAAAGGCATTTATGTATTTGTGATTTCTACACCAAAATGTACGCACGTACTCTCCTTTCATTGTTTATTGATGAATGCACATCACCTTTACCTCAGGGTCATTTCAATAATCACTTGGTGCTTGGAACACCTTTCAGTCTGATCTGTTGAATAAAGAAAGAACTGACCGTGACATTATCCATTGATTAGTACGAGGCTAATATTTACAGGCTATTTGTCTTCACTCTACCACTGACTGCAACATACACGTTTTGCTGAGCATATGTTCCCTCAATGCCGTAGGTGAAACGGGATCTAATGGACAAGGTATCCACCCATTTTGTGTCCCTCAGTATGAGGATGATGACTGTGATCGAGATTATTCTGATGATGATGGTGGTGATGATGGTGATTATGATAATGGGGACGATGATGATGATAGCGATCTAGATGATTCTGATAGTGGTGACGATGATGATGATGATGGTGATTTTACAATACAGTTACCTGGGTTAAATGCGGCCATAGAAAAAACTGTTTTCACACACACACACACACACACACACACACACAGCCGTCAATTAATTTGTGGGACCCTCAGTTCAATGGCCAAACTCCCTAGAGACCTATTGCCTGGAGGCAGAGTGCACATTTCAATGATTGACAGAATGCTCCCCTGACAGAAAAAAATAGAAGAAAACACAGTCCAGATCTAGGAACGATTAAACTGCTTTATGCTATAAACCCTGAGGGATGGTATGAGAGAGAGAGAGAGAGAGAGAGCGATGGCTATCTTGTGTCAGTGTTTTTCTCTCCTTCCTCTCCACTATTGATCTGTGCTGGAAGCAGTGTGATTTTCAAGGCAAAGTTGGTTGGTTGAGTTTTGTTATGGCCTATATTTATTCTGGGGGAAACCAACGTCACTGTCACTAGAGATACTAGATATAATGACGAGATGCTTGTTTCTCCGCTCTAACAATGGGATTCGTTGTCCGCAGAGCGGAACAACAGGTTGTCAAGCTGCCGCCTATTCCACTCTTTCGATGATTATTTTGTTATTTTATTATTGTAACGGTTGTTCTCCTCCTCGACTGAGGAGGAGCATGGATTGGACCAAAACGCAGCTGGTGATGAATACATGTTGATTTATTAAACAAGACGAACACGAAGCACACTTGAATAACTACAAAACAACAAAACGACGTAGACAGACCTGAACATGAGAACTTATAGAACACAAAGAACGCACGAACAGGAACCGACTAAAACAAACGAAACAGTCCCGTGTGGTAACAACACTGACACGGAAGACAATCACCAACAAACAAACGGTGTGAACAGCCTACCTTAATATGGTTCTCAATCAGAGGAAACGTCAAACACCTGCCCCTGATTGAGAACCATATAAGGCTAATTAACAAATGAACCTACACAAGAAACAAATAACATAGACTGCCCACCCAGCTCACGTCCTGACCAACTAAACAAAGCTAAACAAAGGAAAATAAGGTCAGGAACGTGACAATTATTTGAAAACTTTTTTGAATATTCAATGAGGGGTATGGGTGTCCACCGCCTGCATTCAATGAGATGCTATGGTAGCATCATGCATATTCATAGGCCGTCTCCAATTTCAACAGGGACAGCTCCGATATAAAAACATACAAAAACTCCTCACTTGCCTAATAAGTAATGATCTGCTTAACGTGGACAGATTTTGGGCAGAGTAAACCCACTCGCTTCGCCTCCGGTCCTCTAGTACCCCCAACAGCACACATTTTTGTTGTCTCCCCAGACAAAAATACCTGATTCAACTTGTCATGGGCTTGACGTCAACAGTGAAGCGGCGACTCCGGGATGCTGGCCTTCTAGGCAGAGTTGCAAAGAAAAAGCCATATTTCAGACTGGCCAATAAAAGATTAAGATGGGCAAAATAACCCAGACACTGGACAGAGGAACTCTGCCTAGAAGGCTAGCATCCCTGAGTCACCTCATACATACATACATACATACATACATACATACATACATACATACATACATACGTACATACAGTACCAGTCAAAAGTTTGGACATACCTACTCATTCAAGGGTTTTTCTTTATTTTTTATTATTTTCTACGGAATCATGTAGTAACCAAAAAAGTGTTAACAAATCAAAATATATTTGAGATTCTTCAAAGAAGCCACCCTTTGCCTTGATGACAGCTTTGCACACTGGTGGACAGATTTTGGGCAGAGTAAACCCACTCTCTTCACCTCTTTCTCTCTGCTATCACGCGTCAGTGTTTCCCAACTCTGGTCCTCGGGTATCCCCATCAGCACACATTTTTGTTGTATCCCCAGACAAAAACACCTGATTCAACTTGTCAAGGGCTTAGGAAAAGGGGTAGGCTTAGCTAAAATGCCCCCCCCCCCAAAAAAAAATCTACAGTTATCCAATCTCGACATGACCATCGGACTAGGCTGCGGTGTACACAGTGTGACACATGCGTTGTTTCTGAAAAAGTATTTGCCCCCTTTCTGATTTTCTCAAATTTTGGTCCACTCTTACATGCAGAGCTGCTTTTTAACTCAGTGACATTTGTGGGTTTTCAAACGTGAACTGCAGCGTTTGGTTTTCTCCAGGCATAATGGGACCCATGTTGTCCAAAATTTTATACTTTGAGTCATCTGTCCAAAGAACATTTTTCCAGGAGTCTTGATGATCATCCAGTTGCTTCCAGGTGCTTTTTGGCAAACTTGAGTCAACTTTTTGGACAAGATGGGTCACATTATGTCTGGCTAAAACCATGACACTAAAAGGTTCTTCCACAGTAAGAACCTTACACCAACGGTCAAGCATGGTGGTAGTAGTGTCATGGTTTGGGGATGCTTTGCTGCCTCAGGACCTGGACGACTTGCCTTAATAGAAGGAACCATGAATTCTGCTCTGTATCAGAGAAGTCTACAGGAGAATGTCAGGCCATTCGTCTGTGAGCTGAAGGTGAAGCGCAGCTGGGTCATGCAGCAAGACAATGATCCAAAACACACAATCAAGTCTACATGAAAATGTTTTTAAAAAAAACAACAAATTTGACGTTTTGGAATGGCCTAGTCCAAGTCCAGACCTAATCCCAACTGAGATGTTGTGGAAGGACTTCAAATGAGCAGTTCATTCTTGAAAACCCAGAAATGTCGCTGAGTCGCTAAAGCAGCTCTGCATGGAAGTGGGACAAAACTCCTCCACAGCAACGTGAGAGACTGATCAACATAACTTTGTTTTTGAATTAGATTAAATAATAAGTATGTAATTGTTGTGTTATTTGTTGACTCAGGTTCCCTTTATCGAATATTTTGGTTTTGGTTGAAATACTGATAACATTCAGTATATTTTTTTTTTTGCAAAAGTAGAGAAAATCAGAAAGGGGGCAAATACGTTCTCACAGCAGTATATAGCCTAGTTGACTTCAAAGTTTTCATTAATCTACTACAATGAGACTGAAGTTGAGGACACTCCTGCTCGTCGCCTTGTTGGGTATTTCTAGGTCTACCAGCTGCTACGGACCGGAAAGCAGCATGGATAGTACCGTTGGCTGGTCATGGGACTATGCCTGTTTGGAGAGGAGTTCCGATGCTACTTTCGACTGGACCGGGGCCAGTTTGACCTCCTGCTCAGCAAGATAATAGCAAGCATCGCTAGGATGGAGACCAACTACCGCATGCTATCCTACACATGCGTCTGTGTGTGTGTGTGTGTGTGTGTGTGTGTGTGTGTGTGTGTGTGTGTGTGTGTGTGTGTGTGTGTGTGTGTGTGTGTGTGTGTGTGTGTGTGTGTGTGTGTGTGTGAAGAGCAGTCAGGCTGATTGTGCTGGTGATGATAGCAGAGGTTGGAGGGGCCACATAGCAAAGCAATGCATTTTTATTTTCCCCCACCATTTTCTCCCTCCCTCCTTTTTATTTTGGAAGCTAAAGTTAACAGTTTTGTCAAGCGCGTGCCGCCAGAGGCACAACTGCTTAAGTGTATATTTTGCAATATAAGTGACCTGCTTTCTGGCTGAGCCCTTTTCCCATTACTGGGAGTGACATTTCATTTAGATTCCGTCATTCATCTTTCCCGTCTTTCTCTCTCTCTCTCTCTATCCTAGTCTCTCTCTTGTCCTGCCTGTATGTCTGTCTGTCCAAGAGCTCACCCTTTCCCTCCTCTCTTCCTGATTTTCCTCATCCCTCACTTCTTCTCTCTCCCTCCATATTTGCGAATTGCGACTGTACATACCCCGTCTCGAGACATACTTACCCAAATTGGTCCACCCGGACCAAAGCTAGTTTGTTCAAAAACGTTTATCCTCGGATGACCTCCGTCCACTATTACATATCTTAAATGCTTCATCGTAAAACAACAGCTCCTTGGGCTGTATTATGTCTTGATGCTGAAAAAGCTTTTGATAGACGAGAATGGTAATATCTCTGCTGTGTCTAGGAACATATGGGAATTGGCTCCAATTTCATTAATATAATTCAAATGCTAAATGCCAATCCTCAGCCATAGTTATAACAGGCAATGTCTGCTCTGCTCCGTTCAGAATCACTAGAAGCAGCAGACAAGGTGATCCAATTTTGCCTTTGCTATTTTTATTATCCATGGAACCCCGGCCCAGGCAATTCGTCAATCTAAGCAAATAACACCAATTTCCCTAAAATCTCCCGATTACTTAATCTCTTTATACGCAGACAATATTTTACTCTATCTAGACAATGTATCTCGATTGCTCCCAAACGCATCGAAGATCATAGATACATTCAGCTTCATCTCAAGTTATAAAATGAATCAGCCCTACTGCCTCTCAAAACCCAGATGGTGGACTCCATCTGTACTTATGGAATCCCAATTATTTCCCGTTATAAATATTTGGGAGTAGATATATTTCCTTCCTTATATCAAACCATTGTCAGAAACTTTAAGAGAACGCTCAAATCAATTCAATCCGACCACAGTAGATGGAATAATATCCCAGTTGCTTTAACCGGCAGAATATCTATTGTTAAAAGGATTATATTGCCACAGCTGAATTACTGGCTATTGGAATTCAATTCATAATGGGGTTTCAACATTTATATGGCAAGATAAGCGATCCCGTATAAAATTAACACATTTACAAAGAGGGAAAGACTTAGGAGGACTATCCGTACAAACATTTCCCCTGGAAGAGGTGGTCTTCACTGATACAGTGCCCTCTAACTTTCTCACTCACAATTATTCACGATTAATTCAGGATTATCCGTAATCCTGGTAGCATCCACATTCACGTAGAAGTGTTTAGAAACGTATTCCATTTTTATTTACAATAAAAGTGACTCCAAAATGACATTATTTGTCATTCATTTCTGAGACAATCTGAGACACAACCAAAACAAACAGCAAATGCAACAAATATGTAAAGTCACAGGCTTGATGTAATCATCGTGTGCTAGGAATATGGGACCAAATACTAAACTTTTTACTACTTTAATAAACATATCAATTCATTTGTCCCAATACTTTAGCTCCACTAAAATGGGGGAACTATGTACAAAATGTGCTGTAATTTCGACATTGTTCCACCGATATGGATGGAAATACCCTGAAGTCGGCACTTTAACTTCATAGTCATTGTTTGATTTCAAATCCAAACTTTTGAACTATAGAGCCAAAAGAAGAAAAAATGCTTCACTGTCCCAATAATTACGGAGGGCACTAAGAATACCAAAAATTAGGAACACCTTCCTTATATTGAGTTGACTCCAATGCTTCCCACAGTTGTCAAGTTGGCTGGATATCCTTTTGGTGGTGGATGTATCCATTCTAGATACAAATGGGAAACTATTGAGCGTGAAAAACTCAACAGCTTCGCAGTTGTCGACACCACAAACCAGTGCGTCTGGCACCATTTACCATGCTCCGTTCAAAGGCATTTAAATATTTTGTCTTGCCCATTCACCCCCTCTGAATGGCACACACACAATCCAAGTCTCAATTGTCTTTCGGCTTAAAAATCCTTCAACCCTTTAATATGACCTTGGCATCTGATAATCCAAACCATCAATTTATACATTTTAAGTTTGTTCACAGACTGTATTTATCACCAAGGAAACGTTTTACTGTTCACTGAGTCCACTAAATCAGGTAGGCACATTCCTCCATATAATGTGAGAGTGCCCTGCAGGTAAATGCTTCTGGGGCAAAGTTACAAAGTGTATTTAGAAGTGTATGAATGTAAATATTCAATGCTTTGCATCTATTATGTTACTCAACGATGATAGCGCCTTGAATCTCTCAGTAAATCAGTGGCGGGTGACTGATGGAGACATGTTGGCTGGTTGGGGCAATGGGAGGCCCACTTTTCTTTTCTTGTTTATACTGAGTTTATTATCACTTAAGCTCTGAATGTATTTCGTTAAAAAATAAAAAATATTTTGAGTTTTAGCCTACGGCTACATGTTTTATAAACTTGTAATTTGAAATATATACCTGTAACCCCCCTAACTGTGCCTCCTTTCTTCTCCACCCTGCCTCTGTCTGACTGTGAACAGCATTGTTTCAGTGTTTCTCCACTGAATAATTCCCCATTTTAAAACCGTAATTAGAAATTCAAACCTCAAATCAATATCCCATATCTGTTGTCCAACCCCAATATGTGGTTTTGGTAGACATTTTAAATAATTGTGTGTGCTATACAAACCTAGTGTTTCCGTGCTGAAGCTGTGTGTGTGTGTTGGCCTGCAGACTGGACAGCATGTCATTAAAAACCTTTTCCTCTCCTGATGAGTCTCTCAGTGATAGATATCTCTGCTGTTTAACAGCCTGGCTGTTAATAACACCCATTTCGGTCTTGTGTGTGTATTTGTGTGAGAGAGAGTTTGGGTACGTACATACATACACGTGCATGTTTATGTGTGTGTGTATGCGCACTTGTTTGTGTGTGTGTGTGTACAGTATGCATATGTGCACCTGTGTGTGTGTGTGTGTGTAGGTCCGGCTGTGTGTGTGTTAGAGAGCAAATGTTCTTTTAATAGGGTTTTAATGGCTTCCCCAGGTCTGGCCTGACAATGCTGAAACCTGGTCAAGCTGGGCCCCACGGCGGGAAATTAGCTTTTATGAGTGATTAGGGAGCAGCGATAAAGAGTAAAGACCTCACTGGGCAGAGCTGCAGCACTGCTGACTGAACAGCTTTTTATTCATGATTCTTAATTCAGGAAGATTTGATTGATGATCCCTCAAATGAAATGGTGAAAATGGTGAAACAACGAAATATGAAATATGGTGTTTTGGATAGATATGATTGTTGATTCACGAGTGGAGTTGTTTCTTGTGTTTGTGTCATGGTTTCTGTTAGCCAGCAATTTCCGGCTTTTGGTCTATAGAAAAATGTGAAAAGCCGATAAATAAAATTGTTGCCAGCCAAATTGACCGGGAGAAAAAACAATCACATGGAAAATAATGCTTTTTATTCATTGATGGAAATAGCAGTCAATGTAAATACATTAGACTGTCATGCTTATTGGTCTATAGGTTCATTTGCAAAATGTAGAGCAATTACATTTAGTTAGTTTCGTTCGTCGTCATGTATCTTATTTATCACACGCGCACAGCATACAGAGAACCTAGTTTGAGCGAAATATCTGCTGCAGCACCTCAGCTCATTACTATTGGAGTGGAATATGCGTTTATAATTCATTGCGCAAGAACTCTAATTGCAATCACATGTTAAAAATTGTTTTGATGACCACGATTAAAAAGAGCTACTATTTTTTATTTCGCAACTGGTAATTGAAGCGGCCCTCCCATTCGACCATTGAAGTGCATATAAAATGGTAGGCAGGCTGTCAGTGTGTGATCCACCACTGTGCAATGTGAGCTGGAGGCAGTATGCATTTTGAAAACATACTTAATTGGTGGAAACCTGAACGTTTTACTTCATATTTTGAGGGATGTCTTCCTTTGCTTCAAAGTAGCCTAGGCTAAATCCGACCATAGAAACATGGAGGCAATTATTTTATGAAGACTTCCTCATACTGTATGCCATTGAAACCAACTTAATTGCTGTTTTGATATCAACTTTCTTTCGTTGTCCAAAAGCCAAAGGCACAATCCTAGTCCTATTATCAACCCATCCTAGGAGTTGCATCTTTAAATTCCCCCTCTTTCTATGTTTTTACAGAGATTTTAATCTCTGTCACATATGGAACCGCTCGCATCAGGTGCTCTGTTTTCCAGTGATTTGCCTTTTGGCAAATGTTTGAAAGTAATGTTTTATTGGCTGCTTCATTACAGGAGTTGCATGTTCTGTTAAATTGAATTACTATAATCTAAATGGGATTTTTTTTATCTTTCTGAGCACCGTGGGTGGATGCCCTAATGGGTTACACACCCAATGCATATGGGTCTGGTCTTAAATGGCTGGTAAATTAAAATCTTCCCGGTCACGTTGTCCGGCGCCCCATTTTTTTCCTTATGGGAACCCTGGTATGTGTGTGTGTGTGCATGTGTGGTGCATATGTGGTCGTCTGTCTCCCTGTGTGTGTGTGTACCCCTGTGTGTGTTAGCTAACATAATCCCTAATAGCCAAACTGGTTAAAGCTTTGATGTGCTCTAAGAAACAGATTCATTATCATGCCGCAGTTCATCCACATATTTGTTCTGCATTTATTATACAGCTCTGCTCTTCCTGCCTGCCTGCCGGGAGCCTCATTCAATAAGCACTGGGATTACATAAGGCACTTTGCTTTTATAGGAACATCCAACTGTTACACTTACATTAATTTGTACTGTTAAACATGAAGCTAGCTTTGGCACCTATGGCTGTGTGTACAGTAATGTATTCCTATTAAAATATCTACAGTAGACCTAGCTATTGCTTCATTGAATTTACAAGTCCCTTTACGGTTATTTTGAAGTCTCTTATGTCTTATACATGTACATATTAGAGTAGTAATATTCTTCATGTGTTTTAGGTCCCCGCACACACGTATGTGCTCATTAAATAATTTAATCTCTCCTCCCCTCTGAGCTGTGTTACTTCATTAGCCATTCTATACATTGTTCTCAATCAATGAGGAGAGACAAGGTCAATCACCAATCAGGATATTACTTTATTCAAAATGTATTAATAACATTGATTAATTATTGCAATAATGAAGCTGGTCGATGAACCACCCCTAGATGAGTCGTTTAGTGCCCAACGAGTTCTCAGAGAAATATTGCCGTTTTTTAAAGAACAGAAATGTTGCTCTTACAAACCGTCTCAATATTCTCAGAGTCACTGACTATGAAACCCATTATCTGAGTAAATGTCAACCCTTTCAGATATTGTTAAATAAAGAGGGAGGAGGAACCCAGACAGTGTTTCAACTTTGAAAGTCACCTTAGTTCTCACTGCAATACAACAGCGGTGCAAATTATCTTTACAGCACTATCAGATGGTGACTTAGAGTGGATACACGCACACGCCACCTCAATCAATCATATTTATTTATAAAGCCTTTTTTACATCAGCCAATGTTACAAAGTGCTATACAGAAACCCAGCCTAAAACCCCCAAAAGCAAGCAATGCAGATGTAGAAGCACAGTGGCAAGGAAAAACTCCCTAGAAAGGCAGGAACCTAGGAAGAAACCTAGAGGAACCAGGCTCTGAGGGGTGGCCAGTCTTCTTCTGGCTGTGCCAGGTGGAGATTATAACAGTACATGGCCAAGATGTTCAAACGTTCATAGATGACCAGCAGGGTCAAATAATAATAATCACAGTGGTTGTAGAGGGCGCAACAGGGACCTCAGGAGTAAATTTCAGTTGGCTTTTCATAGCCGATCATTCAGAGTGAGAGACAGCAGGTGCGGTAGAGAAAGAGAGTCGAAAACAGCAGGCCCGGGACAAGGTAGCACGTCCAGTGAACAGGTCAGGGTTCCATAGCCGCAGGCAGAACAGATTGAAACTGGAGTAGCAGCACGACCAGGTGGACTGGGGACAGCAAGAAGTCATCAGGCCAGGTAGTCCTGAGCATGGTCCTAGGGCGCTGGTCCTCCGAGAGAAGAGAGAGAATTAGAGGGAGCATACTTAAATTCACAAAGGACACCGGATAAGACAGGAGAAATACTCCAGATATAACAGACTGACCCTAGCCCCCCGACACAAACTATTGCAGCATAAATACTGGAGGCTGAGACAGGAGGGGTCGGGAGACGATACCCCTGGACAGGGCCAACTAGGCAGGATATAACCCCACCCACTTTGCCAAAGCAAAGCCCCCACACCACTAGAGGGATATCTTCAAAACACCAATTTACTACCCGGAGAAAAGGCAGAGTATAGCCCATGAAGATCTCCCCCACGGCACGAAGCTGAGGGGGCGCCAACCCGGACAGGAAGATCACGTCAGTGACTCAACACGCTCAAGTGACGCACTCCTCCTAGGGACGGCATGGAAGAACACCAGTAAGCCAGTGACTCAGCACCCGTAATAGGGTTAGAGGCAGAGGATCCCAGTGGAGAGAGGGGAACCAGCCAGGCAGAGACAGCAAGGGCGGTTCGTCGCTCCAGTGCCTTTCCGTTCACTTTCACACCCCTGGGCACACTCAATCATAGGACTTACTTGTAACGGCAGCCTTCCTTCTCTTCAAGAGAAGAGGAGGTGTAGCAGGGATCGGACCAACACGCAGCGTAGCCAGTGCTCAACATGTTTAATCAAACGAAACAGTGAACACTTACAACGATACAAAATAACAAAAAGTGGCAAACCGATACAGTCCTAGCTGGTGCAGAGAAAACACAGAGACAGGAAACAACCACCCACAAATCCCCAACACAAAACAAGCCACCTATATATGATTCCCAATCAGGGACAACGATTGACAGCTGCCTCTGATTGAGAACCATATTAGGCCGAACACAGAAACAGACAAACTAGACACACAACATAGAATGCCCACCCAGCTCACGTCCTGACCAACCCTAAAACAAGCAAAACACACAAGAACTATGGTCAGAACGTGACATTACTGAAGAGATGAGTCTTCAATAAAGACTTAAAGGTCGAGACCGAGTCTGCGTCTCTCACATGGATAGGCAGACCATTCCATAAAAATGGAGCTCTATAGGAGAAAGCCCTGCCTCCAGCTGTTTGTTTAGAAATTCTAGGGACAGTAAGGAGGCCTGCGTATTGTGACCGTAGCGTACGTGTAGGTATGTACGGCAGGACCAAATCAGAACGATAGGTAAGAGCAAGCCCATGTAATGCTTTGTAGGTTAGCCTTTCTAGCCCCGGGGTTCCGCTAGCGGAACACCCACAACATTCCACTGAAAAGGCAGCGCGCGAAATTCAAAAATATTTTTTTTGAAATATTTAACTTTCACACATTAACAAGTCCAATACAGCAAATGAAAGATAAACATCTTGTTAATCTACCCATGGTGTCTGATTTCAAAAATTATTTACAGTGAAAGCACAACATATGATTATGTTAGGTCAGAGCCAAGTCACAAACACACAGCCATTTTTTCAGCCAACAATAGGAGTTAGAAAAAGCAGAAATATAGTTAAAATGAATCACTAACCTTCGATTATTTTCATCAGATGACAGTCATAGGACATCATGTTATACATGTATTGTGTGTTTTGTTCGATAATGTGCATATATATATTAAAACAAATCTCAGTTTACATTGGCGCGTTACGTGCAGTAATGTTTTGATTCCAAAACATCCGGTGATTTTGCAGAAATACTCATAATAAACATTGATAAAAGATGCAAGTGTTATTCACAAAATTAAAGATAAACCTATCCTCTATGCAACCGCTGTGTCAGATTTCAAAATAAACTTTACGGAAAAATAATAATCTGAGAACGGCGCTCAGAGCACAATCCAGCCAAAGAAATAGTCGCCATTTTGGCGTCAACAGAAGCTACAAAAACACTATAAATATGCACTTACCTTCGAATAACTTCATCAGAAGGTACTCCCAGGATTCCCAGTTCGACAATAAATGACTGAAAAGTTCCATAAAGCCCATCATTTAGCCACTTGTTGTTAGCATGTTCAGCCCACGAATCCATTTTCATGACGCACGAGCAATCCCTCCAGACAAAAACTCAAAAAGTTCCGTTACAGGTCGTAGAAACAAGTCAAATGATGTATGCAATCCATATTTAGGATGTGTTTAACATTAATCATCAATAAGGATCCAACCGGAGAATTTCATTGTCTGAAGAAAGAGCATTGGAACGAGAGCACTCTCTCTCGCTCGCGCGCAAAATGAGACTGAGATTTCTGAAGATCACTCAGTAAAATAGCTCATATGAGCCCCTCCTTTATAGTAGAATCATATAACCAAAAAAATCTAAAGACGGTGACATCCAGTGGAAGCCCTAGGAAGTGTTTGCTTATCCATAACTATATGGGGTATCATTTGGCACTGTTTTGAAAATCGAGTTCTCACTTCCTGTTTGGAAGTCTTCTCAGGTTTTTGTCTGCCAAGTGAGTTCTGTTCTACTTACAGACATAATTCAAACAGTTTTAGAAACTTCAGAGTGTTTTCTATACAATAGTAATAATAATATGCATGTATTACCTTCTGGAGCAGAGTAGGAGGAAATTCCGTTTGGGTACGCAATTCGTTCAAAGTGGAAACACTGCCCCCTGTCCATAACAGGTTTTAACAGTAAAACCTTGAAATCAGCCCTAGCCTTATCAGGAAGTCAGTGTAGAGAGTATAGCACTGGAGTAATATGATACAATTTTTGGGTTCTAGTCAAGATTTTAGCAGCCATGTTTAGCACGAACTGAAGTTTATTTAGTGCTTTATCCGGGTAGCCGGAAAGTAGAGCATTACAGTAGTCTAATCTTGAAGTGACAAAAGCATGGATTTATTTTTTTGCATCATTTTTGGACAGAAAGAAAGTTTATGATTTTTGCAATGTTACGTAGACAGAAAAAAGCTGTCCTTGAAACAGTCTTGATATGTTTGTCAAAAGAGAGATCAGGGTCCAGAGTAACGCTGAGGTGCTTCACAGTTTTATTTAAGACGACTGTACAACCGTCAAGATTAATTGCCAGATCCAACAGAAGATCTCTTTGTTTCTTGGGACATAGAACTAGCATCTCATTTTGTCTGAGTTTAAAAGTAAAACATTTGCCGCCATCCACTTCCTTATATCTGAAACACAGGTTTCCAGGGAGGACAATTTTGGGGCTTCACCATGTTTATCGAAATGTGTAGCTGTGTATCGTCCTCATAGCAGTGAAAGTTAACATTATGTTTCTGAATGACATCACCAAGAGATAAAATATATAGTGAAAACAATAGTGGTCCTAAAGCGGAACCTTGAGGAACACCGAAATTTACAGTTGATTTGTCAGATGACAAACCATCCACAGAGACAAACTGATATCTTTCCGACAGATACGATCTAAACCAGGCCAGAACTTGTCAGTGTAGACCAATTTTTGTTTCCAATCTATCCAAAATAATGTGGTGATCGATGGTATCAAAAGCAGCACTAAGTCTAGGAGCACGAGGACAGATGCAGAGCCTTGGTCTGACACCATTAAAAGGTAATTTACCACCTTCACGGGTGCAGTCTCCGTGCTATGATGGGGTCTAAAACCAGACTGAAGCGTTTCGTATACATTGTTTGTCTTCAGAAAGGCAGTGAGTTGCTGCGCAACAGCTTTTTCTAAAACCTCACCACACGAAGGCAAACAACCACTCTCCTTTGGTGATCCGGTCTTTACATTGCTCCGCCCCTGTAATTCAAGTCAATATAATTTATTCCCTTTAATAATTTTATAATGATTTCAATTAACACTCACTCCTAGTGAGGGGCGAGGAATAAACAGCTGATTCCTCTATTGTTATTATGAATGTATTATTTTAGCTGTCTGGGTATGACTGGCTGGGTACGGTGTGCCTCAGGCCTGGTAATAGGAGCCTAATGGGTTGGTGGGATTGGTACAGTATGTCTCAGGCCTGGTTATAGGAGCCTAATGGGTTGGTGGGATTGGTACAGTATGTCTCAGGCCTGGTTATAGGAGCCTAATGGGTTGGTGGGATTGGTACAGTATGTCTCAGGCCTGGTTATAGGAGCCTAATGGGTTGGTGGGATTGGTACAGTATGTCTCAGGCCTGGTTATAGGAGCCTAATGGGTTGGTGGGATTGGTACAGTATGTCTCAGGCCTGGTTATAGGAACCTAATGGGTTGGTGGGATTGGTACAGTATGTCTCAGGCCTGGTTATAGGAGCCTAATGGGTTGGTGGGATTGGTACAGTATGTCTCAGGCCTGGTTATAGGAGCCTAATGGGTTGGTGGGATTGGTACAGTATGTCTCAGGCCTGGTTATAGGAGCCTAATGGGTTGGTGGGATTGGTACAGTATGTCTCAGGCCTGGTTATAGGAGCCTAATGGGTTGGTGGGATTGGTACAGTATGTCTCAGGCCTGGTTATAGGAGCCTAATGGGTTGGTGGGATTGGTACAGTATGTCTCAGGCCTGGTTATAGGAGCCTAATTGGTTGGTGGTATTGGTACAGTATGTCTCAGGCCTGGTTATAGGAGCCTAATGGGTTGGTGGGATTGGTACAGTATGTCTCAGGCCTGGTTATAGGAGCCTAATGGGTTGGTGGGATTGGTACAGTATGTCTCAGGCCTGGTTATAGGAGCCTAATGGGTTGGTGGGATTTGTACAGTATGTCTCAGGGCTGGGTATAGAGGCCTGGTGGGCTGGGTACAGTATGGCTCAGGGCTGCACTGTAAAAATAAAAATCCTGTAATTGTCAGAGTAAATTACTGTTTAATCAACAGTAATATACTGTATATACTGAAAAGATTGTCATTGCATTGTGGGAAAACATGTATTGCAGTTAACTTACTGTATTTGTGACTGTCCAAATAGAATGCCACACAAAAAGCACACAGGCACAAAATCAAAGAACATCCTCTGAAGCATGATAGAGAAAATGTTTTTTGGTAATTATTATTATAAATGTAATATTTTGTTCTTAGTTAGTTGGTACCTGTTTTGTTGTTTTACATGCAAATAAAAAGGCCAGATGTGGCCTGTAAACCATGAGTTTCAGGCCACTGTATTTGGGTAAAACTCAGACTTCAAAATAAGCCCTTGTAAAATATGTATTGTGTTAAATAATTTTATTTCAATGATTACATATTGGCTTAGGATCTCATTTGGTAAAGGCCACAGGACGGAACATGGATGAATGGAACAACCATGTCTCTTTCACTAACAATCAGGCACTCTGGGAAATATGCAAATAATGCTTTACAGTAAGTGTATTTGTTACCGTAAAACAACTACAGTAGCATTATTGGTACTGTAAATCAATTACAGTAACAGTATTAGATACCGTAAAATACAGTACATTAACATACTACAGTAACTTACAGGCTGCCAGTAAGTTAATGTAAAAACAACAGGAATTGTTTTTACAGTGTGTGTATAGGGGTCGGGTGAGTTGGTCTGGCTGGGTACAGGACACCTCAGGACTGGGTATAGGGGAAGGGTGGGTTGGTGTAAGCCTTAGGGCTGGGTATAGGGACCGGTTGGGTTGGTGGGCTGACTGTAACATGTATGGCTCATATAAGAGAGACAGTCCATTATGTTTTGAATGAACTGTTTGTTATTGAGGGAGATTCGACTTCTATTACCTTCAGAGATCAATGGTGTGTGTGTGAGTTTGTGTGCGTGTGTGTGTATCATCCCTATCATGGCATTCCTCCTTCAAGCTGAGTGCTGTCACTCTGGAACTTCAGAAGTGGCGCTATGCGTTCTGGGAGGATGGCCGTGGCTTTTTAACGGTGAGCGAGCGCTGCGCCTTTTCCTGTCCGACGACGTCTACACATTTTTAGGTTGTACCTCTACTCACGTTGGTTGAGCACCTTCTACTTCTTTCCAAAGTATGGCAATGGCTGCAAACGATTGGTTGATGACAGATCGCAGGAGTTCTGGAGCATCTTTGAGCCGAGAGAGAGATTATGAATTCAAGGCGTTGGATTGGTCTAAGCATGGGCCAGAGGGAGTTTCCAACATGTTTCCACACCAATCCACTCCTTTTAAATCTATGAGGGGGAGTGAACGAGTAGGTGCAGAGTCAATCCACAGCCGGCGTTGAAGTTGTCGCGTACAAGTCATTTCTCATGTCGATTTCTAGCTGTGGCTCTAATCTTGTCCAAACATCTGTTGTACATAAATTGTTTCTCTGTACTGTAATGTATTGTAATGTATTCCTGGCTGGCAGGCTGGACTCAGGGGTTGTGTGTGTGGGTGGGGACAGTAGCTCACTTAGCCACTCTCCAGTGTGTCCATACTCTGGAGAAGGAGGACACACACTTTTCCACTGTAGTGGCTGCCTCTTTCCTACTCTCTCTCCCTCTTTTAGTCTCTCTCTCTCTCTCGCTCTCTCTTTTAGTCTCTCTCTCTCTCTCTCTTTTAGTCTCTCTCTCTCTCTCTCTTTTAGTCTCTCTCTCTTTTAGTCTCTCTCTCTCCCTCTTTTAGTCCCTCTCTCTCTCTCTCTCTCCCTCTTTTAGTCCCTCTCTCGCTGTCTATCTCTCTCGCTCTCTATCTCTCTCGCTCGCTCTCTCTCTCTCTCTCTCTCTCTCTCTCTCTCTCTCTCTCTCTCTCTCTCTCTCTCTCTCTCTCTCTCTCTCTCTCTCTCTCTGTTACTTCCCTCGGGCTCTCCATCAGGTTTATGAAACAAATGGTTCTCCTAACTGTAGCTCCCTCTCTCTCTCTCTCTCTCTCTCCCCCCTCTCCCTCTGTGGGAACATCTTTTCTGCTTGATTCTCCACAGTGCCAAAGCCTCCCTTGGAGGGTGAATGGTCTGCGCACTCCTGAGTAGCAATAATAACACTCATTTACAGGGAACAGTGATATATGGTGTCTGAGAGTGGCTTTTTCTTATGATATATAACATGTTGTTCATTTTCTATCTGGATGCAGACCCATTACAATATAGTATGGAATATACTGTAGCTATAACATAATGTCCTCTTGTAGGTAGGGTCATTTTGATGCATTTTAATGTTGCGTTCTGCACACGGGTTGAGGTTAGACATGGCGCATTAGAAGGTATTGTCCGTGTTATACAGTGTATGTTTATGTTTAAGTCATTGCTATTTTGATTTCTCAAGCACCCAACTAATCAAAAATGAATTGGAACCCATCTCGTTCCCTTTCCACTTCATATGAAGTGTCATAGTGCATAACCACTCATAACCTCTCTGTGGCCTATGCCAGAGTTGGCACTGTGTTTATGGTTTGGAGGAAATGGGTATTTCCTCCAACACTTAGAGGCTAGAAAGGTATCTCCTCTGCCCCTCCTGTGGCTCTTATTTTGTGGAAAGATGGGGGAGGCTGTCTGGGTGTCTACACACTCTCCAGGATCTCTTTCTCTTTATGTCTGGCTGTTTGCCCCTCTCTCTGCTTAGAATTTGGCTTCTCTCGTTCTGTCTCTCTGTCTTTCTCTCTTGTTGACTCTTGCTGTCTTTTGCTGTCTCTTTGCAGTTCTGTCTATGTCGTTATGTGTGTGTGTGTCTCTCTCTCTCTCTCCTTCCCCTCACTGGCACTTGTCCCTGCAGCTGGTGTATAGAGCCCTCCCTCCATTCTGTGTCTTTCACAGGCCCATATGTAAACACTGACAGTAATCACCAGTGAGTGCTCCGCTCACTTCCTCCTTGGCAGTCGCTCAGAGAGCTATGCATTGGCGGGGAAGGTTTGAGAAACTGCAGACTCCACTTCGGGCTCTAGTAAAATACTGCAATCACTCATCCCAAATGTCTCCCTGGCATCGTCTACAGGGCCAATCATTCAATATTATGGGCACAGTTGCACAGCGTCGTAGTGCCACTCAACTATTAGGCCTTAGACATGAACTCTAGATCACAGACATTTTACAAACCCTGTGATGATAAAATAATCACTTTCTGAAAAGCTTTTGCATTTATCGCCTACTTTATGCATAATACTAAGCTGGCCTTTGCTCAACTTGTTTGTGTTGAATAGTGTTAGCCTATGCTATATAGTGTTGTTACGCTGTGTCCTGTATCTTACTGGGCTGTATTGTGTTGAATTGTGATATGTTGTATTCTGCGTTGGCTTTGCCGGGTCAGGCTGTGTTGGGGGGGGGGGGGGGGGGGTGGTAACACGGTGTGAAGAGACTGGCGTGGGCCAGCCAAGCCTGGGATAGTCTCCAAGCCCTGCTTCCCTCTCCTTGGAAGGCATGGGAGTGACTCCAAGCTCTGCTTCCCTCTCGTTGGAAGGCATGGGAGTGTCTCCAAGCTCTGCTTCCCTCTCCTTAGAAGGCAGTCAAGCACAATGAATTCATTCCTCCCTCTTCCAGTCATTTCTCTACAGTATTTATAGCAGATGAATAAAATAAATCTCAGTTGGAATTTTCTGCATGGAGTGGCCGGCTCCCACATCACAATGGTGACTTTCTCTTCCACTTGGCTAAGTACGAGGGCAGAGGGGGGAAATGTGTCCCAAACGGCTCCCTATTCCCTACAAAGTGCACTACTTTTGACCAGGACCCTGGTAAAAAGTAGTGCACTATATAGGGAATTGGGCGCCATTTGGGATGCAGACTCTCTTCCACTTGGCTAAGTCAGAGGGCAGAGGGGAGCAGCGCGGTAGCTTGAGTCATGGTGGCAAAGATCGCTGGGTAAGGAGTGTCATTGTTGTCCAGATAGCTACTGTGTCTACTGTAGTTTGATGGGGAGAATTATTTTATCTGGCTTGCTATTGTGTGGTATTAATTGGGATAAATGTGGGACAGTTGTTTTTTCATATCTACACATGGCCAAAAGTATATGGACACCTGCTCGTCGAACGTCTCATTCCAAAATCATGGGCATGAAAATGGAGTTGGTCCACCCTTTGCTGCTATAACGGTCTCCACTGTTCTGAGAATGCTTTCCACTAGATTTTGGAACATTGCTGCGGGGATTTGCTTCCATTCAGTCATGAACATTAGTGAGGTCGGGCACGGATGTTGGGCGTTTAGGCCTGGTTCGCGGTCGGCGTTCCAATTCATCCTAAAGGTGTTTCATGGGGTTGAGGTCAGGGCTCTGTGTGGGCCAGTCAAGTTCTACCACACCGATCTCGACCAACCATTTCTGTATGGACCTTGCTTTGTGCACGGGGGCATTGTCATGCAGAAACAGGACAAACTGTTGCCATGAAGTTGGAAGCACAGAATCGTCTTGGATGTCATTATATGCTGTAGAGTTAAGATTTCCCTTCACTGGAACTAAGGTCCCTAGCCCAAACCATGAAAAACAGCCCCAGACCATTATTCCTCCTCCACCAAACTTTACAGTTGGCTCTATGCATTAGGGGAGGTAGCATTCTCCTGGCATCCGCCCAACCCAGATTTGTCCGTCGGACTGCCAGATGGTGAAGTGGAATTAATCCCTCCAGAGGACGTGGGGCGGCAGGTAGCCTAGTGGTTAGAGTGTTGGCCTAGTAAACGAAAAGTTGCAAGATCGAATCCCCGAGCTGTCAAGGTAAATATCTGCTGTTCTGCCCCTGAACAAGGCACTTAACCCACTGTTCCTAGGCCGTCATTGAACATAAGAATTTGTTCTTAACTGACTTGCCTAGTTAAATAAAGGTAAAAAAAAAAAAGTGTTTCCGCTGAGTCCAAAGGCAGTGAGCTTTACACCACTCCAGCCAACACTTGGCATTGTGCATGGTGGTTTTAGGCTTGTGTGCGGCTGCTCGGCCATGGAACCCATTTCATGAAGCTCCCGACAAACAGTTATTGTGCGGACGTTGATTCCAGAGGCAACCAAGGACAGATGTGTTGCAACCAAGGACAGATGATTTTTACGCGCTTTAGCACCCGGTAGTCCCGTTCTGTGAGCTTGTGTGGCCTACCATTACGCGGCTGAGCCGTTGTTGGTCCTAGACGTTTCTACTTCACAATAACAGTTGACAGGAGCAGCTCTAGCAGGGCAGAAATTTGACGAACTGACTTGTGGGAAAGATGGCATCCTATGACGGTGCCATGTTGAAAGTTATTGAGCTCTTCAGTACTGGCCATTCTACTGGCAATGTTTGTCTATGGAGATTGCATGGCTGTGTGCTCGGTTTTATACACCTGTCAGCAACGAGTGTGGTTGAAATAGCAGAATCCACTACTTTGAAGGGGTGTCCGCATACATTTGGCCATGTAGTGTATATTCAGGTGTACAGTAGGTTATCAATTTGACCAGTTTCTCACAGCAGGAAAATAATCCTGCATCAACAGGACATTTTTCTAGGGGTTGATAAAACATTTTTATCCACAATCTTTCCATTTCATACATTCATTTTACACATGCATTTCACACATTTAGGAACCCCACTTCTCTTCACGTACAGTGGACATGGTAAACTATCTAAGGTGTCAGCCACAAACTAGGCATGTTGTTCACCAGACCTGTGTTTTGGGGGGGAGGGGGGGCAGTTAGCCTAGTGGTTAGAGCGTTGGTCGCTGGTTTGAATACCTGAGTTGAACAATCGGTCGATGTGCCCTTGAGCAAGGCACTTAACCCTTGCTCCAGGGTTGCTGTACTACTATGGCTGACCCTGTAAAACAACACATCTCCCTACACCTATCTGGTGTATGTGACAATAAAAAACATCTAATCAACATCAACTTCTTGGCGCATCCTGGAACCAAAACTGTTTATAGGCTAGTAGAGGAATAAGGCCAGAATAGCATGGCTCTATGGGGGCAAATTCACCAGGAACCAAACAGAACTTAATGGAAGTCAGCAGAAGCAAATGGAACCAAATGGCGAAGAACCCACTTGAATTTGTCCAATACAAATTCTTGTTTTTGTTGTAAAACGTTTTTCATTTGGAGTAAGCGGTTTCCGTTGCAAAACGTTTTGCAACAGTGTCCGACTAATGAATTCACCCATGCTTACAGGCTTGTAGAGGAATTAGGCTGTAGCTTGGCTCTATACGAGTCATTATCTTGCCGTGGTTCTGAATCCAAGCTGACTTTTGCTTGGATGTATGAGAGTCCGTAACGGCCCATAGTGCTAAATCCTAGCTGACTGTTTTACTCTCTGACATTATCTTACCCCTGGAGAAAATGTTGTTTGAAGCATCATGTATGGACAGAGACGGTTAGAGTCAATACACTGTGGTGACGCTCACCCTACACAACATTAATGTAGAATAA
This sequence comes from Salvelinus namaycush, assembly GCF_016432855.1. Classification (NCBI taxonomy): domain Eukaryota; kingdom Metazoa; phylum Chordata; class Actinopteri; order Salmoniformes; family Salmonidae; genus Salvelinus; species Salvelinus namaycush. Next base: position 39,773,398 of record NC_052321.1, on the reverse strand, counting down.
CTCCCTTGGGCTATGGAGAGTACCAAAAACTCTCTCTATCCGCTGAGCTCTAGTAGCCACTACATCCAGCGGGGGGGAGGGAGAGGGGGGGGGGAGTGAGAGAGTAAGAATGAGAGAGGGGGGGCATATAGAAAGGTAGAGAGTGTGTGTGAGAGAAGGAGAGCGAGAGGGAGAGCTCACACTGCTCTCCAGCCCATTTGATACCAGACAGATCAGATGTGACACAATCCTTTTTGTGTTTGCTTTCTTCTGGGTTCATTGTCTTGTTACATGAACCGTTTTAGTCTTACATTTAGTGGCCCTCCCTCTCGTTCCTTCCAAATCATACGAACCCCTCTATCCTCCCTTTCTTCCTCCCTCTATCTTATGCCCCTCTGCTCAAGTGGGGGGCACCCTCTTTTTCTGTCGAACTTCATTCCTTCTCAGTGGTTTGACGGTCTCCTCCCAGCTGCCCCGGGCCTTTTTCTTGGTTGACGAGGCTGATTCAAGCACATGTGCCAAAGGGCCAAATTAACCCAATTACCCTGGGCAGTCCAATCAGGCCTCTACCCCCTACAGCCCCATTCAGCATCCTCTCCACCCCTCTATTGCCCTCTCAAGACCAAAATAATCACTGGATGGAGTGTGAGTGTGTCAGACATGGACTGAATTTGGGGAGGGGTAAGTGAGGGCTCTCATATGTAGGGCAGGAAGTGAGGCGTCACGGTCAGTCTTAGTCAGTTACTGAAGACCCCCATCTTCCAGTTCTCACCCACAAGACCAATAGATATGGACAAGAAATGAATGAGTTGAATAAACAGGCATTATCTACATACTTCTTTCTCTCCCTCCCTCTCTACCTCTCCCCTCTCTCTCTCTTTTTTCTTTTCCTCTCTTTGGGATGGTGAATGTTCAATCTGCATGACATTTTTCATGTAAAAATGCACATGATATTTACACTTTTTTGAGGTCTCACTGATGTTGATTCATTTTAAATGAGGGTTTTTATATAACATGGCATGAGTAAAAAGAGAGAGGAAGCAATAAGACATAGAGTGATAAAGATGCAGTACTGACAGATGCTGAGGGCACAGGCAGTCCTGTGGAAGCCTCGGCCGTCTGAAGGACCCCACACTGTTATTATAGACTTGTGCTGTGCTGCTAGTCTAGATACTGCACCGGTGAGATGATCGCAAGAGACAAGTGTTCTTGCGTGCAGGGAATGTCTGGAAATGTCAACTTTGTCTTAGGAAATGCCAACTTTGTTCAAAAGGTATAACCAGTGTAGTTCTCCAACTTTTAGGCCCACCTCTGCAAGCATAGAAGTTGTTTATTAAATGGCTGACCTGGCTGTTGGATATACACACAGAGGTAGTTGATTTGGGTAGAGGAGAGGGCAGTCGGGGTGAGAAATGGCACTATAGCGTAATGTAGGAGTTAGCCTTGACGTCCAGCATTGCACACAGTTGAAGTCGATGTGTATTCAAGCGGCTGTGTTTTTTATGCAAAGTAACGTGTGTATTTTTCCAGACAGAATTTCCGCACACAGATTATCATATTAAAGATTTCTGAAATGCATGACATCAAACGTTCTTTCTGCTGTTGACTGCATTCTACAGGAGAGAGACTGCCTTTGAAGTTGAACTGTGGCAGAGAGAACACAGGGAGAGAGTATGCCCAGCCTTGCCTGGTGGGGTAACCAATAGCAGAGCTAGCATTTTGTTGAAGCCGGCTCAGTTGATTAACCAATATTTGATTTCTGCTTCGGCTGCCTAAGAGGCATTGGGCTTAATGTATTTATTCTGGAGAAAATCAGCAGGAACTTGTGGGGCCTATCAAAATCCTTTGGAAATGTCCCTGTAAATTCTAAGGTAGGCTATGTTGTGAGCATGGATTAAAAGGTGCAAGCAACGGGTAGGCTAGGACAATGATTGGCGCAGCATTGATGTGCTACTGACGGTGCGGCTGTTATTGAGTCATTCTGGAATAATAGTAGCATTCTGTAACAGTGCATGACTCAAATGTAAATACTTAATTCCTTCACACCAGCCTGCACAGGCCATCGTCCCCTCGGTTCCATTGCACAGCATTACATAACCTAGGATAGTCTACACACATATGCACATACGCACACCTGGATGCACAAGCGCACACACACACACACTTGAGTATATATATATATATATATAGTTGAAGTCGGAAGTTTACATACACTTAGGTTGGAGTCATTAAAACTAGTTTTTCAACCACTCCACAAATTTCTTGTTAACAAACTATAGTTTTGGCAAGTCGGTTAGGACATCTACTTTGTGCATGACACAAGTCATTTTTCCAACAATTGTTTACAGACAGATTATTTCACTTATAATTCACTGTATCGCAATTCCAGTGGGTCAGAAGTTTACATACCCTAAGTTGACTGTGCCTTTAAACAGCTTGGAAAATTCCAGAAAATTATGTCATGGCTTTAGAAGCTTCTGATAGGCTAATTGACATCATTTGAGACATTTGGAGGTGTACCTGTGTATGTATTTCAAGGCCTACCTTCAAACTCAGTGCCACTTTGCTTGACATCATAGGAAAATCCAAATAAATCAGCCAAGACCTCATAAAAAGAATTGTAGACCTCCACAAGTCTGGTTCATCCTTGGGGGCAATTTCCAAACACCTGAAGGTACCACGTTCATCTGTACAAACAATAGTACGCAAGTATAAACACCATGGGACCACGCAGCAGTCATACCGCTCAGGAAGGAGACGCGTTCTGTCTCCTAGAGATGAACGTACTTTGGTGTGAAAAGTGCAAATCAATCCCAGAACAACAGCATAGGACCTTGTGAAGATGCTGGAGGAAACAGGTACAAAAGTATCTATATCCACAGTAAAATAAGTCCTATTTCGACATAACCTGAAAGGCCCCTCGACAAGGAAGAAGCTACTGCTCCAAAACCACCATAAAAACCCAGACTACGGTTTGCAACTGCACATGAGGACAAAGATTGTACTTTTTGGAGAAATGTCCTCTGGTCTGATGAAAAAATATATAACTATTTGGCCATAATGACCATCGTTATGTTTGGAGGAAAAAGGGGGAGCCTTGCAAGCTGAAGAACACCATCCCAACCGTGAAGCACGTGGGTGGCAGCATCATGTTGTGGGGGTGCTTGCTGCAGGAGGGACTGGTGCACTTCACAAAATAGATGGCATCATGAGGAAAGAAAATTCTGTCGATATATTGAAGCAACATCTCAAGACATCAGTCAGAAAGTTAAAGCTTGGTCGCAAATGGGTCTTCCAAATGAACAATGACCCCAAGCATACTTCCAAAGTTGTGACAAAATGGCTTAAGGACAACAAAGTAAAGGTATTGGAGTGGCCATCAAAGCCCTGACCTCAATCCCATAAACAATTTGTGGGCAGAACTGAAAAAGCGTGTGCGAGCAAGGAGGCCTACAAACCTGACTCAGTTACACCAGCTCTGTCAGGAGGAATGGGCCAAAATTCACCCAACTTATTGTGGGAAGCTTGTGGAAGGCTACCCAAAATGTTTGACCCAAGTTAAACAATTTAAAGGCAATGCTACCAAGTACTAATTGAGTGTATGTAAACTTCTGACCCTCTGGGAATGTGATGAAATAAATAAAAGCTGAAATAAATCATTCTCTCTACTATTACTCTGACATTTCACATTCTTAAAATAAAGTGACCTAAAACAGGGAATTTTTACTAGGATTAAATGTCAGAAATGGTGAAAAACTGAGTTAAACTTCTTATGGCTGCAATCCCGGTAACGGGATCGATATGACAACAGCGAGTGATACTGCAGGGCGCCAAATTCAAACAACAGAAATCTCATAATTAAAATTCCTCAAACATACATGTGTTTTATACCATTTTAAAGATAATCTTGTTGTTAATCCAACCAAAGTGTCCGATTTCAAATAGGATTTTCAGCGAAAGCACCACAAACAATTATGTTAGGTCACCGCCAAATCACAGACAAACACAGTCATTTTTCCAGCCAGTCACAAAAAGCACAAATAGAGATAAAAATAATCACTAACCTTTGATGATCTTCATCAGATGACACTCATAGGACTTCATGTTACACAATACATGTATGTTTTGTTTGATAAAGTTCATATTTATATAAAAAAAATCTGAGTTTACATTGGCGTTGTGAACTAGAGTACACTAGTTCCAAAAACATCCAGTGATTTTGCATAGCCACATCGATTCAACAGAAATACTCATCATAAATGTAGATCATAATGCAAGTTATACACATGGAATTATAGATATACCTCTCCTTAATGCAACTGCTGTTTCAGATAAAAAGTAAAATAAATTACGGAAAAAGCAAACCATGCAATAATCTGAGATGGCGCTCAGAACAATAGTCAAATTAGCCGCCATGTTGGAGTCAACAAAAACCAGAAATTACATGATAAATATTCCCTTACCTTTGATGATCTTCATCAGAATGCACTCCCAGGAATCCCAAGTCCACAATAAATGCTTGATTTGTTCGATAATGCCCGTTATTTATGTCCAATTAGCTACTTTTGTTAGCGCGCTTGGTAAACAATTCCAAAGTCACGAAGCGCATTTCCTAAAAGCTGACGAAATGTCAAAAAGTTCAGTAACAGTCAGTAGAAACATGTCAAACGATGTATTGAATCAATCTTTAGAATGGTGTTAACATAAATCTTGAATAACGTTCCAACCGGAGAATTACATTGACTTCAGATGAGCGACGGAACAGAGCTCCCTCTCATGTGAACGCGCATGGTTAGAGCATGGTCAGGTCATGGCAGACCTGACTAATTCCCCTCTCATTCGGCAACCCTTCACAGTAGAAAATTGGCCAGCCTCAGAATTTCCACTTCCTGTTTGGATTTTTTCTCAGGTTTTTGCCTGCCATATGAGTTCTGTTATACTCACAGACATCATTCAAACAGTTTTAGAAACTTCAGAGTGTTTTCTATGCAATACTAATAATAATATGCATATATTAGCAACTATGACTGAGCAGCAGGCCGTTTACTCTGGGCACCTCTGTGCACCTTTCATCCAAGCTACTCAATACTGCCCCTGCAGCCACAAGAAGTTAAATGTATTTGGCTAAGGTGTATGTAAACTTCCGACTTCATTTGTATATAAAGTTCAGCAGACAAGGTGAATTTTGGCCACAAGTCCTAACGAGGAGAGCTTTCTTTTATAACACCACACTGTGGTTAGAGGACGTTTGGAACGGGCCGGAAAGGATTGAAGGGGCTTCAGTCCTGTGTTCTTCTCCTCTTCTGTTCTTGACAGTTGCTTTGCTGTAGTGACAGAAGGAGAGATGAGAAGGAAACGACAGTGTTTGCAGTTTTTCTGTCATGCTCAGAACTTGGAGTGTGTGTGTGCGAAGGGGGGGGGGGGCTGATTTTGTGTGTGTGTGTGTGTGTGTGTGTGTGTGTGTGTGTGTGTGTGTGTGTGTGTGTGTGTGTGTGTGTGTGTGTGTGTGTGTGTGTGTGTGTGTGTGTGTGTGTGTGTGTGTGTGTGTGTGTGTGTGTGTGGTTAACAGGCAGACGGCAGGCCTCCTTTGGGAGCTGTTCTAGACTTCACTCCTTGAGAGCTTGTGTTTTAAGGTTTGGAGATTTTTGAGATGTAAGCCTGCTTGTCTGTCAGGTTAAATCGTGTTAGCTGCTGTTGTCACACTCCTTTTCACGACAGTTAATATACATGTATACATATTTTTGTGGTATTACACATTTTGTCTCCTGATGTCTGACCTTGTGTTAAAATTCAGGCCTGAAATGGACCATTTGAAGACAATAGTAATCCTTGATATTACGGCGCTGTTGAATTGGACACCTGTGTTGTTCTGTTGTCTTGTAGGTATAGAGTGCCAGTAGTGACAAACACAGAATACATCAGGGATGTCTCCAGATTCCAGACGCTTGTAACGTTTCCGAGAGGAAAAGGTCACTGTATAATACACTGAAAGGATGATGCAAATGATTCTTCTGATACCTGTCTAGTTGTCATGTGTGTATTGTGTGTGTATCGTGTTTCTATGACGTGTGCATTGTGAGCTTATCGTGTTTTGTATCGTGTAGCATGTCCATCCATGTCCATCCCATCAGTTATACATACACAATGCATGTGGTGTGTGTGATTCAGATCTGAAACTTTTTTGAAGTGTATGCAATTGCCAGGTATCTTAACAGGGTAACAGGGCAACAAGGCTTGATGTTGGCCCCTACACTTCTTCTACACATTTGTCTCAAACCCAACGTTGTCGTAGTTTATTGGTCTGTTTCTATGCTCCTCGTTTTGATGGTTTGAATGTTGCGATACATATAATTTCTAATTAATCTGTCGCCTGAGCAAATATGTTTTTTTGATAAGGTGTTTGTGTATTTGTCGGTGTGTGTGTGTGTGTGTGTGTATTTAGTAGATTACCATTCAGGCCATATCTCAGCTCTCTGTCAGGGTGCCATGGCTGCAGCCAGCCGCTTGCAGGATGGACGCCTTATCTCTCTCTTTCCAGACCCTGCCCCCGTCACACACACACTCGCACCCCAGCATACACACTCACAAACACACACGCACCCACACCCCCTCTGAGCTCTCTGACACTCATCCACAGCCTCTTAACAACAGACAACGGACACTTCTACCTGGTTCTATTTATTCATAAATGTAAACTTTGGCAAGCTGTCCATAACAAACAGCAAGAACAATAGACCTGCTTGCAATAAAGCATACAGTTGTAGGATCTTAATTTGAGCCAGTTTGCTACAGCAGGAAAATAATCCTGCAGCAAAAGGAAATGTGAAGCAAATCAAGTCTGAAATTTTTTAAGTGGAAATTACAAACTTTAGAAGCCTTTTTAAAACTCAAATACACTACAAGTTAGCATTTTCTTTTTTCAGCAACAAAATAATGATCCAATTAAGATCCTACATCTGTATATCACTATATGACCGTCTGTCTTTCATCTTTAGACTGCTGTCTTTGTTCTCCATGTTTTTTTATCCCTGCTTTCCTTCTCTCTCTCAGGTGTCGAAATCCAGACAGTTGGACACACACACACACACACTTGCACACAGACGCACACACACACACACACTTGCACGCAGACGCACACACACACACACACACACACACACACACACCGAATAGTGGGTGTAAATAGACAGCTGTGCACAGGGCTCCTGACTCCATTCAGAGTACAGAAAGCTCATCAGACTCAGGTCCCGGCAGGTGGATAGAGAGGGGGCAGGGAGAATCCACTGTGTCAATCTCTCCTCGGGAAAGGGAGAAAAAAAAGATACGGCCTGAAAAAAACAGGCAATCAAGCCGGCGCGTGAGTGGCGTTACACATGAGTAGCTCCCGCTTATCCCTTCAGGCTTCTGCCCTTTCTATTCCTCCACCATCCCTCTCTCTCGCTCTCCCTCCATCCCCCATCCAACCATCTCTGTCCCCAGGTAAAGGCTGTCCTTGGGCCAGGGCTGTCAATAGTATGTGAACTGAAATGCTCTTACAGTCAGAGAGTTCATACTTGTTTATTTTTATGTTTCCTTGTTTTACCTTTATTTATTGACAGATACATAATCTGTGTAGTTTACTTGCCCTTCTCACGTCTCCCTAGATACCTGTGGTCTAGCACTAGATCAATAACTGCTTATGATCAAGCGGTTACTACTTCAGACAGAGATACATACACTGAATCTCATGGGATAAGGTTTTGATGATCAAAATAAAACAAGGATACACTATAACTGCAAGCAGCCATGCCGGGGTTCAAGCATAAAATATATTACAATTTTTTTTTTTTCGAGTTACAAATCCTGAGTGGGATTACATTTTCAAATGTCCCAAATATTGTAGTTATTACCATTTAACAAATAACAATCATTTCTGTGTCTCGTGGTGCCGGACTCAATCACGTAGAGAAACGTCACAGTGAATTTGGGCCATATAAATAATGCCCCTGAAGTATGTCAGCCCAAAGCTGTGGAAAGGGGAGGGGAGGAGGATGAGAGGACAGATGAGAGAATGAAACAGAGGGAGGGAAAAGATTTAGAGGGGCAGTGTTGGAGAAAGCGAAAAGAAAGGAGAGGTGGAGGAAGTAGGATGGGAAGATGATGACGGGAAAAGACAGTCGATGGGACGGGAAAGAGAAGGGAGGAGAAAGAGGATGAGGAGAGAGTTGGACGGCAGAGGAGGAAATAGAGCGAGGGGGGGATGATAAAGGGCTAGTGGGGTCTTTGTGAAAAGGCTTGATTATTGGCCGTCCTAGGGGGGCTTTTGTCTAGGTCCCAGGGGAGAAAGGGTTAACACCACTTAGCCTCAGGGAAGACGAGAGCAGCAGTGGCGGTGTGTGTGTGTGTGTGTGTGTGTGTGTGTGTGTGTGTGTGTGTGTGTGTGTGTGTGTGTGTGTGTGTGTGTGTGTGTGTGTGTGTGTGTGTGTGTGTGTGTGTGTGTGTGTGTGTGTGTGTGTGTGTGTGTGTGTGTGTTAGGCAGGGGTTGATGGGGGTTTGAGGGATCATGATGGGGTCCCCCGCTGTTTTCTAAAATCACTGCACTCTCTTGCTCACCCCCTTCCTCTTCCTCCCCCCCCCCCCCCCCCCCCCCCCCCCCCCCCCCCCACACACACACACTCAGAAATACTCAAATGTTTGCATGTAGGGATGCTAGGAATTATGGAGCCTGAGGGTAAGACTAGCCTTTTGAAGAATGTTTGTTGAGAATATGGTATGTTAGAGAGTAGTAGAGAGCTCCCCTACCAAACCCTTTCACTGCACACTAGCAGTATGTTGTTTGTGATAGTTCTGGGCACTGCATTATCCAACCAATTATCTGCATGTGTCAAGATGTCACTGCTGCCTCAGAACAATATAGCTCTACACACATACACGCACACACTTTTATGTTGTGTCTGTATTAAACCCCTCCATATTGTACAGTAGACTGATGCTCATCCTAGCTGATAGGAAGCACACATGGAGGGAAGGAGACGTCCGCTAACTTTGAGGGCCCTATTTTTATCCCTTCGGTCCCAGAGGGTAAAGCACTGGAGCGCTCCACTGCCCAAAGGGCTCAGTGGTGGGTGACACTCACTGCTACTGCTGCAGGTCCCAGCTGCCTACCAATTTACTGGTAGGGGGGGGGGGGGGGGGGGGGGGGGGGGAGTGAAAGAGGGGTTGAGAGAGACAGAGGGGAGATATAGAGATGGAGGGGAGAAAGAGAGAGAGAGAACTTAATAACCAATGTTTCTCTACAAGAGATAAGAAGCTATTTGATGACAAACAGCAACAGAAATCTAATCACAAACATGACAAATCACACACATATCTTCCTATAGAATGTACTGTTCCGTAGAAATCCATTAACCCAAGAGTTGATGTCCACGCCCGCATGGAAATATAATTAGCATAACAACATCTGTCTGTTTAAGCTAAATATATATATATATTGAGTGTCTGCCTTCTGCATCTGCCACAAAGTCAAAATTGTCTATAGGATATCGTAAAAATGTATGAAATTAAACTTTTTGGTCTCTATTTAAGGTTGGGGTTAGGCATAATGTTAGCAGTGTGGTTAGGGTTAGATTTTAAATCAGATTTTAGAAATAGGCAGGGTTTAAGACTTTGTGACTGTGTTAACTAGTGACGGCCGTGGCAGCGCTACAGACCAGGAGACAGCCCGACAATGGATCTTCTCACGAAAACGTCTGCAGAGTCTGAACGGTTTGAGCTAGAAACTAACATGATTCCACTATGGGAAAGCTGAGAATCTCACGAACACGTCGGTGTTCTCTGTTTTCACAGGAGCTTCATGGGACTTGTCTCAACTTAGAAACGCCAAACGGTTTGGGCTACATACTAACAAATTATTAACCCCACCATCGAAAGCTGAGACTATCCCGAACTGCTTTACGATGCCCACAAGCCTTACAAGACTTGTTTAAAGGTAACCCAGTAACGGGCTGAAAAATGAATGGAAATGAATAGGGCATTTCCACGTCAAAGGTATACCGGTCATTCTACGGTAAATAATAATAATCCTGAGTAGCTTTATTATATCTCTCAGATATAAGACAGACACTTAAAAACAGTGTAGTGTGTAGTCTTAGGTGTAATAAGAGGTTATCCTAATAAGAGGCGATCCAATTTTTTTTCTTCAGCGGATGGTCAGGGGGCCGGAACCTAGTTACATTTGTAGACTGCAAATTGACCGCAAGAAGCCGAAACAGATATAATATTTGACTAAAACATAATAATTTCAAACCTCGATTACACAACATATATCTCTCTATTATGCATGGAAATACTTCGGAACTGGATACCCAAATTAAAATCACTTGCTGGTGTTTTTACAGACTTTTATGTCCAACAAATTAGAAAACTCGGGGGGCAAATAAAATCACCTGGGGTAAAAATTCAGCCTGTTGGCCGCCAGAAGAAAGGAGGTTTTAAAAACGCCAGAACACTCCCACACACAGACCCCATTAGGCCCAACATATGTTGATTACTACCTTTCTAGGGATGTGGATGAGTAATGTAGAGAGGTTAGAGATAAATGCACAGTGTGTGACTGTTAGATGCTGGCTGGATTGAGTGCATCATTCAAGGTACAGTGGATGCACTTTAAATGCCAAGTGCATTATCGGAGCACACGCACTCACACACACATAGACAGACACATGCTATGTGTAGGTCTGGATTCAGTTTGAAAGTCCTATTCATTTGTATTCAAACTAAATCAATCCCTTTTCTATTTTCTAGCAATTTTTTAGATTAGGCCTACCTATTTATTTAAGCTACAGAGTCAACTTTTAGGACGTTAGATTAGGCCTACCTATTTATTTAAGGTACAGATTCAACTTTTTAGGACGTTAGACTAGGCCTACCTATTAATTTAAGCTTTCAGTGTTCATGGAAGGGAGTTGTATAATGTACATCATAGATGGACCAAATCTCCACTCCAATCAGACTAAATACACACTTTCAGACACTCTTCCCAAGTAATCTTTTAAACAGACATTCAGAGTATGAAAGTATCACATGTGATGATTCTGACATGCTCCTTAGACTCTACCCTGTGTGTTTGTCTAATTCGCAACCACATAACCTTCTATCCTATTCATCCAATACAACCAATGTATTATTGCTGTGGCCCGTAGATAAGCTAACTACGCTAACTCAAATCAAATTGTATGTGTCACATACACATGGTTAGCAGATGTTAATGCGAGTGTCGCGAAATGCTTGTGCTTCTAGTTCCGACAATGCAGTAATAACCAACGAGTAACCTAACAATTCCACAACAACTACCTTATACACACAGTGTAAAGGAATGAAAGAGTATGTACATACAAATATATGAATGAGTGATGGTACAGAACGGCATAGGTAAGATGCAGTAGATGGTATAGAGTACAGTATATACATATGAGATGAGTAATGTAGGGTATGTAAACATTATATGAAGTGGTATTGTTTAAAGTGGCTAGATATACATTTATTACAACAATTTAAAGTGGCTGGAGTTGAGTCAGTATGTTGGCAGCAGCCACTCAATGTTAGTGGTGGCTGTTTAACAGTCTGATGGCCTTGAGATAGAAGCTGTTTTTCAGTCTCTCGGTCCCTGCTTTGATGCAACTGTACTGACCTCGCCTTCTGGATGATAGCGGGGGGAACAGGCAGGGGCTCGGGTGGTTGTTGTCCTTGATGATCTTTATGGCCTTCCTGTGACATCGGGTGGTGTAGGTGTCCTGGAGGGCAGGTAGTTTTCCCCCGGTGATGCGTTGTGCAGACCTCACTACCCTCTGGAGAACCTTACGGTTGTGGGCGGAGCAGTTGCCGTACCAGGCGGTGATACAGCCTGACAGCATGCTCTCGATTGTGCATCTGTAAAAGTTTGTGCGTGCTTTTGGTGACAAGCCGAAATTCTTCAGCCTCCTGAGGTTGAAGAGGCGCTGCTGCGCCTTCTTCACCACGTTGTCTGTGTGGGTGGACCAATACAGTTTGTCCATGATGTGTACGCCGAGGAACTTAAAACGTACTATCCTCTCCACTACTGTCCCGTCGATGTGGATAGGGGGGTGCTCCCTCTGCTGTTTCCTGAATCCACGATCATCTCCTTTGTTTTGTTGACGTTGAGGGTGAGGTTATTTTCCTGACACCACACTCCGAGGGCCCTCACCTCATCCCTGTAGGCCGTCTCGTCGTTGTTGGTAATCAAGCCTACCACTGTAGTGTCGTCTGCAAACTTGATGATTGAGTTGGAGGCGTGCATGGCCACGCAGTCGTGGGTGAACAGGGAGTACAGGAGAGGGCTCAGAATGCACCCTTGTGGGGCCCCAGTGTTGAGGATCAGCGGGGTGGAGATGTTGTTACCTACCCTCACCTACCCTCAGGAAGTCCAGTACCCAGTTGCACAGGGCGGGGTTGAGACCCAGGGTCTCGAGCTTGATGACGAGTTTGGAGGGTACTATGGTGTTAAATGCTGAGCTGTAGTCGATGAACAGCATTCTCACATAGGTATTCCTCTTGTCCAGATGGGTTAGGGCAGTGTGGTTGCGATTGCGTCGTCTGTGGACCTATTGGGGCGGTAAGCAAATTGGAGTGGGTCTAGGGTGTCAGGTAGGGTGGAGGTGATATGGTCCTTGACTAGTCTCTCAAAGCACTTCATGATGACGGAAGTGAGTGCTACGGGGCGGTAGTCGTTTAGCTCAGTTACCTTATCTTTCTTGGGAACAGGAACAATGGTGGCACTCTTGAAGCATGTGGGAACAGCAGACTGGGATAAGGATGGATTGAATATGTCCGTAAACACACCAGACAGCTGGTCTGCGCATGCTCTGAGGACGCGGCTGGGGATGCCGTCTGGGCCTGCAGCCTTGCGAGGGTTAACACGTTTAAATGTTTTACTCACGTCGGCTGCAGTGATGGAGAGTCCGCAGGTTTTGGTAGCGGGCCGTGTCAGGGGCACTGTATTGTCCTCAAAGCGAGCAAAGAAGTTGTTTAGTCTGTCTGGGAGCAAGACATCTGGGTCCGCGACGGGGCTGGTTTTCTTTTTGTAATCCGTGATTGACTGTAGACCCTGCCACATACCTCTCGTGTCTGAGTCGTTGAACTCACAAGCTGACCAGACCGGACACGTCGCAAAATATATTTAGAAATCCATGTTATTCAATTATTGCACCCACACTGCTCGCGCGTGCCAATGAGCGTCTGCGATGCCAAGGGCTAAAATAGAACTCCTTTCTATTTCTGACGCAGATCGCGCTGAAAGTCCTGCCTCTACCATCTCCTCATTGGTTTATAGAAGCAGGTACCCTGCTTGAAAGACGAAATGTTTTGCCGGTTGTCGTGGTAAAAGTGTAGATGCCAATCACCATATAAGTTCAAAGATGAAAAGGCCTGGAAGGAGGAGAGATGACTAGAAACGATTCGGTTGGCCGTTTTATGTGTGGATTAATTGTCGGAGTAGATGACCTTGTGCATTTCAGGTAAAATAACAACTCAATGTTTATATCCCAGGACAAATTAGCTAGCAACAGCAAGCTAGCTAAATAGGAAAAATTAGCTGGCAAGTGCAAGCTATCTAGCTAAATTGCCATACATGTTTAATGCTTTTCGACCTGTCCCCAAACTAATGTCATTGGTTCAGAGTTTGTTTTGATATTTTAACCTGCGTGTCGTTATCGCATTTGGTGTAGGGGGACAAAATACATTTATGCACGATAGCGCACGATGGTGCACGCGCGCAGCCGGGTTGGGTTCCGTGTCAGTGTTGACATTAAGCCAATAACCTTTCTCCTCATGCTTTAATAGAGCTACTTGTAATCTTTCAACATTTAGGGGAGAGTGGGGTTAGTTGAGCCATTTCTAACATTCAGCATCACTCTGTCAAGGGAAATATAGTATTCTTTCAAACAAAGATATCTACATATATTTCAGTATGTTTTGTATCCCTGGAAATAATCAGAATGCATGTAAACATAACAGTTTTGAAAACCTAGCTTTCTCCCAAAAAAGTGGCCTCTTGCCACTACTTACCCAGGTATGGGGCATGTTGATTATAGGAACAGGGTTTTTTGAGCCGTCTTTGGGTAAGTGGGTGATGGTGTACTGTGACAGTGGGTGCAGGTAGGTCAAAGTTTAATTCATAGAATGGGGTGTGATATATTGTATATCTTAAATGTATGCCTACATTCAGATATACACTGAGTGTAGTAAACATTAGGAACACCTTCCTAATATTGAGTGGCACCCCCTTTGGCTCTAAGAACAGCCTCAATTCGTTGGGGCATGGACTCTACAAGGTGTCAAAAGTGTTCTACAGGGATGTTGGCCCATGTTGACTCCAATTCTTCCCACAGTTGTGTCAAGTTGTCTGGATGTTCTTTGGGTGGTGGACCATTCTTGATACACACAGGAAACTGTTGAAAAACCCAGCAGCTTTGCAGTTCTTGACACACTCAAACCGGTGCGCCTGGCACCTACTACCATACCCCGTTCAAAGACACTTAAATCTTTTGCCCTGCTCATTCACCCTCTGAATGGCACACATACACAATCCATGTCTCAATTGTCTCAAGGCTCAAAAATCCCTCTAACCTGTCTCCTCCCCTTCATCTACACTGATTGAAGTGGATTTAATCGACATCAACAAGGGATCATAGTTTTCCCCTTGTCAGTCTATGTCATGGAAAGAACAGGTGTGCCTAATGTTTTGTACCCTCAGTGAAGATCTCTCTGTTGAGTATCACGTACCCTTCCATTCCTTGACCAGTTGTCTGGGACAGGGATGTTGTTTCGATGTGCCAATTCATAGGCAAGTTCTCTACATTTGATGCGACTAAGCCCATGACACTGGTCTGTGAGATTCCTGATATGTTTAGCAAGCTCAGACCCCCTGTCATCAGATAAGACCTTATCTATCATAGCCTCTCTTTCGCACAAGTACGTGTTTGTTAATTTTTTTGTCAATGTACCCCTTCAGTGTGATTCAGTCAATTTTTTTCATCTCTCGCTGCTGCTCGAATGGACTACTTCCCTTCTCTCAGATCCCAACTGATGCATAAAGCAATCTTAAAACGACTTTGGTTTAGATACAAGCGGCATGAAACCTAAGACAATACATGTATTTGACTTAGTCAAAATCTGTTTTTTTGGACCTGACTTGCTTTTCCATGTGGTTTCTTCCTTCACAGACTCCATGAAATGATGACCACTTCATAAGTATTTGGTCCCATGATTTTAAAAAAGTGATTACCTAGAAACAATGGGTGGCTCAACTAAACCTTTGGCTCAACTTACCCTACTCTCCACTACACCCTGTCACTTCCTGGTCTTGTCAGGCTGAAATGTGTCCCCCCTGACACCAAGTCATATTAATGACAAATATTCAGAATGTCCCGTCTGTAAATTAGTTTAACATTTAGATGAAGCTGGCCTGATGTGATGATGATCTCCTGTCAGAATGTAATTGTATCTTTTCACATATTAAAGGAGGCTGGCTCGGAAAGAATGACATCTCTGTCTGTCGGTACGCTGATGTCTGGTACTTGTTGTTGTTTAAAGTAATATCATTCTGGTATTTTTCAGTTTTACTGTGTATGCGTTTTGTAAAAATATATGAAATAATTGTCAAAAAGACAAAATATATCAAAGGCTGGCTCAAGTGGAGGAAAGCATATTTATTTCTCTAAAATCCCAATTTCAAGACTCTTTATTGCCACCTTTATCCTTGCTCGACATCAAGCCCAGAAGACGCACGCACAAGCGTACACACGAATGCACGCGCACACACGCACGCACATACACGGAAAAGCTTGTCATACCTAAATGACATGTCCTTGAAGCTAGCCTGCTGATGCTGCAGATATTGTCAAGTCCTCTTATGAAGATCAGCAACAACATCCAAACTTTCTTGTTAATGTTGCTAAGCCCAATTCATTTTTTTTAAGCCATTCCGATCTCATTTACTAGGTCTTATTGATTTTTTTTGCAGTGAGATGGCTATTTGGTGTCAATCCACATTATCTTGGCAGCGAGCTGTCATGTTGGTATCAAGTCAGACTAAATCAAATCAAATCAAAATTGTATTTGTCACATGCGCTGAATACAACAGGTGTACACCTTACAGTGAAATGCTTACAAGCCCTTAACCAGCAATGCAGTTTTAGTGTTAAGTAAAAAATAGATAAATAAAAAATAGCAGTAACAAATAATTAAATTAATTAAGTAAAATAACAGTAGCAAAGCTATATACAGGGGGTACCGGTACAGAGTCAATGTGCGGGGGCACTGGTTAGTCGAGGTAATATGTACATGTAGGTAGAGTTAAAGTGACTATGCATAGATGATAAACAGAGAGTAGCAGCAGAGTGAAAGGGGGGGGGGGGGGCAATGCAAATAGTCTGGGTAGCCATTTGATTAGCTGTTCAGGAGTCTGGGGGTAGGCTTGGGGGTAGAAGCTGCTAAGAAGTATTTTGGACATAGACTCCGGTACCGCTTGCCGTGTGGTAGCAGAGAGAACAGTCTATGACTAGGGTGGCTGGAGTCTTTGGTATAGATGTCCTGGATGGCAGGAATCTTGGCCCAAGTGATGTACTGTGCAGTACGCACCAGGCAGTGATGCAACCAGTCAGGATGCTCTCGATGGTGCAGCTGTAGAACTTTTTGAGGATCTGAGGACCCATGCCAAATATTTTCTGTCTCCTGAGGAGGAATAGGCTTTGTTGTGCCCTCTTCACGACTGTCTTGGTGTGTTTGGACCATGATAGTGTGTTGGTGATTTGGACACCAAGGAACTTGAAGCTCTCAACCTGCTCCACTACAGCCCCGTCGATGAGAATGGGGGCATGCTCGGTCCTCCTTTTCCTGTACACACAATCATCTCCTTTGTCTTGATCACGTTGAGGGAGAGGTTGTTGTCCTGGCACCACACGGCCAGGTCTCTGACCTCCTCCCTATAGGCTGTCTCATCGTTGTCGGTGATCAGGCCTACCACTGTTGTGTCATCAGCAAACTTAATGATGGTGTTGAAGTTGTGCCTGGCCATGCAGTCATGAGTGATCAGGGAGCACGGGAGGGGACTGAGCACGCACCCCTGAGGGGCCCCCGTGTTGAGGATCAGATTGGCAGATGTGTTGTTACCTACCCTTACCACCTGGGGGCGGCCCGTCAGGAAGTCCAGGATCCAGTTGCAGGAGGTGTTTAGTCCCAGGATCCTTAGCTTAGTGATGAGCTTTGAGAGCACTATGGTGTTGAACGCAGAGCTGTAGTCACTGAATAGCATTCTCACATAGGTGTTCCTTTTATCCAGGTGGGAAAGGGCAGTGTGGAGTGCAATAGAGTTTGCATCATCTGTCGATCTGTTGGTGCGGTATGCAAATTGGAGTGGGTCTAGGGTTTCTGGGATAATGGTGTTGATGTGAGCCATGACCAGCCTTTCAATACACTTCATGGCTACAGACGTGAGTGCTACGGGTCAGTAGTCATTTAGGCAGGTTACCTTAGTGTTCTTGAGCACAGGGATTATGGTGCTGCTTGAAACATGTTGTTATTACAGACTCAGTCAGGTAAAGGTTGAAAAAGTCAGTGAAGACACTTGCCAGTTGGTCTTCACTATTACCTTCTCAGTAAATGGCATTGACATGCCTCAGAAACCTAGATAATACACCTCTCCAAACTGATTGTTAATTTCCCTTAATCATTTCCTGCTTGTTTCTACCATCCATAGGCCTAATGTATGCTAGGCAGGTTACCTCAACATGCGGGGATGCAAATGTGAAAATGGTGGAGGTAGATTCTAGAAACGGTCAGTCCACTGTCTGTTGGGGTGCTCGGGATGGAACGCATCACGAGAGCTCGGCCTCGCTTTTTTAAACGCCTGTCTTATCCGCTTCAAGGGGAGAATTATGGGCTGTCCTACCACCCCTACCCCCACTCCCTCCACCCATCTCCCCCTTCTCCCATCCTCTCCCCTTTCTCATCCAACCGTTGTTACTTTCCCCGGTCGCCAAGGCAACGGCTGCTCAGCTGAGAAATGGCAGCGGCGCATCGGTAGTGGCTGTGTCGGCAGTGGCTGTAGCAACAGCGGAGGGAGTGCAGGCATCGGCTGGCCCGTCATTAGGTATCTACACAGGCGCTGACAGCAGAGATAATGGCCAATAACCCTGTATTATGTTGGGGAGTAAATGAAAAGTCTCCCGGGACCCAGGGCCTGTCATGCTTCTTCAGTTCCGGGAGTTATGCCTACACCGCCGCCCCAGACAGAAGGCACCAGGCGCGGGGGAGATTCACCGTGCCGTGCCGCCCCCCCCCCCCCCCCTCTCTCTCTCTCATGGATGAACTAGCTAGGACTCTGAGCCTATGGGTAAAGGGTCTGGTTGATAATCAGGAATGTGAGGAAACCATTTCAGTTTGTGGATATTGTTCTTCTTTTGACAAATAAAATAGGTATGAAAAGATTGATATTGAGAGAGTGAGATGAAGGCACTGATTCATAGTTGCCATTTATTTGTTGTCAAACCTATGAAATATAGGCCTATCGGTTGATGGCCTTAAAGACTATGAAATAGGATGAATCGAATTCAAACAACAAAGTGAATGTATTTGTTCTAACACACTGTAGTACCAAAATGTACACTGTAGAATGTGTCAAATGCATTCTGATGAAAACCTATGCATTTTACATTCATTGCTCAGTCTAGACTGAAGAAATTATGTTTTTGAAAGTACGTGTTCAATGTCCTATTGTGTGGCTGTCCGACTCATCCTACCAGGGATTACTGTATGTGGTATTGTTTAGTATGTGATTTCTCTATGTGCTATTAGCATGCACTTGTACGGGTGTCATAGTCAATTACACAGCGTTGCTGTTCGTCATGTTATCAGGGATAGACTGTACTAAGCTCATCTCCCTGTACCCCGATGCGTCTCTCTAAGGGTGATATTAAACGTGTCTGAAGGGGGTTATGATAGCTCTGGCAATAGCTATTCTCTTTGCTACCTGCACACTCGATGGATGGAGTCAAAATGGCGACAGATAATTCCCCACACCCCTTTCAACGAGGATATGTGCTCCTTCCCTCCTCCTCCCCTCCACTCTTCGTTCTCTTCATCGTCCTTCTTTCCTCCCTCACTCCATTCTGTGTAGTCGCTTGGTTCCGACAACGGGACGCTCCATTGGTCAAGCCCGGTAACAAATGAATATCCGTCTGAGCGTCTGAAATTACTGATGGTTATCTCTCTTTCGCCTCATTGGACAATTCCGCTATCATCCATCTTGGCTTGCTCTCATCCTTCTCTCAAAACCCTTCTCTCCTCTCCTCTCATCCTCTCTTCCCTCTATCTGCTAAAATGACAGTCGTTATTTTCGCTGTGTCTGAGAAATGGATGAGAAGGAGGGAGAGGCCCATCCCCCTCTTTTTGCTCTTCTTTGATGCTGTGTCTTGTTTCTTTTCTCTCTCTTTTCTCTCGTTCTCTCTATTTTCGTGGCGATTATATGGCCTTTGCCTCTCCCCATTAGAGGAAATGACTGTAGAGCAGGGTGGCCCTCTCCTCTCACACAGACAGACATGTCACAATACCACCTCAGCTTTTAGAGAGAGAGAGAGATTCCTTCTGTAATATTTCCTACTGTATTATGATTTTTTAAATATTTGGCAAATAATTAGTACATTAGTCTAAAATGAACAAAAATTCTGTAGGCCTATGTATTGGCATATTTTGAAAATAGCGCAATATTTCTTGCTCTCTGAGTGCTGAGGCCCAAAAACCTTTTTATCAAATGCAAATGATTTGCTACTAGTCGGGCTAGATATGTCCTTCACCTCAGTTTGTAATTGGTATAATTGCAGTAACATCTAGCCATGATTGTTCCCACCTGAGCTCTGGTGAAAGGTGATCATGTTTTAATATGGAGCTCATTCTACCATGTAATCACTCCTTTGTGTGGGATATAATCTCCTCCCACAAGCAAAAGAAGCATCTGCACCCCCGGAATACATGTTGTGTGCGTGTGTCATGTTCTGAGCTATTTAAAATAGAATAATGTATACGTGGGCAATTTAACCTTTTTTTGTTTTTCTGGTATTCATATTTTTTTGGGACATGCAGTGTCATTGTATTTTCTGTCAAATAAGACAATGAGCTGGGCCTCAAATAGAGAGGTGGGTATATAGAAGTTAACGGTGTTAGCTTGACTGAAGAAGCTTTAGTTGGATACATACTATATACAAGTCTCCACCCATCCGTCTCCACAGTTTAATGAGGCCATAACATTTTTTTTACCTTAAAGGGGCAATCAGCAGTTTCTACATTCATTTTTGAACTTATAAATGAATGATATGTACCCGTTGATTCTTGAAGAATGTACAGTATCTTATAAATGCCTCGTGAGCTTAGTTCAACTGTCGTACCCCGTCAGAACCCAAAATATAAGCTTGTCTTACTCCAATGTTCGTAAACAAAGTACATTTACACAAACACTGTAGCCTCAAAATATGGTTAAAACTATCATTTGGATGGTTAGTCCTTACATCTATAGAGGTTACAGTTCCCCAGCCCCGTCCCTCAGCTTTTTACCAAAACAGGGGCAGAGAGAATACTTTGTTATTGTTTCTACTGCTGATTGCCACTTTAATCTAATTTGTTCAATATAATTATGACAGTTCATTGCATTTAATGCTTCAGGTTTTGTACATTTCCCTTTTCAAATAAATCAGAAATAAATTCCAAGGTCAGGATTTTATATAAGGGTATTAGCATACAGCATTAAATTCACTTGAAACGGCCATCCAGAGTGCGAATTATACCGTGACATTCGGGGGTCAATTTTCTTTCGACAGGACCTACAATGTGTGCGTGCGCCTGCATCATTTAAAAAAAATTGGCTTTAAGACATGTCATTTAACAGTTTAATGTGTCTCGCACACAACACACACATGATGCTTTCATCTGATTATCAAACAAATCACTTCAAAAAGTAGGTTAAGTAGGTCACCTGTGCACTTTCGTCTCCTTCAAAATAAATCCAGCACTGTGCACCTGTGCCGTTTGAATGGAAAGGGACATCTATTACGAACACCATTCGTGTGATGACATTAAGCCTACAAAGTGCCGTGTATTCATGGAGGTCAAGGGAAGCTAGGCTTCCCTAAGAATGTTAACAATACGAAATTATTTTGTCATTCGTGTGTATTGGTGAGGTTACCATGAATTACACTGAATTATTTACAAGGCTTAATATTTTTTTTTTTGTTTTGTTACATTGAATCATTTAGTGTATGACTCAAAAAATGATGGCAATCATCCGTTTTTATCACCAGTAAGAAACTGCTAGCCGTTGGCTGCTAACAGCTGAGAACTGCTAGCCGTTGGCTGCTAACAGCTGAGAACTGCTAGCCGTTGGCTGCTAACAGCTGAGAACTGCTAGCCGTTGGCTGCTAACAGCTGAGAACTGCTAGCCGTTGGCTGCTAACAGCTGAGAACTGCTAGCCGTTGGCTGCTAACAGCTGAGAACTGCTAGCCGTTGGCTGCTAACAGCTGAGAACTGCTAGCCGTTGGCTGCTAACAGCTGAGAACTGCTAGCCGTTGGCTGCTAACAGCTGAGAACTGCTAGCCGTTGGCTGCTAACAGCTGAGAACTGCTAGCCATTGGCTGCTAACAGCTGAGAACTGCTAGCTAACTGGCAAGCACAAAAACAGTCAACAACTTCGGGAGTAGAGACCCCTAGAAAATAGTCTGATCGCCCTCTAGTTGTGAAAGTAAGAACTGCCAAAAATGCACAGTCAAAGAGGAGACATAATTATTATGTCAGGAAAAGTAAAAAATAAATAATTGAGGCATACTAAGACAAGAGAAACGTGAAACAGTGTGTAAATAATAACACATTAGTGCAGGAAATTAAGAAATGTATTCAAATGCTGGAATTAAACGATTAACTATGCAAATGAGCAAACGCTGTGCGCATTAAGGAAATGGACGCCTGGCTCAAATAGAAGCATGTCTCTAATAAGCGCCTGTTGTGTTCAGTGATTTAAGCAAATAAATGCCTGGCTATTCATTTAAGTTTTACGGTATTTCACTGGAGAAAGCATCCGAGCCAGGCAAACAACGCCCTTCTGTCTTAATATCTGTAGTTCATGTATCTGATGCTGTCTGGCCAAAAATAGTATGACATTTTATATTATTTTGGGCCAGACAGCATCAGATACATGGACTACACATACTAAGACAGATGGGGTGCTGTTTCATTCGCTTGGATTCTTTCTCCAGTGAGTCTGTCTGTCGGTGTGCATCTTGGTCAAAACGATCTACATATTCAGAGACGACCAATGTGGCCCTGGTCACCCCCTGGACACGCCACTGTTTCTCTCTCTCTCTCTCTCTCTCTCTCTCTCTCTCTCTCTCTCTCTCTCTCTCTCTCTCTCTCTCTCTCTCTCTCTCTCTCTCTCTCACTCACCCACTCTCTCTCTCTCTCTCTCTCTCTCTCTCTCTCTCACTCACTCTCTCACTCTCTCACACTCTCACACTCTCACTCTCTCACTCTCTCACTCTCTCACTCTCTCTCACTCTGCACCTCAGCCCTAACGTTACCTGTAATTGAAAAGATGAGAGAATTCATGAAATATAGCTAATGCCCAGAGATCAAAAAGAGCTATCAAATTCAAATTAGCTGGGTATGAAATTGCTTCCAGTGGATGGCGGGAGAGACGGCTTTAAACAGTCACCCGCAGCTTCCACGAAATGGAATAACAATTTTCAGATGGCGGGATGGAGTGAGAGGGCCGTAAATGGATAATCCACATTCTCGTTGTTTCTTCGAGAGGCTGTACTCTTCCCCAGATTGTCATGTCTTCTTGTCTTTTTGCAACAAAGTGGCCCATACTGACATAGTGGAGCTTAATGTGGATGGGAGAAAGAAAGACACCATTTTGAGTTTGAATGCCTCATAAGGCTTTTCCCCGTATTACTTCTGCATGTTGTGGTAGCGTGGGCGAACGCCTTGATTTCATACACCACTGGTAGGGAGGGAGTCGAGAATTGGCATTACACATGATTATAGAGGGAAATATCTCAATCAGCTTCTCTCTTTCCTCTTTTTTCTATCCCTCTCTCATCCTCCCCCGTTTTCCTCCCCCCGCCTCTCTCTCTCGCTCTCATTCTATCTTTCCCTCTGTTCCTCTCTATCCTGCATGTTATGTCATTTATTTTCAGCCCTCTGTGAATAACACTTTTATTCCGATTAACAATTACCGAGCTCGTATGAATAATTCCCCATTTGCTAAGCAATCTGTTTCCATGTAAGGTGTCCTTGTCAGGTGAGGCAGAGAGTGTGTGAGAGAGGGAGAGGGAGAGAGAAAGTGGAGTGTTGTAGTGGGTTCGTTCTGTTGAATATGAATGGACCTGCCCTGGGCCCAGTCCTAGGCATGCTGCTCGTCTCTGTCTCTGTGTGTCACTCTGTGTTGAGTAAGGCCAACAGATGGTCAACCCTGGAATTCCTCAACGCTTTCGCCTGGTCTCTGGCCAGATCCACCCTGCTGATAACGCCTCCGACAAAAATGTGTGGGGTGTGTGTTTCTGTGCATGCGTGTTGCATTTTGTGTGTGTGGGTGTATTTTATAATACTACGTTTGTGTGCTCGCGCCAACATTATCTCACGATTCCCCACCACACTGTTTTGATACACAGCTCCTGGGTTTGTTATAAAAAATCCCTCCATTCACAACACACGTACAGCTCCGTTGTCTTTTCATCTAACCTTTTTTTCGAATTACAATAATTAAACTGCACATCCGGCTCAAACGAAGACCCTGTGAATTTTTGTCTAGATTTTTTTTTTCTGAATGAAATCGCCCATTGTCAATTAAATACGCTCCTCTTAATTAACAATCTGGAGGTTTCCTGGAGAGAAAAGGTTTTTAGGACTAGTTTATACAGGTAGAGAGGAATGGAGAGAATAGGAGGCATTTTCACGCTTCATGTCCAAATCATCCCAAAGTATAAAAAAAAATGTTTCCAACTCAATGTACTTATAGATGGTTTGGAGATAAAGCACCAAAATCCTAATATATGGATAACATTGACTTGCATTGGATTGTGCCACAAAAGTCGGAATTTTTAACAGTGGCCAGGTAAATGAAACCTAACCAGGGAAACCATTAATTTTGTAATTTGGGTGAACTATCCCTTTAAACTGTACTTACAGTTGAAGGAAACAACAACATTTTGTTGAACCATTATTTTTCCATAACATTTCTTGGAATTCAAATTCGAAAGATATAAAGAGCAAAAGAAGACACACACACACACACACACACACACACACACACACACACACACACACACACACACACACACACACACACACACACACACACACACACACACACACACACACACAGTACCAGTCATCATCGGAGAGGTTCTTTTAAATTATTGTCTGATTTACCGCCCTCACCATCCCTGAACTATCGTTATAGATAAAATACTCATAGTGAACAGTAAAACTCTTTTAGAACCGGTGGGCTGTGGATGAAAAGAACACACACACACACACACACACACACACACACACACACACACACACACACACACACACACACACACACACACACACACACACACACACACACACACACACCCGCAATGAGGCCACTTATGGTCAGTGAAGTCTCTTGATGTGATGTGTTATACAGTATGAGGGAGAACAGAGAGAAATTGTGTAACCTATACCTTCATGTGAGGGTGTGTTTCTGTGTCAATGTGTGTGTGTGTGTGTGCATGTGTGTGCGCATGTGTCTGTCAATTATGCTAATGCATGGAGAAATGATCCCCTGTGTTTTCTGCTGTTCTCGCAGGGAACCCCAGGTTAATTTCACACAAGCTGTCCACCTGGTATTACAGAGAGGGAAGAAAATGAAGGGAGGGAGGCTGTGAGAGAGGGAAAGAGATCATGGGAGAGTGAAAAGGTAGAGGGGAAGATTTTATTTATCCAGGCTAGTCTCATTGAGATACAATCTCTTTTTCACAAGAGACCTTGACGAAGGAAAGGGAGGAAGGCAGGGAACAGGAAAATGTAGTGGAAAAGGGAGATGTGATGGGAGAAGGAGGTATGGGGAATAGGGAGGGAAAGGTAGAGAGGCAGAGAAAGGTAGAAAACGAGGTGGAGGGAGAGCTAATAGCACCTGCTGAAACGTGCAAAAGGGAGGAGCGAGTCACTGGAGCGGAACGAGAAATGCAGCAGGGCCCTAGACTCAAGAAAGAGAGAGGGAGCGAGAGCAGAGGGATAGAAAGGAAGAAGAGGAGAGAGTCATTGGAGAGAGATGCTGATCTAGGATATTACTCGCTGAAGCTCCTCAGTGCATTAAATCAGACCCTCTCCCCTAGCCATGAGTTCACCAGCAAGATAGAGGAAGATAGATACAGAAGAGCACAAAGTGGATGCTCTAAACTCTGATTTATAGCTACTGCTCTGACCAAAGAGCCTTAATCCAGGGGAAATATTCAGCGAATTTGTCATAAATCATTTTGTGTCTAGATTATTTATGGGCAATGACTTATTCATCACAGATTCACTTTTTAACTAAAACCATTACTGCGGTGTCACTGAAGCCAGTCATTTCATTAATGTTTTATTTAAAACAATCCATATTATTAATTAATCAGGGCAATTGTAGTCATTTATCTCAGTCCGTGGTGGGCTGTCATTTTAGTCAGTAGACCCTTCTAGACACACTCTTGAGGTTTTAAATTACTGTGCAGAAATCCAGTGTTTGAGGGTCAAGAGTCGAGTTTTAGGCTACAGACAGACTGGTTTTAGTTCCATCAGCTGTTTTAGACTTGGGAATCCATCCCAGAGAACTCCCCGACCGATCAATAAGTTAAATCAATTAGGATTTAAGTTAAAGCAAAGTTGAGTTGAAACTGAGCCTCTTTTTCAAAATAATACTTTTTTCCCCCTCGGGAGACATTTTGAGAAGCATTACCAACCAGGTGGCGGTGCAGTTCTCTCCCCTCAAACAGACAAGATATAGTGGAGCCATAACTTCTTTCTTCTGCCGTTTCTTCTTCTCAGACACTTTTTCGTATGACCCCTTGCCATGGCTCATCCAGTCTCATCCATCCCCCTTAGAGTTATATAGGAAAGGCTTATGGAGACTGTTAAAATCATTACTGCACCATAAAGTCCATCCACTCCATACATATTACTTATGAAGATATTCTTGGCCTACTCCTTAAGTCCATATTTCAGGACACTCGTTACAGCTATAAAAACCCAGGGGTCGTCTAGCCCGATCTCTATCTTGCTGGTGCATTTTGGCTTCAGTGCGTCCTTCCTGTGTAGCCTACTGGTCTTGCGCCATCTTGGAATGTTAAATACCCCCCTCGCTCACAAACTATACATGTGTTTGTATCTACAGTGCCTTTGGAAAGTATTCAGACCCCTTGACTTTTTCCACATTTGTTCTAAAACGTTTTTTTTGTCATTTTTGATAATTTATTTAAAATTTATCACATTTACATAAGTATTCAGACCCTTTGCTTAGTCGTTTGTTGAAGCGCCTTTGGCAGCGATTACAGCATCGAGTCTTCTTGGGTAGGACGCTACAAGCTTGGCACACCTGTATTTGGGGAGTTTCTCCCATTCGTCTCTTCAGATCCTCTCAAGCTCTGTCGGGTTGGATGGGGAGCGTTGCTGCACAGCTATTTTCAGGTCTCTCCAGAGATGTTAGATTGGGTTCAAGTCTGGGCTCTGGCTGGGCCACTCAAGGACATTCAGAGACTTGTCCTGAAGCTACTCCTGCATTGTCTTGGCTGTGTGCTTAGGGTCGTTGTCCTGTTGGAAGGTGAACCTTCGCCCCCAGTCTGAGGTCCTGAGCGCTCTGGAGCAGGTTTTAATCAAGGATCTCTCTGTACTTTGCGCCGTTCATCTTTTCCTGGATCCTGACTCATCTCACAGTTCCTGCCACTGAAAACACCGTTCATCTTTGCCTCGATCCTCTCTCCCAGTCCCTGCCGCTGAAAAACATCCCCGCAGCATGATGCTGCCACCACCATGCTTCACCGTAGGGATGGTGCCAGGTTTCCTCCAGACGTGACGCTTGGCATTCAAGCCAAAGAGTTCAATCTTGGTATCATCAGACCAGAGAATCTTGTTTCTCATGGTCTGAGAGTCTTTAGGTGCTTTTTGGCAAACTCCAAGCGGGCTGTCATGCGCCATTTACTGAGGAGTGGCTTCCGTGATGGTTGTCCTTCTGAAAGGTTCTCCCATCTCCACAGAGTGAACTCTGTCAGAGTGACCATCGGGTTCTTGGTCACCTCCAAGACCAAGAAGTTCGGCCGGGCAACCAGTTCTATGAAGAGTCTTGGTGGTTCCAAACTTCTTCCATGTAAGAATAAGAGGCCACGGTGGTCTTGGGGACCTTCAATGCTGTGTAAATGTTTTGGTACCCTTCCTCAGATCTGTGCCTTGACATAATCCTGTCTTGGAACTCTACGGACGGACAATTCCTTTGACCTCATGGTTTGGTTTTTGACATGCACTGTGAACTGTGTGGGCTTTTATAGACAGGTGTGTGCCTTTCCAGATCATGTCCAATCAATTGAATTTACCACAGATGGACTGCTATCAAGTTGTAGAAACATCTCAAGGATGATCAATGGAAGCAGGATGCACCTGAGCTAAAGTTTTTCGAGTCTCATAGCAAAAGGTCTGAATACTTATGTAAATAAGGTATTTCTGTTTTTTATTGTTTATACATTTGCAAAAATGTATAAAAACAGTTTTTGCCTTGTCATTATGTTGTATTGTGTGTAGATTGCTGAGGATAATTTTTTAATATTTTTTTTAGAATAAGGCTGTAACGTAACAAAATGTGTAAAAAGTCAAGGGGTCTGAGTACTTTCCGAATGCACTGCATGTTGATTGGATATGAACTGAAACGTCAAATTACAATATTGGTCCAAAGCTAGCTTGGATAGTTGATGCTTAATAGTTTTAGCCCTACCTCTTAATTTTTACCATTGTGTTCTCTGTCAGACGTCTATGTGGTCAGTCAGGCAGTTCTCCTGTCTGTCTGTCTGTCTGTCTGACTGTCTGACTGACTGACTGACTGACTATCAGTCAGTCAGTCAGTCAGTCAGTCAGTCAGTCAGTCAGTCAGTCAGTCAGTCAGTCAGTCAGTCAGTCAGTCAGTCAGTCAGTCAGTCAGTCAGTCAGTCAGTCAGTCAGTCAGTCAGTCAGCTCCTATGGGCAAAGCTCTGTGGTCCCCATGGCTTCATTACCCATGCACACAGACAAAGCTTGTTTAGCCAGCAGTGGGCCACGGAGGGGTGGATGGGAGACAGGGAGGGAGGTGGTATGAGGTGGTGGGGTGCCTGGGGGGGGGGGGGGGGGGGGGGGTGTTTGAGTTAGAGAGAGGGTTCACTTCATTCCACTAAGCCTGGGGGAGAAGAATGGAAACTCTGAAAGTTAAACAAAACTTTCTTTGAACTGAGCGGATGTCATCTGAGCTGTGGTGGGTTTTTTCTATTACAGACTGACTGGTATATCTTTGTCCCTCCTCTCTCATACAGCTAACATGAGATGATACGGCCTCTCGTTATGTATGCACTCTCGTTAAAACACGTTTGTATTCGTTCCCCATTAATCTCCCTCTTCCAACCAAATCAAAGTGTGTTCCCTAGTCCGAATACATTCTGCAATGTACTCCCTGTACTAGTATGTATCTCTACAGTACAGCACACCTCCCTCCCTCACATAAGCCCAGACTATGTTCCAACTCACCTCCCTCCCTCAGATAACCCCAGACTATGTTCCAACTCACCTCCCTCCCTCACATAATCTCACGTGTCTCACATAAACCCAGACTTTATCTCCCTCAGTGTGTATTACCCAAGCTGGTATCCCTGTCTCCCCTGTCTTTCTGTCCCCTTCCCTACCTCTCAGTAGTGGAGACAGCCTCTTAGCTCAGGGTGGTTTCCCCCTGCTCTGCTCATTAAGTATTGAGCAGTATGGAGGTAATGGATGAGCTCTAACATCTGGTCTGGCCCAGTCTTTAGTTAAAACAACACTTGCGTTAATTAACCATTGATCACAGGAGCCTATCAGGAGAGGCGTTAGGAGGTGCGGTGGTATCTGTGATGTCAGGTTGCCTGGCCGACCTGGAGATAAGATGGGGGGGGGGGTTGTGGGTAGTGTTTGCTTGGCTAATCCGTTTGTGATTGGTTAAGTCAGGTGCACCACTGATATAATAGCTTTGAACCAACTTGTGCAAATGTATGTTTCCACATGATTTTGAATTGCAAGTGCAAACGGCCTTTTCCCCCCAGACTAGGGTGCTGCTGCACCCATCACAAGATAATGGATGTAGCCTCGAGGAGAGTACATTTAATAATGAATGTTGTTTATTGTTTGGTGCCGAATCGGTGTGCCAAAGTGCCATGTCTAACACAATGGTGTGTTTACTCTGTGAATTAAGATGAGCACTGGAAGAGGTCGCTGCCGTATAACAGCTGGAGGAATGCTACTGTAACTCATGATGCTGTGGCTTTTCTCTGTCAACATCCCTGCTTAAACGTTCGTAGAAGGCCGGATGGTTAGAGCATCCAATATGTACAGCAGACGCCTGGTAAATGCATTCATCAAATACTTTTGAAGACTTGAGTTGCATTTGTTTTAGTTTGCCTAGGACAATAGAACCGGTGGACGGTCCCAAAACTTCAAGCTTAATCAAGCGCGGTATATTTTCACCAGGTCTAATTAATACAGGAACGTGTGCTTAAGGTAAGTGTAAAGGTTCACTCTGACTCAACCTGATCGTTAACCTATTGTGAGGTCAAATGACGCTCTCCCGGACTTGCCCGATCAGCTCTGGACCTGAGCTATGCCTTCACATTACCAGACCGCACACATAATGCATAGGTGAAAGTGCCATTTTCACTGTGGAATGGATTCCTTTTGAGGAAATGAGGCCTGAAGACACTGTAGCCGCTGTATTCAGAGGATGAAAGACGGAAGCCATTTTGTGTCGACCGGGGCCTTATTGAGTATGCAGAGCACATGTTGTAGCCCAGAGCTGGAGACAGCAAGCACTGGCTGGCTCTGATAAATTCCGCCTGGCCTTGGCTAAACCCACACACTCCCCAGCTTCACTTCACTTAGCAGACAGGGAGCTAATTGAAGATGATCTCACAGATAAGTGCTCGACTGCACTCTCTCCCCCCCCCCCCCCCCCCCCCCCCCCCATCCCTTCTCTTCCCTCCTCCCCACCCTATTTATTTAATTCTCGCTAGCCTTTCACTCTCTCTCTTTTCTTTTGTTTCATTCTTTCTCTCTCTGTCCTCTGTCTTTGTCACCGCATTTCACTCCCTTCACTCTGTCCTGTCCTGTTTCTCTTTTCTTTTGTCTCAATCTCTCTCTGTCCTCTGTCTTTCCCTCTCGCTTTCTTTTTCTCTCAGCTGCAAAGGCAGTGATACCTTCTCTCCTCTCCTCTAGTCTCTCTCTCTCACACACATTCTCACTTTTTTTTCTCTCTCTCTCTCTCTCTCGCTCTTTTTTTTTCTCTCCTACCTTTTATCGAATTCAAAGCATAACAGACCTGCCATTTCATAAGAAATACCAATTCAAGTGGTGAGATTAGGCTTCTGATGATGTTTGACAATAGCTGTGCATGACACTCTCCAATTATATTTGATGGTCACACTGCCCTGAAACCCGGTCTATCCCATATCTCCTCAGTGTTATTGGTGTCTGTAATGGTCCTTTTTCATGTACCTCACTAAGTGTGTGCTGGTGGTGCTTTTATTGTGTCTTGAGTACATCGTTAAATGTCCTAGGTATCTGGAGAGTCTATATTAGGTTCTAACCTCTCTCTCCTTTTTCTCTTTGGTTTATCTTTATCATTGGGTTCTAACACCTGTTCTCTGCTGTCTGTTCCATTGCAGCACGGGAGGAGAACGTGGCCACGTTCCGCGGCTCCGAGTACTTCTGCTACGACCTGTCCCAGAACCCCATCCAGAGCAGCAGCGACGAGATCACACTCTCCTTCAAGACGTGGCAGCGCAACGGCCTGATCCTCCACACGGGGAAGTCGGCCGACTACGTCAACCTGGCCCTGAAGGATGGGGCGGTGAGCCTGGTCATCAACCTGGGGTCAGGGGCCTTCGAGGCCATCGTGGAGCCCGTCAACGGGAAGTTCAACGACAACACCTGGCACGACGTCAAGGTCACGCGCAACCTGAGACAGGTAATAGTGGCTAGGGAGGGTGAGAGAGGACAGCACTGTGGTGCTAACACATAATGTGTACAAACATGCAGATATATTCAGGACATTCAGGTCAACTGATACTGTAGGATAGGTGGAAGACCCATATATTTTGTTCGTCTTAAATAGATCCGACAGTTCCCAAATATTTTTTTATTGCGTTATACATTCTCCTGTTCTTTTAGTTTTTTTGGTTCACAAGAATTTTTACAGTTTTTTTTTTCTCGTTTTTTTCAAGACTGTCTCTATTTTTAACCCCATTGATTTACTATATCCTAAAGACATGATTTATTTCATGCCTACTTTTACCTACTTTCCCGTATTCATTTTCTCCATATTTTCTGAATTCCAAGAACACCAATTTCCGGTCCATTGTTTCTTCGGTCCAGCCCTACAATCCTCGCTCTCGCACTCTCTCTCCCCTCTCCTCCTTCACGTCTTATCGTGGGTGCTGGCAGGGAGAAGCTCCAGCCAACCACAACGACTCCTGTTTACCCCAGACTGATCTCTGTCTAGCTGTAAAATCGCCCACAAACCCACATTACAAAATATTCTAATAGTCAAGGTCCTGTTCCCTTCCACATCCTCAGTGAGAGTTGATGGAGGGAGGGTTCTGGCTCAAGGCAAGGGGGCAAAAGATAGACTAGGATTTCAACTATTTAAGGAATTGTAGTAATGGTTTTCCTTAAGTTCTAATAATATATTACAAATTATATTTATATTTTTTGTCAAATACAATAATGCCAAATGTTGTCTCTGACATTTCATTGGAAACGTTTTCATATTACTACAATAGTAGTGTTTTTAATCTGATCTCTACTCAGTTTAGGAGAAAGCTCAAAGCTGAAATAGATGCTTTGTGAAGGTGCTGTATGAAATGTAGCTAGTTATATTCCATACAGCTAATTACGCAATCTGGTAAGGGTGTTTCTTCTAAAGGAGCATTATCTCATGGGAAAGTCAAGCAGCTCTTTGGAATCTAAACCAGGTTGATATTCTATGTAAGTATGTATGCTATGTCATCACTTCATCAAGGTCAACTCAAGGTTCATCCCTCTACCTATGGAATACTCCGGATTTCAAATTGAGCTATATGCCATAAAATATTTCCCTTTTTCTCTTTTACCCACTTTCTCTCTCTATTTATTTTCTTAATTATTTCTCTCTCTCAATCACCCTCTCTCTCTCTCTCTTTTCCCTGAGAACAAGCTTTTGTAGAAAATCACAACTAACCACTCATGGAATGAGTCATTGTCCTACTAACTGTTGGCTAACCAGCTATTGTACTAACAACACCTTAACTCTTCATCATTGTTTATTCATTTATTTAATTTAGTTTTTTATTAACAGCCCCTCTGTTCACTATTTAATTTCCTTTCTTCCCCCTTTTCCTCAAAGCAATCAGGCATTGGACACGCTATGGTAAACAAACTCCATTGTCTGGTAGATATCATTCCAATTTTCCTTTTTTTGGGGTTTGCCGTGTGCTCCTTCCTTCCTTTCCTTCCCTTCTTCCTTTTTCTTTGACTCTTCATTCTAGACAACATTGTCAAAAAAATGTGGTTGGTATTTCTAGGCTTTCTTTACATTGGATTCTCTCCCTCCATCGTTCACGATTTTTTTCCTATCGTTCATCTTTCTTTTTCTCACATGAGCTTCTCTCCTCTTCTGCTTTCCTTTCTACAACTTCTTCCTCCCTATCCCAAAGCCCTCCAAATCAAGTCTTTCTTTAGGCCTTACTGTTTGACTAAAACCTCCTTTGCATTCCCTATGTGTTGGCCGATGACTGTCGACCAAACTGCCAGAAGCTTTCTACAACTACAAAAAAAGAGGAAAGAAAACCCAAAAGTTCACCAGTGGGAGCTCTGACAGTTGTTTCCAGTACACAGTGGCGCATGGCATGCCTAAACTTCTCAATCCTTCCCTTCGATCTCACACTATCCTCATCCGTTGCTTTCCCAATAACCTCCTAACTAACACTTAAACTCACCTGCCGTTCACGCTGTCATTTGTGTGTGGTGAATGTTTATAGAAGTGCCGATTCTGATGCTACACCTCCCTTGAAACCCCCCCCCCCTCTCATGGCTTTTGGTGTGGTCTGATTGTGTCGTGATTGGGCTTTGGCATGTTCCATCCAGCTGACTTAGAGGATAGACCTTGCTTTGTATTAGCACCCCATTCACTCAACTCATCTTGTTGTTAAGAAAATAACTAACTACGACATGGCTATGATACTCATGGCTTGTTCATATGTAGAATTAGCAGCACATCCCTTTTTCGCATGCTTGTCAATGTCTCCACTATCCAGATATCAACTCAAACTTAAACAAGCACAATCAATTTATCCTTGGCGTTGTTGGCATCCTACTAACCCTTCAAATCTAACCAAATGCCAAATCCCCAAAGAAACCTCATTTACTAACTTGCATCAAAGTTAAAGAAAATATTCCCACTGACATATTTTCTTTATCTGCCCTGGTTGAGCGTAAGAGTTGACGTACATGACAGAAACACAGAGGAATCCAATGACATGGTCCAGGTTTTGGGACTGGGCCACACACTTGAAGCCATTACACTAGCGAGCATTACTAAGACACAATATCGAGACAAAAACCTAGTCCCTGTTAGATTAACCTAAGCATAAACCTCTGCCTACACCCTGACCCCCGTACCCTCCTTTCTCCCCCAAACCCAAGATGGTCATGAGTGGACTTTCTCCTTCCTGGTTCTTCCCGTTGTCTAGGTGACGATATCAGTTGACGGTATCCTGACGACCACGGGGTATACCCAGGAGGACTACACCATGCTGGGATCCGATGACTTCTTCTACGTGGGTGGAAGCCCCAGTACTGCCGACCTGCCTGGGTCTCCTGTCAGCAACAACTTCATGGGCTGCCTCAAAGAGGTGACACTGCTGCGATATGTACATTTACATTCAAGTGGAACTTGCAGGGTTTTAACAACTTTTGCAGATATGAAACAAATATCAGTAAAAAAACATCAAATTCCCAGTTTATGCTTCAAAACAAACTTTATAAGAGGTTTTAAAAATAGGTTTTATTTGACTCAAAATGTCCTAACTTACAGAAAGGCATTGTTGGCAGAATAGATGGATGCAGTTCAAAGCATGATTACTATACAGTGCATTCAGGAAGTATTTAGACCCCTTGACTTTTTCCACATTTTGTTACGTTACAGCCTTATTCTAAAATGGATTAAATAAAAAATTGTCCTTATCAATCTACACACAATACCTCATAATGACAAAGCAAAAACGGGTTTTTAGAAATGTTTGCAAATGTATTAAAATAAAAAAACAGAAATTTGTTATTTACATAAGTACTCAGACCCTTTGCTATGAGGCTCGAAATTGAGCTCAGGTGCATCCTGTTTACATTGCTCATCGTTGAGATGTTTTTACAGCTTGATTGGAGCCCACCTGTGGTAAATTAAATTGATTGGACATGATTTGGAAAGGCACACACCTGTCTATATAAGGTCCCACAGTTGACAGTGCATGTCCGAGCAAAAACCAAGCCATGAGGTCAAAGGAATTGTCCGTAGAACTCAGAGAAAGGATTGTGTCGAGGCATAGATCTGGGTACCAAAATATTTCTGCAGCATTGAAGGTCCCCAAGAAAACAGAGGCCATCATTCTTAAATGGAAGAAGTTTAGACCCACCAAGACTCTTCCTAGAATTGGCCGCCCGGCCAAACCGAGCAATCGAGGGAGAAGTGCTTTGGTCAGGGAGTTGACCAATAACCTGGTTTTTCACTCTGACAGAGCTCCAGAGTTGGTTAGCTAGCAAGAAACGTGAATTGCTTTGCAAGCTAGCTACCTATGCTGAACTTGAATGACTGTTATCCACAGTTAGCCTATCTGTTAGTTGTCAACAGTGCATGACTTGGGCAGGAGCTCACTGGAGCTGAGTACCGGCACCTCAAATGTTCTACTACTTGAGCTCCTGCACCTCTATAGAATATTAGCTCAAAAGTATTGTGGAGCTCCTGCACCTAAATATAAACAGTACCAGCGCCAAAAATGAGTACTGGGACCTATGTCAGTCCAAGTCAAGCACTGGTTGTCAATCAAATTGATTTGGCATCGATCAAATTGGCTGGCAGGAAGGCAAGTTCCAAAAACAGGCAAGCTGCAGAGGGATGAGCAGGCTACTATTCCCCATTATTTCAATGCAATTTTGACAGCCAACTAGCTTAACAAGTTTGAGGGTTTATCTAATTTTCCCTAGTTAGATTTTAGCTTATCTCGCTCTGGCTAGCATTATTTGTTGATCTTGTTGTTGATGTGCATAGGCAAATGAGGGAGAGATAGTCTACCTTTTTATGGTTGTTTGATCAATAGGACTGTGACATTTCATAATGTAAGAGGAGAAATCCATTCAGGTGTATTTTGGGGCTTTTGGCGAATGCGTTCTAATGATCTAACGTCGCACTGTTGCTGCTGCCTGTAAACACACAGTCCAGTTCAAGGTGAGTGATGGCAGGCCCGTGTGGCAAATGGCTAATTTGCATGTAGGTCTACTGTAGCTCTGATTGGTTAGGGTGCACCGGTCTGCGTAAACTCTGGTCCTGGACAAGACCGATGTTTTATTTGTTCACAAATAACTGACTATACGCCAATCCCAAACATTCAATGAATTTATGAAAACTTGAAAATTACCATATCTAAGTGCTCGCTTGTCATGAAATGTAAAAATCTAAAAAGTCTTCCTGGGTGTGTATTTGAACGATTTTAATTTCATGTTGCTAAAACGTTGTCAGTTCCACTTGAACATTTTAGTCATTTAGCAGACGCTCTTATCCAGAGTGACTTACAGTTAGTGCATTCATCTTAAGATAGCTAGGTGAGACAACCACATATCACAACTGTCACATTTGAATTTGAGTCATTTAGTAGAAGCTCTTATCCAGAGCCACTTACAATCAGTGCAGTATGTGAGTCTGTGCTTTACACCAGTGTTTCAAAAATGGTTGGTTAGGACCAAACGGTCCAGTGTGTTACTGTTCAAGCTTGGGTTGAACGTTTGGGAACCGCTACTACGGTACTGTGGGTTCGCTAAAATGTGTTGAATATCATAGGTTACTTGTAAAGAGAGTATCTTGCCATGTGTATTATGCTCTGTGGATCCTATGAAATCAGGAGTAAATTCAATAAAGCCCATCTGGTTTTGAAGAAGGGAGAGATCAGAGCTTTCAGTATCTTCTGGGAGCCATCTGATCCAATTCACAGTGGTTATTCATTTTCACCCGACATCAAATTGTTGCAGGCGTATTTAATTTTGTTTTTCAATTGTTGGTAAATCATTTGATTACGGCCGCGGACGTCAAGCAGTTGCCTGGATGCAGAGGCTCAGGTGAAGTGATAGGATGGGATTCGTTGACTATGCAGCTGGGTTTAAATCTAACAGGAGAGTAGGAAGCAAAGAGACAATCTGAAAACGGTCTGTTTGTTCCATTGGGTCTGTTCCTGCTCAGAGATGTTTTGATTAAGCCAATTTTTTTTAACAGTGTCACAGTTGCCCTCTGAGCACACATACACACACACAGTTCCCTGGAGCTGGTGATGTCATCTTTTAGCGCTTGGCTGGAGACGGTTGCTGCAGTGTGGCAGTATGGTCCTGTATCTCTCTCTGGAGCTGTTCCCTACTGGTACACACACACACAAACATACACACACACACAAAATACACACTTTCACCCCCTGCCCAAACACATGTTCCCACACCCCCTGCCACCTCCTCTCCACCTCTCCATCAGAGCGTCATGTAACCCAGGAGATCGGGGGAAATGTGTAGCAGCCATATAATCTCCCTTGCCCTACTTCCTGCTCTGTGCCATGCTGGGCAGGTCTGCCCATACTGACCCAATCACCACTGTATCACTGGGGCCACTAGCTCACCAACACCATGATACACGCATACACACACATGTACTTACATAAATGTTCACACACTTTCACTGGTCCTAGGGAAGTCATTGTTCCCTCAATGTTGATCAAAATGCATTTAGTCCCTATTCCTTTCATTCCATCTCCTCTCAATACATGGGTCAACGACACACACACACGCAAACATGGCGCGGGAGAGAATAGGGGACGTTTTACGGGCTCCTGCCCATAATGTTTCTGCCATCGTTTCCTTTGACTGAAAAGAGTGTCTGGACATCAGAACAGCTATCACTAACCTCAATTTGGACGAGGACTTCTACTTCAATGAGTCGGAGGCAAA
This sequence comes from Salvelinus namaycush, assembly GCF_016432855.1. NCBI lineage: Eukaryota > Metazoa > Chordata > Actinopteri > Salmoniformes > Salmonidae > Salvelinus > Salvelinus namaycush. The sequence continues at coordinate 39,735,885 of NC_052321.1, read as the reverse complement.
ATACATGCTGATTAGCCCAAATCTCCAACACTATAGAGGCTGGCGAGGGGAATACCTGACGAGACTATGTCGAAGAGTGGATAAATTACCCCAACACTCCGTTCTATTGGCAAACGTGCAATCACTGGAGAATAAACTGGATGAGCTCCGTTCGAGACTATCCTGTGAACGTGATCTGAAGAACTGTAATACCCTATGTTTCTGAGTCGTGGCTGAACAAGGATTTGGTAAATATACAGTGCCTTCGCAAAGTATTCAGACCTCTTGACTTGTTCCACCTTTTGTTACGTTACAGCCTTATTCTAAAATGGATTAAAAAAAATAAATAATCCTCAACAATCTACAATGACGTAGAGAAATCTTTGCACATTTATTAAAAATAAAAACATAAATACCTTATTTGCATAAGTATTCAGACCCTTTGCTATGAGACTGGAAATTGAGCTCAGGTGCATCTTGTTTCAATTTATCATCCTTGAGCTGTTTCTACAAATTGATTGGCACACACCTGTCTATATAAGGTCCCACAGTTGACAGAGCAAAAACCAAGCCATGAGGTCGAAGGAATTGTCCGTAGAGCTCCGAGACGACAGCATTGTGTTGAGGATTGAAAGTCCCCAACAACACAGTGGCCTCCATCATTCTTAAATGGAAGAAGTTTGGAAGGACAACCATCATTGCAGCACTCCACCAATCAGACCTTTATGTTAGTGGCCAGACAGAAGCCTGTCCTCAGTAAAAGGCACATGACAGCCCACTCTGAGTTTTCCAAAAGCCACCTAAAGACTCTCAGACCATGAAAAACAATATTCTTTGATCTGATGGAATCAAGATTGAACTCTTTGGTCTGAATGCCAAGCGTTACATCTGGAGGAAACCTGGCACCATCCCTACAGCGAAGCATGGGGGTGGCAGCATCATGCTGTGAGGATGTTTTTCAGCGGCAGGGACTGGGAGAGAGGATCGAGGCAAAGATGAACGGAGCAAAGTACAGAGAGATCCTTGATGAAAAACTACTCCAGAGCGCTCAGGACCACAGACTGGGGCGAAGGTTCACCTTCCAACAGGACAATAACCCTAGACACAAGTCTCTGAATGTCCTTGAGTGGCCCAGCCAGAGCCCGGACTTGAACCCAATCGAACATCTCTGGAGAGACCTGAAAATAGCTGTGCAGTGATGCTCCCCATCCAACCTGACAGAGCTTGAGAGGATCTGCAGAGAAGAATGGGAGAAACTCTCCAAATACAGGTGTGCCAAGCTTGTAGCATCATACCCAAGAAGACTCGATAATATATTCACTGCCAAAGGTGCTTCAACAAAGAACTGAGTAAAGGGTCTGAATATTTATGTAAATGTGATATTTAAGTTTTTTTTATTTTTGATAAATTATCAAACATTTCTAAAAACATGTCTTTGCTTTGTCATTACGGGGTATCGTGTGTAGATTAATGAGGGGGGAAAAAACGATTTCATCCATTTTAGAATAAGGCTGTAATGTAGCAAAATGTGGAAAAGGTGAAGGGATCTGAATACTTTCCGAATGCACTGTAAATCTAGCTGTTTCTTCTACACATCGGCAGGAAAGAACGGTGGCGTCAGCGAAGCTCAGGGGAGGTGGTGTCGGTCTTTTTGTTAACAACAACTAGCGCGATCTCTAATATTAAGGAAGGCTCGAGGTGCTGCTCGCCTGAGTTAGAATAACTCATGATAAACTGTAGACTATATATCTATGTTACGTAGGTGTCTATTTACCACCAAAAAACAATGCTGGCACTAAGCTGTATAAGTAAACAAGAAAATACTCACCCAGAGGTGGTGCTCCTAGTGGCCGGTGACTTTAATGCAGGAAAACTGAAAACCGTTGTACCTCATTTCTACCAGCATGTCACCTGTGCAACTAGAGGTGAAAAGACCTTTACTCTGCAGAGACGCCATCAAAGTTCTCCCTCACCCTCCAATTGGCAAATCTGACCCACAACTCTATCCTCTTGATTCCTGCTTAGTAGCAAAAACTCAAACAGGAAATACCAGTGACACACTCAATATGGAAGTGGTCCGTTGAAGCAGATGCAGGACTGTTTTGTTAGCACAGACTGGAATATGTTCTGAGATTCATCCGATGACATTGAGGAGTTTATCACATCAGTCACCGGCTTCATTAATAAGTGCATTGACGACGTCATCCCCACAGTGAATGTACATACATATCCTAACCAGAAGACATGAGATACAGGCAACATCCGCACTGAGCTAAAGGCTTGAGCTGCCGCTTTCAAGGAACGGGACACTAATCCGGATGCTTATAAGAAATCCCGCTACGCCCTCCGACGAACCATCAAAAAGGCAAAGCATCAATACAGGACCAAGATCGGGTCCTACTACACCAGCTCTAACGCTCGTTGTATGTGGCATGGCTTGCAAACTATCACTGACTACAAAGGGAAAACCAGCTGCGAGCTGTCCAGTGACGTGAGCCTACCAGATGAACTAAATACCTTCTATGCTCACTTTGAGGCCAGCAACACTGAACCACGCATGTGAGCACAAGCTGTTCCGGAAGACTGGGTGATCACGCTCTCCGTAGCCGATGTGAGTAAGACCTTGAAACAGGTTAACATTCACAAGCCCGCAGGGCCAGGCGGACTACCAGGACGTATGCTCAGAGCATGCGCTGACCAGTGTCTTCACTGACATTTACAACCTCTCCCTGACCCAGTCTGTAATACCTACATGTTTCAAGCAGACCACCATTGTCCTTGTGCCCTTGAACGCCAAGGTAACCTGTCTAAATTACTATCGCCCCGTAGCACTCACATGAAAGGCTGGTTGAATGGCTCACATCAACACCATCATCCCAGACACCCCGGACCCACTCCAATTCGCACACCGCCCCAACAGATCCACAGATGACGCAATTTCTATTGCACTCCACACCGCCCTTCTTCCCACCCTTCTTCCCATCTAAACAAAAGGAACACCTTCGTAAGAGTGCTGTACATTGACCACAGCTCAGCATTCAATGCCATAGTGCCCTCCAAGCTCATCACGAAGGCGAGGACCCTGGGATGAAATACCTCCCTCTGCAACTGGATCCTGGACTTCCTGTAGGCAGCAACACATCCGCCACGCTGACCCTCAACATGGGGACCTCTCAGGAGTGTGTGCTTAGTCCCCTCCTGTACTCCCTGTTCACCTACGACTGCGTGGCCGTGCACGACTCCAACGCTATCAGTAAGTTTGCCGGCGACACGACGGTGGTAGGCCTGATCACCGACGATGATGAGACAGCCTACAAGGAGGAGGTCAGAGAACTAGCAGTGTGGTGCCAGGACAACCACCTCTCCCTCAACATCAACAATACAAAGGAGCTGATTGTGGACTACAGGAAACAGAGGGCCGAGCACTCCCCCATCCACACCGACGGGGCTGTAGTGGAGCAGTTTGAGAGCTTCAAGTTCCTTGGTGTCCACATCACTAAGGAACTATCATGGTCCACACACACTAAGGCAGTCGTGAAGAGGGCACGACAATGCCTTTTCCCCCTCAGGAGGCTGAAAAGATTTGGCATGGGTCCTCAGATCCTCAAAAAGTTCTACAGCTGCACCATTGAGAGCATCTTGACTGGCAGCATCACCACTTGGTATGGCAACTGCTTGGCATCCGATTGCAAGGCGCTACAGAGGTGTGTCAGAGGAAGGCCCTAAATAGTCTCTTCTTGGACCAGTCTTGGACCAACAAGACTTGGACAAGTCTTGGACAAGTCTTGGACCAACAAGACCCTGAACAGCTTCTACACCCAAGCCATAACACTACTAAATAGTTAGTCTGGGTATCTATTGGTTAACTATTTAACTAGGCCGTCATTGTAAATAAGAATTTGTTCTTAACTGACTTGCCGAGTTAAATAAAGGTAAAAAAATAACTAAATAAATCTGCATTGACCCTTTTTGCACTAACTCATTTGACTCATCACATACACTGCTGTTACTGTTTATTGTATATCCTGTTGTCTAGTCACTTTATCCCTACCTCAATTACCTCGTACCCCTGCACATTGACTCGGTACTGGTACCCCGTGTATACGGCCATGTTATCGTTACTCATTGTGTATTTATTCCTTGTGTTATTATTTTTTGTTTTGTTTCTCTCTGCATCATTGGGAAGGTCCCGTAAGTAAGCATTTCACTGTTAGTCTACTCCTGTTGTTTACGAAGCATGTGACAAATACATTTGATTTGACACACACAAACACACGCACACACATGCAAACCCGCACGTACACAGAAACACTGCTATCCTCCACACTGCACTCCCTGCCATTAACACTAATTTGCCTGCTGGCGATGCTCTTGTCCGTGCCATCAAACGCTATTATGGATAAATGTTTTGTTACCATGGCATCAGGTAGGCCCCCACGTCTCCCGCTATTGAAAAAAAAACACACACACACACACACACACACACACACACACACACACACACACACACACACACACACACACACACACACACACACACACACTGAAGCGTGACTTGGTAGCCGATTATTATGCCTTACATATGTGGACATAATAACAGTCTTTATGCCTCCTTTATCCTCCATAAGACGTCTCTGTGGTGTTCCTATCAGAGGAACACTGACTAAGAGACAGCCACAGCAGTTCTGTTGAAATAATGTCCAATTCAGTCATTGATACTTGTAATGTATTTCTAATCATCATAGAATCATATATGTATGTCATTTCTGAACGACAATACATTCTATTTCGTAGCATAATATAGTTACTGTTTATTTTGTTATTTGAAATCGTTTATATTGTGTGAAGCAAAATGTTTTGTTCTATATAATCACTTTCTAAACTAAACTAAACTGAAGTATAATCCAATTAATGAATTATTATATGAAAAGAGGTAAAACAATGTAGATGTGATTTGATTATCCATGTTTATATCTGTTCCACCTGTTTAACATTTAGTTAAGGTCTTTCCGTTTATCAGATTGCCATGTCTGTGTTACCAACAGAGTGGGATATTTACTCTCTGGGGAAGTTGTCTGATAACCAGTGTGATGTGGAGAAAGGTCGAGTCCTTAGATGACCATGCAGTCACCCTGTCTAAACAGCCCCAGGAAGACGTGTGTGTGTGTGTGTCTGCCCTCAGATCAGATCGAGTTGAGATTAGCTAGTCTAGCTCTAGCCAGTGGCCTGTGGCTGTCCCCATCCACACTGTCACACTCTTACCCCCTGTCAACAACACACTCCACACACACACACACACACACACACACACACACACACACACACACACACACACACACACACACACACACACACACACACACACACACACACACACACACACACACACACACACACACACACACACACACACACACAAATGCCTCACACCACTAGGTGCACTAGAAGTCTGACATATAGTACACGATATATACGAATTAGTAGATTCGGCTATTTCAGCCACACCCGTTGCTGACAGGTGTATAAAATTGTGCGCACCGCCATGCAATCTCCATAGACAAACATTGGCTGTAGAATGAACTTACTGAAGAGCTCAGTGACTTTCAACGTGGCACCGTCATAGGATGCCACCTTTCCAACAAGTCGTCAGTTTGTCAAATTTCTGCTCTTCTAGAGCTGCCCTGGTCAACTGTAAGTGCTGTTATTGTGGAAACGTCTAGGCGCAACAGCAGCTCAGCCAGGAAGTGGTAGGCCTCACAAGCTCGCAGAATGGGACCGCTGAAGCGTGTAGCTCGTAAAAATCGTCTGTCCTCTGTTGTAACACTCATTACTGAGTTCCAAACTGCCTCTGGAAACAAGGTCAGGCCAATGCATAGTGCCAACTGTAAAGTATGGTGGAGGAAGAATAATGGTCTGGGGCTGTTTTTCATGGTTCGGTTCAGGCCCCTTAGATCCAGTGAGGGAACATCTTAAAGTAACAGAATACAATGACATTCTAAACGATTCTTTGCTTCCAACTTTGTGGAAACAATTTGGGGAAGGCACTTTCCTATTTCAGCATGACATTGCCCCGTGCACAAAGTGAGGTCCATACAGAAATGGTTTGTCGAGATCGGTTTGGAGGAACTTGACTGGCCTGTACAGAGCCCTGACCTCAACCTCATCGAACACCTTTAGGATGAATTGGAACGCAGAAAGCGAGCCAGGCCTAATCTCCCAACATCAGTGTTCGACCTCACTAATGCTCTTGTGGCTGAATGGAAGCAAGTCCCCGCAGCAATGTTCAAACATCTAGTGGAAACCCTTCCCAGAAGAGTAGAGGCTGTTATAGCAGCAAAGGAGGGACCAACTCCATATTAATGCCCATGATTTTGGAATGAGATGTTCGACGAGCAGGTGTCCACATACTTTTAGTCATGCATTGTACAGTTGAAGTCGGAAGTTGACATACACCTTAGCCAAATACATTTAAACTCAATTTTTCACAATTCCTGACATTTAATCCTAGTAAAAATGCCCTGTCTTAGGTCAGTTAGGATCACCACTTCATTTTAAGAATGTGAAATGTCAGAATAATAGTAGAGAGAATGATTTATTCTCTCTACTGCTTTGTGATGGCCACTCCAATACCTTGACTTTGTTGTCCTTAAGCCATTTTGCCACAACTTTGGAAGTATGCTTGGGGTCATTGTCCATTTGGAAGACCCATTAGCGACCAAGCTTTAACTTCCTGACTGATGTCTTGAGATGTTGCTTCAATATATCCACAGAATTTTCTTTCCTCATGATGCCATCTACTTTGTGAAGTGCACCAGTCTCTCCTGTAGCAAAGCACCCCCACAACATGATGCTGCCACACCCGTGCTTCACGGTTGGGATGGTGTTCTTCGGCTTGCAAGCCTCCCCCTTTTTCCTCCAAACATAACGATGGTCATTATGACCAAACAGTTCTATTTTTGTTTCATCAAACCAGAGGACATTTCTCCAAAAAGTACAATCTTTGTCCCCATGTGCAGTTGCAAACCGTAGTCTGCCTTTTTTATGGCGGTTTTGGAGCATTGGCTTTTTCCTTGCTGAGCGGCCTTTCAGTTTCTGTCAATATAGGACTTGTTTTACTGTGGATATAGATACTTTTGTACCTGTTTCCTCCAGCATCTTTACAAGGTCCTATGCTGTTGTTTCTGGGATTGATTTGAACTTTTTCGCATATAAGTACGTTCATCTCTAGGCGATTTAACGCGTCTCCTTCCTGAGCGGTATGACGGCTGCGTGGTACCATGGTGTTTATACTTGCGTACTATTGTTTGTACAGATGAACGTGGTACCTTCAGGCGTTTGGAAATTGCTCCCAAGGATGAACCAAGGATGAACCTTTTTTCTGAGGTCTTGGCTGATTTCATTTTATTTTCTCATGATGTCAAGCAAAGAGGCACTGAGTTTGAAGGTAGGCCTTGAAATACATTCACAGGTGCACCTCCAATTGACTCAAAGGATGTCAATTAGCCTATCAGAAGCTTCTAAAGCCATGACATAATTTTCTGGATTTTTCCAAGCCGTTTAAAGGCACAGTCAACTTAGTGTATGTAAATGTCTGACCCACTTGAATTATGATACAGTGAATTATAAGTGAAATGATCTGTCTGTAAACAATTGTTGGAAAAATGACTTGTGTCATACACAAAGTAGATGTCCTAACCAACTTGCCAAAACTATAGTTTGTTAACAAGACATTTGTGGAGTGGTTGAAAAACAAGTTTTTATGACTGCAACCTAAGTGTATGTAAACTTCCGACTTCAACTGTATGTACAGGCCTGTGTGAGAGCATAGTGCTGGAGTTTGGAAAGCACCCCACCCTGTGGAATAAAATCACACTGCAGAGAGAGAGAGAGAGAATCTCTTGGCAGCGGCAGCTTGTCTCAGGATCTGGGCACCATTTGGTGTTTTATCTGTTTACCATCAGTCCCTGTTTTTATCCAAGATTGGTATACACCCATAACATGTGGGGGATTGGCATACAACCTCTAGTAGTATTGCTTTTGTAGTCGTGTCGCTAGGTTGTGACCCTAATAGTATAACAAGAACTCTCACTAACATTACTGACACAGGGTGACACAACCCCCAGTGCCCCCCTCCCCATCCCACCTCCACACACACACACACTCCAGCTGCCATCCCTACCCTCCAGTCTCAATGTCTATGCAAATCACTCCTCTTATGCCAGGGGCTAGCGCCATCCTTGAGCAGTGAGTGGTCTGGTCCCACAGACAGAACACACACACACACAAGTGTGCCCCCATACTGTGTGTGTGTGTACACCCGTACATACATACACACCCAGCATGCCAGGGGTGTGTTGCATCCTTGAGTGGTGTGTGTGTGTCGGTGGTGGTCTGTGCACAGTGGGGACCCGGGGCCATTAATTCCTGGAGAGCGGTGGGCAGGGCCGGCAGGCAGAGATTTATGGGAGAGGCAGACAGCTGTGGATGATTAATGCGTGTGTCACCAAGGGCCCCACTCAGCCCAGACACACACACACACACACACCGATGCAGGGGCCAGGAGGACGATATGGTGTGTGTGTGATTGTGTTTGAGGGCCAGAAGAGGGCCAGAGGAGCATGGACTCCTTTTGGAAATATGGAGGCAGTGCCTTAGAATACACACACACACACACACGTTTGTTTTACTATCCTTGTGGGGACCAAACAATTGATTCCCATTCAGAATCCTAAACCTTAACCTAACCTTAACCCCTAACCTTAAATCTAACCTTCACTCTTAACCATAACCCTAAACCTATCCCCTAATTCTAACCCTAACTCTAATTGTAACCCTTAACATAACCCCTAAGCCTAAAATAGCCTTTTTCCTTGTGGGGACCAACTTTTCCTTATTTTACTATCCTTGTGAGGGCTTCTGATAGTAAAACCAAAAAAACACACACGCCCCTCTTAGTAAAGCTGTATTATAAATACTGTGAGGTGTGCGATTCCAATGATGCTTGTGTTGAATGGGGTTTGGCCTTGGTTATACCCCTGTGTCGTTTCTCACACAGCCAGACAGTGTGTTGATGTCCGTCTCTCTCTCTGTCAGTCAGTGTGTCTCTCTCTCTTTGAGCGAGTGTCTGGTAGAGGAGATAACAGGCTGATGGAATTCTACTCTCCATATTCAAACACAAGTCATTTCTCATTTCTACATCCACATAGAACACAAACACACACACCTTGGTTATACCCTTGTGTCATTTCTCGCACAGCCAGACAGTGTGTTGATGTCCGTCTCTCTGTCAGTTTGTCTCAACCCCCATCCCACACACACACACACACATGCTTCTGAATCAGTCGTGTGGGCATACCTACAGTGTGTCACACAGACATTTTTGAATAGACAGAAGCTCAGTCTGTGCTTGTGCCTTCTCCTGTCTGTGCAAGAATCAGAGATCACTCACTTACTATCTGTTTGATTCACTTCTAATGCTTTATTCAGCTGGGAAACCTGCCCTCTGCATTTGTACTGCCCTGATTATTGTGGTGAGACCGGCAAGATATTTTTTTGTTTTTTTGTTTGTAGATGCCTTGCTAAAAGTGACTTGTCATCGTGTCAAGGTTTTCCCTCCGTGAGCTGATCGTTATTTGTATCCAACTGTAATATATTCAGCATTTTATCAGGAGGCAATTGGAGGAATGGGATTAGTAATGTGTAGCTATTGTACTTGTAAAATCAACTGGTCCCCAAGCGCAGGCAGCCTATTGTACTGCCGCTCAGTTTCAAATGTGCCTGAACAGATTGTCTCGCAGCCATTTCTCTCTGTCAACCTCTATAATCAGTCATACAGACAGGTCGGATGTTTGAATATGAAAAATGGTTAGAATATGAAAGATTGTAGGGAAGGCTAGGGCTACTGTGTATTATATTACATAAATCTCACATTTTTTGTGCGAGACAGGTGGTATCAAAAGAGAACGCAGTCTAAGGAGAATACTAAAACAGAGGATCATTGTGTTTTTAATAATACGAATGTCAAATGTAAAGTATTTGACATTCCAGAGAAGTTACCAAGACAGACAGAGAGAGAGACCGACAACAGACAGACAGACAAACAGACAGACAGACAGAGAGAGAGAGACCGACAAACAGACAGACAGAGAGAAAGAGAGACAGACAGAGAAAGAGTGAGAGAGGGCAGTTGAAATGTCACCGGGCACTGCCTTGACGCCTCATCACCGGCTCGGCAGGAATTAGCTAGCTGACATTTTACGTAGACGTCCGCCACCACTCCAGATGACAACGTCGCCTGGCGACCAAATTGCAAAGTGTCACTTTGTGTCAGACACGGGGAGACGTCTGAGCGTCTCACGGCTTGTGATGTCTGCAAATTACAGAGAAGCCGGCGGTTGAAACTTGATTTTGATAATGAAAAATGCTTCAGGTCGACGTGACAATGCGGATAAACGACGACAAACGACAGTGATAATATCGCAAATAATGATAATCACTGTCCAATCAGTGCGGAGGGATTTGCAGTGCTCTAGCTGGGGATCTTCAAGGTCGTAGTGAGATGGCCGCGGGTGACAGCTACTGATATCTGACAAAGGGATTTAGAGGGAAGCATATGTTGGTTGTTTAGTCTGGGGACTTCAGGGGACAATTGGACAGCTTTATTGTTTGTGTCTGTATTCTGTGTTGTGAGTTGTAGCACAGTTTTGTGTATTATTTGATGTAGCATGTGTATTAAGTTATAGAGTTTGTCTATTGTTTCGCTAACACCCAGCGTCATAACATGTTATGACACGGTCATAACCATGTTATAATGTCATAACAGCTGACATAACTTGTCAGCACCTGTCATAATATGGTCATAACACTGTCATGACCCATATATTTACAACTGTTGTGGCATATATTGTGTTATTTTATAGCTGGTTATGACACCTACATTAGTGTGTCAACACCCACATTTATTCAAATGTGTTTTTCCCTGTCAAGAAGTTTCCTTTCATTTGAAAGTTTTGTTTCTTAAGTCATTTGTTGTAAAAAAAAATATTTTGTCATTTTTTTTTCTATCATATTTTATACAGTGTCATAGAGCATTACAACCATCCTGTGTCACTATACTTGGAGTAAGAAAATGCACTTTATGACTGTCAAGAAGCATTATGACCATCATAATCATATAAGCCAGACAGGCCTATCACGTACATGCCCTTAATTCAGTCATCAGTCAAAAAGAGAGTATCTTGTCCTGCTCCTGAAATATGCTCCTGCATTCATCCCAGTCATCAGAAACAGAGCATTGGGGTAGGTGCATGCCTGACATCGGTGTGTGCACAATTACAATGATAATTTAATAAGGTCAATTTCAGAAATTTTTTCAAAAGATAAACATACTTTTGACAAAGTAGGCTATGGTGTAGTGCAGTGGTTCCCAAACTTTTTATAGTCCCGTACCCCTTCAAACATTCAACCTCCAGCTGTACCCCCTCTAGCACCAGGGTCAGCGCTCTCTCAAGTGTTGTTTTTTGCCATCATTATAAGCCTGCCACACGCACACTATACGATACATTTATTAAACATAAGAATGAGTGTGAGTTTTTGTCACAACACGGCTTGTGGGAAGTGACAAAGAGCTCTTATAGGAACAGGGCACAAATAATAATAATCAATCATTTTGCTCTTTATTTCGCCATCTTACATATAAAACCTTATTTGTTCATCGAAAATTGTGAATAACTCACCACAGGTTAATGAGAAGGGTATGCTTGAAAGGATGCACATAACTCTGCAATGTTGGGCTGTGTTGGAGAGAGTCTCAGTCTTAAATCATTTTCCACACACAGTCTGTGTCTGTGTTTAGTTTTCATGCTAGTGAGGGCTGAGAATCCACTCTCACATAGGTACGTGGTTGCAAAGGGCATTAGTGTCTTAACAGCGCAATTTGCCAAGGCAGGATACTCTGAGTGCAGCCCAATCCAGAAATCTGGCAGTGGCTTCTGACTAAATAAAATTCACAGAACCGCTTGTTGCAATTTTCGATGAGGCTCTCTTGTTCAGATATCAGTAAGTGGACTGGAGGCAGGGCATAAAAGGGATAACAAATCCAGTTGTTTGTGTCATCCGTTTTTGCATAATTGCGCACCCAACTCACTCAGGTGCTTCACTATATCACATTTGACATTGTCCGTAAGCTTGAGTTCATTTGCACACAAAAAAACATACAATGATGGAAAGACCTGTGTGTTGTCCTTGTTAATGCAAACAGAAAAGAGCTCCAACTTCTTAATCATTAGCCAAAATTTTGTCCCGCACATTGAATATAGTTCAGGAGAGTCCCTGTAATCCTAGATTCAGATCATTCAGGCGAGAAAAAACATCACCCAGATTGGCCAGTCGTATGAGAAACTCGTCATCATGAAAGCGGTCAGACAAGTGAAAATGATGGTCAGTAAAGAAAACTTTAAACTCGTCTCTCAATTTAAAAAAAATTGTCAATACTTTGCCCCTTGATAACCAGCGCACTTCTGTATGTTGTAAAAGCGTTACATGGTTGCTGCCCATATCATTGCATACTGCAGAAAATACATGAGAGTTCAGTGGCCTTGCTTTAACAAAGTTAACCATTTTCACTGTAGTGTCCACATCGTCTTTCAAGCTGTTAGGCATTCCCTTGGCAGCAAGAGCCTCTCGGTGGATGCTGCAGTGTACCCAAGTGGCGTCGGGAGCATCTGCTTGCACACGTGTTACCACTCGACTATGTCTCTCTGTCATGGCTTTTGCGCCATCAGTACAGATACCAACACATCTTGACCACCAAAGTCCATTTGATGTCACAAAGCTGTCCAGTACTTTAAAAATATCCTCTCCTGTTGTCCTGGTTTGCAGAAGAGGATGTCTTCCTTAATTGACCCCCCATAAATGTAACGGACATATACCAGGAGCTGTGCCAGGCCCGCCACGTCTGCTGACTCATCCAGCTGTAACGCATAGAATTCACTGGCTTGTATATGAAGCAGTGATTGTTTCAAAACATGTCACTGATTAGTCGTGAAACAGTGGTGTTTGATGGAGGCATTGTCTGTATAGTTTTTTGGGCCTTTTCCCACAGCATTGTCCCAGCCATATCCGCGGCAGCAGGAAGAATTAAGTCCTCCACAATAGTATGGGGCTTGCCTGTCCTAGCCACTCGGTAGCTCACCATACAGTATAAGACACTTCTAGCCCCTTCTTGTTAATGGTATCTGTTGCTTTTATACATGTCTTACTACTCAAAAGTTGTCTTAATTCTTGCTCAAAAACCTCCTGTGGCTTATTTTTCAAATTGGCATGTTTTGTTTCTAAATGTCTGCACAAGGGTGAAGGTTTCATCGAGTTGTGAGATAGTACTTTTGCACATATAACACACTGTGGCTGAGGAAAGGCACTACTCCCAATATAAGTGAAACCCAAATCAATGTAGTTCTCATCATATTTGCGCCTCTTCGATGGTCCAACGTCCCTGTTTGTTGTTTGGTGTTTTCCCGGGTAAGGGGGCAGTAGCTCTTTGGCTGTATCAGATTCACAACTGTCAGTGTCCATGCTAGCTGGGCTAACAACAAATGTAGAATTACTGATGCTAGCATTGGATTTTCTCGTGGAAGCAGAACAACTTGTGTCGTCGACAGGTGCAGGTGTAGTACTGCTTGTAGTATCAGTACTACCAGTAAAGGTGGTACGTGTCTTTTTTTAAACCATTTATCCATTTCCGAGCAAACGGAATGAGCAGCAGCTACGTTTAGCTACATACGGACTGTTAATGGAATTCCCGCGAGAAAGTAACGGTTAATGTGATTGGATGTTAATTATTTGACTAGGCTACCTGTATTTGACATTGTGTTGTTATTTCGCTGAACACTACAGTCGTGGCCAAAAGTTTTGAGAATGACACAAATATACATTTTCACAAAGTCTGCTGCCACAGTTTGTATGATTGCAATTTGCATATACTCCAGAATGTTATGAAGAGTGATCAGATGAATAGCAATTAATTGCGATGTCCCTCTAACTGAATCCCCAAAAAACATTTCCACTGCATTTCAGCCCTGCCACAAAAGGACCAGCTGACATCATGTCAGTGATTATCTCGTTAACACAGGTGTGAGTGTTGACGAGGACAAGGCTGGAGATCAGTCTGTCATGCTGATTGAGTTTGAATAACAGACTGGAAGCTTCAAAAGGAGGGTGGTGCTTGGAATCATTGTTCTTCCTCTGTCAACCATGGTTACCTGCAAGGAAACACATGCCGTCATCATTGCTTTGCTCAAAAAGGGCTTCACGGGCAAGGATATTGCTGCCAGTAAGATTGCACCTAAATCAACCATTTATCGGCTCATCAAGAACTTCAAGGAGAGCGGTTCAATTGTTGTGAAGAAGGCTTCAGGGCGCCCAAGAAAGTCCAGCAAGCGCCAGGACCGTCTCCTAAAGTTGATTCAGCTGCGGGATCGGGGCACCACCAGTACAGAGCTTGCTCAGGAATGTCAGCAGGCAGGTGTGAGTGCATCTGCACGCACAGTGAGGCGAAGACCTTTGGAGGATGGCCTGGTGTCAAGAAGGGCAGCAAAGAATCCACTTCTCTCCAGGAAAAACATCAGGGACAGACTGATATACTGCAAAAGGTACAAGGATTGGACTGCTGAGGACTGGGGTAAAGTCATTTTCTCTGATGAATCCCCTTTCCGATTGTTTGGGGCATACGGAAAAAAGCTTGTCCGGAGAAGACAAGGTGAGCACTACCATCAGTCCAGTTTCATGCCAACAGTAAAGCATCCTGAGACCATTCATGTGTGGGGTTGCTTCTCAGCCAAGGGAGTGGGCTCAGTCACAATTTTGCCTAAGAACACAGCCATGAATAAAGAATGGTACCAACACATCCTCCGAGAGCAACTTCTCCCAACCATCCAGGAACAGTTTGGTGACGAACAATGCCTTTTCCAGCATGATGGAGCACCTTGCCATAAGGCAAAAGTGATAACTAAGTGGCTCGGGGAACAAAACATCGATATTTTGGGTCCATGGCCAGGAAACTCCCCAGAACTTAATCCCATTGAGAACTTGTGGTCAATCCTCAAGAGAAGGGTGGACAAACAAAAACCCACAAACTCCAAGCATTGATTATGCAAGAATGGGCTGCCATCAGTCAGGATGTGGCCCAGAAGTTAATTGACAGCATGCCAGGGCGGATTGCAAAGGTCTTGAAAAAGAAAGGTCAACATTGCAAATATTGACTCTTTGCATCAACTTCATGTGATTGTCCATAAAAGCCTTTGACACTTATGAAATGCTTGTAATTATACTTCAGTATTCCATCGTAACATCTGACAGAAATATCAAAAAACTTTGTGGAAATTAATATTTGTGTCATTCTCAAAACTTTTGGCCACGACTGTAGATGGTTTAATTTTGTTTTTGGCAGTGAAACAAGGCTACTCAGACGAGGGAAAAAACCTCACCCAAATGTATAGCCCCGTTGGAAAATATAAATGGACTGTTTGAAAATGTGAAGAAGAATTGTTATAATTTTTTATTTAAATGTGAATCACATTTTTATTTGGCATACCCCTGATGGAATTGTGTGTACCCCAGTTTGGGAATAACTGGTGTAATGGAATGTTTTGCCTTGTGTGGTAGGTTTTGTGGGTTTTGACACAACTGTAGGTGTCATAACCAGCCATAAAATAATGCAGTATATGTCACAACAGGTCTAAATATATGTGTCATGACAGGTTATGTCAGCTGTTATGAAATATTATGTCCATGTCATAACGTGTTATGACGCTGGGTGTCAAGTAAAGTATTACCATTGTTTCATTATGTCTATACATCTTTATATCTGTGTATTTCATAGAGTTGCCAATTGGCTGCTGCTCATTACTTATTTAAAAAAAAAATAATTGTTACCTTCATTTAACTAGGCAAGTCAGCATTTTCAATGACGGCCTAGGAACAGTGGGTTAACTGCCTTGTTCAAGGGCAGAACGACAGATTTTTACCTTGTCAGCTCGGGGATTCGATCTTGCAACCCTCCGATTACTAGTCCCTGCCGCCCCTTACGTTGCTCCCACCTAAAGCTACATAATATCTGCCTGTGTACAGCAGTGTACCATGAATGTGTCGGCATACAGTATGTTAGCGGGGGAGTTGCATTTTTCATGCTCCTGTCTCATCTGTGTGTGTTTGTTCTCTGACCGGAACTAATCTCACAACAATGACATTTCACCCCTCTTTCAACTGTCAACCACTGAAACTTTAAACAAGTTACAGTGCATGTGTCATGGCTCCAATCAACTGAGGCTCATGAAGGGGAAAAAAATAATTTTCTATTTGATTGCACGAGACAAACTGTTTTGCACCAAATGTCGCAGTGAGTTTGTGAGATAATGTTGCTGCTGAATGAAAGTGAAGATGACCATATGACATAGTACCGTCCGGATTTTGCCGTAAAGCCAAAGCTGGCCTTGACTCCAACTATCAACACCTCCAACTTTAAACAACTCACTGTTCTTATAGGGACTATTACGGAGCAACTCAGGTCACGCTCTCTCACCATGGAGTTGTGAAGGTTTTCCAACAAAACCCATTCTCAGTGCGTTGATGAATGGATGAGGCCGAGTTTGTTTTGGGATGAAATCCCGGCCCGGTGGCAGTAACGTATGAGTGTATTAGGAAAGAGAAAATCAGGGGGGAGGGATGGGGGATGGAGAGATCGATAGAATTTCAGGTGTGGAGGGCAGCAGATAAAAACCTTGCACCAAGGAGGAGATGAAGAGGTCTGTGGGCCTCATCTGAAGATCGATAATGGAGCAATGCTGGCATATGGGACATTTTATTTAGCTTATTTTACTGGAATATTTCTGTGGGATAAACCGTCCTTGAGATGAATCATTTTATTACCCAAGACAACAGTAGTTATACCTTCTTGGAGTCATTATAGCCAAAATGTGGATGACTTACAAAGACCCCGTTTAATGATCTAACGAGAAAATCAGTTCTGTATAACAGGTCCTTAGGGATGGAGAAAATATGATATTTTAACGCAATGTCATGTTACTGTGTTTCTTCGGTCAGATTCATCTCTACATTGGAACTGTGTATTGACAGATAAGTCAGAACTGAATATATGCCGCACATATGCATCCCACTATCTTTCTATACAGTTAATAGACAGACACTATGGTTCTTCCAAACTCCTTAGTGAGAGAAACAGTCTCCCTCAGCAGTATTTTACTGTCAGCCCTGATTAGGAAATGACTGTAGGGACTTTGTCATGTCTGACTGCTTATAAAAACATACTGCGCATTAACTTACAGAAACACTTCCATAACTCACACAAACTCAATTAGGATGTGGAGGCGTGAGCGGCATAACCACTTATCTTGTGTGTTTACGCGATATAGGAGCGGAGACAGAATGAGAGCAGCATAGTAGCCACGGTGATCTGCTCTCTGTCCCTATATGTTCCTCTGAAATGGGGACTGAGGGAGGGAAGCTGCATTGGACCAACTTAAAGCCTTTAAAGCTAACGTCGTCACAAAATGGCCACCGTTTACGGTCCTTAGTGTAGCTATTTCTGTTTGTTGACACACACATGCACACTGCTTAGGTTCGACTTAGGTAACCTAACGATTAAGAACGTTGGGCCAGTAACCGAAAGGTCTCTGGTCCAAATCCCTGAGCCGAGTAGGTGAAAAATCAGTTTAGGTGCTCTTGAGCAAGGCAATTTTAACCCTAATTGCTCATGTAAGTCCCTCTGGATAAGAGTCTACTAAATAGGATATGATATGTAAATGTTAAGACTGTATTTAAAAGTAGTGTTGTCTTATTCTAGTTCCTTGGGTGATACTGTACGTAAAATAACTGTAATAGTCATTATTATTATTATTATTGGAACTAGCTGCCAATACAGTGTGTGTGTTTTCCTGGTGTTACTACGATGTTGTAACCTCAGTGTGGTTTTGTTTAGGTAAAACTTCCGCCCTAGGAGGATGGTATTCATGATCGCTGGGATAAACCCTCTAGATTCCGGAAAGGATGGAAGCATTTCTGGCTGGCTGGCTGGCAGGCTGGCAGGCAGGCAGGCAGGCAAGCAGGCAGGCAGGGATTTGACATCTCCGGGCCCTTGACCTCCTTTAGAGAGGAATAAGAAAGACAATCTCCTGGTCGGTGGGTCGGGTGGTGGGACGCGTCTCCTTCAGGCACCAGAGGGACGAGTTGATTTACTGTCAAATCTGCCGGATTATCAATAATCTCACACAGACCCCGATCTACTCACAGAGAGCTGTGTGCTCACTCACGCACCCAGAGAGTGAGAGGTTGTTTGTGTGTGCGAGCGTGCATGTTAGTTTGTGTGTGTGTGTGTGTGCAAAGGTGTGTAAGCATGTTCGTACTTTGCTCAAAACAGGCTACCCAAGAAAAAGAGAAGGGCTTCTGTTCTGCCTAGAGAACTACAAAAAAATGCTTCAATTTTCCACTTGAGCAGATTTCAATTTACACACACATCCCCCTCTGTCTCTCTGTCCTCTGGGTTATTGACAGCATTAAGACTGCTGTGATAAAAGATTGGCCACTTAGTGGAACTCGGGCTTTGTTTTTCTCTGCTAAGGACACTCACTCACAGAATGGCAAGGTTGGCTATAGTGAACTGTCAGTGTTGTCACTGGTGGGTGTACCTCTCTGATGAAGGATCTAATACCCAAATAGGTTGGTTTGTAGTTTATGAAGAAATTTTTTCCTATTTAATTGAACCCTGTTGCCCTCTAAGAGGGACTGGATGTTTCTTAAAGAGGTGTGGTGCCTAGAATCATTGTGTTTATGTGTGGCAGACATACTGCGTCTAGGGCCAGAGCATTACATCAGCCTCTCAAAGCAGCCAAGGGCAGCCAGCTACTCAATTCCCCTTTAAAACAGAGCTGGGCCACCACAACTGTGTGTGTGTGTGTGTGTGTGTGTACGGGCACTACTGCTCAGCTGTGTGTGTGTGCGCGCTCCTGCGTTCACGTGTATGTCTCCCACCCTTTTGTGGAGCCATTAGCATTGCTATCAGGAAGAGCAGACCCTGATGTATATGTCAGACCACTGAGAGTCAATTACCTCAGCCAGAGACAGCCATTGTGTTTGTCTGTGTGCCCTGGCCTATTGGTATTTAATACAGATATATTAATACAGCCGACTGACTGATCAACATGAACTTTACCTGGCACTCTTGGAGAGACGACACCACCCCGAAAGTCTGACATTAACAAACTGTTATCTTTGAGTGTTTTATTATACACTGACTGTACAAAACATTAGGAACACCTTCCTAATATTGAGTTGCACCCCCCTTTTGCCCTCAGAACAGCCTCAATTCGCCGGGACATTGGCTCTACACGGGCTAGAAAGCGTTCCATAGGGATTCCCATGTTGACTCCGATGAATCCCACGGTTGTGTCGAGTTGGTGGCCCATTCTTGACACACATGGGAAACTGCAGCAGCATTGCAGTTCTTCACTCAAACCGGGCACCTACTACCATACCCCCCCCCCCCCCCCCCAAAGGCACTTAAAACTTTTGTCTTGCCCGTTAACCCTCTGAATGGCACACACACACACAACCCATGTCTCAAGGCTTAAAAATACTTCTTTAACCGGTCTCCTCCCCTTCATCTACGCCTATTGAAGTGATACAAAAGGGGATCGTAGCTTTCACCTGGGTCCACCTGGTCTGTCTATTTCATGGAAAGAGTTTTTAATGTTTTGTACACTCAGTGTATATTTGTTACGATCAGTTAATGATGTGATATTTTTCTTTACGGTGAAGGTAATGATGAAGACTGGATACAGAGGTTGACGTTAAAAGGTTTGCAATAACTTACTTTGACCATACCTTGAAAATGACCACAACCTCTGTCTCCCTTCTACCAATCTCTCCGTCCAGGTGGTCTACAAGAATAACGATATCCGTCTGGAGCTCTCCCGTCTGGCCCGCATCGTAGACCCTAAGATGAAGATCCAGGGGGACGTGGTCTTCAAGTGTGAGAACGTGGCCACCCTGGACCCTATCTCCTTCGAGACCCCCGAGGCCTACATCAGCCTGCCCAAGTGGAACACCAAGAGAATGGGCTCCATCTCCTTTGACTTCAGGACCTCGGAACCCAACGGACTCATCCTGTTCACCCACGGCAAGCCCCAGGAACGCAAGGAGGCCCAACGCAGTCAGAAGAACACCAAGGTAAGCCAATGAATGACGAATGAATCAAACAAACCATTCACTTTAGCCTTTAGGTAAAGCTATGTCTAAAACTGTAAATAATCCATTCAATAGTGTAAGTAAGAAACAAAACATCTGCGTTCAAGGATCTTGGATTTATATATCCTTTTTTTGTAAAGATATGTGTTGTACCCCTATGATGAACTAAACACCTTGACGATCTATCTCAGGTCGACTTCTTTGCGGTGGAGCTGCTGGATGGCAGTCTATACCTACTGTTAGACATGGGCTCTGGGACCATCAAGGTCAAAGCCACCCAGAACAAGGTCAACGACGGGGCCTGGTACCACGTGGACATACAGAGAGATGGACGCTCAGGTGAGTCCTCTTTACCCTCCTCTCCCACTCTCTACTCCCCTATCCCCATCTCTCTATCACTACCTTCTCTCACTCTCTCTGAGTGTGTGTGTGTGTGTCTGTGTGTGTGTGTGTGTGTGTGTTGTTGTATTGATGTGAGTGCAGCGTATCACTCTCTGCCCAGTGCTGGGCCTGTGAGGGTCTCAGAGGGCAGACAGGCTGTTAGACAAGGCTGGGATGACATGGCCAGGTGACTCACTGCAGCACATATTACTGCTATTGATCTACCGCTGCCGCCATACACACATGGGCACACACACACATGGCTGCACATATACACACACACAGATGAACACAGAAGCGCGTATACACACTGTTCAAGCTCTCCATCGCACTCTGGATCTGAGTTAAGGACACACAGAGAGGCCACACACACTCTGCTGCTTGGCTTGAGACATAAACAGAGATAAGCCTGCCATACAGCAGTGTCTGCGCTGTAACTGTCTCTCAGTTCTCTCTCACTCTCTTGTTCTATCCCTCTCTCCCTCTCTCGGAGGTCTACTATAATCACAAAGCTCATATATCGTAACCTAAGCTGTGAGACTCTATTTGACAGAGAGAGCGTCAGGAAACCCTGTGCCCTGTATCAATACCTTACTCAGACAGTGGATTACCAATGCGTTATGCTATACTCAACATCTTCAGCATCTCAAAGGCTGTCAGCCGTCAAAACTCTACCGTCATTGTAGACGAGTGTGGAAAAGTAACGATACGCTGGCCTAGTAAAGCGAGGTGACAGCTACTGTAGCTAGCATAGTAACCTTTTTGAAAATACTGTATTTATTGAGCACACAGATTCCAATTGGGCCCACATAGGCTAGAACAGGGGTATTCATTTCTAACCCTATGAGGTCCGGAGCCTGCTGGTTTTCTGTTCTACCAGATAATTAGTTGCACCCACCTGGTGTCCCAGGTCTAAATCAGTCCCTGACGAGTGGGGAAAATTGAAAAATGCATTGGAACTGGCTTTGAGATCCAGATTTGAGTTTGAGGAGGCTAGTTTGGAAACCCCTGCCCTACTGTGCATGGGAGTACTGTCTTATCTTACAATGATAGAAATACAACGTCAAAATGTTCTATTTCATTCTGTGGTTTTAAACCGTCTCCTCACCCTCTCCAGGCACCATCTCAGTCAACAGCCGGCGCACCCCGTTCACAGCCAGCGGTGAGAGTGAGATCCTTGACCTGGAAGGAGACATGTACCTGGGGGGTCTACCCTCGGACCGTGCCAACCTCATTCTGCCCACCGAGCTGTGGACCGCCATGCTCAACTATGGCTACGTGGGCTGCGTGCGCGACCTCTTCATCGACGGGCGCAGCAAGGACATCCGACAGATCGCTGAGGCTCAGAACGGGGCGGGCATCAAGCCGTCGTGCAACAAGGTGGTGGGGAAACAGTGCGAGAGCTACCCGTGTAAGAACAGAGGCGTCTGTAAGGAGGGATGGAACCGGTTTATCTGTGATTGTACCGGCACGGGGTACTGGTCACGCACCTGCGAGAGAGGTAGGTGGAGGCGATTGATTTGTGTGTTTTTCATGCGTACTTGTGGGTGTGTGTTCTGACTGTGTACAGTGCATTCGGAAAGTATTCAGACCCCTTGACTTTTTCCACATTTTGTTACGTTACATCCTTATTCCCCCCCCCCCCCCCCCCCCCCCCCCCCCCTCAGTTTTTTGGAAATGTTTGCAAATGTATTAATAAATAAAAAACTGAAATATTACATTTACATAAGTATTCAGACCATTTACTCAGTACTTTGTTGAAGCATCTTTGGCAGCGATTACAGGCTCGAGTCTTCTTGGGTATGACGTTACAAGCTTGGCACCCCTGTATTTGGGGAGTTTGTCCCATTCTTCTCTGCAGATCCTCTCAAACTCTGTCAGGTTGGATGGGGAGCGTCACTGCACAGCTATTTTCAGGTCTCTCCAGAGATGTTTGATCGGGTTCAAGTCTGGACTCTGGCTGGGCCACTCAAAGACATTGAGACTTGTCCCAAAGCCACTCCTGCGTTATCTTGGCTGTGTGCTCAGGGTCGTTTGAAGGTGAACCGTCATCTCAGTCTGATGTCCTGTGCGCTCTGGAGCAGATTTTCATCTAGGATCTCTCTGTATGTTGCTCTGTTCATCTTTGCCTCGATCCTGACTAGTCTCCCAGTCCCTGACGCTGAAAAACATCCTCACAGCATGATGTTGCCTCCACCATGATTCACCGTAGGGATGGTGCCAGGTTCCCTCCAGACGTGACGCTTGGCATTCAGGCCAAAGACTTCGATCTTGGTTTCATCAGACCAGAGAATCTTGTTTCTCATGGTCTGAGAGTTCTTTAGGTGCCTTTTGGCAAACTCCAAGTGGGCTGTCATGTGCCTTTTTTACTGAGGGTTGGCTTCCGTCTTGCCACTCCACCATAAAGGCCTGATTGGTGGAGTGCTGCAGAGATGGATGTCCTTCTGGAAGGTTCTCCCATCTCCACAGTGGATCTATAGAGCTCTGTCAGAGTGATCATCGGGTTCTTGGTCACCTCCCTGACCAAGGCCGTTCTCCCCCGATTGCTCAGTTTGACTGGGCGGCCAGCTCTAGAAGAGCCTTGGTGATTCCAAACCTCTTCCATTTAAGAGTGATGGATTCCACTGTGTTCTTGGGGACCTTCATTGCTACAGACATTTTTTGGTACCCTTCCCCAGATCTGTGCATCGACACAATGCTGTCTCAGAGCTCTATTGACAATTTCTTCGACCTCATGACTTGGTTTTTGCTCTGACGTGCGCTGTCAACTGTGGGACCTTATATTGACAGGTGTGTGCCAAATCATGTCAAATTAATTGAGTTTACCACAGGTGGACTCCAATCAAGTTGTAGAAACATCTCAAGGATGATCATTGGAAACAGGGTGCACCTGAGCTCGATTTCGAGTCTCATAGCAAAGGGTCAGAATACTTATATAAATAAGGTATTTCTGTTTTTTCTAAAAACCTGTTTTTGCTCTGTCATTATGGGGTATTGTGTGTAGATTGATTAGATTTGTATTTATTTAATCAATTTTAGAATAAGGCTTTAATGTAACAACATTTGGAAAAAGGGAAGGGGTATGAATACTTTCCGAATGCACTGTATGTGCGTGTGTGTGTGTGTTTTTCTTGTTTTGTTGTGTGGATTTGATTTACATTTACGCCATTTAGCAGACGCTCTAATACGGAACGACTTACAGGAGCAATTAGGGTTAAGTGCCTTGCTCAAGGGCACATTGGCAGATTTTTCACTTAGTCTGCTCATTTACTGTTTTCTTCCTGTGAAATGGTTTATTAAAACATTAGTGGGCCTTTGGCCGTGCGCCACGTGTCAGAGGGAGGTTAAGGCTCTAGAGGAGGTTGTGGTGATGGCTGTATTGTTGACACTGTTGAAAGATTAATGTGGTTTCTGCCCTTTTCCTGTGAACTTTACTCTGCCCAAGGCAATCCGGTGTTAAAGTTTCATGACCAGTTTCCAAATTGCATCGCTTGTTTTCAAAGTGTAAAAGAAAACAGTACTTTTTATTCACCCCCACCCCCCATTTTTCCTTATTTTTTTTGTCAGGACTTGAGGGTGTTGCATGTGTTTCAATACAATGTTCCATCTCTTTCTCGCTCTCACCTTTATCAACTCCTATAGTTACTTGCTGTGTCACGTCTCTATGACTTCTCTGTCTCTCTCTCCCAATCACACAATCACAGCCAGAGGATATACAGTACAGGCCCATTACTGGAGAAAATATACCACAGTAATACACTATACTGTAAACCTACTGCTTATTAATGGAAACACATACTTATCGATCCCCTCCATCCCTCCCTCCTTTTATCTCCCTCCGTTACAGACACATATTGTAAATCAGGCCGTCTTTGGCGCTATTCTTAGGGTCAACCCACATAAGACCTGCACTTGTGAGGGAAAACACTTATTGCAAACACCAGCGAAAGGGTTGGAATTACAGCTGCGTGGCCATATCGATATCTATTATGGAATCTATTCGTCTAATGTGGGAGATAAAAGGTTCCGGAGTCTGTGGAACTGCCTCTTTACAAGGTCACCTGTATATGACACCTCTGAAAACACACAGGATAAGTAGGTTTCTTTAAATATGTGCTCGTGTCGCAGTACAATAGATCAGTGAAATGTATTCAGGATAAATCCATTCTGCATGAGCAACACTGAGAAATGAGAGGAGATGTCTGACGAAGGATTGCTGTGCGAGGCGTATGTCTTTTAGGGGTTTGTCTTTTTAGACCTTAGTTTACACAATCTTGTGTAATATAAGCTGTTTTGAAGTGTGTCGTTGGAATCCGCTTTGCTTCCGTAATGTTTTGGCATGGAACAAAGCACTATGGTAATAAAGTTGAAGAACAGAGCATTTCGCTTCACTAATTTGATTAGAACAGAACGCATGACATGAAGGTACATTCCTCCGCTTCGATTATCTTTGTTGTGTGTGTGTGTGTGTGTGTGTGTGTGTGTGTGTGTGTGTGTGTGTGTGTGAGAGTGTGTGTGTGTGTGTGTGTGTGTGTGTGTGTGTGTGTGTGTGTGTGTGTGTGTGTGTGTGTGTGTGTGTGTGTGTGTGTGTGTGTGTGTGTGTGATATCAGTGTGTGTGTTCTGTGTTGATGCTATGAATGATTATGGGTAGGCAGAGCCCAGGCAGGCGATAGCAGTGCCTGTGCTAGAGCTTGATGTCACAGCCGGCTGGCTACAGCCTTGGAGTTAATGGCTGTTGACTCGGGCACTGTAAAGGTCATCTAACCCAGGCCCTGGGAGAGAGAGGCCACGGCCAGGACCCCATGGCTCCACAACAGCATCACAGTGCCACGCACACAGCCAAGCACGCACATTGACGCACGCTCCTACGCGCGCGCGCACACACACACACACACACATATGGACTCACATGCACACACACACTCTTCTCCCCCAGTTTGTCAGATAGCGATAGTGATGTATGTTATTACTCATGCATGGAGAAGTCCTGGGGTTAGAGAAAAGTCTCTTATTTCAATGGGTTTTCAAAAGATTCCAGGAGATTTCCTATGGATTGATCAAAAGCGTGCCTGAAAACCAATTAATGCATTTGACAAATTATTCCAGACGCTTTTACCATATCTAATAATGGCTTGGAGATAACATCTTTATCCAGCTCCGTTCCACTATTCATCCTCCAGTTTCAGTTTAATCTCATTTTGACTTTGGAGGAAAACTTTGTGTGTGAGAGAGAGAGAGAGAGAGAGAGAGAGAGGGGTGGGAGAGAGAGAGGGACAGAGAGGGAAAGCGAGAGAGAGGTCAATCAGATATGAAAGCTAACTGTTCACCTCTAATCAGTGTGTAAGGGATATTGGTCTATTGAAATACAAACATAAAGAAATGAGAAATGCAGGGAGGTCTGTATGAGTGGGTTTATTAACATAATATTATTTTCAGTCATTTCAGGTTAGAAACAATATTGAAATAGTCTGTATTTTCTCTCCTTAGCTGTCCAGTGAGTACTCTCCCTTTTCTAGTAATACATGTCTTAATTGTGAAGGTAAATTATGCAATGTAACTAGTTTACTAAAGCTTCCATTTTCATGACAGCATGCGCGCACACACACACACACACACACACACACACACACACACACACACACACACACACACACACACACACACACACACCATCCCTCCACTCCACAGGGCTACCATTTGTCAGATGGTTATCAGATTGGACAGAGGTTATGACACCTCAAGGTCCGACTGAAGTAATGACCCCCGCCACAGCTTCCTGTTTCCTGTTTTGTCAAATCGTTGGCCACACCAGGGTGAGGGATATGCTACCCAGCAGGCTGGCACCTTCTCCGTTGACACGACAAATGTTGTTTTGCATTGTATTATCTCCCACATGTCTTCTTCTCTATAAACCTCTCTCTACCAAAACATTCTACTTCTCTTACACCGCTCTATGGAGCACTGTCCTTTTCCTAACAGCTAACAACCATGTCACTGCATAGAAGGCCTACCTGAAGGCTGACCGAACTTCTTAACCGAAGTTACTCTTACCCAAAATCTCAGGGTTTAGATAGGTGTTCATGAGACTTTCAAGGTCTGAATATTCCGGGTTATTTTGCTCGATTTTTTTTTTTAACCAAGCAACAGAAGGTTGTGTCTATGCTGGTAAAGTATCTTGGTTCTGGTTAGTTTATAGAGGATCATATATCTCTGACGGATCCTGCAGATTGAACAAAAATATATACACAACCTGCAACAATTTCAACGATTTTACTGAGTTACAGTTCATATAAGGAAATCGGTCAATTGAAATGAATTCATTATGCCCTGATCTATGGATTTCACATGACTGGGCAGGGGTGCAGCCACCCACTGGAGGGCCAGGCCCAGCCAATCAGAATTTATTTTCCCCCTGCAAAAGGGCTTTATTACAGACAGAAATAATCCTCAGTAGGGCCTCCTGAGTGGCGCAGTGGTCTCAGGCACTGCACCGCAGTGCTAGCTGTGCCACTAGAGAGGCTCTGTCGCAGCCAGCCGCGACCGGGAGACCCATGGGGCGGCGCACAATTGGCCCAGCGTCGTCCGGGTTACGGGAGGGTTTGGCTGGCAGGGATGTCCTTGTCCCATCGCGCACTAGCGACTCCTGTGGTGGGCTGGGCGCAGTGCACGCTGACACGGTCGACAGGTGTACGGTGTTTCCTCCGACACATTGGTGCGGCTGGCTTCCAGGTTAAGCGGGCATTGTGTCAAGAAGCAGTGCGGCTTGGTTGGGTTGTGTTTCTGAGGACGCACGGCTCTCGACCTGCGCCTCTCCCGAGTCCGTACGAGAGTTGCAGCTTTGAGACAAGACTGTAACTACCAATTGGATACCATGAAATTGGAGAGAAAAATGGGTAAATTTAAAAAAAAATAATAATACTCCTCAGTTTCATCAGCTATCCGGTTGGCTGGTTTCAGATGATCCAGCAGGTGAAGAAACCGGATGTGGAGGTCCTGGGCTGGCGTGGTTACATGTGGTCTCTGGTTGTGAGCCGGTTGGACGTACAGCCAAATTCTCTAAAATGACATTGAAGGCAGCTTATAATAGAGAAATTAACATTAAATTATCTGGCAACAACTCTGGTGGACATTCCTGCAGACAGCATGCCAATTACATACTCCCTCAAAACTTGAGACATCTGTGGAATTGTGTTGTGTGACAAAACTGCACATTTTAGAGTGGCTATTTAATTTCCCCAGCACAAGGTGCACCTGTGTAATGATCATGCTGTTTAGTCAGCTTCTTGATATCCCACACCTGTCAGGTGGCTGGATTATCTTGGCAAAGGAGAAATGCTCACTAACAGGGATGTAAACAAATTTGTGCACAAAATTTTAGAGAAATTAGCTTTTTGTGCGTATGGAAAATGCGTTTATATTTTTGTTCAGTAAACAAAAAGCTGTTCTTAAAAAAGTCTTTGAGTTGGCGCTTCATCCGCCACTGTTCTCCCGGGTTAGAAGAGAGAATGTCCACTGCAGAGAGAGGGAGTGACAAAGAGAAGAGGGCAAATATTTGAATAAATTGATTTGGTTTGAGTTGAGGTAAAGTGATGACTGCGGTTGAGTTGGAATTGCTAAAGGAGACACATCCAACGCTCAAGACTGTTCTCGCTCTTTCTTTATTTTTCTCTCTTTTGCTCTTTCCCACCATCTCCGCCTCTTTCTCCGTATTTCTGTTGCTCCATCTTGGTCTTCAACTCTCTTTCTTTCTCTCCATCTCGTTCTGTCTCTCTATGCCTTTTTTCTATCTCTCACCCGCTCTGTCTCTGTTTCTCTCTCTGCTTCGTCTGTTCATCCCCTCAGCTCTGTTTCAGTGACTAGAGCAGGCTACAGTCGATATGCGATAAGTGAAAAGGTAATCCCTGTCCTCCTATATTCCTCCTCTATCCCCCTCTCTCTCTCTCCTTTTTTTAGCATCTACAGTAATTCAGTGTCAAGGTTATTTTCTGATGTATTACATGGACCTATTATCAGGCAACGATAATTGTGTGTGTGTGTGTGTGTGTGTGTGTGTGTGTGTGTGTGTGTGTGTGTGTGTGTGTGTGTGTGTGTGTGTGTGTGTGTGTGTGTGTGTGTGTGTGTGTGTGTGTGTGTGTGTGTGTGTGTGAGAGAGAGAGAGCGATCATGTGGGTATGTCAATATGAGTCTGACTGGGGGTGTTGTGTATTGTTATTTGTGGATCCAGAGATTCCCACACAGCTGAAATGTGTGTAGGATACAAACAGGGCAGTCTCTTCATTGTAGAGTGGGTAAAATACTGCTTCGTCAATGTGTATCGACCCTGTAAAAGGAAATGGACCTGCCCAAGAGAGAGAAACATGCCACACATAAATCTGGGTCTGTGACACACACAGGCGCAAAGATGCACACAGACACACACATGCATGGACGCACATGCAGACACATTGATGAGCTTCCTTTACCAGTTTAGGGCCATAATAGACCTAGCAACCTTGGCATGTTTGTTTTAATACTGGTTGGATACAGGTTTATTTCTGGTGGCTGAAGATGTATACAGGTTTATTTCTGGTGGCTGAAGAAGTCTTGTGCAGTGTTATTCCAGTCTCCCTAATCCTGCCTTTGTAGTGTGTGTGTGTGTGTGTGTGTGTGTGTGTGTGTGTGTGTGTGTGTGTGTGTGTGTGTGTGTGTGTGTGTGTGTGTGTGTGTGTGTGTGTGTGTGTGTGTGTGTGTGTGTGTGTGTGTGTGGCTGAACGTGTGTTTAGGAGCCAGTCCTCCAGTTCGTTACATAAACACCACAAATTCCTCTGTGTTGCCCGAGGAATGAGAGCGTGTGGGGGAGGATGCGCCTCTCTCCATTCCTCCCTTCATCCCCTAAACATCTCCCTTCATGCCCTCTAAATGTCTTCTTCCCATTCCTTTATCCAGTCTTTTATCATCTCCTCTGCCCATTCCAGTGTCTGCATTGCTCTTTCTTCTCTGTTTCCGTCTCCTCATCCCTCTCTCTCCACCTCTCTTCCTCTATCCCTCTCCAGGGTTCTACAGAAACGTTTCCCACCTCTTTCAGTTGGAGGCACCAGCACATGATTTGGTCACACACATTTGTTTTGGGGGGGGGGGGGGGGGCGGGCTTGTGTCTCATAATGTCTCATCATTCCATACATAACCAGGCTAATAATGACTAGCCATCTTTTACATTAGCATGCCCTTGTGTTTTTACACTGAGCTTGATAGATTTACCGTAACAGCAAAGAAAAGAGACTGTTAACATAAAGTGCAGACGCGGATTTATTGCAGATTTCAAATTGCCATGTGTTTTTTTTCTGCAAAATCCTGTAGAGGGCAGAATTAGAAAAAAACTATACTTGATACCAAATCGACAGCATGTGTACCATGGCAATAAGAAAGAAAGCGGGGACTGTGATTTCCCTGTTTTTTTTCTTCAGGTTTTGTCTCTCAAAATCACACATTTTCATAGAAAAACAAAAAAATGTGATGTCTATGCCAACAACAAAGCTTAAACCACATTAGGGGACCATTTCTTAGGTCTGGAAAAAATCTGAATAATTTAGATTTTTTTTGTGTAGTTACCCTTTAATTCAGATGAACACCAGCCAGACTGTAGTGTAGAGCACTTGTGAGGGAGTTATCAAAACAAATGGCCTCTGGATTTATGCAAATAATCATGATTCTCCCAGAGAATACATGGCGCCGCCAGAGATGGTCACCTCGCTTTGCGTCCTTAGGAAACTATGCAGTATTTTGTTTTGATCATATCACCTCCAGCCTACCTGATACCCTAGACCCACTCCAATTTGCTTACCGCCCCAAAGGTCCACTGACGATGCAATCTCCATCACACGGCACACTGCCCTATCCCATCTGGACAAGAGGAATACCTATGTAAGAATGCTGTTCATTGACTTCAACTCAGCATTTAACACCATAGTACCCTCCAAACCCGTCATTAAGTTCGAGACACTGGGTCTCGACCCCGCCCTGTGCAACTGGGTACTGGACTTCCTGACGGGCCGCCCCCAGGTGGTGAGGGTAGGTAACAACATCTCCACCCCGCTGATCCTCAACACTGGGGCCCCACAGGGGTGCGTTCTCAGCCCTCTCCTGTACTCCCTGTTCACCCATGACTGCGTGGCCATGCACGCCTCCAACTCAATCATCAAGTTTGCAGACGACACTACAGTGGTAGGCTTGATTACCAACAACGACGAGACGGCGTACAGGGAGGGGGTGAGAGCACTTGGAGTGTGGTGTCAGGAAAATAACCTCTCACTCAACGTCAACAAAACAAAGGAGATGATCATGGACTTCAGGAAACAGCAGAGGGAGCATCCCCCTATCCACATCGACGGGACAGTGGTGGAGGTGGAAAGTTTTAAGTTCCTCGCCGTACACATCACGGACAAACTGAATTGGTCCACCCACACAGACACCGTGGTGAAGAAGGCGCAACAGCGCTTCTTCAACCACAGGAGGCTGAAGAAATTTGGCTTCTCAACAAAAACACTCACAAACTTTTACAGATGCACAATCGAGAGCATCCTGTCGGGCTGTATCACCGCCTGGTACGGCAACTGCTCCGCCCACTCTCCAGAAGGTAGTGAGGTCTGCACAACGCATCACCGGGGGCAAACTACCTGCCCTCCAGGACACCTACGCCACCCAATGTCACAGGAAGTCCAAAAAGATCAAGGACAACAACCACCCGAGCCACTGCCTGTTCACCCCGCTATCATCCAGAAGGCGAGGTCAGTACAGGTGCATCAAAGCAGGGACCGAGAGACTGAAAAACAGCTTCTATCTCGATGCCATCAGGCTGTTAAACAGCCATCACTAACATTGAGTGGCTGCTGCCAACATACTGACTCAAATCTCTAGCCACTTTAATAATAAAAAATATGATGTAATAAATGTATCACTAGTCACTTTAAACAATGCCACTTTATATAAAGTTTACATACCCTACATTACTCATCTCATATCTATATACTGTACTCTATACCATCTACTGCATCTTGCCTATGCCGCACGGCCTTCGCTCATCCATTTATTTAAATTTACATATTCTTATTTATTCCTTTACACTTGTGTGTATTAGGTAGTTGTTGTGAAATTGTTAGATTACTTGTTAGATATTACTGCACGGTCAGAACTAGAAGCACAAGCATTTCGCTACACTCGCATTAACATCTGCTAACCATGTGTATGTGACCAATAATATTTGATTTGATTTGAGATAGGCATAGGCTACTTTGTAGTTACCTTTTAATTGCCTTTCCATCTACCCGAAAACGGAAAACATTGCTAACGGCTAACACAAGGTGATCGACATATAGGCCTTATGTGAACCGCACACAGTAGGGCTCAACATTAGTACATTTGCAAGTAGTAGCCTACACAGGGCCAGTGCCATCCAACTGAAAGCTACTGGCCCAAATGAATAAAATACTTTACCGTCAAGTTCTACCGGGAAAGCCAATGATGCGTGCATAATTTCAATAGCAGGTGATTTTATCTTTCATTTGCGGCCTGAGCAAGTAGCCTATACAGGGTTCATACAGACATTGGCAAGTCAAATGCAAGTACTTCCAGCGACTTTTTCAAGCACTTAATTGTCATTTTCAAGAACTTAAATGTTATTGTTGTAATTGTCTGTAGGGAAAAAAACTACATGTTTGGAAAAACGTGTGCATTACCACTTTAAGAATAATATATTTATTTACAGACCTACCTGATGACATTTCTGCATTGACATTCACATAATTTTTTACATTTACATGATTTCATTCAAATATGTCAGAATAATGTGGGTGTTGCCTGACTAAATAACATCATGCTCCTAACACAAATTCAGTCCGTCCATTTGGTAGCTAGTCAGTCTCGCCATTTGAGATGTCGAAGAGTTGTAAATCGGTTTTTGTATCGTGTTTTCAAACGAGAAAGAGACCAAAAACAGGGTTCCTTTGTAATGGAACGCATTGTATGGAAAACCAAGATGAAGGCAAAATTCGACGTTATAACCGCTCATGATTTTACACAACAAGCACAGCCTTCAATTGAAACGGCCGGTAACAAACGAAAGCGGCTACATCGCTCATAAAAACTGATTAGAAATGAAATCACAGAATCATTATATTGGACCAGTAGAACTTGTAAATCGGCTACCATAACTTCAATTACTTTTCAAAGACCAAATAGCCTAGAGGAAATGTCTGATTTTTAAGGTAGCCTATTCCATGATGCCTGAATTGCGCATTGCAAATATTCAACCAAGACTTTGAACGTTTTAAATACCTGGTTTGCGTACTCATTCTTGCCTTTGTATTTACTGGTAGATAACCATCATTTGGAACATCCTTCCTACGGTTTTCCCAACCCTACCGCTGTCGGTCTTCGGATAAACTGCTCCATCCAACAACCAGTTGTTTGAGAGCTGCGCTCTCTCTCTGCCCGGCAGATTATCTATAAACTACAGGCCTGTGTGTGCAGCTCGTGTGTGCTAAATAAATCAATTATAAAGCCTAGATTAAAAATAGCATTATTTCTTAAGCAATAATACAAGCCGAGTGGCGTAGACCACCACAGCCATGATAAAAATGCCGTGACACATGGCCTCGAGTGTATTATTGCTTTTATACAACGGGCTACCAGCATAAACAAATCTAGATTATTTCCAAAACCATCCATTTTTAAACAAAACATGACGCTACATTCACTAACACTGGTTGTCAAGTGACATTTTAGGCGTTCTCTGGTCGTTAGTTATTTTTGTATTGACTGCCATGTAAAGCAAAACTACCCAAACGCTGGTTGATAGTTCCAGAACCTTGGTTTCTAGGGACGCTGTCCATGGTTCTGAAAACAGCGCACGTCTGGTTTATGCATAGTAAAATTGAATGTCGGATCGAAACGTTGTATGGGGGCACTGTCCATGGTTCTGAATAGAAACCACAATGACAATTTTTTTCCGGATGGTCACAGCATCAACAGCTTTTTATTTGTGATACACATTGAACTGCACATTTCCATCCAGTGTGCAAT
Source organism: Salvelinus namaycush (assembly GCF_016432855.1). Lineage (NCBI taxonomy): Eukaryota > Metazoa > Chordata > Actinopteri > Salmoniformes > Salmonidae > Salvelinus > Salvelinus namaycush. The sequence goes on along the minus strand of NC_052321.1, from coordinate 39,702,212 downwards.
TAGTGAAGTAGCTGTCTAACGCCGGGGTCTCAAGCACAGCTGGGCGCCATTTCTCAGGAACAACTGTTGTCGCACGCAGCTGTTAGGATGTTACTCCATCTCCTCCTGTTTTCCGTGGACGGCTTCCAATAGCTCCTAAGAGAGCTTTCAGCCCTGTGCCCGCTCACACTCATTATCTCTCTGGCCTCCAGACCTGCATCGGAGAGCTGCTGGATGGTAGTCATTCTGATGCAGTGGTTGGTATACCGACGGGATGTGGCAGCCTCATAGAGAGCGAGCGAGCGGGCGATTAATAATGATAATACGATTCCATTGATGTTTATTCTATTCATATACTATATAGCAGCCTTGCTATTTGAACAAAATGTTATACCTTGCACAGACGGGCAGCATTGATGAAAGGGTGTTGAGTTCCATTGGCTCCATGGTATACCACACTTTGTCATCATCAAAGAGCTTTCGTCTGGGGTGTAGATAAAAGGCTGGGGCATGTTCGGGTAACCCGTTGTATAAAAATAAAAAAATCCACTGGCCCAAGCAGGCCACTTACAGGGATGATATGATCGACTGGCCCGGAGGGTTTCCATAACCTCCCCTTTATGTCGAGCCCTGACACACATAGACAGGGGCATTCCCATGCAGTTGTTGCATCTTCAAAAACAAGAATTTGCTTCATTGCACGTTACTGTTTGAGCTGGCTGGTCTTTCTATGTATCCCCAGGACAGAGTAGCTACATCTGGTAAGACAAGGGGCAGGGCTGTGTGTCTATTTGTCAATAACTGCTGGTACGTGTTAAAAGTCTCGAGGTATTGCTCGCCTGAGGTAGATAGTTCCACAACATCCCCACCGAGCTAAAGGCTAGAGCTGCCGCTTTCAAGGAGCAGGACACTAATCTGGACTCTTTCAACATCATAGTGCCCACATAGCTCATCACTAAGCCAAGGACCCTGAGACTAAACACCTCCCTCTGCAACTGTATCCTGGACTTCCTGACGGGCCGCCCCCAGGTGATAAGGTAAGGCAACAACACATCTGCCATGCTGATCCTCACTGCCCTTTCCCACCTGCACAAAAGGAACACCTATGTGAAAATGCTGTTCATTGCCTAACACTGCACCAAGCTAAAGGCTAGAGCTGCCACTTTAAAGGAGCGGGACACTCATCCAGAAGCATTCAACACCATAGTGCCCACAAAGCTCATCACTAAGCTAAGGACCCTGGGACTAAACACCTCCCTCTGCAACTGGATCCTGGACTTCCTGACGGGCCGCCTCCAGGTGTTAAGGTTAGGCAACAAAACATCTGCCACACTGATCCCCAACACCGGTTCCCCTCAGGGGTGCGTGCTTAGGCCCCTCCTGTGCTCCCTGTTCACCCACGACTGCGTGGCCAAGCACGACTCCAACACCATCACTAAGTTTGCTGATGACACAACAGTGGTAGGCCTGATAACCGACTATGCTGAGACAGCCTATAGTGAGGAGGTCAAAGACCTGTCAGTTTATTTCCAGTCCAACAACCTCTCCCTCAATGTGAGCAAGACAAAGGAGATGATCGTGGACTACATGTAAAGGACTGAACAGGCCCCCGTTTACATCGACGGGGCTGAAGTGAAGCGGGTCAAGAGTTTCAAGTTCGTTGGTGTCCACATCACCAACAAACTATCATGGTCCAAATACACCAAGACAGTCGTGAAGACAACACCCTTTCCTCCTCAGGAGACTGAAACGATTACACATGGGTCCCCAGATCCTCAAAACTCTACAGCTGCACCATCGAGTGCATCTTGACTGGTTGCATCACCGCCTAGTATGGCAAGTGCTCGGTATCTGACCGTAAGGCACTACAGAGGGTAGTGCATACGGCCCAAAACATCACTGGGGCCAAGCTTCCAGCCATTCAGGACCTATATACCAGGCGGTGTCAGGGGAAGGCCCAAAAAATGTCAAAGACCCCCAGTCACCCAAGTCATAGACTGTTCTCTCTGCTACCGCATGGCAAGCGGTACCGGAGCGCCAAGTCTAGGTCCAAAATGCTCCTTAATAACCGCTTCTACCACCAAGCTATAAGACTGCTGAACAATTAATCAAAGGGCCATCCGGACTATTTACATTGACCCCCCCCCCCCATTTGTTTTTACACTGCTGCTACTCGCTGCATAGTCACTCTACATGTACAAATTACCTCTAATAACCTTTAACCCCGCACATTCACTCAGTACAGGTGCCCCCTGTATATAGCCTCATTATTGTTATGTAATTCTACTGTGTTACTTTTTATTTGTACTTTATTTTTATTTAGTAAATATTTTCTTAACCAACAGTGCAGTTCAATAAATAGAGTTAAGTGCTTGTAAGTAAGGTCTACACCTGTAGTATTCGGTGCATGTGACAAATACAATTTGAATTTGAAATTTCAAAGTGTTTAAGGTTAAGTTTAGGCATTACCTCCAAATTTGTAAGGTTAGGGTTGAGTTTAGGCATTAACTCTGAATTCTTAAGGTTAGGCACTAACTCCTGTCTTGTGGACTTGCTTCTTCGGGATCGGTGTCCCTTCCACGGGACGGTTGAGCTAGCGTAGGCTAATGCGATTAGCATGAGGTTGTAAGTAACAAGAACATAGACATATCTGATATGGGCAGAAAGCTTAAATTCTTGTTAATCTAACTGCACTGTCCAATTTACAGTAGTTATTACAGTGAAAGAATACCATGCTATTGTTTGAGGAGAGTGCACAATTTTGAACATAAAAAGTTATTAATAGACAAATTAGGCATATTTGGGCAGTCTTGATACAACATTTTGAACAGAAATGCAATGGTTCATTGGACCAGTCTAAAACGTTGCACATACACTGCTGCCATCTAGTGGTCAAAATGTATATTGCACCTGGGCTGGAATAATACATTATGGCCTTTCACTTGCATTTCAAAGATGATGATACAAAGAAAATACAAAATAACGGTTGTTTTTCTTTGTATTATCTTTTACCAGATCTATTGTGTGTTATTCTCCTGCATTCACATTTCCACAAACTTCAAAGTGTTTCCTTTCAAATGGAACCAAGAATATGCATATCCTTGCTTCAGGGCCTGACATACAGGCAGTTAGATTTGGGTATGTCATTTCAGGCGAAAATTGAAAAAAATGGGCGGATCCTTAAAAACTGCTACAGCTCCTTCAAGTAGGATGGGTTCTGCTGGTGTACAGCAATCTTTAAGTCATACCACAGATTCTCAGTTGGATTGAGGTCTGGGCTTTGACTAGGCCATTCCAAGACATTTAAATGTTTCCCCTTAAACCACTCGAGTGTTGCTTTAGCAGTATGCTTAGGGTCATTGTCCTGCTGTAAGGTGAACTGTCGTCCATGTCTCAAATCTCTGGAAGACTGAAACAGGTTTCCCTCAAGAATTACCTTGTATTTAGCGCCATCCATCATTCCTTCATTTCTGACCAGTTTCCCAGTCCCTGCCGATGAAAAAAATCCCCACAGCATGATGCTGCCATAAGGTTCTCGGGGTGATGAGAGGTGTTGGGTTTGCGCCAGCCATAGCGTTTTCCTTGATGGCAAAAAAGCTCAATCTTAGTCTCATCTGACCAAAGTACCTTCTTCCATATGTTTGGGGAGTCTCCCACATGCTTTCTGGCTAACACCAAACGTGTTTGCTTATTTATTTTCTTTAAGCAATGGCTTTTTTTCTGGCCACTTTTCCGTAAAGCCCAGCTCGGTGGAGTGTACGGCTTAAAGTGGTCCTATGGACAGATACTCTAATCTTCACTGTGGAGCTTTGCAGCTCCTTCAGGGTTATCTTTGGTCTCTTTGTTGCCTCTCTGATTAATGCCCTCCTTGCCTGGTCTGTGGGTTTTGGTGGGCGGCCCTCTCTTGGCAGGTTTGTTGGGGTGCCATATTCTTTCCATTTTTTAATAATGGATTTAAATGGTGCTCCGTGGAATGTTCAAAGTTTCAAATATTTTTTTATAACCCAACCCTGATCTGTACTACTCCACAACTTTGCCCCTGACCTGTTTGGAGAGCTCCTTGGTCTTCATGGTTCCGCTTGCTTGGTGGTGAAACAGACTCTGGGGCCTTTCAGAACAGGTGTATATATTCATAAGATTTCTAGCTACAGGCACTGATATAGCTAGCTAGCTAGCAAAACTTCAACAAACACTTTACATTTTTGCAAACACACACAGCACAGGAAAATAGTTTGCTAGCTAGCATGCATACGGTTGTTTACTTGCTAGCATGCTAGCTAACATTGTCTAAAATTGTCAGTGACTGAGATAGCTATCATAATTACATACTATGTCTTTTTAACCCGAATGGATCATTAGTAATGTTAGGCAGCATTTTATTCACAGTTTCTGGTCAGCAACAACACCTTGCCCATTTGTCCGTTGAAAAGTAATTCCATTCAGCGCTGGCTGCACTGTCTTGTGGACTTGCTACAGTTGCAACAATCCTAATTCATGAGCTTGCTGGATCACTTCGATCTTCTGGATTTTGATAATTAACCCACCCACTTGGTCATATCTCCACAACCCTTCCCCAATGCTTGGAAGTCTGCTGCATTCCTCCTATCCCTTAATGTGTCCACTGAAGTTATTCATTTGATGTATTCCTATCTGACAAACACAGGTCAAAGGGTTTGTTTGGGGGACACTTAGTCGGACTCTCTTAATTATAACATTCGGGTCCCACAAGGGTCTATATTAGGCCCCCTTCTGTTTACCATCTTTATAAATGATCTCCCACTTGCTTACCCACAAGTGAACATGCAGATGTCTGCAGATGGTACAGTTCTGTATGTACCCTCAAAAAAGAGACAACTAGTTGTTAAACAAGTTAACTGAAAGCTATGGTACATGTTACTAAATGGATGACTAATTCTTGCCTGCATTTATACACTGCTCAAAAAAATAAAGGGAACACTTAAACAACACAATGTAACTCCAAGTCAATCACACTTCTGTGAAATCAAACTGTCCACTTAGGAAGCAACACTGATTGACAATAAATGTCACATGCTGTTGTGCAAATGGAATAGACAAAAGGTGGAAATTATAGGCAATTAGCAAGACACCCCCAATAAAGGAGTGGTTCTGCAGGTGGTGACCACAGACCACTTCTCAGTTCCTATGCTTCCTGGCTGATGTTTTGGTCACTTTTGAATGCTGGCGGTGCTTTCACTCTAGTGGTAGCATGAGACGGAGTCTACAACCCACACAAGTGGCTCAGGTAGTGCAGCTCATCCAGGATGGCACATCAATGCGAGCTGTGGCAAGAAGGTTTGCTGTGTCTGTCAGCGTAGTGTCCAGAGCATGGAGGCGCTACCAGGAGACAGGCCAGTACATCAGGAGACGTGGAGGAGGCCGTAGGAGGGCAACAACCCAGCAGCAGGACCGCTACCTCTGCCTTTGTGCAAGGAGGAGCAGGTGGAGCACTGCCAGAGCCCTGCAAAATGACCTCCAGCAGGTCACAAATGTGCATGTGTCTGCTCAAACGGTCAGAAACAGACTCCATGAGGGTGGTATGAGGGCCCGACGTCCACAGGTGGGGGTTGTGCTTACAGCCCAACACCGTGCAGGACGTTTGGCATTTGCCAGAGAACACCAGATTGGCAAATTCGCCACTGGCGCCCTGTGCTCTTCACAGATGAAAGCAGGTTCACACTGAGCACATGAGCACATGTGACAGAGGTGATAGAGTCTGGAGACGCCGTGGATAACGTTTTGCTGCCTGCAACATCCTCCAGCATGACCGGTTTGGCGGTGGGTCAGTCATGGTGTGGGGTGGCATTTCTTTGGGGGGCCGCACAGCCCTCCATGTGCTCGCCAGAGGTAGCCTGACTGCCATTAGGTACCGAGATGAGATCCTCAGACCCCTTGTGAGACCATATGCTGGTGCGGTTGGCCCTGGGTTCCTCCTAATGCAAGACAATGCTAGACCTCATGTGGCTGGAGTGTGTCAGCAGTTCCTGCAAGAGGAAGGCATTGATGCTATGGACTGGCCCGCCCGTTCCCCAGACCTGAATCCAATTGAGCACATCTGGGACATCATGTCTCGCTCCATCCACCAACGCCACGTTGCACCACAGACTGTCCAGGAGTTGGCGGATGCTTTAGTCCAGGTCTGGGAGGAGATCCCTCAGGAGACCATCCGCCACCTCATCAGGAGCATGCCCAGGCGTTGTAGGGAGGTCATACAGGCACGTGGAGGCCACACACACTACTGAGCCCCATTTTGACTTGTTTTAAGGACATTACATCAAAGTTGGATCAGCCTGTAGTGTGGTTTTCCACTTTAATTTTGAGTGTGACTCCAAATCCAGACCTCCATGGGTTGATAAATTTGATTTACATTGATCATTTTTGTGTGATTTTGTTGTCAGCACATTCAACTATGTAATGAAAAAAGTATTTAATAAGAATATTTCATTCATTCAGATCTAGGATGTGTTATTTTAGTGTTCCCTTTATTTTTTTGAGCAGTGTATATCGACAAGCCTGTTTGTATGTATTTCTCTAAGAAATCCATTGATTCTTCCCAACAAGCTGTTCTTGTTAATGGAGAGAATCTGAAAGTTGTGTCTAACTTCATGTATCTCGGCGTCATTTTGGACTCCAACTTGACATTTAAGAAACACGTGAAGAAGAAGGTTAACACGGTCAAGTTTGGATTATACAACTTTAGGTTTATAAGCCCTTCTTCTGGAGGCCTCCAAACTATATATGCATGCTATGATCTTCTCACATTTGAGATATTGCCTCACATGCTGGTCACAAGCAGGAGCTACTATTCTCAAACAAATTGAATCACTCTACAAACAAACAAGATTTTTGATTTAAAAAACAGTTACCACCATTGTAATATAATTTACATACATAATTGATTTAGTCTGGATAGCTTTAAGCAGTATGTAGATGCGAGCCCTGTCTTTAAGATCCTGCATGGTCTTGCCCCTCCACCCCTACGCCGGCATATCATGCTCAAGGAAAGCACCTCCAGGATAACAAGGGCAGTAACTAGAGAGGATTGCGCTGTCCCTTTTCAACACAGTGAATTCAGTCAATCTGCCTTCTCTGTTAGAGCTACAATATACTGGAATGCAATGCCCACGGACTTGAGAAGCTGCACTGATTATTGTACTTTTAAAATGAAATTGAAAACATGGCTCAAACCTATCCAACCCTGTACACACGAGTTATCTGTGGTTCCTCATATGTAAGACGACAGTTGATGATGGTGTTGTTAGGATTATATATTATTGGATGTAATGTATTTGTATTTTGTATTGTTTTAGTGAGTATTTGTATAGTGGCTGTGTAAAGGCCATCACCTACCCTGAAACTACGGGTGAAAATTCGCTTTTGGCTAACCCATGCACATTTACATGGATGTTGCATTACAGTAATATTGATGTTGATTAATGTGCATTGTCCCCTATAAATAAATAACCCAGCATTAACAACCCAACCTTGCTCTTTCTAAAGAAAACTACTCAACTAAGTGACCCAATGCCTGCAACCTAGCAAATGGGTCATCCAAACCACCCAGCATGTTTTAGTGGACCTACAAACTATGACTAGTTTGATAGTAGTTTTAAACTCTCTCTGGATGCATGAACATCTCTCTTACTTTTATTTTCCCCTATCTTCTCTCACTCTCTCACTCTCTCACTCTCTCACTCTCTCACTCTCTCACTCACTCACTCACTCACTCACTCACTCACTCACTCACTCTCTCACTCACTTTTCTCTCCCCCTTCAGACTGCAGTGTAGCGTATTCTGACTGTGGACTCTGCTGCAACCACGTGGTTGTTTGTGAGAACCGCAGTCTCTCTCCACCGCACAGCTGAGAGACTCCGAGGACATTTTGAGGGCATGTAACGTCTCTACGCATTATGGGTCCATTTATCATATTTGGTTCTCTGTGGGCGCTGCGCCACAAATAATCACCACTGGTTGACGTCAACTGAGGGGGATACAATGACACTGACTGAGAGAATGTTTGTCGCGGTATCGTGGCGAGAATGTTTATCATGGCAGAAGACTTCAAATCAGACTCTGATTCCAAGGCAATTGAATATGGATGAACGCGGTTCCATTTCATAAAAACAATTAGTGAGACATTTGTCTCTTATGACTGCCTCTGCAGTGGTTTGGAACTATGTCTGTTCTCTAAATGTGTCTTATTTATTTATGTGTGTGTGTGTCGGGGGGGGGGGGGGGGGCTGGTTTGTTCTTATTTCATCCCAGTTAATTCACTGGCGGGGACTCAGGACTGGGGCCTTGAAATAGCTGAGGCGTTTCTCTGTTGCTTTGAGAAGCCGACGCTTGGGAAGGCGCTCCAGCTAGATTCCCTTAGAGGTTAGACTAGAGGAGAACAGTTACAGCCACTGTATAGTCTGTGCGTGTGTTTATGTGAGCACACGTGTGCGTACGTGTATATGCGTGTGCGTGTGTTCCTGTGTGTGTTTGTTTTACTAGATATATGTTAGACGAGCACACCTGTTAGATCAACCTCATGCTACTCCTCGGCTGTATTCACATCTGCTCGTAGATTGCGGCAAAACTCTTCCCTTTTCAAGTGAAATCCTCCAATCTTTTATCCTAATGGCACCTTCTCTTTCCTGTGTAATTTGTGTGGTAATTATGCAAAGTGGAGCTGACTTTAAAATCAGTCAGCCTTCCCCTCCTTCTCATCTTCTTCATCAGCAATTACAATGAGCTGCACCGAGTTACTGATTCACTTTCACACTCTCAGACGAACACACACACATGCACACACACACACTGGCGTGCATATACACACAGGCGCGCATGCAAGCGCCAATGCACAAGCACACACGAGCACGCGCAGATACACACACTCACAGGCACACACAGGCTTACACCGCTTGTGTGTACATTTGTGTAGGTGCGTATGTGTGGAATTGAAAAGTGCAGTGTGGTTCAGCAGAGCTGAAGGGGACATCTGAGATTCACTCAGCTGTTTGCTTCACTATTAGGAGGGGGAGGAGGAGGAGGAACATGGTTAAATCACAGTTGGTATGCTTTTGTCAATGTCAAAAAAACTCTCCACACATCTCACTGCCACCTTCATTTCAAACCAAGCAAGGATAAAGAGTGCAATAAAGAATCAAACCAAGGGCAAAGGTAATAGGGAATCAAAGCAGTATAAGTACCCTGGCTGAGCCAGGGGAAACAAGTGTTTCCCATGTCCTGTTGAGGTGTCAAAGCAAGGACAAGGAACCCAATGCAGTGTACACGCGCAACTCAGACAAGGAAACAGAGGTGTACTGTGTCCTCAGCAGGTGTCATAACAAACAGAGCACAGTGAAAGGTGTGGATACTCCTGTCCTATTCTCTCCGTGGTTATAGAAGATCAAACTGAGATGGTTTACGTGCTAGTACACTCTGTTCAAAGCTTTTGTCACTGCACGCACGCACACTCACATGCACACACACACACAAGCGGGCAACAGGGCAGTGTAGTCAGTGGGAACAGTGGGGTGCAGTCGTCATGGCGTCAGTGCCATGCCTTTGTCATTGGGAGATAGCAGCTCTTTATCTGTTGGGGACTGACAGTATAATGAACATTGATTGGCTCTTAATGCATGCCAAGCTTTTTCATTACTGGAGAGCACGGTGGAGGCAGTGTCCTTTAAACAGAGCAGGTCATCTGAATACATATCTCGGAGAGTCTGACTCACACCGACACGCTCACCAAACAAAACACACAAACACATACAGTACCAGTCAAATGTTTATACACACCCACTCATTCAACTTGAAAGTCACAGCGATATACCTCTGTCACCCAATCACATCCTCAGATCCATTCTCCAACTTCCTGATTAAGTATTCCATCCTGGTCTACCTCATCATCGATAGGTCAGATGGAATGTGAATTAAAGCTCTTTGTTGATTAAAGTGCCCAAATTCCTGGCGGTAGGGCAGCTTTGTCACCTCATTACTGGCTTTAATTAACACTTTCAGTCAGCCGCGGGATTGGATGTGCTTTGTGTTCATGACGTTTATTATGGTTATTTTAATGGGACTATAATATTCCGGATGTAACACGGACAGTAAGAGAACAGAAAAAAGCAGAATAACTAAACATTATGGTAGCTACAGTAGAATATTGTAGTAGAAGAGTTTCCATTGTCCATGCTCTCCAATCACATCCTCTCTCTACACTACATCCTTTCCTTCATATTAAATAGATGTTTTAACCATTTGGTTAAGCCAAGATTCGGGCCCCTTTTCACAAAGTATCTCAGTCGGGGCTGCTGATCCAGGATCAGGCCCTTCCCTTTTATTTATTATGTTTTAAAAGGCAAAACTGATCCTAGGTCAGCACTCCTATTCTGAGATGCTCTCTGAATACCGGCCTAGTTGCGATAAATGAAAAGATTAAATTGAAGGGACTAATCCCTGACTATTGTTTGTGGCTTGCCAGCGGAAGACAACCTGCCACCACGTCTATGTGAACACACTATAGTGACATGTCTGTCTGTCTGTCCCTCAGGGGTCTGTTGCTCTGTCAGTTAGTATCAGCCTGACAGTCACTTACTGGGATATTAAACCTTCCTGATCTCTCTTCACACCTCGCGCTCAACCATAGACATTCTGTCTGGAGGTGTTCCACCTCCCTCTCTCCCAACTCCAATGTGTTACTTCTCTCTCTCTTTTTCTTTATCACCCTCTCTTTCTCACTCTATCCCCCTGACTTCTTTCCTTCTCTCTCTATTTCACTACCTCTTCCTCCATCTTCCACCCACTCTTATCCCCTCTTTCTCGCTCTCCTCTCTCCTCCCTCTTCGCCTCTCTCTTCCTGGTTCTGGCTCCATTGTACCCAGAGGTGTTCCCCCTGTCCTCGTCCAGCCTATACCTGTTATGCTGGGTATATATTAAGCCTTGGCAGAAGCTTGGAGGGGAGGAGGGAGATAAGCATCTAATCGTACATAATAGCATATTGATTGGGATGTAATTGCAGAGTTTGTCAGCGATTTCTTTGCTACTGCGTCAAAGGAGGGTGTGTGTGTGTGTGTGTGTTTTCCGGATGGAGTGTTCACAGCTGTGAGGACTAAAAGAGTGGTTGTGTCTACTGGCTGGATGCCGGGAAGCAAGAAATGGAGAGAGAAATGGAGAGAAAGAGAGAGGAGGAGAGCGAGCAGAGTAGGCTTGTAATATCAGTGGATACAGATTCCAGCAGATGTAGGGTAGCACAGTCTGTCTCCTTTTGTTTCCCCCTCGTGTTCTTCCTCTCTGCTTTAAACCTGGCTCTGCCAGAGTAGCTATTTCATGGCCGATTTAACACATTTTCATACAACGCTCTCCCCCTCTCATCTCTACTGGGAGACAGGAGCGGGCTGTGAGGTTTAAGAGTGTGTTTTCCATCTTGAACCCTTCCCTTGTACCTCAGCCATCACCTGTGTGTAAACGAATACCGTTGGATACGCTATAGGGGAGTCCACAGCATGCTGTAGGTACAGTATGTATTTAACATTTGTTATGGCAGATAAATGTGTGTGAGTGAAAAAATACAGAGGCTCACCTGAAGAGAGCTGTGATGGGAAACCAGCAACTGACAATAGCATGGGGAGCGTGTGTGTGTGTCTGTGTGTGAGCGTGCACGTGTGCTGAAAATGCAGTTATGATGTAGATTTCTCCACCTGAACAAGATGTGTGACAGCAGATGTTGTGACTAACAAATATATCTCTCTCTCTCTCTTTCTCTCTCTCTTGTGCTCTGTTTTTTTTTCTCTCTCTCTCCTCTCTCTCTCTCTCTCTCTCTCTCTCTCTCTCTCTCTCTCTCTCTCTCGATTTCGCTCTCTTTCTCCCCTCTTCCATCTCCCCCCTGGCAGAGGCATCCATCTTGAGTTATGACGGCAGTATGTACATGAAGGTGGTGATGCCCCAGGTGATGCACACAGAGGCTGAGGACGTGTCTCTACGTTTCATGTCCCAGCGGGCCTACGGCCTGCTCATGGCCACCACCTCACGGGACTCGGCCGACACGCTGCGTCTTGAGCTGGACGGGGGCCGGGTCAAGCTCACGGTCAACCTAGGTATCGTATGACATTACAGACTACGCCACGTGTTAAAAAAATGTGGCACTCTCTTTCTCTCTTCGTTCAGTGTCTCTATCCTTCCATCATTATTATTTCACTTTCTTATTTAAACTCGTAGTTTGGTTTGGTTCTTAGAGTAAAGGATCGCAATAATATAAGGAGTAGTGATTCAAAAAATATATTTATACTTTTATTTGCATGGACTTTATTGTGATATATGTCATTAGATATAGATTGATTAACACTCTTTATAGAAAGTACTATACTTTTTAACTAGACCTTTGGGGCTTTTTTTAAGCTATTTCATTCTGAAAGTTCTTGTCATTGATAAATATGCTGTCTGGCCCATCTTTTGAACAGATAAACCATAGCCATTGTCATTTTGAGACAGTCACAGCACCCGTAGATATCATTAATTGTAAACTATATCTTAAATGTTCATTTGAAGTCTGAATAGCGCACTATTTCTGAATATCACACTATGGCTGATTTGCACACTATTGTTATTATAATATAGTATATCAAATACATCTTTATAAGCATTGTGCCGTGCTGTGACTTTCTAAGAGGTGACTTACTCCAACTGATTCTCAGTTCATCATCGACAGGAAATTGAGAAAGAAAAAATCTCAACTTTACATTTTCAACTAACATCATCTTCTTGTCTTCAAGTTGAGAATTCTTGGCTTTTGATTTTGGGTTTGTTCTCCTTCTATTTGTTTATGGTGTACACATACTATATACGCTCTCTATGTACATCTAGCTATCAACTCCATTTTCCCATCATGCTTTGTCAAAAGATGGTATTCACCCCTTCAAAGGCCTTAAGCCTGCGGCCCGTCAGGCGAACAGCCCGAGAACAGAGCCCAGCCAAACCTGCAGCTGGCTGCCCCCCAGGCAACCTTCCTTCTCTCTTTTTTACAAACACACCACTGTGTTACAAAAAGGAAAGAAGCACTAGTATACATAACCTATATTTACACACTATTTGTCTTTAACATTGATTAAAGCTTTAATAAAGCTGGATATTTGTCATAATAGTTTGTAGTGTACTTCGTTGTTATAGTACCCACAGTAGCAATTGATAGACTATATTATGCACACTAAATATTACTTTAGTCATCAAAGTATTTTATTAAGAAGAAACTGCATTGCAACTACAAAAATTGGCTACACAAAAATTGGCTACACAATTCACTTTTTGTATCAAATACAATATCAATAACAAGATTCACATATCCACATTTAAGTGTTGAAGAGATACATATTCTTGATATGTTTATCTAAACCATATTATACATTGTTTCATAGAAACAACCTACATTGTATATAATATTTACGCATTTTAGAAGATGCTTTTATCCAAAGCGACTTACAGTCATGCGTGCATACATTTTACGTGTGGGTGACCCCAGTGGGAATCGAACCCATACCCCTTGTAAGCGCCACGCTCTACCAACTGAGCAACACAGTCTCTATACTGTACTGTTAGATATGAGGGTCTTATGCCTCTGCATGGTGCTGGTGCTGATTGGATCGCGGCTGTTCGCTCCCACTTTTCTGTTGCGGTTGACGACACATGAACCCACCAGCCACATGGTGACCAACCCAGAATGTCCCTTGCAGGATCCCATAGGCCGACTCAAAATGGCCGTCCACAGAAACCTGTAGCCCTATAACAGGTAGGAATTTGTTGTCAGCGAAGGAACTATTCAATTATCTTTCACTAGTCCATTCGCTTTTTTAAATTGATCATCTTGGAAATATTTTGCTCCAAAATAATAAAAGTGTTGTTAACACTTTTGTTTTATATTTAAGTTTATTCAAGTGACAAGTAGAATAGCATTGCACTGTTTCAAAGATCTGTGGCTCCAATATGAATAGCTATCACCACCTTCTTGCTAATATCAGATATATGATTTTAATTGCCTGTTTAGTCAACAAGTTGGTGTGAAGGCTTCGGAGCTGGAGACTTTGAGTTTAAAATCAAAGTGAAAACTATTCCAAAATGGAAGTCTATGCTGGGTTGGAGAATCTATGTGGTTGGTAAAATAAAAGCGGCCATTTTTAAAATGTTGACAGCCAGTGTCCTTGTTATGCAGCTTTAAATAAATTACATGTGTATAATCTAAGTGTTATAGCGGTGGTCACAAAACTAAGTTAATTTCATAACTTAAACAAGTGCTGCAAAAGCGCTATGTACATTTTACCATACAACACCCAACTAATCCCCATGTCAGCCATAACTATTGTGTATATGGACCAAAGATTTGACATTTGTGAATATATTCATTCTACCTCATACTTATTGCTACATTACCAGTTATTACAATCATATTGCAATTGCAGTCACACTTGTAGAATTCAAGCCAGCCATTTGTAATCTAAGCGAACAGTCTAGCACCTGAAAGTCTATATAGGACTCCCCCCCCCACCTCCCCCCTACAAAATGGCCGCCTCTCTGCATGTGGATGTCCCCGGAAGGGTGGAATTCTTGTTTTTGGATGTCTGCAGCTATAACCTTGAAGGATGCAATTTCATCTGTCATTTATTCTTCCCCATCTAGACTGTATCAGGATAAACTGTACTTCCAGTAAGTTAACACTCAAGTTTCATTTTGCTCTTGTATTATGATACTCTGCTGTTTAAAGGAATGTGTTATTTGAAGTGTGTCTTTCTCTAATCCCTATGGTGTTGGTTGGAGAAGGGGTGTGTCTGTCAGTTCAACTGGTCAGACCATCAATAGATCACGGACAACAGAAACACTCAAACTGGAAACAGACAGTCAGGGTGGTGATTTGTTAATCTCTTAGGTTTTAGTTTTATGTGAGGCCATATTTTGTTAAATAAGAACATTTCATGTTATAATGTCCTGTGACAGAATTGTTTCCCCCGCATGAATGTATTTTAGTTATATAGGAAGTTCTACTGTAATGAAAGTTTGATTTAGCGTTTTTTTGCTGCAATATGCATTCCCTTTTTAGAGATGGATAATTATATAACCCTTTTCAAAAATCCTATATGGCAGATACAATGTTTAGCATTTTGGTTTTCATCACGAAGTTGAGATTAATAAATCACCACTTGTTACGTAACTAAACATTTGAAAATTCTTACATGAAAGAGCTTCATCGTAGGTGGACAACATAGAATACATATACTTATTCTACTGCAATATATATGTGTTGTAGAATAAGTAACTTGAATATACAAAATTATAAACATTATATATATATATAAAGATGTTATACTATTCATATAGTGTAGGTCCTCTTCAAGTGAAATGCGACAAATTAGTTAATGGTTTAATTATGATTATATCAGTGTCATGCTACTGTACGATTTCTTTAATGTGTCAATTTGGTGAGCTCTGTTTGCATCTAAACATGTGTTTCTAAGTCAGAGCTTTAGTACGACACTATACTACACCCAGGTATATTAAGTGTCCATACTGTTGGGGAGTAGGTCAACATGAACTGCTTTTACTCATGAATAGGGCTCGGAAACCTTTAGTGTACAGTACTGTCTCTGTCTGTCTGTCTGTCTGTCTGTCTGTCTGTCTGTCTGTCTGTCTGTCTGTCTGTCTGTCTGTCTGTCTGTCTGTCTGTCTGTCTGTCTGTCTGTCTGTCTGTCTGTCTGTCTGTCTGTCTGTCTGTCTGTCTGTCAGTCTGTCTGTCTGTCTGTCTGTCTGTCTGCGTGAAGGAGTCAACATACTATTGCCATGGATGATGTTTTCAAAGGTGCACAACAACACATGTCTCTGTAGTCAAGAGTCCTTATGAGGTTTTTTTAATTGGCAGACACTAGAATGAAAAGTACATTTTAAGTGCTGCACATTAGTTTCAAAGCTCTCGACAGACTAAGAGCACGTGAGGACTGAGGTCTTTTATGTAAGAGACGCGTTCAGTATGTGTGTGTGTGTGTGTGTGCATGTGTTCCTGCGTGCGTGTGTGTCCACGCGTTCCTGTGTGCATGCTTGTGTGTGTGAGTGACAGATATGATTACTGTTATTGTACATTCGGCTCCTATAATGTCTGATGCTAATTGCTGCAGTAAATTGCTGTGGCATTTCAGGACAAAGAGTGGAATCCAGATTTGACATAATGTCTTCTGCTGGGTAGCCCACCTGGAAAAGAAAATCAAGGTGGTCTCAGAAATAAACCCACAGTACCTTTCCAACCACTTATATTTTTACCCCCATTGTAATATTCTGTAGAATGAGGCCTATTTTGTGATTTAAGAGCTACTCTGAGCTAATAGTCTTAGTTATAAAAGAGCCGTACAGTACACCTTAGTTATGAGTAACATTACGAGCATTAC
Organism: Salvelinus namaycush; assembly: GCF_016432855.1. Taxonomy (NCBI): domain Eukaryota; kingdom Metazoa; phylum Chordata; class Actinopteri; order Salmoniformes; family Salmonidae; genus Salvelinus; species Salvelinus namaycush. The sequence goes on along the minus strand of NC_052321.1, from coordinate 39,685,808 downwards.
CCCGAAATGATGTGATGACATTACTGTGCCCAATAACCGCCACCTTCAAAACTAAAAGTCAAGTTGTTAACACTCCCAAATGACAGCACAAGGAACAAGGAAACGAGAAACCGTCCAAATCAGTGCAGCATCCCTCCAGGGGTTCCGAGCCCATGTGGTTGTGTCTGCCAGACTCTGTTTGTGTCGGCTGGTTTAAATCAACAGCACACCCATGACAGGGTGAGAACACACGGAGGTGTCCCGGAGAATATCACTCCTGCTGAAGCTCCTGTATCTCCTGTCATTACAGAGGCCAGATAAGTAGTGTCGGACACACACACACCGTCAACTGCTCGCACACGCACACGGTAGTGCAGTAGACTGTCTAGATCACTGGGCTTTACTGGTGCTTCGAGGGATTCTGGTTAAACCAAGCTGAAGTCCAAGCGATCAGCTCTGGGGCGTTACCTGGCTGTGAGAGATACAGTAATAACCTAGTATACGTGTAGGTAACACTACGGTCCTCTTTGAACTACGTAGTATTCATCTACTAATAACAGATTTTGAAAGTATTTGGAAGGTATTTCCAGACCCTATGATGAGTAAAAGCTGTGTAATTGTTACATTGACTGCAGTGTTTTTCTGCTGAGTACATATTTAAAATCGTACGTTTCCGCAGTGAGGGTGCTATTCCAGTGTGCAATCACAATTTAAGAAATATTGTTGTAGAAGAATGTATTCGTTGTTGCTTTTTACCAAAATAACCAAACCTTTGTTTTCCACAGTAACACCCAGTACACATGTAATTTGAAAAGTGAAAATGCAAAAATGATCCCAATTGAAAATGAATCAGAATATAAATCAACTTGACATGTTCAAGGTGCTCTGCTATCATCATCCCCAATATATGCCTTGAATTACACCCGCTCTTTTGAGTCGTTACAAATAAGCCCATTATATCACCTCCTTCTATTGGAAAAGGCCACTATAACAGTCCCTATTGGAAACTGGAAAGCAACTGGAAAGCAAAGGTTTGGTTGGTGAGGCAGGACAACTTTAACTTTGTGACCAACCATCGTTCTCAGGCAAGGGACCAGAGACCCTGTATGCTGGGCAAAAACTCAATGATAATGAGTGGCATACGGTCCGCGTGGTCCGCCGGGGCAAAACCTACAAGCTCACGGTGGACGATGACGTAGCAGAAGGTACTATACTAGCTACAGTCTGAGAGAAAGTTCCTCATCTGCCACTGTTTGTCTGGGTGATGTGTCTGGTGTTCTCATTTAGTTTAAGGCTTACGGGAATTACAGAATTAGCTAACTAACATGAACTATCCTTCTAGGGGTTTTAAATGTTATTTGAAATAGTTATTTGAGAAAGGTGACTGTAAACTGTTGACATCTATTCATATGTCTGAATTGTTCTCGCGGAGTTTATTCAGTTGTACTATTAGATTGTAGTCACCCGTATCGTACCGGAAATTCACCGCCTCTTTAAATTCAACCCTTTTTTGTTAGTATCAGACAGTGTTTTCTTTTTCTTTTTTCTTTTTTCTTTTTCCTCCTTTTTCACTTCATACCCTACTCCAGGCCAGATGGCGGGTGACCACACCCGGCTTGAGTTCCACAACATCGAGACGGGCATCATGACGGAGAGACGCTTCGTCTCGGCCATCCCCTCTAGCTTCATCGGACACCTGCAGAGCCTCAGGTTCCTCTTTTGTTATACACTTTCTGCTATATACTGTTCTAAACGTTGTCACTTCACGCAGAAAGACATAACAGTATACAAGATACAAGCTCTTTACAGGCAATGCGAACAGATTTGAATGTGAGTACTACGCCATCGCATTGGATGTGTTGACATAGTTGACATGGTGTCAGTTTTGGTGAGACCATATCTAAATCCGTTAACATGGCTGTTTTGTTTTGCTTCACTTCAGCAGATCTTGTCGATATACGTTTGCCGCTAGTGAATGACAAGTTCTTCCAGTTAGTTTATCTGTTTTAAATGCATCAGATAATATATTTTTCAAATAGAACTTTATTCCCATCTATTGACTCCAGGTTCAACGGCATGCTGTACATTGATCTCTGTAAGAACGGAGACATCGACTTCTGCGAGCTAAACGCCCGGTTTGGCATGCGCTCCATCATCGCTGACCCTGTGACCTTCAAGTCCAAGAGCAGCTACCTGAGCCTGGCCACCCTGCAGGCCTACACCTCCATGCACCTGTTTTTCCAGTTCAAAACCACCTCCCCGGACGGCTTCATAATGTTCAACAGTGGAGACGGAAACGACTTCATCGCTGTGGAGCTAGTCAAAGGGTGAGTGGGATCTGACCTGGTCTTAATTACGTTTTTTGTTTGTTTTTGTCACCACCACTATGAAGGACAGTAGGTGCACACAGGGACGGTATTACAGTAGCATATAACAATATGTTACAATAAGTGACATATACTGTAATTAATATGTATATGGACACCCCTTCAAATTAGTAGATTCGGCTATTTCAGCCACACCCGTAGACAAACATTGGCAGTAGAATGGGCTGTACTGAAGAGCTTGCAATGTGGCACTGTCATAAGAAGCCACCTTTACAACAAGTCAGTTAGTCAAATTTCTGCCCCGCTAGAGCTGCCCCGCTCAATTGTCAGTGCTGTTATTATGAAGTGGAAACGTCTAGGAGCAACAACGGCTCAGCCGTGAAGTGGTAGGCCACACAAGCTCACAGAACAGGACCGCTGATTGCTGAAGCGAGTAGATCACCATGCGCAATGCCAAGCGTTGGCTGGAGTGGTGTAAAGTTTGCCGCCATGAATCATGCTTCACCATCTGGCATCCGACGGACGAATCTGGGTTTGGCAGATGCCAGGAGAACGTAACCTGTCCGCATGCATAGTGCCAACTGTAAAGTTTGGTGGAGGAGGAATAATGGTATGGGGCTGTTTTTCATGGTTCGGGCTCAGCCCCTTAGGGAAATCTTAACCTCACAGCATAGAATGACATTCTAGACGATTCTGTACTTCCAACTTTGTGGCAACAGTTTGTGGATGGACATTTCCTGTTTCAGCACGAAATTCCCAAGTGCACAAAGCGAGGTCCATAGAGAAATGGTTTGTCGAGATCGGTGTGGAAGAACTTGACTGGCCTGCACAGAGCCCTGACCTCAACTCCATCGAACACCTTTGGGATGAATTGGAACGCCGACTGCGAGCCAGGCCTAATCTCCCAACATCAGTGCCCGATCTCACTAATGCTCTTGTGACTGAATGGAAGCATGTCCCCGCAGCAAGGTTCCAACATCTAGTGGAAAGCTTTCCCAGAAGAGTGTAGGCTATTATAGCAGCAAAGCGGGGACCAACTTCATATTAATGCCCACGATTTTGGAATGAGACGTTTGACGAGCAGGTGTCCACATACTTTTGTAGTACACTACATACCATGCAGTGTATAACTACAATGGTTATATGTCACCATTTTGACATATTCTAGTAGTTCCCATACTCCAATCACAGAGGCCTAGAGGTCATCTCCTCTGCTGCGCCACTCCTACCGGTCAAACAGGTGTTCTATTCAGTGACCAGACTGACTTTTGACCTCCCTCAGGTACATCCACTACGTGTTTGACCTTGGCAATGGGCCTAACGTCATCAAGGGTAACAGCGACCGGGCTCTCCATGACAACCAGTGGCACAACGTGGTCATCACCCGTGACAACAGCAACATCCACACGCTGAAGGTGGACGCCAAGGCAACCAGCCAGGTGGTCAATGGAGCCAAAAACCTTGACCTGAAAGGTAGAGTATATAACAGAGGTGGTTCAGTGAACCATGTGGGATGACTAACCTTGCTTGAGACCTGAATACCCATGTCCCAGAGCTAATGCCTGGGCTTTAGCTCAGTGGGCTATTGTGGTTTTGAGTCACACACGTCCACCCTGGTTGGTTATGTAGAATTTTTACAATTAATTATCGTAAAACACTCTTTAAAAACATAATCTATTTGCAAATAACAGCTTAAACAGGACTGTAAAACAAAGCATTACCAGGACTGTAAAATAAAAGACTTAGTGATAAAGCTCGACTCTGTCAGTACATGTTGGTGTCCTCTCTCCTCCTCCCTCCAGGTGACCTGTTTATCGCTGGGCTGGGCCCTGGTATGTACGGTAGCCTGCCCAAGCTGGTGGCATCCCGGGACGGCTTCCAAGGCTGCCTGGCCTCTGTGGACCTCAACGGCCGCCTCCCTGACCTCCTCCAGGACGCGCTGTTCCGCAGCGGGCAGATCGAGCGAGGATGCGAAGGTACACCCTCCCTCAAAACCATGTCCGACTCGGACTTCAGCTCAAACTCAAACTACAACCCAAACTACAACCCCAGAAACAACAAAAACGTCAACGACAGCTCAGGGAGCCCATTCTTCCTCCTTAACTCCAACAGTAGCTCCACCTCCCTTGTACCTTACGCTCCCTCGTCCATCCTACTAACACTGCTGGTCACCTCACTCACCACCCAGACAGCCCTCTGTTAGTTAGAGCAGGGCTGGACATTTACAACCACCACCAACTGCCATTGTTACAGTAGGTACAGTAGATGTTGACCCTAACCAATGGTGAAGGGTCAGTATTAATTCATCCTAATGTATAAGGTCAGGGTTTGAAGTAAAAGTGTGTCTGAAATTATAAATATGTGGTGACGGGTAACTTCAACCTTGAGGACCAGACCTAGCTCATATCGGCCACATTGGTCGCACAATGATGATGTCACATCAGCACAGCTCAAAGCAGCATTACAGTAACATGAGTAAACATTAGCACAAGCACAACCAGGTGCTCCATTGTTGATTTTGTTGTTTGGAGATGTTTACCTTTTTTATTGGTGTTTTAGGAGCTCGTCATGATTGATAACTACAGTCATGTTTCAGAAAGACAAAAAATACACGTAAAGAAAAAACTTGTGTAGAAGTGTTTCTGTACATACAGGACAGGGAGCTACCGGTATGTTGATTGTCCGTTTTGTATACAAAACGTTTGATTGTGTGGGCATGTAAGTGTCATGTGATCAATTACTATTTTGTGCTGTATAATAAGTCCTTGTCATACATAGCTAAGATTGGCTATTTGTTGATTTAACGCACTATACTGTACAACCCAAATTTACATACAGTTTGTACTAATATCCAGATTAGAAATGTAATCGGCTATTCTTGCCCAAGCAACAATACAACTATAGAGAATAGTATGAATAAGAATTGTAATATCTCTATGGAGCCATATGAAAACCCCAGATATGATACAACAGCTTGTATGCAATGTGCGCACACAACTAAAATGCCAAAAGTTTCAGTTTGTTTAGCGTTTATTTTAAATATTCCATGCATATCAACTAGCCGAAGACGGCCTATTGAAATATTTTTGCACTATCATCACATTTCATTCAAATTAAGAATTATCGCTGCAAAAATACTCTATGCTCTTTTGATTATTCTTCAAGTATCATTTTTCGTTAATATGGTTTTTGGTCAGCTGGGCGAGTTTCTTGAGTCATAAGAGTTTGCACGTGAATCACTTTGTTTTCTGAACATTTATTTCCCTTTTTCTTTTGTGTGAGTGTTTTCTCATCTTGTTTTTGATTTCAATCTATCTGTTGCGTATCTGTTCTTCTGTTTTCTTCTTTGTTCTTTTGAAAATACCTTATCAGAGAGCCACATAACGGTGCAGTATATACCTAATGTACCTTTTAACAGTATGACTATTGTACAGGATATCTACAACTCAATAGTTATATCCCCCGTAAGTCTTCCTCTCATTACAAGTCTGAATGTTACTTTGGGAGATACAGTATACTCCGTGATGTATGTGTGAAATACCTGTTTATTTAATTTTCACAATAAAAGCTCATACGTCATATTTATTTGGTCTTCTGTTGTATCACATCCATGGCATTTCTTCTTTGTTGTAATATGTTTGTCTGTGAGTGGTTATGAGAATGTGTGCGTGCATATTTGCATCGGTGTGTGTATTTTCACTTATTCTTTTGCTAAATCATTGTCATGTAATGAACTTTCCTGTCAAGAATAATGGCAGGGTAGTCAGTTGGGTTTTGGAGCACATAGTTCAACAGCAGATGATCAGCATGATCAAAAACGATGATTTTATGAACAGTGTTGTAGACACAAAAAAATGACAGTCCAGGAATTCAAGGTAAAAAATTGTTGTCGTTCAAAAAGTTTCAAGTTCAACAAAAATGAACCAAAGTAGCCTAATTACTAGCAACCTGATGGCAGGCAAAACACCGAAACACTGCAAAACTGCAGAAAGACTCGACCCCGAGTCTAGAGCAGGGATCATCTACTATATTCAGCCGCCAGCCACTTTTTTTATTGAGCGGATGGTGGTGGGGGGACATAATTGCTATTAATTCATTTGTAGGCTTCAAATTGACCGAAAAAAAATCCCAAACAGATGTGATATTTAACATAATCATTTCAGACCTTGCTTACATTTGTATACGATCACGTGTTATTATGCATTTTTATTATTGTTGGACATACAGGAAATCAGCTCCAAGTGATTTGAATTTTGGAAATCTGTTCCCAAGTATTCCCAAAATTCAAATCACTTGGAGCTGATTTCCTGGTGTTTTATGTCCAACAATTTAAAAAAATTGTAAATACATTTGCTCAGAAAACCTGGGTGGGGCAAATAAATCCACCCGCAAGCCAAATTCGGCCTGCTGGCCACCAGTTAGGAAACCCTGGTCTATAGCCTACCTGGGACGCTAAAACAACTTAACATTGTCTATACACAACCAACAACACTATCAGAATGAATGATCCCAAACAGTCTGTGGGAACTACACTGGGCCCGGTTTCCCATAAGCATGTTAAGTTCATCTTAGAACCTTCATAGGAGCATTGTTTAAATCATTCTTACTAAAAACTATTCTTACTAAAGTTGTACTTACTAAATGTTCGTATTTACGGACTGCCTTAGACCACTTGTACAAGAGCCAACGCCTTCATCACACTCACATTGTTTTACGTTTCGGTACATCGCAGAGGCAATTGCAGTGTGTTCTGTGTGCTGCATCAAACTGCGTGTGTAGACGGCTTGACAGAAATGGTAGCAGAAGGTGAATGTTTAACTTTTATTGCACACGTATCCAGATGACGACGCGTACATACCATTTTGTGCAATGGGACAGTAGGTGTGATCGAGGCGTATGCGATGCCCTTTTGCATCACTTTATACGCAGAAGATCTCCCGGCTAAACATAAAATCAAGCTGTTTATCTGTCTCTGGCCGGTGATATCTTCGGAATGAAGTTCACCACGCGGTTGCCAATGTCTTTGCTATTGTTACAAACAAGACAAGAATAAAAAATATGCTTCAAATGAAAACCCGAGATCACTGCATAAAAACTTAGGGTAGTCCTATAGGTTAGGCTACATAGTCCTATATAGTTCAGTCAATTGAGTTCTGTTCGGCTAATTCTATGCTACACTGTCAAATGTTTGCCTCAACATATGTAATACTGTGTGACAACATGTGCACAATTCTGATTTTAGTACATTATTATAGGGTAGGCCTAAGCATTATAATGCCCTGCCTCAATATTTGCAACTATAGGTGGTAATCCTAATATGAGTTGATCCGTCGTCAGTAGGCCTATTGTGGAATAAGAAGGCCTATAATGTAGGTTTGAATGGAGAAAGCTTATCCGAGACTATCAGTATCTACCCATGCTCCAACAACACACTGAAAGTCGGTGCACGGTCAATCTGACGTCTGCATTGGCCGTACAGCATTTACTGTGATATGGTCTCTGCAGAAGTCAGGACATTCATACTTCTTGCGCTTCGCGGGGCAGCGCAGAGCCGCTGTGGAAGTGAGTTTGTTTATACAGGATCTCCCTCACTCACCTATCGTCAACCAATCATGTCAATGAGGGCCAAATGGAGCTCAATTTGGCCTCTGCGTGCATCGAAATTGCATCACACAATACTACACACATCACACAATTCAGACCAAGCATAAATTGGCTCTTAGCGAAGTTTTTTTTCCTGCGCAGTGTCTTTGAAAAAGATGCGTCATTAACACACTGGTAAAGCATCAATTCCATCACTATGGGAAACTGGGTCCAGGTAAAGTAATGCATGAGATTAGGCGTCTCTATAACGCCCAACATGAAGACCCAGAAGCGTGGCGAGTTGACCGAAATGTTACAAACTAAACAGTGTTTTTTTAATGTCAAATAAGCAACGTGATGACTTGGTTTAAGCATGCACGTAAAGAAACACTTTTGCTAACACATACGATTGTGAGCTTTTATCAGAACATGAATAAATAGTCCGTTCTATCCGTGTTCCTTGGGACATCCATACCCCATCAAAGTTTACATTTTAAATGGTTAAGATAACGGTTAAGGTTATGGTTGGGTAAGTTTAATGGTTAGTGTTAGGGGTAGGGGTAATGGTTAGGGACTTCCCAAGGATCCTTCATGGCGTTGACCATGAATAAATAGGCAACTTCATTACTTTAGGCTCCCCTATTCACAGTTAATCACAAAACAATGTGACCGTTTAATTATAATATTGTCATGCGGTTTTAATTAGGGATCAACAATGGACTTTTAGTCGGCTATTTGGGGAGCATCATAGTCCTAAACTTTAAATTTTGTAAGTCGCTCTGGATAAGAGCGTCTGCTAAATGACTTAAATGTAAATGTAAATGTAAGGCATAGTTTATTGTAATTGAAGCAAACACTCGCTAGATGGCGCTAATGCCTCAACCATTGGGGTACTGAGCTGAAAGCTGAGAACTAGAGGCCTTGAAGAGCATTAGTGCCTAATTGTCCAATGCAGCTCTCATTCATTACTGTAGGCAACAATGCAATTAAGTTCAATCTGAAGGTCAACAAAATTAGTGTTAAACTGTATTTCATTGTTTCTGTGACTCACGTCATCCCTGAACCGTCTTGTGTCGTTTGTCCTCATTCCTTCATTGTAAAACATATGCATACTAACCTTTGTGTTTTCATCACTCTTGAGCAGGAATGGTCCCATTATGCTTTTAAGTATAAACCTACAAAATGTTTAAAAATCCTAATTGGGTTTGATTAAATACCTTATTCGTGTCAAATGAAAATATTGCTTTCGTCATATTCCTTTGCAGGTTTCCATGCAGATGTCTGTTTGTTATTTCCTGTTGTCATTTTCACTTGAATATGAATATTTTAGTAAAGTGTGTCTGAATTATGTGCAATGACTAAACAGGTTAACATGTAGCTAAACCGATGGGGCAGTGCCCTTCCAAATAGGCCTTCATTTGTTGATGTGACAATATACAATGTGTCTCAATAGGCCCAAAAATCTCCAATCCATAACCATCTTCATCTACATGTTTTCTCTGTACTGTTCCCATCTGTTTCATGTCTCCTTATAGTTTGGTTGTCATGGTAGTGTAGCCCTGACCCCTGACCCCTTCCTTAGAGAGGTTAAAGGGCATGTCTATGTTAGTAAAGCGCTTGCTTTATTAACCGACAGTCATTGGCCACCTACTAACCTTATTTTATCGTTTTTCACTTTCTGTTCTTTTCGCTAACAAAGTTGGTTTCACCAAAGCTGACCTACAAGGTAGAAGGTTCAAATTCCATTCTGAGCTTGGCCCAAAGATGCTGTGTGTAATGTTATGTGTCACCACTCACTAAAGAATAATGCCTTGGCTTAAAGATACTCTCAGCAAGATGACATCATCATATACAGCGGGGTGACTTCCTGTTTACGGAAATCAACAACAAAAACATTGTAATTTGCCAAGATTCCACATTTTGGCATGCCTCAAGGTAGAGCGCAATTAGTTCGGAGTCAATAGCAGTCTTGGTTGATTTAAAGTCTGATGTCGTTGGTGGTAAAGCAAGAAGTCTCTCCGCTGTGTATGATGATGTCACCTTGCACAGTGTACATTTAAGCACAATCCACTGCAAACATGGCCAGGTATTGAAAGCTCTGTGGCTGGCTATGTGCTTGTTATAAAATGGTTCACTTCTGGAGAATGGTAGGTAGCGGTTGCTAGTGCTACGGCGTACCCTCACTTCACAGGCAGGCGGGCAGGCAGGGAGACAGACTAATGATTGCGATGGAGAGCTTTTGCATAAATAAAACATTAGCCGGCCTGTATAATTATGTCTGCAGATCTTGTTTTTCTGTATCGAGCCGTGTACTTGTTTTATGCTAATGTTGTTAGACGGAGAGCGTTGCTGTTCCCGCCTGTCTGGGCAGCGTCACAGAAGAATCCATTAAGTCTCGCACCGTGGGTCGCCACACGCACACACACACACATGCATACACCAGAAAGGCAGACACGCATGTACACACACATGTACACACACATGTACACACACACATACATACACACGCACATACATACACACGCGCACACACACACACACACACACACACACACACACACACACACACACACACACACACACACACACACACACACACACACACACACACACAATCCCCCTTCCACCTCAGATGCTTTTAGTCCCAGAGTGTGGATGCTCCCTGATAGGCCAGTGTGATTAGCACACTAATTAAAGAAACGGTCGCCTACATTCAATCTGAGATTCCGCCAGTCTGACAGCTAGTTTCATTAGAATGCGGCAGCAGCTTTTACATGCTATCAATGCAGGCTGGAGACTGTTGGTGTTTTAGAGATGTTTATACGTATAAAAAAGTCCACTCCGAGGGGTTTTTAGGCCATATTTTGGGGAGAAAATGATTCCCACCCAGATGAAAAAATGTATCTATTGCTACAGCTGAGCAATATTAATATATGTTTCCCCTGAGAATGTGTTCAGGTTGATTAATAGAATATAGATTTAAACTGGGAAGCTGACTTGCCATAATGCTTACAATCATCACTTACGGCTTGTGTTATTACTACTTATTTATGGATAGATTTATTTCAGGTTACTGGGAGAAAAAAATCGATGTCTGTAGCTAATTTGGTGCCTGTAGAAAAAAAAAACATGAAGTGAATCATTTTATCTTGCATAAATCTAAGTTCCGCTGCACTTTGCATTACACAATAAATGCACTTTTAGCCTACTATAATTTTGTTCTATTTCTACTACTTTTTTGTTTCATTATGGTCTTGCACAAGAAAATTGCACTTAAACCCAGTTTATTTGCAGTTATCTTTTTTTCACATGGTTTTCCGTTTCCGGTGGGAATATTGTCCCGATTCCCACTGAATTGGTTTTGCACTACTGCACAGTAGACACTGCATTCCCTTTTAAATAAACGTGCAAAAACGTGGGATGAGTCTGTAGAAGGTGGTGAGCCTCAAGTTCTCATTTGGACTGCGTTTCATTCCGCACGGATTGCATCCTCCGATATTCCCTCGCTCACTCCCTCCGACAGAACTGGATAGGGTCTGACCCGTTGTCTTGGTTCCGTGAAGGGCAGTGGACGAGGGCAGAAGGGAAGGGAACACCTTTCTGGAATGAAACACAGCCCTGGACTTATCTGGACACTTCCACACCAACATTTATATAACAAAAACACATATCCTAGCTATGTGCACCACTTTGCTATAAAATGTTTTGTCTCTTATCTCGGATCTTCTTTCCTGTCCATGTTGTTCCCATGTGGTAACTCTTCCCCAGTGTCTCTGTACATTAGACTGGTTTTGGCTAGAGCAAGGAGCGGGCGGAGGGAGAATGGGAGAGCTTACACCCGGGTCACACTTCATATTAACCTCTGGTGGCTCTAAAACTGTGTATTCACATGGGGCTGACATGAACAGGCGCAATGGATTTACAGTGTATAGCTACATCTTGTTCCACAGTATTTACGTATTGAATAAGGTTGTGGCTTGCACAATGTAAAAGACTGGCAAACACACTAACAATTTCTCACATATAACTATAATCAAATAACATTGTTATAGTCATTGTAACTACTATTTAAGTACATGTGCCTACACTGTGGACAGTGCCTGTGTACAGGTAGTACTTACCATGTAATAACACTGTTACAGAGCCACTCAATATGAGAGAACGGGACCCTAGTCAGCTTGTCTGAATCCGCCAGTTCTCTCTCATCAACCAGCCATGTTGAAAACACGTCCAGTACTCTGTTCAATGTCTGTGCACTAAAAGTCTTACTAAAAACCTACTTGGAGGGAATGCCGTGTGGTTTTTCGTTTTCTTCAGTTTTGGTGTACCTCTACGGTACTATAACGCCTTTGGAAGTAATGTAATGTACTGTTACCTATACTAACCTGACTAGTGCATGGCCCACTGATGTGCACTGACACCTCTGCATGGCACCTGTTGGGGAGCTGTTGGCTAGTGCTCACACCCGTGCCTGGGTATCACATGGCTCTGCTCTGCCACCTGTAGGTCCTAGCACCACCTGCCAAGAGGACTCATGTGCCAACATGGGCGTCTGTATCCAGCAGTGGGAGAACTACACCTGCGACTGTTCCATGACCTCCTACACCGGCACGCAGTGCAATGATCGTGAGTGCTGTTCATTGTCTTTCTATACACGCAAACGCACAGAGACGCATGCACGTTGAACACACACACACTGTACATCAGTGGCGGCTGCTGAGGGGATGGCGGCACGTAATAATGGCTGGAATGTGTTATTAGATCCACTCCAGACGTTATTATGAGCCGTCCTCCCCTTAGCAGCCTCCACTGCTGTACACACACACACACACACACACACACACACACACACACACACACACACACGAACACACACACACACACACACACACACACACACACACACACACACACACACACACACACACACACACACACACACACACACACACACACACACACACACACACACACACACACACATTTTGGAGAATCCTCTGAAGACGCCTAAAGGTAATCGCTGCTTCTTTCCTTTCTGGGGTGTTTTCAGAGATTTCACAGCCACTTGTGGTGCTAGACACAGTCCCTCATATTCTGACCTAAAAGGGCTAAATTCAATCAAATCCCCATTGTAGTATTTACACAGTAATCAGAATTATTTAATGGAAACTAGTTCTACCCAAGATGCCCTCTGTGTCAGGTAACCTATCAGGTGACCATAAGCTGACCTGTCACCTGACCTTATAAAGATGCCCGACAAGCACACCTAATAGCCATTTTCCCCAAATAATATCCCCCAAAAGGTATGTTCGAGTGGGCAGTAACCTTATAAACATCAAATCTGATTGAATCCAGCCCCGAGTCGTCTTAGAAAGTAGCGCACACTAAATGCCTAAGACGCAAGTGTGTATACAAGTCCACCAGAGAGGCTTGGATCGTTGAGCTTCACCTCGACATCGAGCTTCATAACGGGTGATTCATTTACGTTTCGTTGGCCTGCGCAAATCCATCGGTTTATCCATTAAATTACTCTCAAACATACACTAGAGGAATCTCTGTATAATGCGGTGCCAGAGGCCCCATGGAGGCTGTGTGTTATTACGTATAATTTATTGTTGACGTTTGGTATTAGTCGGTCTATATCTTACTTAGATAATGGTCTCATCAAGGCTTGGAGAAGGCTGTTTAGCTACAAGGTCATGTTGGAGTAACACTAAGTCACCGACTCTGTCGCTGATGTCTGTGTCCCTCTAATTAACAACTGACTCAAGTGACAGTAAGTCTCAAGGAGGTTAAACGGTGTCTTTGAAAAGACGAGGGAAGAAGCCAAGTGTGATCTTCAAGTGTTATTATTTGGCTTACTATACAGTGTGTGTTGTATCTCTCTCCCTCACACCCTCACACTCACTCACAATCAATCTGACACACACACACACACACACACACACACACACACACACACACACACACACACACACACACACACACACACACACACACACACACACACACACACACACACACACACACCAGCGGTGAAAGTAGATTTAATTTCTTCCCGGTATGGGACCTCCTATGTGTGTACACGCTTCACCAAAACATTCCCAGTACGGTACATTTGAATCATAGAATTACGTATAGAATCCCTATTAATTCAACAGGATCTAAAGATTTGTCATTTAACTTTTATAATGTATTACCTTTTAGTGTGGCGTAACGTCAGTCATCATCAGTCATGTTTTTTGTCTGATTGTCAAGCAAGCACTTCAAAGGGCTACTTTACTAGGCTACCCGCTCATGTTCATCCACTCCATTGGAAAGAGACATCTGTTTCACAAAACACCAAAAAGTGTAATGATATTTGGCGATTGTCATTAGGCCAGAGTGAATGCGTCCGTGCACGTCTCGGTGTCGCCCCCTCACCTCTGTCCTGGCAAAATTTCGGTGTCTTCCAACTACATTACATTTTAGAGCTTAGGCTGTCCACCCATTTCCATTAGCTCATTTGTCATGCCTCTGACATAAAGTCATGATAGATAATGGTGTGGTAGACTACAGTTTTCTTGACATTTTGTTTTCATTATCATGTTTTACCGGTATGGCGTACCCCCCCCCCCCCCCCCCCCTTTTTTTTTGCTGGGATGCCGTGCCGGACCATACCGCCTTACTTTCACCCCAGACAGACAGACAGACAGACAGACAGACAGACAGACAGACAGACAGACAGACAGACAGACAGACAGACAGACAGACAGACAGACAGACAGACAGACAGACAGACAGACAGACAGACAGACAGACAGACAGACTCTCCCCCTTACAACCTCAGTCCTATGAGCTATGTCCACAGTACAGCAGAGAGATGGTTATAGGTGATTGGTCTTTCTCTTTGGTTCTGTAGTGCACATCAGCCGAGTTGACCTTCTTGTGATTTAAGACTGACAGGCGGAATTGTGCTCATTTGTTGTCTCTGTCCCCTCCCTCCATCCCTCCCTGCTTCCCTCTCTCCTCCCCTTCCTCTTCTTTCCCTCTCTCCTCCCCCCTCCGCTTCTTTCCCTCTCTCCTCCCCCCTCCCCTTCATGACAAAGAGGTTTTGCCTTGTCGTATTTCCGCCAGCCGCTGTATTAAAAGTGCGTTAGTGGAGATATGGAGTGACTTAATTAAATAATGCGAGGAGAGTAATGCATGTGTCAGGTCTGCCAGTCCGCACAAATATCTGTCTTTCCCTCCGCTCTCCGCTCTATCGGATAAGATGGGAAATTACCGGGAATGACAGGATGAGACGTTGCCATGCTATTGTTGGGCACACACATACCACCCACCACACACACATGGTGTGCGCATGGGTGTATGTGTGTGTTTGGCTGGGCTGAACCATTGATCTGAATGCCTCTGACAGTGACTAATGGGGGCCTAGTGAGCCAATTAACTGTTCTTTCTTTCATAATTACAACTCAAAATGCTCCCAATGATTTTAAGAGGCCATTTTATTTTTTACTGCGCAGCCACAATGTTTCACCACCAGGTGGCATTACAGTATCATCCTGTTAGAGGTAGGACTGGGAAACAGAACCGGAGAACAGAGTCCAGCTGGAGAGATATCAAACAAGCTCCCCTCTCCCCTCTCCCACAGGCTTAGACCGATCTGAGTAATTCTCCCAGAATTCCACTGGATTGACTGAAATTATTCCACATTTAGATTTTTTTTCTTTCTTATCTTACAAACAATGTGTTTTTTCTCTTGTCCTTTGTGGATTTCATTTGTGAATGTACTGCAAAGGTTTCCTCAGAAAAGTAAGGCGAAATGTTGATTGATTTTGTATTTTTATGTGAGAGAAAGTCGTAAGCGATGGATAGGTGGCTGGCCCAAATCCAATGCTAACCTATTTACTTTCCCTTTATAATGAGCCCATGGATTGAACATTCCAGTGGAGGATTAGCTAGCAGGTTTCTCCATTGGCTTTACTTTGTGGGCTATGGTTAATCCTGCTATCGTAGCGGTGCTGCTAATCTAAGAGGTGTGGGGTTTTAGACCTAGGGCCAGCTTATTCACCCTGGTTTGACCTGGAACCAGAGGTGTTGGGGTTACACACACACATACACACAAGCACAAGGAGGCACGGATGCACACATGCACTCGCAACCACACACTTTCTTTGTAAAAATCACAATACACATTTTATTTCAAGGACTCCTGTTCCTGGGCTGTTGTTGTGAGAGCTAGCCAAGGCCTCAGGCCCGTTAACAAGTCTCATTATTCAATGAATGTAATTAAATTAGTAGCTTGGCTTGTTATCTTTTACCCCTCAAAGGTCACACTGGCATTGTTAATAGATAGGACAAAAAAACACTCAGAAACCTGCACCGAACCACACACACACACACACACACACCACATGCGCGCACATGCACGCAAATATTTAATGGCATTCGAGTTTTCATCGTTTTAGTCACTTAGATTCTTTGTTGTGTTTGATAAGAATGCAGTTTGTGTGTATGTGTGCCCGCCCGCCTGCGTACAAACCCGCGAGGCTCTATGTCTATTTCAGATCCCACCATCATTACTTTACCTTCTGGCGACTCCACTTAGGCTCTGTCGTTCCTCTGTAGGGAAAAACAACAAGCACAGATTCTCATTCCTTCTCTCTCTCTCTCTCTGTCCATCTTCCCCTCTTTCTCAGAAATGGTTTTGTATTACAGAGGCCATACCTTCTTGGAAGGCCATACATGATAAACTATGACACTTAAAGGGAATGTTACATGGCGAATTGTACAGTACGCAGACGCATGCAGGCGCAAATGCATGCGAGCACACGTGCAGTACACAAACACACGTCTGCCCGTCTCTTCCCGACACACACACGCGGTCTGTTGTTGCGGTGTCTATTGACAGAGAGTTGCGTCATCCGACAGTCTGACAACAGGAGATGTGTCTTCCCCTGCACTACCAGACACACCATTCATGTGGACCCAGTCCCTACATAGCTATAGTAGCTAGCTACAGTACACCAGGCTAGGCAGTCACGTTGATTGAGCTATACTAATAAATTAGTTGTTAGCAGCTCCATTGCCTGTTAAATGATCTCGCTGTAAATTAATGCCAGTACATTAGAGAGGGAACCGGCAGGGAAGTTGTGGAGACTGTGAGTGTGTTGCTGCTTTCAGGTCTAGTTGGTAAACGTGTGGCACTGGAAATGGGCAGGTTGTGGGTTCAATAGTGCTTTCTCTCTCTTCTCTCTCCTCTCTCTTTCTTTCTCTCTCACGCTGAGAGGTAATTTGAGGTGTCTGGATTCTCCGTTTGTGTGTTGAGTTCCCATTGGGACCTGACAGACATTGTAAGATGGCTGTAATTTCCTCTTCCGAGAAACAGGATTTCTGGGAAACTCCTCTCTTTTCCTCTTCCCCGTGTCCTCTTCTCTCTCTTTCACTCCTCTCTCTCTCTCTCTCCCTCTTCTCTGGTTCTCCGTTTAAACCATGATTACAGAGTTCAACTCCTTTAAAGATGGTGGGGGGGGATACATGATATGTAAAAACGTAGATTGATTCCACATCTAAGGTGGGAGAATCAATTTAAGGTTCAAATGAAATAGTTCCTCTTACAAAATTTGCCTTTGGGTGTTTTTTTCATAGTTCTCTGTTTGGAATAAATAATATAATAAGCATATAAACAAAAACGAGCTGCAGGGATGGATATGTCTCGCTCTCTTTCTCTTCCTCCATCTTTCTGGTATCATTTCTATTTTCTCTCTCTCTCTCTCTCTCTCTCTCTCTCTCTCTCTCTCTCTCTCTCTCTCTCTCTCTCTCTCTCTCTCTCTCTCTCGCTCTCTGTGTCTCTCTCTCGCTCTCTGTGTCTCTCTCTCGCTCTCTGTGTCTCTCTCTCTCTCTCTCTCTCTCTCTCTCAATTCAATTCAATTCAATTGACTTTATTGACATGGCAAGTTCATTATTACTTACATTGTCAAAGTATACATATCGAAAAATAAAAATCAAATATATATGTATATATATAAAATATATATATATATTTATATATAAATAAATGGTGGGACCAACAGTAATAATAATAGTAGTAGTGGACATGGGATTACCATTAACAACAACTACAACAACAATATTAATCAGAACAACAATACATTAAATCAATGGTAGTAGACCAGTGTCAATATGACTTGAGAAGACATATGACCTGGTATGAAAGACAAAACAAAACTAAGCTAAATGGGAAATATTATCAACATTACTTTGCATTTTTCACTGGCTGTCCCTCAGGTTGTGGCAGGAGGACACATATTTGGCTGCCAAAACTGCACATTTTGGCTTTTCACCCAATAAATATTTGATTTTTTCTTCATCTTTTATAGTTTCAAATTCTTTGTATTGAGTTATAATTTTGGGAAAGAAATATGCTCTTAGGTCTGAGTATTTGTCGCAGTGTAGTAGGAAATGCACCTCTGTCTCTACCTCTCCCCTGGAGCAGAGTGAGCACAGCCTGTCCTCTCTGGGCAGCCAGGTTTGTCTGTGACGACCGGTCTCTATAGCCAGACTGTGCTCACTGAGTCTGTACCTAGTCAATGTTTTCCTCAGTTTTCTATCAGTCACAGTGGTCAGATAGTCTGCCACCATGTACTGTCTGTTTAGAGCCAAATAGCATTGAAGTTTACTTTGATTTTTTGTGGTGTCTTTCCAATAGGTTATATATTTTTCTTTTTGTTTTGTGATAATTTGGTTGGGCCAGATTTTCTGAGGGCTGTCCCGAGGCTCTATGGGGTTGGTTTGGGTTGGTGAACTGAGCCTCAGAACCAGCTGGCTGAGGGGACTCTTCTCTGGTTTCATCTCTTGACATTGTAGAGCTGTGTGATGGAATGTTTTAGGGTTACTTGTTTTTAGATGGTTGTAAAATTTGATGGCTCTTTTTTCTATTCGAATGAGGAGGGGGTATTGGCCCAATTCTGCCCTACATGCGTTATTTTGAGTTTTTCTTTGTACTTGCAATACAGTCTTGCAAAACTCTGCATGCAATATTTCAGTTGGATGTTTGTCCCATTTAGTAAATTCATTATTAGAGAGTGGACCCCATACTTCACTGCCATATAGAGCAATTGGTTCTATAACTGATTGAAAAATGTTGAGCCAGATTCTAATTGGAATTTCAATTTTGATGTTCCTTTTAATGGCATAGAATGCTCTTCTTGCTTTGTCTCTCAGCTCATTCACAGCCATGTGAAAGCTACCTGTGTTGCTGATATTTAGTCCTAGATATGTGTAGTTTTTGGTGTGTTCTAATAGAACTGTGTCCAAATAGAATTTATATTTGTCATCCTTATTTCCCGACCTTTTTTGGAATATCATTATATTTGTTTTTTTTAGGTTAACGGTCAGAGCCCAGATCTGACAGAACCTGTGAAGACGATCTAGGTGCTGCTGTAACCCCTCTTTAGTGGGAGACAGCAGCACCAGGTCATCTGCGTACAGCAGACACTTGATTTCAGTGTTGTGTAGGGTGATACCAGGTGCTGCCGATTCTTCTAATGTTTTTGCCAATTCATTAATGTAGATGTTAAATAATGTTGGACTTATTGGGCAGCCCTGTTTCACTCCCCGCCCCTGAGAGAAGAAGTCTGTTTGCTTGTTGCCAATTTTAACCGCACATTTGTTTTTAGTGTACATTGATTTAATAAAATCATATGTTTTCCCTCCAATACCACTTTCTATTAGTTTATAAAAAAGACCTTCGTGCCAAATTTAATCAAATGCTTTCTTGAAATCTACAAAACACGAGTAGATTTTGCCTTTGTTTTGGTTAACTTGTTTATCAATTAGAGTGTGGAGGGTGTAAATGTGGTCTGTTGTACGATATATATATATTTTTTCTCTCTCTCTCTCTCTCTCTCTCTCTCTCTCTCTCTCTCTCTCTCTCTCTCTCTCTCTCTCTCTCTCTCTCTCTCTCTCTCTGTCTGTCTCTCGCTCTGTCTCTCTCTCGCTCTCTGTGTCTCGCTCTCTGTGTCTCTCTCTCGCTCTCTGTGTCTCTCTCTCGCTCTCTGTGTCTCTCTCTCGCTCTCTGTGTCTCTGTCTCTGTCTCTCTCTCTCTCTCTGTCTCTCTGTCTCTCTCTCTGTCTGTCTCTGTCTCTCTCTCTGTCTGTCTCTCTCTCTCTCTCTCTCTGTCTCTGTCTCTGTCTCTCTCTCTCTCTCGCTCTCTGTCTCTCGCTCTCTGTGTCTCTCTCTCGCTCTCTGTGTCTCTCTCTCGCTCTCGCTCTCTGTGTCTCTGTCTCTGTCTCTGTGAGTGTGTGTGTTTATGCTTTGTCTAAGATCTCCGTTAGCGCTAGCTGTCTGAGCACATCTGAATGAATAGGGCCGTTTGGCTGAAGGATGGAGGGATAGAGAGATGGAAGAGTTGAGAGATGGAGATGGATCCCTCGTTTGGTTTGATATCCATCTTGCGGCTGTCAGGGCCTTATGATGGACCCTGACAAAAGATGAAGAGGTGTGATACGCAAGCAATGACCTCGTCTGACAGGCCCGGCGAAAAGCAGGAAATGGATTTGAATACGAGCAGGAATTATGACTGGGCATCTTATTCATGATGAGTGTTATGGGTTCCACCCAACAGAGAGAGGGGGAGGGGGGGGGGGGGGGCTTGGAGATTGGAGATGGAGATTGGAATCGTTGACTATTTTATTTTCCTTTTATGATTTGAGTAAGGGAGAAAGAGCCAATCATAGGCGGTGCATTGGGAGATGTCAGAACCCCTCTCTCAAAAATATATATGGCTTAATAGATCGATGAGAGTTTTTCATTTATTCCAATCGACCAAGCAGGGCCTCTTTTTGTCAGTGGCGTAATATGTTATATATGGTTTGTGTGTGTGTGCGTATGCATGTGTGTGTGCAAAGTGTCCAGATTTCGTCTAAAATCTCAGGTCGTTAATGCTCTCTTTGTCCTCCGTTATCTTCTACGGTAAAGTATCAGCTGTCACGCTCATTAAAATGGCCGTTCTCCAACCATATTGAATTGGCCCTATGTAGAAAATATTAAACAGCCATTTGTTTGCCATGGCAAGGTGACCTTGGAGCAGTTAGAATGGCCTCTCCTCTGTGAGGCTGCAAGTTCCTCCATCCATCACCACGGTGTTTCTAGGAAGTAGAGAAAGTAGAGAAATGACGAGATGTCTGGGTCCATAAACATGGCATATCGATATCTCTGTCCACCCTGCCATAAAGTGATTTTAGATCATTTCTAATCACCAGTGTGTGTGTATATATATAGAGTTGTGTTTATGTGTGTGTATAGGTACGCGTTGTCTGAATGCCTGTGCATGTGTACGTGTTTCTCTGACTGAAACAGATGAAGCTGATGTGACTCTGAACTCAAAAGTGTTATCAGGTTTCACCAGTCGCTCCTCGTCCCAGTTTGAAAGGGCTGCTCTCTCAGTCGATAATGAGGTGTTTTTGTGGGGTTCGGGTGTTTTTTTTGTCAGTCTCTAGCTGTGGTTGTTTCGCTTCAGTTCATTTGTTTAAATGGGAACGAGGCCGCCGCGACGGCATGGGGCGGCATGAAATTAATTTGAGCAAACTCTCTGGAAGCGATCACCGATGTCAATACCGGCCAGATGGATTGCGAGTGACATTCACAGAATTACACATTGATTATAATTACGAATAACATTGATTGCACCCCCCGCCACACCTCCCACTCCCTCCACCATTGCTTAAACTGTGGAAATTAATTTACAGATGACACAAACACATTGTTGAAATATGTCGTTAAACCATGGTGTTGATGCAGTCAAAGCCTCTTTTGTTTTCACTCAACGATTTCCCATACATACCATGTACAGTCGAAGTCGGAAGTTTACATACACTTCGGTTGGAGTCATTAAAACGTGTTTTTCAACCACTCCACAAATTTCTTGTGAACAAACTATAGTTTTGGCAAGTCGGTTAGGACATCTACTTTGTGCATGACACAAGTCATTTTCCAACAATTGTTGACAGACAGATTATTTCACTTATAATTCACTGTATCACAATTCCGGTGGGTCAGAAGTTTACATACACTTAGTTGACTGTGCCTTTAAACAGCTTGGGAAATTCCAGAAAATTATGTCATGGCTTTAGAAGCTTCTGATTGACATCATTTGAGTCAATTGGAGGTGCACCTGTGGATATATTTCAAGGCCTACCTTCAAACTCAGTACCTCTTTTCATGGGAAAATCAAAGGAAATCAGCCAAGACCTGAAGGTACTACGTTCATCTGTACAAACAATAGTACGCAAGTATAAACACCATGGGACCACGCAGCCGTCATACCGCTCAGGAAGGAGACGCGTTCTGTCTCCTAGAGATGAACGTACTTTGGTGTGAAAAGTGCAAATCAATCCCAGAACAACAGCAAAAGACCTTGTGAAGATGCTGGAGGAAACAGGTACAAAAGTATCTATATCCACAGTGAAACGAGTCATATATCGACATAACCTGAAAGGCCGCTCAGCAAGGAAGAAGCCACTGCTCCAAAACCGCCATAAAAAAGCCAGACTACGGTTTGCAACTGCACATGGGGACAAAGATCGTTTTTTTTTTTTAGAAATGTCCTCTTGTCTGATGCCACAAAAATAGAACTGTTTGGCCATAATGACAATAATTATGTTCTGAGGAAAAAGGGGGACGCCTGCAAGCCGAAGAACACCATCCCAACCGTGAAGCACAGGATTGGCAGCATCATGTTGTGGGGGTTCTTTGCTGCAGGAGGGACTGGTGCACTTCACAAAATAGATGGCATCATGAGGGTGGAAAATTCTGTGGATATATTGAAGCAACATCTCAAGACATCAGTCAGGAAGTTAAAGCTTGGTCGCAAATGGGTCTTCCAAATGGACAATGACCCCAAGCATACTTCCAAAGTATGGCTCAATGACAACAAAGGTATTGGAAGTGGGAAAGCCCTGACTCACAAAGCCCTGACCTTAATCCTATAGGACATTTGTGGGCAGAACTGAAAAAGCATGTGCGAGCAAGGAGGCCTTCAAACCTGACTCAGTTTTCACCAGCTCTGTCAGGAGGAATGGGCCAAAATTCACCCAACTTATTGGAGGAAGCTTGTGGAAGGCTACCCGAAACATTTGACACAATGTAAAGGCAATGCTACCAAATACTAATTGGGTGTATGTAAACTTCTGACCCACTGGGAATGCGATGAAAGAAATAAAAGCTGAAATAAATCATTCTCTCTACTATTATTCTGACATTTCACATTCTAAAAATAAAGTGGTGATCCTAACTGACCTAAGACAGGGAATTTGTACTCGGATTAAATGTCAGGAATTGTGAAAAACTGAGTTTAAATGTATTTGGCTAAGGTGTATGTAAACTTCCGACTTCAACTGTATTTGAGGACAGTTATATTATATTGTGTCACCTACAGTACCAGTCAAAAGTTTGGACACACCACCTCATTCAAGGGTTTTTCTTTATTTATACTATTTTCTACATTGTAGAATAGTAATGAAGACAGCAAAACTCTAAATTACACATATGGACTCATGTAGTAAACAAGTTGCCACCCTTTGCCTTGATGTCAGCTTTGCACACTCTTGGCATTGTCTCAACCTTCTTCTTGAGGAATGTTTTTCCAACAGTCTTGAAGGAGTTCCCACATATGCTGAGCACTTATTTTCTTTATATTGGTGTCATTTCGTAGTGGTTTCTTTGCAACAATTCGACCATGAAGGCCTGATTCACACAATCTCCTCTGAACAGTTGATGTTAAGATGTGTCTGTTACTTGAACTCTGTGAAGCATTTATTTGGGCTGCAATTTCTGAGGCTGGTAGCTAATGAACTTATCCTCTGCAGCAGAGGTAACTCTGGGTCTTCCTTTCCTGTGGTGGTCCTCATGAGAGGTTGTTTCTTCATAGAGCTTGAAGGTTTTTGCTACTGCACTTGAAGAAACTTTCAAAGTTCTTGAAATGTTCCGGATTGACTGATCTTCATGTCTAAAAGTAATAATGGACTGTCATTTCTCTTTGCTTATTTGAGCTGTTCTTGCTATAATATGGACTTGGTCTTTTACCAAGGTGTCACAACACAACTGCTCAAACGCATTAAGTAGGAAAGACATTCCACAAATTAACTTTTATAAAGGCACACCTGTTAATTGAATTGCATTCCAGGTGACTACCTCATGAAGCTGGTTGAAAGAATGCCAAGAGTGTGCAAAGCTGTCATCAAGGCAAAGGGTGGCTACTTTGAAGAATCTCAAATGTAAAATATATTTGAATTTGTTTCACACTTTTTTTGGTTACTACATGATTCCATATGTGTTATTTCATCATTTTGATGTCTTCACTATTATTCTACAATGTATAAAATAGTAAAAAATAAAGAAAAACATTTGAATGAGTATGTGTGTCCAAACTTTTGACAGGTACTTTCTATTATCCCGATGTATTTCCTGGTTCAATTTGTAAGCCTAAGTCATCAATAAACTGGCATTGTTACAGCATTTGATTGCTTACAACACCTCAACCAACAAGCATGCTGTATGTGTTTGTCTCTGTCTCCCACCATCCCTCTATACACCACAACAGCCTGCTGACTTCTGCTGCAGCGATGTGTGTTTTTGCTCCCATCGCCATTGGCCTGCCATTGTGTGTGGCAGTGCAGGGAGAAAGGGTTTTGGGAAAAGACAGGCAGCAGGACTTTTGGAAAGCAGTTAATTAGTGTAGAAAGGAGACCATCAATCGAGGGGAGGACAGATTGAGAGATGGTTGCTGCAGCGCTCCCCTACTGTCTCTCGCTCACCTTCTCGTTCGCTTTTTCTCAAGCTCCCTCTTTCTACTTTGCTTTCTCTACACCTTTCCTTCTCACTCTTTTTCTTGCGTTTTCTCTCATTCTCTTTCTTTCTTTTTTTTTGCTCTACATTTCCTTCTCTCACTCTCTCCCATATCTCTCTCTTTCTCCCTTTCCCCCCCCTCGTTCTTTCTCTCCTTGTCTTTTTTTCCTTTCTTTCTCTCTCTCCTTGTTTCGCTTTGTTCACATGCACGCGTTCCCCCCAGCACACAGAGCCAATGCCACTAAACTAGGACACAGATATAATTAAGACAGATAGGGTTTGGGGAACCGTACACACTTAGAAAAAAAAAGGGTTCCGAAAGGGTTCTTTGTCTGTCCACATTTTTGGTTTTAGGTAGAACCCTTTTGGGTTCCATGTAGAACCCTCTGTGGAAGGGTTTCTACATGGAAACCAAAATGGTTATTCAAATGGTTTACCTATGTGGATAGCCGACGAACCCTTTTAGGTTCTAGATGGCAGCTTTATTTCTAAGAATGTAGTGTTATCGTATGTACCCAGCCAACAACAGATTGGGAACGGCTGAGAGCTTCGGCGTTCATATGTGCGTCTCTCTTCCTATTAAGTCATTTCTACGTCAATAGGAGCTGAAGGCATGACATGGCAAGAAGAGCAAGTGACTCTGTAAACGGTGTGCGCCAACATTGTTCCTCTGTGGGACCTTAGATCAAGAGGACACACATGTATGAGCACAGATGTACACTTTCTTCTTCTTAGAAATATTCATCAAACGTCTTCCGTCTTTCTTTCTGTGAACTCAATTGGCTTCCATTTTGTACAGTAGCACACAGAGCCACTCCTTGCTGACAGCAACTGCTACTAGTCCCGGTACACTGTTATGATGACTGGGTAGGTGAGGGGTTGATGAAGCACCGCTATACAGTCCCATATTGAGCCGCATGCCCTTCCTTTGTCACTCTAAAGCCAATTAACTTCCCTGATGCAGTCCCTGACACCACACCAGTGCTATGACACTTTGTGCTTGCTACACAGTCGGGCTCCGTCTTCCTTTATAAATGCCTGTCTCCACCTGAGCCATTAACGCTGAAGACTCTCTCAGAGAACAGTGTCCTCACCTCGGTCTTCGTTTGTCACTCATAGGACTCTTCTTCTGCCCCTATCTCTCCTTAAGTTATACAGTATACTACATATGCGTACTGGTAACTAATGAGGTCTATCTGCTTCAGTTCAGTGTGGCACAGGTCTCATCTTGAATTTTAGCTGTTTTGTTCTCTGCTCCCAGGACAGTAATGTATTCTAGGACAGCCATTCATGTATACTGAACAAAACTATAAACACAACATGTAAAGTGTTGGTCCCATGTTTCATGAGCTGAAAGAAAATATTCCAGAAATGTTCCTTATGCACAAAAAGCTTATTTCTCTCAAATGTTTTGCAGAAATGTGTTTACATCCCTGTTAGTGAGCATTTATCCTTTGCCAAGATAATTCATCCACCTGACAGGTGTGGCATATCAAGAAGCTGATTAAACAGCATGATTATAACACAGGTGCACCGTGTACTGGTGACAATAAAAGGCCACTCTAAAATGTGCAATTTTGTCACACACAACAATGCCACAGATGTCTCAAGTTTTGAGGGAGCGTTCAATTGGCATGCTGACTGCAGGAATGTCCACCAGAGCTGTTGCCAGAGAATTTCATGTTAATTTCTTTACCATAAGCTGCCTCCAACGTTGTTTTAGAGAATTTGGCAGTACGTCCAACCGGCCTCACAACCGCAGACCACGTGTAACCACGCCAGCCCAGGACCTCCACATCCGGCTTCTTCACCTGCGGGATCGTCTGAGACCAGCCACCCGGACAGCTGATGAATATTTCTGTATATAATAAAGCCCTTTTGTGGGGAAAAACTCATTCTGATTGGCTGGGCCTGGCTCCCCAGTGATAGGGCCTGGCTCCCAAGTATTAAAATTGACGGATATCCTTATATGAACAGTAATTGTTGAAATTGTTGCATGTTGTAATTTTTTTTTTTTTCATTATATTTATTGTTGTCGTCATTTAATGGTAAATGTGTAACTGTACAATATAAACTTCAAAGCTGAAACACAGAACAGGAAAACACATAAAACTGGCTTATCTACTACTTTCACTTCTTTCCTTTAGGTTTTTATTCGTTTTTTAAGCGAAGAAATATATTCCAAAATAGTGTCGACTAAGCTTTGGTTCAGAGGCTTTACAGTACTTTACTATGGAATTGTTCAGTACTCGTTTCTGATTGTTTTGAAGGGCATTCTAGAGTGTGCATTATTTCCCTATTATGCACCGTTTACTGTATCAGCACGGCGGAATTCAATAGCTGTAGTTAATTCTTACATGTTCGATGTTTGAGCTGCTTTTGAAAGAAAAAGTCAAATTGAAAACATTATGGGCAGTGGCATCGTTAGGCCTGGGTTTCTGGGTCTTCAGCATTGGATGATTTTCATCCAGCCTCAAACCTTCTGATAGCCTATCTAAAGTCAAAGTCAGGTTGCACACCAGCTGGCTGAAGCTAATTGGCTAAATAATTTGACTAAGTCTTTCCACCTGTGAACACACACACACGACACACACACACACACACACACACACACACACACACACACACACACACACACACACACACACACACACACACACACACACACACACACGAGACACACACACACACACACACACACACACACACACACACACACACACACACACACACACACACACGAGACACCAACATCAAACCACACCCCGAAACAACTCACGTTGGAATTCAGTCATGTCAGCTAGCATTCCTTAATGAACCAAATCAGGAAGTGTAGTTGCCCTTTAAAACGAACTAATGCACCTCTACCTTGCTACCTTACAGATGAGCCAAGGAGGAGGACAGATGAGAACAGCAGGCCAGTGGAGCTCTTAGAACAGCAGCAGCCAGGGGCAAATGGTAGGGAAGAGGATGATTTAGGTGACCCAGTCACAGGCCCAAAACAAGTTGAGTTATTCCATGCAACGTTTTTCTATTATCCATCCAAGGACCACAGTGTTCTTCACCAATTGAAATAGAAAGCCCATCTATTTCTTCCACAGTGTGCCTGTAGTGTTCAGTTTGGCTGTGTTTAATGTCGCATCTTCTCTCTGCTCCTTATTATGGGGCTCTATTTCTGGCCTGGCTTGATTAGTCTGCTTTAGGTCCTCCACAGGCTAATTAGCAGTTTAGTGTCAGAGCCTCTGAAAACTGTGTTTGGGCTTAAACAAGACTCTTCAACGAAGCTCTAGAAATATATATCGTTTGAGTCCGAATACTTACACTGTAACAGAACTAGCTGTTTCTTGGATTTGAATGTTATAGATATGGTGTTAAAAGGGATTGGGCTACTTGTTGGGAAAATAATCAGAAAATACATTTTCAGAGACTTTAGGTAAATGCAAAACAGCGAACAGAGATATTGCCTGTTTCTTCATTCAGAGAGAGGACAGGGTGGATCCTTCTTATTTAGCTGTCTGCATCCTTGCCTGTTCCAGCTCTGCGTCAGTCCCCACTGAGGACAGATTTACTTCAGACAGTTTAACGGTCACCCGTTCTGTGCCGGGTCCTGATAATGAGTGTGCTGTCATTAGTAGAGCTCTACTGAGCTCGCTCACTAAAAGGCCAACTGCTCTGAGTAATTAAGAATGTGTTCATGCTCTTTACAGCATCTTACCTTTTGATCTCGCCCTATACTACTTAACCTGAACGAAGGGACCATCACAAGGGCCCCAATGGGTTCCTTCACTACTTCCCCTGACAAGAACAGCGGGGTATGGATCCCCTTTGTATAACAATGGCAGGGTTCTACTAAGCTATATGGAATTGTTTTAAGAAGATCATACCAAGGATCATTTAGCTTTTTGATTTTTAATTTTAAGACCCCTTGAAGTATATAAAAAATATATATTTGATGAAACATTTTATTTGACCTTACCAAACCCATCGAATAACAAATTCACGACATGGAACAACGGATAGTTCCCAAAACCTAATCGAAAGGAAGTTTGTTCTGAAGTGTCTGTCCTATATCTTAGAGATATAAGAAAGATCAGTAAACATATATTATATTAAACCATATATTTATAGATGTGAAGTTGGGAGTTGAAAGATCAAAGTGAGCTCCTCAGAGCTCCGGTTTACCTAAGCAGAGTGTGTAATAACAAGTCTATTTGCTACTTATGGACCCTTCTAGATGATGATGTAATGATTTTCCCATTATAATCTCATTGATATCAGATGTCACAATATCAATAGATTTAGCTGTTAACATCATCCACGTGCCAGATAGCCGGTCTTCAGACATCGTCAAACAGGGATGAATTATTGTATAAATAATCAAATAGCATCCATTGACAGCCTACTCTTTGATAGACACAGAATATATGGCTGAGTTCGCAGGTTCTTTTTTCAAGGATGTGGTGGAATAAGTTAAGATGAAAGCGGCTGTTCCCCCTCCAGTATCATGTCACATTAATAATTGAGGAGGCAAAAAAGGGAGCTTGATTCAGTTAACCTTGTGAGTTATTTATTGTGTTTATAAGATGACTGTCATGTTTGCTAATATCTCGTTGAGCCAGCCATGGCAAAAAAAAGGGGAATTTCTTCAGAAGTTGTGTTAGGGATGTGGGTTGAGGTTCAAACTGACAGTGAGTCAGGGAATGTTGGACTGGGTTTTCACTCCAGTGCACTTGAACATTTCCCATCCTGGTAATTCCTATCATCCTGGTAATTCCTCTCTTTAAAGGGGCAATCTTCTTACAATAACAAAGGTCCACCCCACCACTGTTTCTGTAAACAGCTGAGGGTTGAGGCTGGAGAAATGTGACCAAGTCACATACACATGGTTAGCAGATGTTAATGCGAGTGTAGCGGAATGCTTGTGCTTCTAGTTCTGACTATGCAGTAAAATCTAACAAGTAATCTAACAATTTAACAACAACAACAACACACAAATGTAAGGGGATGAATGAGAATATGTACATATAAATATATGGATGAGCGATGGCGTGCAGCATAGGGAAGATGCAGTAGATGGTGTAGAATACAGTATATACATATGAGATGAGTAATGCAGGATATGTAAACGTAAACTCTCATTCCAGATTCACATCAAGCATTTCCAATCCAAAATTAAATCTAGAATCTGCCTCCTATTTCAAAACAAAGCATCCTTCACTCATGCTGCAAAACATACCCTCGTAAAACTGACTATCCTACCGATCTTTGACTTCGGCGATGTCATTTACAAAATAGCCTCCAACACTCTACTCAGCAAATTGGAGGCAGTCTATCACAGTGCCATTCTTCTTGTCCCCAAAGTCCCATATACTACCCACCACTGAAACATGTATGCTCTCGTTGGCAGGCCCTCGCTTCATATTCGTCACCAAACCCACTAGCTCCAGGTCATCTATAAGTCTTTGCTAGGTAAAGCCCCGCCTTATCTCAGCTCACTGGTCACCATAGCAGCACCCACCCGTAGCACGCGCTCCAGCAGGAATATTTCACTGGTCACCCCCAAAGCAAACTCCTACTTTGGCCGCCTTTCCTTCCAGTTCTCTGCTGCCAATGACTGGAACGAATTGCAAAAATCCCTGAAGCTGGAGACTCATACCTCCCTCACTAGCTTTAAGCATCAGCTGTCAGAGCAGCTTACAGATCATTGCACCTGTACATAGCCCATCTGTAAATAGCCCACTCGACTACCTCATCCCCAGATGTTTTATTTTTTTGCTCCTTTGCACCCCAGTATCTCTACTTGCACATTCATCCTCTGCTCATCTATCACTCCAGTGTTTAATTGATCAATTGTAATTATTTCGCCACTATGACCTATTTATTGCCTTACCTCCCTAATCTTAATTTGCACACACTGTATATAGACTTTTCTATTTTGTTTTTGACTGTACGTTTGTTTATTCCATGTGTAACTCTGTGTTGTTTGTGTCGCACTGCTATGCTTTATCTTGACCAGGTTGCAATTGTAAATGAGAACTTGTTCTCAACTGGCCTACCTGGTTAAATAAAGGTGAAATAAGTAAATAAATAAAACATAGCGGGGTGAACAGGCAGTGGCTCGGGTGGTTGTTGTCCTTGATGATCTTTTTGGCCTTCCTGTGACATCGGGTGCTGTAGGTATCCTGGAGGGCAGGTAGTTTGCCTCCGGTGATGCGTTGTGCAGACCGCACTACCCTCTGGAGAGCCTTGCGGTTGAGGGTGGTGCAATTTCCGTACCAGGCAGTGATACAGCCCGACAGGATGCTCTCGATTCTGCATCTGTATCTTTGTGTGTTTTAGATGACAAGCCAAATTTCTTCAGCCTTCTGAGGTTGAAGAGGCGCTGCTGCACCTTCTTCACTACGCTGTCTGGACCATTTCAGTTTGTCCGTGATGTGTACGCCGAGGAACTTAAAACTTTCCACTTTCTCCACCACTGTCCCGTCGATGTGGATAGGGGGGTGCTCCCTCTGCTGTTTCCTGAAGTCCATGATCATCTCCTTTGTTTTGTTGACGTTGAGTGTGACTTTATTTTCCTGACACCACACTCCGACGGCCCTCACCTCCTCCCTGTAGGATGTCTCATCATTGTTGGTAACCAGGCCTACCACTGTAGTGTCGTCTACAAACTTGATGATTGAGTTGGAAGCGTGCATGGCCACGCAGTCATGTGTGAACAGGGAGTACAGGAGAGGGCTGAGAACGCACCCTTGTGGGGCCCCAGTGTTGAGGATCAGCGGGGTGGAGATGTTGTTTCCTACCTTCACCACCTGGGGGCGGCCCGTCAAAGTCCAGGACCCAGTTGCACAGGGCGGGGTCGAGACCCAGGGTCTCGAGCTTAATGACGGGTTTGGAGGGTACTATGGTGTTAAATTCTGACCTGTAGTCAATGAACAGCATTCTTACATAGGTATTCCTCTTGTCCAGATGGGATAGGGTAGTGTGCAGTGCCGTCTGGGCCTGCAGCCTTGCGAGGGTTAACACGTTTAAATGTTTTATTCACGTTGGCCACGGAGAAGGAGAGCTCACAGGCTTTGGTAGCGGGCCGTGTCAGTGGCACTGTATTGTCCTCAAAGCGAGCAAAGAAGTTGTTTAATTTGTCTGAGAGCAAAATTTTGGTGTCCGCGATGGGGCTGGTTTTCTTTTTGTAATCCATGATTGACTGTAGACCCTGCCACATACGTCTAGTGTTTGAGCCGTTGAATTGCGACTCTACTCTGTCTCTATACTGACGCTTTGCTTGTTTGATTGCCTTGCGGAGGGAATAGCTGTACTGTTTGTATTCGGTCATGTTTCCGGTCGCCTTGCCATGATTAAAAGCAGTGGTTTGCGCTTTCAGTTTTGCACGAATGCTGCCACCAATCCACGGTTTCTGGTTAGGGAAGGTTTTAATGGTCAGAGGGTACGACATCTCCGATGCACTTGCTAATAAACTCACTCACCGAGTCAGCGTATACATCAATGTTATTGTCTGAGGCTACCTGGAACATATCCCAAGCAATCTTGAAGTGTGGAATCCGATTGGTCAGACCAGCGTTGTATTGATCTGAGCACGGGTGTTTTCTGTTTTAATTTCTGTCAATAGGCTGGGAGCAACAAAATGGAGTCATGGTCAGATTTGCTGAAGGCAGGGTGTGGGAGGGCTTTGTATGCGTTGCGGAAGTTCGAGTAGCAATGATCGAGAAAGCTACCAGCTCTTGTAGCGCATTTGATATGCTGATAGATTTAGGAAGTATGGTTCTTAGGTTAGCTTTGTTAAAACCCCCAGCTATAATAAATGTAGCCTCAGGATGTGTGGTTTCCAGTTTACATAGAGTCCAGTGAAGTTCTTTCAGGGCTGACGAGGGATCTGCTTGGGGGGGATATACACGGCTGTGATTATAATCGAAGAGAGTTCTCTTGGAAGATAATGCGGTCGGCATTTGATTGTAAGGAATTCTAGGTTGGGTGAACAAAAGGACTTGAGTTCCTGTATGTTGTTGTGATTACACCATGAGTCGTTAATCATAAGGCCTACACCCCCACCCTTCTTCTTACCAGAGAGATGTTTGTTTCTGTCGGCATGATGCGTGAAGAAAACGGGTGGCTGTACCGACTTTGACAACATATCCCGAGTGAGCCATGTTTCCGTGAAACAGAGAATGTTACACTCGTGCCCTGATTTCGTCCACCTTGTTATCTAGAGATTGGACATTGGCGAGTAATATGCTCGGAAGCGGTGGATGGTGTGCTCTCCTTCTGAGTCTGACCAGTAGGCCACTCCATCTGCCTCTTCTGCAGCAACCGCGTTGTTTTGGGTCGGCCTCTGGGATAAGATCCCATGTCCAGGGTGGAGGTCCGAACAAAGGATCCGCTTCAGAAAAGACGTATTCCTGGTCGTAATGATGGTAAGTTGACATCACTTTTATATCCAATAGTTCTTCCCGGCTGTATGTACTAACACTTTTTTCTGGGCTAACAATGTAAGAAATAATACATAAAAAAACAAATAACTGCACAGTTTTCTAAGGACCTGAACATTTATAAGTGCAAAAATGGATGTAGAAATCACAGATTGACCCTTTTTTTAAATAATTAAGATCGGGGAATATTGAGTGTGGTATTTTCTCCTGTCTATGTTACATTTCTGTAAGCAATAAGGGGAAAGTTGAGGCTTTTTTACATTCAGCATCTCTCCGTCAAGGGAAATATAGTTTTCTTTCTAACAAATATATCTACATATATTTCAGGATGTTGTGTATCCCTAGAAATAACCTGAATTCATGTAAACATTCCAGTTTGAAAATATAGCTTTTCCATCAAAAGTGGTCTCCTTGGCACAACTTATCCTGGGTACAAATGTCTATGCTGAATGAGATATGTGACCGACATGCTCGATTCGGTCTTATGTAGCAACATTTGAAATTGTGTTTTTATACATTAGATAAAAGTAAAGACTCAAAACTAGAAAATTGTATATCATACACTACAGTTGAGGACCGATATATAAAGTAATGCTGCTTTGAAAGTTGATATACTTGAGAAAATGACCCTTGAATGTTTTGGTACACTTACTGGAGAGCTCTTCTTTGTCTACACCCATTCAGCATCATTCACACCCTCTAAAGCCTTAGCCCCACCCATCTTTTTAAGATTTTCACATATCCGTGTACTAAACAACCAAAAATGTCAAGACTAAAGTCTGGTTTACACTACGGTGTGTTCGTAAATTTAATCTGAGGTGCCAGAGTGTGCTCAGAGTGCGCTCTAGGCGTTCGGGGATTCGAAACCAGCAAACTTACGGTTACTGACCCAAAACTCTAACCGAAGGCTACCTGACCCAATACTATTGATGGCTCTCTTGGTCTTGTATACTTGACGACTGTATAGTCAACTCATTGTTCAAAAGGTAATATAAATGATTGTTTACGTAGCCCCAGATTGTGAAGTGCGCATCCCGTACATTCTATTTCTATGGCTCGTATCCACTCCTTCTAGACACTGTTTACCTAGCCAGCATGTCATCATTGTCAGACAAACTTTGTTGGAGACTACAGTAGCGAGTTACATTATGGGGTGTAGGCAGGATACTGGAAAATGCAGTTGGAAGGGTGTCACAAGGTAGGCTATTTATTTTCATCTTAGAGAGTAATATAAATATCCTGTGAGTAATATTTGCCAAAACACTTCCCATTTGGACTGTCAGGTGTGACACGTTGTTTCCAGTTGGTCCTGAGCATTCTGAAGAAAGTCTCCAACACACCAGGATTGATAAGCGACAAGAAATCGGAGTGTTTAGTTACACACACGCCATCTTCTGCTGCATCGTCAGTCTGATGTTCTACCTCCATTATCGGAATAAGCTGGTCCCATTCTCGACAGCCGAGACATCCACTGTCTGTAGGTAGAGATAGTTAGGCATCTCCCGCAACTGCACCACAAGTCACCATGCGTTCTGGGAAGTGTCTGTGTTTCCTCGACATCTGTTCGGTCCGGTCTCTCTCCAGCTCTTTTCCCTCTCAGTCAGCTCGCAAATGGAACAATTCAGCCTCAGGATACTCTGGTTCAAACCAATATGGCACAACAGTACCATTCTGAAAATAAGGCACGTCTCAAAAGTCTTCTTTGTTCTCGAGCTGACATTCTTTACTCCAATTAAATTTGATGAGGGCAGCAAATACTGTGAGGGAGTGAGAATAGAAAATGATTGTTTACATCCTTCCACCATGCCCACCTCGGAAGTCCCGACCTAGGTCCCAACCCGCCATTAATCTACTTCCTGGATTTCAATACAAAAATAACAAAATACATTGGTAAAAATGTGTCTACTGAAATAAGTCAGCTGAAAAATTGTGCCGAGAAAGTCATTATAAGGACTATTGCGGTCATGGGAGGCCAGAGCGGTTTGTTTGGGATATATTTATGATGAACTTTGAAGTTGCATCAGGTTTTATGGGGAAGAGGGGCGTGAAATCAGCTTTTTACCTACATCTAAATACTCAAGCAATGGCCCTAAAAACTGTCAGGGGTACTGACAAACGAACAGGCAAGTGTTATAAAGGGCCCAGATGTGTTTTTGGCTGAACTTCCGCTTTAACAACTAACATCACCTTGTACTTTTTTAACACTTTTAACATAGGCCAGGCCCTGTTGTTACCTCCTATCCCAGCGATAATGCTTTACATTACACCTGGGAAGAAAACACTTTAATTTGCTCAACTTGCCATTGGCTCAACCATTGGCTCAACTTACCCCATGGCCGTTGGCTAAACTTACCCCAAGGCAAACATTTTGACTATATTAGCCCACACAGCGGGGACTGTGAGGGGACACAAACACACACATTCATTTGTGTTGTTGTATTGTTTGTGTTATTTCTTAGTATTGTTTGTATATCATTTTTTTTATTTAAATGTGTGTGACTGTCCTTGTCTATTCAGTGTGTCAGTGTTTTGTTACTTGTCATGTCTGCTTCTGCAAAAGCTAATGGGGATCAAATAAAAGCACTTTCATGCCAGGTTTAGGGCCTCATATTGAAGCTTATAGAGACCCCCTGATGTGGGTCCTTCTATAAATAATGGGGCCAATGTGTGACATTGGGATAAACATGTCAAAATGGTTGGAAACAAAAATAAAATTGATTTTCATACAGTTCCGCATGTGTACTTCGAGGAATAAAAGTGAATATAAGCAAATTGGCCCATAACTCCTCCTATACATCAACATGGGCCTAGTACTATACATCCTTCAAGCAAGGTTCATACAGACATTGGCAAGTCAAATTCAAGGACTTTCAGGGACTTTTTCAAGCACTTAATTATACTTTTCAAATACCTCAATGTTATACAATTGTATAATTGTACGTAAAAAGTGACAAAAAAGGCCATTACCACTAAAAATAATGCATTTTTTTGTGTGCCTTTTTTAGGCTTTGCCATTGATATTCACATTTTCAAATTATTCTAAAATTCTAAAATATGTGTGAATAATGTGGACATAGCCTGACTAAATAAATTGTCCATGCATGCATCCAATCTTTCTGTAGCATATGTGGCCGACGCAGGCACACATAATTACGCCACGAATAGCAGTAGCTTTAATCTCACCATTTGAATTTCACCATCACTGTTTTTATAATGAGAAAGTGATCAAAATCAGGTTATTTTTTTCATGGAACAGTTTGTATGGAAATCCAAGTGTGTATGGAAAGCCACATCTCTCACAAGAAAATGAAAAAAAATGAAATCACGGATAATTATAAGGGAGCTGGAGAACTTATAAATTGGCTACAATAATTACATGGACTTTTCAAGCATCAAATTGAGGAAATGACAGATTTTCAAGGTAGGCCTATTCCAGTACTTGAATTTCTGAGCTACAAATTCAAATTCAAGTAGGCTACTTCAAGCCCCATGTATTGTTTAAAATTGCAGGTGTGACATGGAAAACAAAATGTATGTCATGTTATTTCATTACCAGATCATATTGTGTAGAAGCCCACTAGGCTATGTCATTTGTTGTCGTTATATCCAGAATAATGAATAGGACTAGCGTTGGGTGTTGCGCGATAGTCTATCCTACACAACTGCGCACAGTAGACTCGGTGTCCAATCCGAGGCACCAAAAAATATAACGTGAACACTTTACCTTGATGCTTTCTCTGTTAAATCTAAGGAGACTCTGTTGTAAATCAAGCAGACAACAACAGATGATCAACATCAATTCTCTCGGGATATTAGATCAAACGTTGATCCAGGCACAACTGTCTTCACCAGTGTAATGAATGAGACACCAACATATTCTGGACATTCCTCGCGGACCTTCCAGCACTTGGGCTGTTGTTGCATCGCATGCGCTATCACAACAGCTGTTCGTCACTTGACTGTCATTCGGGAAAATTCCTTCCTGGATCAGATGATGATGTGTGAAAATATCAGGGTGTAACTAATCAGCTCGACACCAAATGCGCATCCAACAAGTATTATGCATAATTATTGAAGAACCACTTTAATGACAGTATCGATTTCGGTTTTTACGTTTGAAGGTACGGTGACTCTTTCGGTTAGCAGCATTCGATTTTGCAATCGCATTTATTATTTTGGATTTGTGTGCCCCTGAAAACTGTTTTCACCCCGTAACATATGTAAGGGGACACAAAATGTTGAGTAGTTACATTACATTTTTGAGATCTCTATACAAAAAAACTGTCCGACAGCTAAATCCAGGATTCTTAAAGGGTTCAAGTTCAATGTCAAATGTAAGTGATTAATGCTTAATATATGATTTAACAACAACTTACACTGCCATAAATGCAAGGACAGAAGAAAAAAAATGATGTCACACAATTTTGGACAAATCTGTCAAGACACCAACCTTAAAATTATCTACTTTGGTTTAGATACAGGAATCATAAAACCTCTAGCACAATAAATTCATTTGACATGGTGAAAATCTTTTTTTTACCTAACTTGCTTACCACTTTTTCATGTGGTTTCTTCATTCACAGACTCAATGTAATTATGTGATGTAATTATTCCTAAATATTTGGTCAAATAGTTACATTTGTGTATGGTTTCCTAGAAATAAGGCTGTCTCAACTTACCCCACTCTCCCCTAAAAGGCTCTTCATTCTTAAAGGAAAACTCCACCCTAAAACTATCTTTTGGTGTTAACAATGGACTAATGAAACAAATACCAAAATATAGCTTTAGGGTGGAATTTTCCTTTAATCTTCCCTCAGATTTAAGCATATCAATATTTCCTCACACAATTAAACTCGCTGAATAGAGTTGGATACATTGAAATTCTTATAGTTCTCACACTGAAGTCGGTGCAGTGTACAGCAGGTAGCCTTTTCTATAGCCTGGTGGCTGAGTTGAATAGGTATCCCTCCATTTTGTGTCAAAGTCGACAGAAGTGAAAGTTGAAAGTAAGCCTGCTCTTTGTTCATTTCAACTTTTCAGTACAAGGGGAGCTCTTTTGAAGTTCAAACCTTCTCTCCTCTTCCTCCCTCTTCCTCTCCTCCCATGATAATAGATCAGCTGTTGGAGAGACGTTCAGAAGCAGCTCTCTGACAGATGGTGTCTTTTATGCCTGGGGCTCCCTGCTAAATGAAATGTGAGATGAGAGGTGAGACAGGCACTCCAACCAACCGAGGTTAACGTCGCTCAGAAACACTTGGCGAGGAGATAGAAACCCCATCAAGGTCAACCTGATCTGAGTTTGTGACAAGTGGCCGATATACATTTAATGGGTGAACACCATATTGGGCGCTTTGTTGAGGAGAAATATGACAGAGGGAGGTGGAACACGATAGAGGGTTTACAAGAAGTAAGAGAGCGTGTGAGAGCCTGCGGGGAGGCAGAGCGAGAGAGCAGCAGAGAAGGAGGAAGGAAGGGATTGGTTAAAGTGGATGTGATTTGTGGGTTACCTGCTACTGTTGTTATTTTAATACAGTGAACAGCAAAGGTCAAGTGAGTGTAAGTTCTCCGGCTTGGCTCATCTCCCAGAAAACAGAGTGGAACTCTCTTTCTCGCCATAATTGTATTCCCCAACTGTTTCACCCAAGGTTGGCCATGACAATATGTTCATCTAACAGCTTTCTGATCAGACCAGGCTGTTGTGTCTCTGCTCTCTTTAGGGTGTTTTACACCTCGGCGTTTTGAATTCAGACGGCGTTGTTGTGTCAGTCAGTGGTCCTTCTGCTGTAACCTGAGCACAGATTGTTCTGGAGTGAAAAAGTTTCCACATGCAGAAACACACACGTACACGTTAGCCATTAGATAACCCATACTTCCTGGGCAGTGAAACCCATTGTGTTCAATTCCCTGCTGTCACACTCACACAGGTTTTGGAGGGATAAAGAGAACAGGACCCATTGCCTGTATCTGTAAGCCTCTCTCCTCTAATGCTCTTATTGTTGCTGTTGTTTATTTCTCTCTCCTGTGATTGAGCGGGAGTCAACACTCCACTGAAGGGCTTTGTGGAGATACCGGCTGGCGGGTCCCTTGATAGATCTTTGTTTAAGCTTTATTGCTTTCAGTCTCTTTGAAGATGGTTTTGGGGGAGATTGTTGGGGGTTCTCCTCGGGGGCGCGTTGGAAGCTTTCTTGGAACTCACATTTGGTAATGTCTTCAAGGTTTTCTTGGAAGGTGTTGGGGTTTCTCTAGGAATCGATAGTTGTGAAGGGAAAGTGTTGGAAGTTTTCTTGGGATCGACAGTTGGAAAGGTGCTGGAGATTGTTTTAAGAGAGGTGTTCGTGGAGCAAATCGTTAGGAAAGTATTGGCGGTTCCCTTTAAGAAAATGTTTGGTAGTGTGTTTTAGAGTACCAAAGGTTTCTCTGTGTTTGCCCCATTGCTGTGCCTCTCCACTTTTCATATTGTTTCCTCTCCCTGCTCTGAGTTCATTCACAGTCAGCAGTATTTAATTGCTTATATATGTTTTTATTCATTTAACCAGGCAAGTCAGTTAAGAACAATTTCTTATTTACAATGACGGCCTACCACAGCCAAACCTGGATGACACTGGGCCAATTGTGCGCCGCCCTATTGGACTCCCAATCGCAGCCGGGTGTGATGCAGCCTGGATTTGAACCAGTGACTGTAGTGACGCCTCTTGCACTGAGATGCAGTGCCTTAGACCGCTGCGCCACTCAGAACCCATTGGCTATGCACTGTATGAATGTGTGTGACTCTGCATGTGCAATATGTGGGGCTGTCTCCATGCATTCTCTGCAGGTGGAATCAGAGCCAGGCGGGGATGAGTTTGGAAAAGAGGCACGGTGAGAGACAAAGCCTCTCAAATAGATTCAAGCCAATGCCTCACCCTCTGTTTACCATGGGACTACTGTGAGACAACACAGAGAGAGCACCAGGGCTAAATGTTCCTCTGTATTTCTCACACAGAGAGACACACTACATTGTAAAGACATCAGAACAACCGTGTTAGTAGCCTAGTCATGCTTTGGATCGATGTTAATGTTATTTTTCTATTCTGACTTTCAGAAACAGATGCACAAAGAGTAGGATATGGGCTCTTGCATCAGTAGGTTCAATAGTTAAGACTGTGGATACGGGAGGTTCAAGAAGGCTCTAGAAACATGAGGTCTGGCTCTGGAAATATACACTCAGTTGACAGTTTATTAGGTACACCCATCTAGTACCGGGTCGGACGACCCTTTGCCTCCATGAAAACATTCCCCACACAATTACACCACTGCCACCAGCCTGTATCGTTGACACCAGGCAGGACGGGGCTATGAACTCTGCCATCAGCATGACGCAACAGGAACTGGGATTCGTCAAACCAGGTAATGTTTTTACACTCCTCAATTGTTCAGATCACGTGCCCAATGGAGCCACTTCGTCTTGTTTTTAGCTGTAGAAGTGGAACCCGGTGTGGTCGTCTGCTGCAATAGCCCATCCATGACAAGGACCGACGACTTGTGCGTTCCGAGATGCCGTTCTGTACACCACTGTTGTACTGCGCCGTTATTTGCCTGATTGTGGCCCGTCTGTTAGCTTGCACGACCCTTGCCCTTCTCCTTCGACCTCTGATCAACGAGCTGTTTTCGCCCACAGGACTGCCGCCGGCTATACGTTTTTTTGTTTGTTGCACCATAATCTGTAAACCCTAGACACTGTTGCGTGTGAAAAGGAGGCCAGACGTTTCTGAGATACTGGAACCGGCGCACCTGACACCGACGATCATACCATGCTCAACGTTGCTTAGGTCACTTATTTTGCCCATTCTAATGTTCAATCGAACAGTAACTGAATGCCTCAATGTCTGTCTGCCTGCTTTTGCAAGCCACGGGACACGTGACTCACTCGATTTTCTTGAACGGGTTGGTGTACCTAATAAACTGAGTATAGGATGTTCTAGAAAGTTAAATCAACCCAATGAAATGAAGAGTTCGCTGAATTGCCATCACTGATATTGATATCAGTGTAGACTGAGGGTATGAGTGTGTAATGCAAAGTGACACTAGTAATGAAGCTAAATTATGTAACCAACTTGAGGCCGGAAACATGGGGTGAAAAGGACAAGGGAGGGAGACAGTTGAGCCAAAATCCATCTCTTTTTCAGTAACCATGATTTCCTTACAACAAATATCCCCATTAGTTTTCAATAGCCCCGATTCTGTCTCGTCTCACAGCAAACCCCCGCTGACTATTTTGATCTTGAACAAACGAGGCATCTAGGAGCTATCTGGTGATTTCTGTCGTATGCCCACAGCTTTACTTGTCTAGACATAGCCTTTCATATCGACACTCATACTCTCTGTGTCCTTTCTGCTTTTCATAACGCATTTCTGGGGGACACATTCTTGTGTGAGTGACACCAAAAGAGACTTTTCTCCCCATGTAGGGTTTCTGCCTAAATGCTACTGTCCTTTTGTCTTGTCCTCCTTAGCCTGACGGTTTTACGGCAACGTTGACAATGCACTCTGTTACA
The DNA here is from genome assembly GCF_016432855.1 of Salvelinus namaycush. NCBI lineage: Eukaryota > Metazoa > Chordata > Actinopteri > Salmoniformes > Salmonidae > Salvelinus > Salvelinus namaycush. The sequence goes on along the minus strand of NC_052321.1, from coordinate 39,644,117 downwards.
TCTTAGATCTAACTTTTGAGTAGAGCCAGACTGCATTTGTTTTCATGTCATTTACAGGCACATTTGTAATAGATTACTTCGAAACGAATCGCAATCTAGATATTTGACGACACTTGAGACAGTTTTAGACGTTTCCTCAAACTTATGGTAGTTCCGTGTCCTCTGTCATAAAATATCACACTTGTCACAGTGTGATCAGTATTGAGCTGTCATGTTATTTGAGAATTTGACCTGAGCTAGTAATCACTCTTGGAAAATAACATTTCCATTGACAACATTTCCATTGACATAACATGTACATAAACGTTTCAATTTACATTAGCAACGGGAATGTCACGAGCTGAGAGAGGGTTCAGATTACATTTTTCCTTCGCAGTAAACGTCACAGTAGCCACTAGACAGTCAGCTAAGCATGCAAACTATTCAACTCGCTATGCAAGCAACTTTTCATACATCTACCATATTACATTCCTGATTAATGCAACAAAACCATATTATAAAACCTTATAAATGCACCAATTCACAAGCATGTGCCGACATTTAAATGGTTTATTTTCTCGTTCATACGCTCATGAATTTAGCTGCAAGATAATAACACAGCCAAAGTGACACAGCTGCTAGCTAGCTAGCTTGCTAACGTTAGCTAACAACATGTGCTTCATCAAGTAAGTTCACCCCTCTCACACGAACATAAAAGAACAGATAGCAAGCTAAACAAGATGTCTGCATCCTCCTCGCATATTAACTTACCAGCTGAATTAGGTAGCTCAGCAAAACGTTAGCTGAACCATAGCTAGATGACTCTTAGGCCTACCTTAGAATAACCATGTTTCATTTAATCAATATCATGCAAATCATTACAAGAAAAAAAAGCTAATTCTGACTGGAAAAGGTGTTAATTCACTGGGCAGTTGATGCTTGTGTTCCTACTCGCTTTTTCATTCAAATAGATGATGGTGTTCTGAGATTCCCTTAAAGCTACTGCGTCAACTTCAACCAGCTTTACTGCAATTTCAGGTAAAAACAAATTAAAACAAGTCTCGGGAAAATGCCTATACGTTTGAGCTCTGCTATTACGATTTTTGGCATATAGATTTGTTATAATAAGTATTTTATGGTTTGTTTAACAGGATGTGTTAAACAAAGGAAAACAAGCTGAGTCTCTGGGGCTGTTGAGGGAAGTGTTCTTCTATAATTGAAGTTACATGTTCTTAGATGACTGATTTTGCTGCAGGTGCCTCGGGTTATTCAGTCATGAAGGGTAAACTGTCCATAGTAAAGTATACAGCAATGGAAAGACGGCTGAGAAAATGAGTTCAAGAGTGACTTGAGAATAAAAATGACAGACTAGAAAATATAGCATGTAACTGAATGGTAAACAGTCCGCTACAGGCACATAATACCCCGTCAAAAGAACACCCCATGACGAACAAGAAACGTTTGCTCATGCAGAGGAAAACAATTAAGCCATAGACATACATATTTGTATAACCCCTGCCTCTGAATTGCAGACGACTACCGTACCAATGGCCTGTCTATAATGTCTCTAGAATTAATATAGATATTTTAAGCACTGCAAAGTAAAAATGTTTTGGGGGGAAAAAAATCCCCTACCACAAACCGTTCAAAGAATGTGTCATCGTTGATTCATATGAAGGCTTGAAGGCACTTGCAATCACCTCACAATTGTCCGGCTTTGTTTGAGAGCTGGGGCGAGAAGGATGTGTGGCAGAAGGATGTGTGGCATGTGAAGAGCTCAGTCAAGGATTGTCCATCCACACACATGCACACACACACATTCACCGCCACACACACCTCCACCACACACAGCCTTAAAACACCCACAGGCACTCCAACTTAGCTCCTCTATATTTCATTGAGTGTACATAAACCTTCCTCTCTCAAACACACACGCGCCCACCCGACCCCTCTCTACACTCACATTTTTGTTGTATCGAGTCGATATCTCAGCCATAAGCGCCTAACCATATGTCTATGTCTTAGCGTTGACCTTGTGAGTGATTACAGCTGCCAGCGTAGCTAACGGAACTCTGTTCGACCGGCAACATTCTGTACGTTCATCAACTTTTCATCACCGGGCTGTCTCAGTGGACCTCTATAGCCAAGCTGTCTGTGTTTTGGTTTCATGGGCTTTTATAGGAGGTTAAATCTACCTTTATCTCCCTGATGGGCTGCAACACACACACACACACACACACGACTCATAGCAGTGCATCACTCCCATTGCAGAACAAATCAAAACGTTCACACTGTAATCTCAGATCAAAGACAGCACCTCCTGAGAGTCTTCTCTCTCCAACAGACCTGGTCTCCTCCCCTCCTTTTATCCGTCTGGATTGTCTGTCTGATTGACTTAGCTCATACTGATATACCACACCACAATTGACTTTATCTCATCTCGTTATCTTAAGTTTGGTGTCAGATTAAGTTCATCAGGTTTTTAGAAGATTTACAGACCCAATATGGTCATTTCAGGCTCTTCTCAGTCACTGTGGGATTGTGTGTGTGTGAATGTAAGATGATGGACAAAGCAGCTTTGGTGTGAATGCCATTCATATAAAGTGGAGCCTGTCCGTTTTCATTTTGCTGTATGTTTTCCATGTGGTTCTTATCTTTCAAGGGTGTATTTTTGTCTTCTGAGGCGTGTGTTAATAGCGGTTATTCAAAAAATGTGTTCATAGAAGCGTCAGTTATCCTTCTCTGATCTGCCGGTCTGATATGTTTGTACAGTACACTGCGATAATATAAGAGAAGGAAGAGGCAAACCGGACGGCCTTGTCTGGAGATTACAGGATACGTATGCAGACACAGCGTAGCGTCTCCCTTGATAGAGAGCTTCAAAGTGACCGGTCATTTTCAGAAGAAATACACCGAACACCTTCCTAATACTGAGTTGTCTCAAGGCAATCCTTCTTTAACCTGTCTTCTCATCTACACTGATTGAAGTGGATTTAACAAGTGACATCAATAAAGGATCATAGCTGTATTCACCTAGTCGGTCTATGTCGCGGAAAGTGCAGGTGTTCTTAATGTTTTGTACGCTCGGTGTGTGTTTATTGTTCCGTCACTGTGTTTGTGTTTAGAGGTACAATGCACTGCAACAAACATAATCTATACACAGAGCTGGCTATATACGAGCCAGAGAAGAGTCTACCTGACTGTCCCTTGAAGGAAAGTCTCTCAGTCCCCTTCTCTAGGCAGAGAGGAGCTGCAGGCAAGGTGAAAACCCTCCCCTGTACACAGGACCAGTGATAAAGTGAACCTGGTGTAATTGAGTAGACAAATGATTCCGTCGTTAGGAATCCGGGCCCATATGAATTACAGCTAATTAATGATCCTGTAGGAATGCATATTTAGAATGGAGGAGCGGAGGAGCTGGGAGAGAAGAGAATCGTTGCTCTCAGAGACGGATGGGAAGATAGGATGATGGAGAAAGAGGAGGGAGAAGAAGGTTGAGCATGAAGGAGATGGAGATGCAGATAAAGGAAATGAGAGGAGAGGAGAGGAGAGAGAGAGGAGAGAGAGAGACAAGAGAGAAATAAACACAGAGAGAGAGAATACAGGTTTTTTCTATTCTACTGAGCCATTTACTTTATGTTCATATTCTTATCTTTTATGATTTCTCATTGTTGTTGCATTGTTGAGAAGGAACCTGCAAGTAAGCATTTCGTTGGACGATGTGTATCTTCGTACTAAGGACTAATAAAGCTTGAAACAGAAAAACGTTGTTCTGTCTCTTCCCACTGCGTCATCAGTATAATCTGGTGTGGTGCTGAGGGAGAGTAGAGTAGTCTCGGTAGAGTATGATGTCACTGGAGTACTCAGCTCAGTCGGCCCACCGAGCCACTGCAGGTCCAGAAAACACCCAGGCAGTCACTCAAATACATGGACGCACGCACGCACGCACGCACACACCTACCTACAGTCCAGGAATACAAAGCCTCTGGACCAGTTCTCTTTCCTCTTCTGTCCGTGTCTGTGTAACCATGCCGATTCACAGGCCAGTGATGCGGCATGCATAATCAATAGAGATCCTGAGATAGAGTCCGCTGCTGGTTTTTACACATCAAAGCAACCGGCCTGGGCAGGAGGGAGAGGAGAGCTAGTTGTCCATGCGGCTCCTCTGTGAGATACTTCTTTGGTGGAGGGGGGGGGGGCGTGAGGAAGTATGTTTGATGCAGCTTTGTCAGAGTGTTTATAGAGGGAATGTCTCCTAATTAGTAATTGTGCTTTCTTCTCCTAACAGAAGGAGGTAACTAACGAGCATCTGCAGTGTGGGGAAGTCAGTTAGAGAGTGAAATGAAAGAGGGAGGGGGGAAAAAAACTATTTTCTGAAGCTTTTGGCGTAGAAGACCGACATTCTCAAATGTACACTCTCTTAGACACACAAAGTTCAAATCAAATTTTACTGGTCACATACACATGGTTAGCAGATGCTTTTGCGAGTGTAGCGAAATGCTTGTAAGGCTAACAATGTAAGAAATAATACATCCATAAACAAAATACTGCATAGTTTCCTAAGGACTAGCAGCGAGGCGACCCTCTCTGTCAGACAGTTTACCTCTGTCTTGAGGGTCTTGTATCATAGTAGATATCTGTCCTGAGGGTCTCGTCTCTATATTCGCAGAGGACTTCTACTTTCGTCTCTGTCATTCATCCGAGCCCTCATATCAATGCACCTCTACACGGGAGAGGTGACACCATAACATCCAGATGGTCTTTCATTTCCACTGTCCCACTCCAGACCTCAGGAGACACACAAAACCCCATCTCCCTCTAATAAGCCCATCCCATCCCATCCCCCTTTGCAGTCACACTGTCTGCTCCTCTCCATATTATCAGGGTCATTTAACTCAGGGACAGGATGCATCCATTCAATAAAGAAAGAGAAACTACCACATCGTACTCCAGTCCACCAGCCCACTGAGCCTATAAGCTAAAAGAGTAATTGATATTCCCCTCCACTTTTCTCCCTCCCTCTTTTTTTCCCTCTCGTTCGGTAACAGCAGGGCTAAACTGGCGCGTTCTGTTGACGTCGCTTCCAAAGACTTAGCTCTGTAATACATCCCGGGAAAATGACACGCTCCTGGATGTAATTCCTCCATTCTGTGTCAAACTGGGATTAATTCCCTTCAAGCTCTGCTGGGAGTAGCTGGATGAGTCGGAGTTCTCGGCAGGGAAGGGAATGACGACGGAATCGTGGCATGAGTTGTGATGCCACAAGTTTTTGGGGTCTCTGTTTTTGTCCCCTCGTATCTCTTTTCAGGTTGTTGTTGTAAATTCTATGTTTTAAAAGAAAAATTGTTCTCGGTGAATAACTCTGCTATATACAGCTTCTAATTCATTTATATTCTCTTTGCAGTGCCAAGGTGTTTATGTCTCATTTTAATAAGTGTAAAAAGGCACAGGTGCCAGAACATTATCTTTTAAACAGTTTATATTTAATCGGGTGCTGTTTTACCTGCTGCAGCAGTCCTTGCCAGCAGAACTCTGAACCAAAATTTACTTACTGGAGATGATTTCATGAATAAACATTCATTCCAGCCTGAGAAGAGCATCGTCTCTTCGCCAAACTCTTCCTAATACATCTTTAAATTGCCAAACATGCCGGGGACAATTCTTTGCATGAAAGATTCAATTGAGTTAACATTACATGGAAAGTGAATTACCAGCCCTGCTTGTTAGTATAATCTCATTTAGCAAGACTATTTGATCGTTCCACAGCGAGACAAGTTTGAAATCCTTTCCATAAAATGATATCAGTGTCAGAAAGACGACGTTCTACCACTAAGAATAAACAGCAGTGGGTTTACACTCAAGCGATGCCAGCCTCACGGAGCAAGTAAACAAACACCAATATAAACCGGGCTTTCTCTTTGTTCCCCTTTCTTCTGTCTCCTCGCCTGTGTTTTTGAGGAATAATCTTGAGGAAGAGGGATTTAGTCCAGCAAAGGGATTGAGCTCTCCTGCTGTTCTCTCTAATGTTCTCCTTTGATGTCCGGGGAAGACAGGACACTGCTAAAATCAAATAAAATTCTACACTCCGCCCATACCACCATTTGTGATAGATTAATTTAAAAAATGTGCTGAAATTGCTCACACATGCACTGTGAAAAAGATTTCTCATCGGTTCCTGTAGAAGAAAATGCTTCATGGGTTGAAAAATCTGGCGCTGAGGTGTTTTCGCTCCAGGCTATAACCTTCCTTTGACATAATCTGACATTCGCTGGAAGGTGAATTCCCCCTTTTCTGGAATTCCAGGGGTGCGATTATGATCAGATCTGTGAGCTTTAGCAGCCTGGTTATCTCTGATGGACAAGAAGGGGTGCTGATGAGGTACTCAGGGGACTGCGTTAGGGGGAGTCATGGTCTGTGTCGTTCACGAGTTCTGAGGTGGCAGAACCTTTGAGGCACAAGTGTGCTATTTTGTCTTTACCTTGAAATCTGCATTGCCGTAGGGACTTATTCAAATATGAATCTTGATATCTACTTTAAGCAAGGAAATAGGAAGATCACATAATGCCCTGCAATGTAAACTAGTGTAAAAAAAAAACTCCCATTTAGGTGTGAATTGCAAATAAGTGCAATTAACATTTCTCTGGGGTCCAGTTATGCTTAAAAGTTGACTTGATCATGCATGATCAAAATACACCGTTTTCACCACTCACACACTTTTATCAATCTTCTCCTCCAGTTCACCAGCATAATAAACTCCGCTTTGTCCAGGCAGATCCAGGCAGGATTTACTTTCAAATTGAGAGAGTGCAGCTACGGCCAGGCAGATCGATGGCATTCGTTTTAATTACACTTATCCAAAGCCATTATAACACTTGGCGCTGCCATTTTGGTCGACGGATCCCTGATTTATTGTGTGACAGAGGCTTTTGATTAGATGGCAGGGCTCCAGCTAACGCTTCCGTGTTTCCTGTAGACATGGATCAATAGGCCAGGCTGAACAGCCAATCACTGCAGTCTAAAGATTGGCTTTTGGACCTGGCAGGGTATCTCACTCAGTAAATAACCCGTGTTGATTTTTGTGTTTGCATTTTGTCGTTTTTAGGGCTTTTTGTTATAGTTACTGCTGGTTGTAAAAATGATCATCTGTAAGGAATTGTAAGGCGGATGAGGCAATTCTGGGTCAACAGTAAATGTGGGCATTGTTTGATGGTCAAACAGAAAGCCTTTTTCGATGTCAACAGTTTAACTACATTTTGACTCTTAGGTTGATATAGTTGTCGGTTATCCTATAAGTTGTTATCAGATGTATATTTTCTAATTGAATTCCTGTTAGCAACTGTTAAATACCCAAGTCAGTTTTCCGTTTTCCTCAGTTATAGTAATCGACGTGAGTTCAATCGCTTAGCAGAGCTGCTTGACACACTCAACCTTTTCAATGTGATTTGATTTGAGGTTGGGTTACCCTGCGTCCACCTCATTCTCCTCACCTCAGGGTCTGCTTCTTAAGTCTCTAACAACCAGCAAATGCCAATCTATGTATGCCGTATCTATGTTACACACTCTCTTCCCTATTAAAATCTGCTGAGACGGCTGGCAGGGGGTAAAGTTTCCCTTTTGAAAGGATAAGAGTGTAGATGAAGGAGCGATGTACGTGTGTGTGTGTGTTAGATACTCTCTCCATCACCTATGCCCCTGTGAACCCTCCAGCATTCTGTTTGGATCCACACTCTAATTAGATTAAACTCATTCATTCTCATCACATCTGTGTTATACTCTGAAGGTACTCTGACCCAGCACAGGGTCATTTCCATGTTAAAGGACCCACGGTCACCCAGTCTGACCTAGCACAGGGTCATTTCCATGTTAAAGGACCCACGATCACCCAGGGTTGGGTAGGTTACTATGTAAATGTAATCCGTTACAGTTACTAGTTACCTGTCCAAAATTGTAATCAGTTACGCAACTTTTGGAATACGCAAACTCAGTAATGTAATCTGATTACATTCCGTTACTTTTAGATTACTTTTCCCTTAAGAGGCATTAGAAGAAGGCAAAAATGTATGTTAGCCATTGCAGGATAAATCAATGTTAAAGATTACCAAGCTGGCCATATATGGATGTAAAATGTTACTTTATGGGTTGATTATGTACATGTAGGCTTCTTCTAACCCATCGCTTTCTACTACATAAAACAATACAATTCAATTAAATCTTTACATTAAAAACCAAAGTCTATCAGAATTACAGATATTCCAATAAATTATGTTCAAGAATAGGATGTGGAAATATGGAAGTATAGATTAACCAAATTGTTTTACCTGAGCATGACCCCAAAACTAAGGACTTATTAGCCAGCCAACTATGTTGTTTATGATTACTTTGTTGTCATGCAGAACTGATTGGGCTCATTGATTCGAGTTGAAAAATAAATGCTGTGCTCATGGAATGGCATGCTTTGAGCACTACAGAAAAGTGCTATTTACATGTGAAAAATGAATGCCATATGCTGCATTTGCTATAGGCCTATTGTTTACCTTTTTGTTGGTGACACTTTGATATCTTGCTGTTTAAAGGGCAAATCCACAGATGAAACAATAACAAAACGGCCACCCCGATACTGTTTTGGTAAAAAGATGAGGGATGGGCCTGGGCAAATGTAACCACTCTCAGATTAATAGACAGAGCTATGGATACAAGGACTGACCATCCATGATATCAACATTATTGTTTTAACCATGTTATGAGGCTATACAGTGTTTGATTACGTTTACAATGTGTACAAACATTGGGGTAAAACAAGCTTATATTTTGGGTTCTCATGGAGTGTGAGAGTTGAACTACGCTCATGAGGCAATTTATAAGTTATATTCTTCAAGAATCAATATATATTTATATATATATAATTTATAAAGCCCAAAATGGATTGCCCCTTTAAGTCTATCGAAAGTGTGCGAGTTTGAGCATGTGTCTATTAGGCCTATGGATCATTTTTTTAATCAACATTAATTAGATTGAGCAATAAAAGACCCACTTTAATTCCATAGGCTGGGATCCGCACTATGCAGCTGTTGCAAAATCACAATTTCACTGGCTGTTCACTGGTTTCAAAAACAATGATTGAATGGCAACTTAAACTTCTTGAATTCAACAATTATTGGGTTCAAATACACATTTAGATTTGTGAACAGCCATCCACAACAACCACAATCCGTAAGGCGCAAATAGCTAAATGAGAGAGCAGCAGTGTGACTCACATCAATGCTCTATGTAGATATTAATAATAAGTGATATCTGTATCACCGTAGGCTACACCACTACTGTCATCCTTACCTCCAAGCGTTTATTCAAGTTGGATCTTTGGATGCCGACAGCAGTCGCACCATTGGAAGACATAGCTTGGACTGTAGCCTACAAAAGCCTCTTCCTGCTCTTTTCCCGCGATCCATCAAACACATTTGGTGTGTCACCATAGTGGTGTCTGACATCATAGTGGTGGTCTCTGACATCATAGTGGTCTCTGACTTGTGGTCAGACTCGCTCAGTTGGAACAAACTTAGACTTGCGCCTTTTTTCAATGATGATTTGAATGTGACTGAGAAAACATCCTTTCTGAATGGAAAAGTAATCCTCTAAGTAATCATCTCGTTTTCCAAAAGTATCTGTAATCTGATTACAATACTTTTGCTGGTAATTCAACGGATTAGAGTTACCGTTTTTTTGTAATCCCTTACCTGTAATCCATTACTCCCCACCCCTGTGAGCACCAACATGTGACGTTCATAGGAGCATATCATATTGGGTGTCAAATAAAATCTAAGAGTCTATATGTTGAGGAAATTAAGGCATAGATATATTTTCAACCACCATCAAAACACAATAATGTTGACGTGAAGACCCATGGCAACTAATATCAACACATATTTAGTTTTGGATAAATGATTTGCCTTCTGTAAGTTTAAGAAACATTGCCTTGTGCCTTGTAATTTTGTTACCAAAAACCAACATATCTTTACAATATTTTCACATTTATCTTGGGTCTCTGTTTTCATGAGGGAGGATATTGATGTTCACAGATGTAACACATACAGGTTGACCTACCAATTAGTTCTAGTGTATTTACTGAGATAAATGTTTGTATTTATTAATTATTAAGTGATTAATACTCATAACTCTGTACCAAATCGGTAACGGAATTACCGCAATTGAAATTGCTCACGGGGAAACAATGCCAGGATGGCCAGTGTGTGTTTAGCTATACTGCTTTGGCTTTCTGGTTTTGTTACTTAGTCTTTCTCCAAAAAACAGAGCTAGAGGCAGAGGAGGTGGAGGGAAGAGAGAGGAGGTGGAGGAGAGAAAAAGAAAATGGGATACGAGGAGAGAGAATGTGATAGAAGGAAGAGCGAGGGAGTGAGAGAGAGGAAGTGGGTGAGAAAAAAGAGAAGACGGAAAAAGGAGAGAATGACAAAAACCGAAGGATAGAGAGGGAGGTTTACAGGGCCAAGGCACTTGTGTCGCCCCCATCCTAGACTTCCTCCAGTCTTATCAGATCCAGTGATAATGGAATATGCCAGATTACAGCTGCCGGGCGCCAATTACTTGTTGAGCAGGCTTATCAATTTAAGCTGCATAATTATTCTCCCTGTTCAACATGTTTTGCATGATTAATAATTCCATTGTGGAAGGATTGTTTATTTTTTTTATCTCGCTTGCTTTTTATTTTCTATATTCCTCTTTTTTAACACTTTTTATTTTCTTCTCCAGTCTCCTAAAGGATTCAATGTGCAGGCGAAGTAACGTTCCTTGATGATTGGCCCTATTACTTTAAAGACACTATTCAATATACTTTGTCTTTAAAGATATTCAGAGAGCAACTGTGCATTACTGAGACTATTTATGATATACTGTATGTTGGCTATACAGTATTACATGTCGGAAACACAGTATGTCATGTAAAATGTTAATAGGTTACTGAAGCCATATTGGGGTAATTGGCTCTAGCTTTGATCCAACCAGTGACATTATTTCCAAAGACGGGCAAACTAACATCAGTGTCAATTAACTAATTTGGAAGTCATGGCTGTATGTTCACCAATAGTAGCATCCCTACGATACAGTATTAGGGTTGGCCGGTATTTCTTTCCACACACAAAAAAACACATTTAGGCAGGAGGAGGGGACTGATTGTCTTCTGTAACCAAGAAGCTTGATCTTGCAAGATAACCACTATAGCTAGCAAGTTGGCAAACAAAATGCATAGCTGGAGCTAGGGATGCACCGATATTACGTTTTTGGCCGATACCGATATCCGATATTTTCACTTACTTGCTGTGCTGTTTCGTTATTCATTTGTTCAGTCGTTTCATTCTCAACCAGGATTTCATCATACATGTCAAGCAGTGAAGTTTCAGCTTTGTCTGTCCGTGGCCTCTCTTCCTCGGTCAGCGTGTCCGTTTCCATCTTGTCCAGCTGTGTATATAACATTTCATGTAAACCCTGTTCCTTGTCTGCATCGAAGTAGCGGCCCTTGTACCTAGCATCGAGCATGGTGGCGACACAGTAAAGAGGATCAGAGAGAATGTTACCGAATCGCTTGTTCACAGCCTCGAGTACTTTTGCAAGTTTTAACTCCAACAGCCTGTGTCGGCAATTTTGTTGAGCAGGCGTTTCAATGCCGTGACAGAGGATATCATGTCTGCTGCAGGTGCAGTTGATGAGCTTATTTCTTGAGTCGGTGCTGGGAGTGTGTTCATGTTTCCAAGTTTCAAACATGTTCTCAAATGCCATTGAAATGGCAGCAGCGGTATGAGAACCGGCACATTCTTGAGCATACAATACGGCTTTCCTCAGTACGAAATCCTCGTCGACCCACTGTGCTGTCAGACTCGGCATGCTCATGGGGCTAATATTCTTGGTTAATGTCAGTCGTGAAGCTAATAGCAGTGACGCCCATAGCAAATAGCTGATTGATGTGCGTTTCAACAATACTGTGTAACTCCGGTAGGGCAACATCTGAAAAATACCGCCTACTTGGTAGTGTGTACCGGGCCTCGAGGTGCTCGATCAGTCGGCGGAAGCCAACATCACCCACGACAGTTGTTGTCTTCCATACCGTCGTTATTTGTAAATACACTGGTATGCGGTATATACGGTATACCACCCAAGCCTATACAGTGTCACTGTTACAGTAACAATGTGTAATGACAATGGAGTCAAAACTAATGCACTCAGAGGTGGGATTCTCTCTCACTGAACACAGCTGTCTGTTAACCTCACCATCAGATACATAGTTTAACACAAAACCTACATAAGAGATCTGGGTCAAGTACCATTACAAGCGGAAGGTGTCAGGACTTCAGTCCCGGTTCCCTCTCTAATCGGGAAAACAGCGCAGAATACGGAATTTGACAACTTTCCAGAATGTGACCATAATATTGACGGGAATTCCGATACATTGTTGCATCTACAGTGCATTCAAAAAGTATTCAGACCCCTTCACTTTTCCACATTTTGTTACGTTACAGCCTTAAGCTAAAATGGATTAAATTGTTTTTTCCCCTCAATCTACACACAATACCCAATAATGACGAAGCAAAAAAATATATATATATATTTTGCAAATTTATTTTAAAGTACGAAAATATTACATTTACGTAAGTATTCAGACCCTTTACTCAGTACTTTGTTATAGCACCTTTGGCAGCGATTACAGCCGCGTGTCTTCTTGGGTATGACACTACAAGCTTGGCACACCAATATTTGGGGAGTTTCTCCCATTCTTCTCTGCAGATCCTCTCAAGCTCTGTCAGGTTTGATGAGTTGCTGCACAGCTATTTTCAGCTCTCTCTAGAGTTGTTCGATCGGGTTCAAGTCCAGGCTCTGGCTGGGCCACTCAACGACATTCAAAGACTTGTCCCGAAGCCACTTCTGCGTTGTCTTGGCTGTGTGCTTCGGTTCGTTGTCCTGTTAAAAGGATCTCTCTATACTTTGCTCTGTTCATCTTTCCCTCGATCCTGACTAGTCTCCCAGTCCCTGTCGCTAAAAAACAACCCTACAGCATGATGCTGCCACCGCCATGCTTCACCGTAGGGATGGTGCCAGGTTTCCTCCAGACATGACGCTTAGCATTCAGGCCAAAGAGTTCAATCTTGGTTTAATCAGGCCAGATAATCTTGTTTCTTATGGTCTGAGAGTCCTTTAGGTGCCTTCTGGCAAACTCCAAGCGGGGTGGCATGTGCCTTTTACTGAGGAGTGGCTTCCATTTTGCCACTCTACCATAAAGGCCTGATTGGTGGAGTGCTGCAGAGATGGTTGTCCTTCTGGAAGGTTCTCCCATCTCCATAGAGGAACTCTGGAGCACTGTCAGAGTGACCATCGGGTTTTGGTCACCTCCCTGACCAAGGCCGTTCTCCCCGATTGCTCAGTTGGACCCGGGCGTTCAGCTCTATAAAGAATCTTGGTGGTTCCAAACTTCTTCCATTTAAGAATGATGGAGACCACTGTGTTCTTTGGGACCTTCAATGCTGCAGACATTTACCCTTCCCCAGATCTGTGCCTCGACTGAATCTAGTCTCGGAGTGCTACGGATAATTCCTTCGTCTTCATGGCTTGGTTTTTGCTCTGACATGCACTGCACTGTCAACTGTGGGACCTTTTATAGGCAAGTGTGTGTTTTTCCAAATCATATCCAATCAATAAAATGTATCACAGGTGGACTCCAATCAAGTTGTAGAAACATCTCAAGGATGATCAATGGAAACAGGATGCACCGGAGCTCAATTTCGAGCCTCATAGCAAAGAGTCTGAATACTACCGTAAATCCGATATTTCCGTTTTAAATTTTTAATATGTTTGCAAAAATGTTTAAAAACCTGTTTTTGCTTTGTCATTATGGGGGTGTGTAGATTGATGAGGGGGGGAAACGATTTAATCCATTTTAGAACAAGGCCGTAACGTAACAAAATGTGTTAAAAGTCAAGGGGTCTGAATACTTTCCAAATGCACCGTAAGTTTGGGAGAGTTCCTAGTTGGCAAACAGTACTACCAGTGCGAATACAAACTCTTAAATGTTAGATTTTATTTTTTTTGTTTCCTGCCCCTATCACGGAGTTGTAAAGACCTCTCTAATGTAAAGTATATTGTAGTATGAATGAAAAGATCGCATTCTGGAAAGTAGCCTTTTAGTAGCCTATCGTGTGCGAGAGTAAAAGTGCAGTGATGGTGCGTCCACGCCTGTCTGCGAAGCTCAGAAATAGCTACTTATTTAATTTCCCATCTTATTAACGGCTTATTCTGTTCTCTGTTGCTATTGTTAGCATATGGCTACAGATATATGGGACCCTTAGCCATTGAAAAAGCATCAGTACTTATGTCAGAGAAGCTCATTGTTAAAAGTCTTTTTTTTTTTAGCAATGCGAGAAAGAGGATAAATTGATGTTCACTTCACAAGCTGACATGTACTCCTCTCCGGATTGTCCTTTTAACATCTCTCTTGGAGACTGAAATGTCGTCTGAATATTTCATCAATGCTAATGCAGCTTCGCCCCTCTCACTCTCTCTCTCGCTCTCTCTTGATTGAGTGTCTAATTTCATTAAAACAATGAACTTAAAAGCTGGATGACCTTGTTTTGGATTGGTCTGTAGAACATGGAAGTGGAAGAAGTAGAAGGGCCAGTCTAATCCTCTGGAGCATCATAGCTTTCAGGGACCCTCTGTTGTCCCGTAGATTCTCACCAAAATCGTCATGACTTGTTGAACCATAGGCGTTTTTGTTACTCTTCATCATCCCTTGTCTGAACCACAGGGGTTTGTTCAGTGGGCGTGTCAGTTCCTATGTCAGTTCCTTGTACTCTATTTACATCTGGAACGTTCAAGAACATTGACTCTAGAAAATAAACCAGGCAGGGTTGATGAGAGCCACGTCACTGTTAATCTCTGGCACTGTTGGTAGAAGAGGAGTCTTCATATCCTTTCTTACATTTCCATCTCATCAATGGTACCCATATTATCCTTTTTGACATGGTCCTCTAGTAGATATAGCCTTTTTATCCTTTCTATAATGTCCGTCTAGCCTAGCCATCTGCCAATCCAGCCACATGGGAGTCTGTCTGTGCCCTGTCAGACCCAATGGGGAGATCCTGCAGGTGATGGTTAGGGTTGATGGTGGTGGCTGGTGGGGCGAGTGGACAGTCAGGGCGGTCGGCGGGGTGACAGTCTATTTTCCCCATGACTGCTTTTTATTTCTGTCCTGCCGCGCGCTAGATCACTCTCATTGATCCCCCCCCCCCCCCCCCCCCCCACCGATGCCATAAAGCCATGTCGTTATGCACAGCGGCCAAAAACTTTAATCACAGCTAGCTACGTTTCTTAATCCATTCCCCTTGCACTGTGGGTTGGTCATGGTCACTGGTCCGGGAAAGAACAGAGGGTGGAGGCCGTGTTATCAGAACGAGATGAGCTTAATTTCATAATATCATGTCAGGGTTTTGCCCCTTTGTTGGGTGGCGATGGGGGGTGGGTGAGGGAGCGGTGTAGTAGAGAGACAATGGAGAGGGCATCAGTGTGAGTCCGTCTCAGGTGTAATGTGAGCGCGGTTTGCGCCGCGGTAATGCAGCGTTGATAAGCAGAGGGATAATGTGTTGGTTGACCTTCAACAGCCTGTGTAGAATTCACGCTGGAGTTAAGGCTCCAGCCCTCCCATTAGTCTGTGCCTCTCTGTTCTAGCTCACATTAATCTGGAGAGAGAGCGAGAGAGAGAGCGCGAGAGAGAGAGAGAGTGAGAGAGGGAGAAAGAGGTATGTGTGGAAAAAACAGCGATGCATCACCGTGGACAGGTCATTTGAACAGTGCAATGCTGCGTCTGAGTGTTTCGAGATTAGAGACGCTAATAATTTCTGAGGGCTATGCTTTATGTTAATGTGACAGGCCGCCCTATATAGTTCTGCTGAAGCGAACGCCTTTGTGGCGCTTAATTTTGCTTTAATGGAACTGTTGTGTTAGTATCTGCAGCGGGCTCTGAGATTTAGACCCCCCTGGAATTAACTGGCTTTATTGCAGAGGACGTTCTCAGATTATTTATCACACGTCTTTGGACATCAGGAAGGACGTGTCAAACACAACAACCCAAAAAAGAGAAGAATGTAATTTAGCATTGCTGTGGTTTGGGATGGGGAGGTGTTGAGAGGTGGACTGTAATGTAGGTTGTTGCTGGAAGGTTAAAACTAAAGTTCTGCGATAAGGAAAATCTCTGAGGTAACAATTCATTCGATTTTGTTGCTGATTCTTTCTTTTAGGTTCAGTGTGTGGAGCAGCGGGAAAAGTTGAAAAGCCAAATGGTGTTCAAGCACAGTATTTTCTTCCAATTCTCTGAGGTTGCTATTTCTACCCTTGCTGATAATTATTCTTTTTTTGATCTGTTGTTTTGAATGTGTAGCTCTAGAGTACGCTTTCGTGCATTTCCTTTTGTAGCTGCATTGTGAAAAGGTTGAAGTAAAAATCACTTTCGGGATACAGAGAGACAAAAATGTGTCACCGGGCTACTTACTTGACTTGCTACACACTGTTTATGAACGTCAGATGCCGCACGATTCTGAATGGGTAATCAACATGATGCGGCTGTCAGGTTCTGTAGCGCTCACAAAAAACAAACTCACAGACGAGGAACTGTGTGTCTTTTGCATTGGGAAAAGAAGAAAGGGAGAGTCAGAACAACAGCTCACATTTGGTGAACAAGTCGCTTTAACCAATCAACTTTGTCATTACCGCTGTGTCATAGAATGCACGTGTTTCACCCCAGTAAGCCCCACTTCCTCCTCCTATTCCAGATGTTTACCAAGCTTCCTCAGTTTTCTTTTGTGTGTCTATTCAAAGCTGGACCGGAACCAACAACAACAAATAACTTGGAACATCAGTCAATAAAAATACGTTGAACACTTGAGCATTGGAACATCAGCTAACAGAATAACAATGAACATCTGACGTTGAGAACATCAGGTCGCAAAGGAAAATGGAACACTATAACACATTGCATTGTCAGGGGTGAGAAGGCTGAGTAGAGTCGAGGTGAATGAGTCCCCACGACTCCTCTGACTCAACCCTTAGCCAGTGAAGAAGTCACTAGGAGGAAGAAGGGAAGCAGAGAGTGTTAATGACATCCACACAATGTCACTCATCTCAGGACATGACCACTGCTGCTGCGAACCCTCTCTCAGTTCTGAGGACTAACACAAGTAAGAACAAATATCAGACTCATCATAGCTCATCAGTTGGAGCGAGATCATGGGAAATGGCCTCCAGTTAAAGACATGAGCTAATTCTGAAGTTTGTTGAGTGAACAAGACACATACATACAGTAAGTAAGGATGCACGATATATCGGTGAAGATATCGGAATTGGCCAGAATGAGCTAAAAATGCCAACATCCACATCGGCCCGATGTCTAGTTTAACGCCGATGCGCAAAACCGATGTCAAAGCTGACGTGCATACCTATATAACGTAGGTAGATGACGTAATGACGCCACGTAAAATGTTGCACTTCACGTGCAACAACGCATTCCTAGCCTAGCCCACAATGTCTGCTGTGTGGATCGAGCAGTCAACAAGTTGAGCAGTCATTTGAAAGAGTAAGAACATTTCAGCGAGACAACTCAAAGGCGAAATCCATTAACGCCAAGCTAATGGAAGTCATTGCCCTTGACAATCAACCGTTCTCTGTCGTGGGTGATGTTGGCTTTCGCCGACTGGTCGAGCACCGGTACACACTACCAAGTGCACTATTTTTCAGATGTTGCTCTACCGGAGTTACACAGTAATAGTGTCACTGATATTAGCTTCAAGACTGACATTTGGACCAGCGATATCAGCCCCATGAGCATGCTGAGTCTGACAGCACAGTGGGTACAGTCGTCGAGGATTTTGTACTGAGAAAAGTTGTATTTCATGCTCATGAATGTGCTGGTTGTCATACCGCTGCTGCCATTTCAATGGCATTTGAGAACATGTTTGAAACATGCACACACTGGCTAGCTCCATTCGAACAACTGACTCGAGAAATAAGCTCATCAACTGTGTCTGCAGCAGACGTGATACCCTCTGTCATGGCATTGAAACGCCTGCTCAACAAAACTGCCGACACAGGCTGTGAACAAGCGATTCAGTGGCATTCTCTCTTTACTGTGTCGCCACCATGCTTGATGCTATGTACAAGGACCGCTACTTCGATGCAGACAAGAAACAGGGTTTACATGAAATGTTATATACACAGCTGGACAAGATGGAAATGGACACGCTGACCGAGGAAGAGAGGCCACGGACAGACAGAGCTGAAACTTCACTGCTTGACATGTATGATGAAATCCTGGTTGAGAATGAAACGACTGAACAAATTAACAACGAAACAGCAAGTAAGTGAAATAAATAGGTTTTGATTATGTTTTACTGTTAATTGGGACATTCGTAAATGCCAACAAAATAACTTTTTGGCCTGTGTGTGTGTGTGTGTGTGTGTGTGTGTGTGTGTGTGTGTGTGTGTGTGTGTGTGTGTGTGTGTGTGTGTGTGTGTGTGTGTGTGTGTGTGTGTGTGTGTGTGTGTGTGTGTGTGTGTAACCTTTATTTAACTAGGCAAGTGAGTTAAGAACACATTTTTATTTAAAATGACGACCTACCCCGGACGACGCTGGGCCAATTGTGCGTCGCCCTATGGGACTCCCAATTACGGCCGGATGTGATACAGCCTGGATTTGAACCAGAGACTGTAGTGACGCCTCTTGCACTGAGATGCAGTGCCTTAGACCGCTGCGTCTGTGTGTGTGTTAGCTATTTAACTGTACTAGAATGCTTAAAAGGCCGCTAAAATTTTAAATATCTGTTTTTGGTATCAGTTTTTGGCAAGGAAAATATTGGATATCGGTATCAGCCAAAAATGTAATATCGGTGCATCACTAACAGTAAGTGTAAGAATGTATTCTGTTTCTAAATAATTCTTACATGGAACGTAAAGGGATTGAATACTGTCAACCAAACACAAGAAAATGAATTAAATAGTGCAAACTCGATTCTAGAATCCTAATATAATCACCCCGGCTCTGAAAGTGCCATTTCACCACTGTGTGACAAAGATGCAAATGAGTCATTCTTTAACAATCTCCTCTCTCTCTTCTACTTGTTAAAAGGGCTTTCAAGACAAGACAAGTGTCTCAACTTATTTTTTCATGTCAGTATTCTTAAAAAGGCCCTGATGTTGACTGTAGTCCTATGGTTGATTGTATTGGAGTCGTAGTGAACCCTACAGTGCTACCATAGCTACCCACAGCCCCTCTATCCCTCTCTGTCAGAACTCAGTGTTTTTTCTATTAACAACCATCAATTATTCATATTGCAACATTAATAATGCATCGGTAATGATAATACATGCGTCACCTAAATGGTCATTAAATTATGTAGTTTATCTTTACATTTTGAGTGCCAACTGGCATTTGAACTAGTTATTAATTTACAAAATGATTTTGCATTAATCAGTCATGATTTCTTTGATTTCTGCCTTTTACAGTGGAACCTTAGAGTATAGTCGTGTACGGGTCCATTTTTTGGAAAAGCTTCCACCCCACGCCGGCCACATCAATTCCGAGTCCCACCCGATACCCGACATCAGCACCGATTTTCATCCTGCAACCCGACCCACCTGCATAGAGTTGTTCCGAGAGCCGATTGATTTCATTGTTTTTATGACTCCAGAGTAGTATTCAATTATTCCCATCCCTACATGAATTCGTCTGCATGTCTATTCAACATTTGGATCAAATGAAATCATGAATTAAGAACGATATATTTGTATTTTCCCAATGAGATGTGGCACATTGACAACTCAAATCCCTCTGAAAAAAAAAGGGTCTTCTTACCTAATGAGAGTCGATAGGCAACATAACAAAACCTTTACATTCAATATTGTTTATATAATCAAATAGTTTAATTGAAACTTAAATAAACAATTCCCAGAGTTGAATATAAAAATACATTATTTTAGTAGGCTATAGGCCTACTCAAACTTTTACCAGCCACACCTGTTTCAAGTTTATATGGCCTGTGGTCTAATTGAACGAAAGCCTGAATTAAAGTAAAAATGTAACTGACAATAAACTGAATTAGCCTATTCTAAAAAAAATACCTGCTTGCACTTTTGGTAGGCTGTGTATCCATCTACCGTGGTGTTGTTCTTGTCCACAATGGCTCCAAAATCTCAGCACATGTTTCCACAATGCATTTCATAATCTTTTTATTTCTCTGGTAATATTATCTATTTTTGTGTGAGTCAGGCTAGCCAGGGAGAGAAGGCTAATCCTGGCGACGTTTTCTCACGTGGGGCTATAAAACATACGTTTCAGCACCACAAATAATGGACAGTTCCCTGATTAACCTATATGTATCTATATCTGCTCACAGAATGGAATTCGCAACACAATGCAACAAACGTTTCCGACCCGCATATAATTGTTCTGAACCGTGAGCCGACCCGTGGGTTGAAAGAAGGTTTTCATTCCACCCATGAGCGGATTTTTTTTGTGGGTCAACAGCGGGGAACCATCATTATCTGACCAGGACTTTACCTAACAGTGGGCATGTTGCCACTATTTGGTAGCAAGTTCTTTATCTCTGATGTGTGCATTGATTTAGCTCAGTTAGAGGACTGTCAAAACAATAAAACAGGTATTAATTGGTTATTACAGTGTATCATTTGGCATATCTCTAAGAGTAAGTACCAGAGGAATGCTGAAATAGTCTACCTGTTCAAGAAAGCAAGATTTCATCTTATCCTCAAAGCCCAGTCTCTGAGTTTGATTGAAAAGGGGTGAGAGAGTTTTGCTGCGGAGTTGTAGTGGACAATCTGATGTCTTTGGGACAGAGAGCTTCCCCATTATCGGCTTGTAATTGTTGGTGGAATTGGTGGAGAAAAGATGTAGAGGGCTTTATTTTTCATTGACGTTGGCATTGAATCAGTCCCTGAATACACAGAACCCAGTCCTTACTGTCACACACACACACACACACACACACACATACACACACACACACACACACACACACACACACACACACACACACACACACACACACACACACACACACACACACACACACACACACACACGCACACACACACACACGCACACACACGCGCACACACACGCACACACACACACACACACACACACACACACACACACACACACACACACACACACACACACACACACACACACACACACACACACACACACACACACACACTCACACAAACACACCTGCCCATTCGTGACCCGACGTCTTTTTAGAAAGCCAGGCTGAAAAAGGTCAGCTGCTCTGAGACCGTTTCATTAGCTACTGAACCAATTTCGCCTGATAAATTTGAATAAATGGAAACCCATTATATGGGCCACCCTGGGTGTCTTCCTCTAACACTGTTGTATTCTCATTCATATGCAAATGTGCCATTGGGAAAATAATTTTGCAATGCCTAAACACAGAATGCAGCGGCGGAGACAATATTTCTCTCTTTCTAATGTTCTATTTATTTATTTTCTTTCTCTCTTTCGCTCTCTCTCTCGCTCTCTCTCTCTCTCGCTCGCTCTCTCTCTCTCTGTCTCTCTCGCTCTCTCTCAATTTCAATTCAATTCAATTCAAGGGGCTTTATTGGCATGGGAAACGTGTTAACATTGCCAAAGCAAGTGAGGTAGATATTATACAAAAGTGAAATAAACAATACAAATTAACAGTAAACATTACACATACAGAAGTTTCAAAACAATAAAGACATTACAAATGTTATATTATATATATACAGTGTTGTAACAATGTACAAATGGTTAAAGCACACAAGTTAAAATAAATAAGCATAAATATGGGTTGTATTTACAATGGTGTTTGTTCTTCACTGGTTGCCCTTTTCTTGTGGCAACAGGTCACAAATCTTGCTGCTGTGATGGCACACTGTGGAATTTCACCCAGTAGATATGGGAGTTTATCAAAATTGGATTTGTTTTTCGAATTCTTTGTGGATCTGTGTAATCTGAGGGAAATATGTCTCTCTAATATGGTCATACATTGGGCAGGAGGTTAGGAAGTGCAGCTCAGTTTCCACCTCATTTTGTGGGCAGTGTGCACATAGCCTGTCTTCTCTTGAGAGCCATGTCTGCCTACGGCGGCCTTTCTCAATAGCAAGGCTATGCTCACTGAGTCTGTACATAGTCAAAGCTTTCCTTAAGTTTGGGTCAGTCACAGTGGTCAGGTATTCTGCCACTGTGTACTCTCTGTTTAGGGCCAAATAGCATTCTAGTTTGCTCTGTTTTTTTGTTAATTCTTTCCAATGTGTCAAGTAATTATCTTTTTGTTTTCTCATGATTTGGTTGGGTCTAATTGTGCTGTTGTCCTGGGGCTCTGTGGGGTGTGTTTGTGTTTGTGAACAGAGCCCTAGGACCAGCTTGCTTAGGGGACTCTTCTCCAGGTTCATCTCTCTGTAGGTGATGGCTTTGTTATGGAAGGTTTGGGAATCGCTTCCTTTTAGGTGGTTGTAGAATTTAACGGCTCTTTTCTGGATTTTGATAATTAGTGGGTATCGGCCTAATTCTGCTCTGCATGCATTATTTGGTGTTCTACGTTGTACACGGAGGATATTTTTGCAGAATTCTGCATGCAGAGTCTCAATTTGGTGTTTGTCCCATTTTGTGAAATCTTGGTTGGTGAGCGGACCCCAGACCTCACAACCATAAAGGGCAATGGGCTCTATGACTGATTCAAGTATTTTTAGCCAGATCCTAATTGGTATGTTGAAATTTATGTTCCTTTTGATGGCATAGAAGGCCCTTCTTGCCTTGTCTCTCAGATCGTTCACAGCTTTGTGGAAGTTACCTGTGGTGCTGATGTTTAGGCCGAGGTATGTATAGTTTTTTGTGTGCTCTAGGGCAATGGTGTCTAGATGGAATTTGTGGTCCTGGTGACTGGACCTTTTTTGGAACACCATTATTTTGGTCTTACTGAGATTTACTGTCAGGGCCCAGGTCTGACAGAATCTGTGCAGAAGATCTAGGTGCTGCTGTAGGCCCTCCTTGGTTGGTGACAGAAGCACCAGATCATCAGCAAACAGTAGACATTTGACTTCGGATTCTAGTAGGGTGAGACCGGGTGCTGCAGACTGTTCTAGTGCCCGCGCCAATTCGTTGATATATATGTTGAAGAGGGTGGGGCTTAAGCTGCATCCCTGTCTCACCCCACGACCCTGTGTGAAGAAATGTGTGTGTTTTTTGCCAATTTTAACCGCACACTTGTTGTTTGTGTACATGGATTTTATAATGTCGTATGTTTTACCCCCAACACCACTTTCCATCAATTTGTATAGCAGACCCTCATGCCAAATTGAGTCGAAGGCTTTTTTGAAATCAACAAAGCATGAGAAGACTTTGCCTTTGTTTTGGTTTGTTTGGTTGTCAATTAGGGTGTGTAGGGTGAATACATGGTCTGTTGTACGGTAATTTGGTAAAAAGCCAATTTGACATTTGCTCAGTACATTGTTTTCATTGAGGAAATGTACGAGTCTGCTGTTAATGATAATGCAGAGGATTTTCCCAAGGTTACTGTTGACGCATATTCCACGGTAGTTATTGGGGTCAAATTTGTCTCCATTTTTGTGGATTGGGGTGATCAGTCCTTGGTTCCAAATATTGGGGAAGATGCCAGAGCTAAGGACGATGTTAAAGAGTTTTAGTATAGCCAATTGGAATTTGTTGTCTGTATATTTGATCATTTCATTAAGGATACCATCAACACCACAGGCCTTTTTGGGTTGGAGGGTTTTTATTTTGTCCTGTAACTCATTCAAGGTAATTGGAGAATCCAGTGGGTTCTGGTAGTCTTTAATAGTTGATTCTAGGATTTGTATTTGATCATGTATATGTTTTTGCTCTTTATTCTTTGTTATAGAGCCAAAAAGATTGGAGAAGTGGTTTACCCATACATCTCCATTTTGGATAGATAATTCTTCGTGTTGTTGTTTGTTTAGTGTTTTCCAATTTTCCCAGAATTGGTTAGAGTCTATGGAGTCTTCAATTACATTGAGCTGATTTCTGACGTGCTGTTCCTTCTTTTTCCGTAGTGTATTTCTGTATTGTTTTAGTGATTCACCATAGTGAAGGCGTAGACTCAGGTTTTCCGGGTCTCTATGTTTTTGGTTGGACAGGTTTCTCAATTTATTTCTTAGATTTTTGCATTCTTTATCAAACCATTTGTCATTGTTGTTCATTTTCTTCGGTTTTCTATTTGAGATTTTTAGATTTGATAGGGAAGCTGAGAGGTCAAATATACTGTTAAGATTTTCTACTGCCAAGTTTACACCTTCACTATTGCAGTGGAACATTTTACCCAGGAAGTTGTCTAAAAGGGATTGAATTTGCTGTTGCCTAATTGTTTTCTCTCTCTCTCTCTGTCTCTCTCTGTCTCTCTCTGTCTCTCTCTGTCTCTCTCGCTCGCTCTCTCTCTCTCTCTCTCTCTCTCTCTCTCTCTCTCTCTCTCGCTCTCTCTCTCTCGCTCGCTCTCTCTCTCTCTCTCTCTCTCTCTCTCTGTCTCTCTCTCTCTCGCTCGCTCGCGCTCTTCCACCCAAATAGTATTTTTCCTCTATTATGTGTATTTGCACACTTGCTGCAGATAAAATAAAAAAACGACTAATGTAAAAATTGCAAATGGCTCTTAAGTTCAATTTGTAGGGAACTTTATCAGTGGGTAGCAGGTTGAGGGTATCATGACAGTGTTTTAGTAGGCCAGTGGTGTGCTTGGGGTGGGTATATAAATACAACAATACTGTGGGTTGAACAGTTCACGGATGACTGAGAAATAAATACCTCAGCTTTCCTTTCACTGAGGAGACCGTCCCAACCTGGCAGACAGGGAAGTTTGTAGTGCTTTTATCTTTCTGTCTCCTGGATTTGTATTATCGAGCTCTAAGGAGGTATAGCTGGAGAGAGAGAGGAGGAAGGGATGGACACAGAGGGAGAGAGTGTGTGGACCTGCTGATTTGGAACATATTTCAATCACTTCTTCTTGATCTTATTTTTTTTCAAAAACAAAATTCTCCCTCTCTGTCTCGTTGTCGAAGGTGAGGGCACCTCTCCACTCCTGACAAGTTGTCAGCCATTACATTTAATCTGCTCTATAATAAAGAAGTCTTTCTCCTCCTCCCTGCCTCCAGATAAAGATTGTCTCAATTGTGCCGCAGAGTCTGTGGCCTCACTTTTGAAAGACATTCTCGCGTTCGACTTCGACCATGACCCATTTTTTTCTCCTCTCTTTCTTCTCCACTGTCTTTCGGTAAAAAACATTGCTGCTGATGTTGACACATTTTTACATTTTACATTTTACATTTATCCAGAGCGACTTACAGTAGGGGGTGCTTACATTTTTCGTACTTAAAAAAAAAAATCTGACTGGTCCCGCACGGGAATCAAACCCACAACCCTGGCGATGCAAGCATCATGCTCTACCAACTACGTCACAGGGGACTCAATCTTATTTGATTCTCAACCAGGTTTTGTGTCTTTCTTCCAATGATGCACATTAGGGGTGTGAACATTTAAAAGTTTAACAAAATTGGAACGTTAACATTAAGAGAAAATCCCTAACCGAAAAACAATGTTTTTGTTTTTTTCCACAAAATTAAAATCACAGTGAAGTTGTCACAAAAGTACCACTAACAGGTCCCGATCATAATCATTAAGGGAAACATTTTAATGTAATACCTAACGCAACAATTCTGTAATGTTAGAAGGAGATATGTGTCCATGGCAAATCATCGTCCTTAAGTCGGAAAAATAGCAGAAAAAGGCTAGCGACAGCAGGGAACAGCCTGCTCTGCCCCGAATCAGTACAGAATCAAGTCTGCTGCGGTGTTTTTAGCTGACCCGACATTACCACGTAGCGATTGTTGCTGGAAACATGCTGAAGTATGGACTGACTGCTGGGAACATGTCTACAACTTCATCAGCAAGCTGTCAAACTATCGTAGATAAGTGACAAGCTACATGCTGTTTATCAGTGCAGTGCCCAATATCCTTAGCTAGCTAGCTAACATTCAAGCCCACTGTTTGTCAGTGAAGCTAGCTAGCAGCAGGCAGCCTACAACAAGCTAAATTAGCTGATGAAATCACTGGCGACCTGTATACTTTCTCACTGTCTATCAGAGTATGTGTCTGTGTCAGGCCCGTGCACATGTTTCATAGCAAGTGAATCATGCACAAGACAGGTCGCGGGAGACAATGTTCGCGAATGGATTTAAAATGTTTGAATATTGATAATTGGCAGTTGGGAGGTTGAGTGCACATCGTTTCAATGCACATTGTGGCCAAAACACTTGTAGTCTGGAGTGACCACTATTGAACACAACAGCAAGTGGCCACTCAATAAAGGGCTTAGGGGCCAAGTGTCCGGTTTGAGATTCAGCCTATTCAGACTGCGGTAGATAGAACTTCATTGCCCCCTAGCAGTCATACGCAATAGGACCATATTCTGCATTGTGATTTCACATGGAATTTTATGAATTGTTGTTATT
Organism: Salvelinus namaycush; assembly: GCF_016432855.1. Lineage (NCBI taxonomy): Eukaryota > Metazoa > Chordata > Actinopteri > Salmoniformes > Salmonidae > Salvelinus > Salvelinus namaycush. The sequence goes on along the minus strand of NC_052321.1, from coordinate 39,617,555 downwards.
GTTTTAACGGAAAACTGATAAAAATCTGTTTAAACGTTCAGAAAATGTTTCCATTTGTCACATCACTAATGCACATACTTATAAACATCTCTTTCTCTCCTCCTTTTTCTCTTTCTAGTTTTCTCACTCTTTCTCTCTTCAGTCCTTTTTGACTGTGCCAAAGCTTGAGTTAAAGTAGAGAGTAAAAGGGTTATGGTTGACTGGGTCAATCGATTTTAGCAGGAGTTTTTTGGACAGCCCTATCTTGGGGCCTTTTGTTTGGGAACAAGACCACAGTGGCCAATCAAGGAATATCTCAGTGCAGAGAATGGTATTGTGGGTAGCGAGAGGGCCCCAAGGAACACACCAACAAACAGCAGACATTGAATCCTAATAAAACACAGAAGCAAATATATTAGATTATATGAGGGATAAATGAGATGAGAAAGACCATTTTGATTTTGTAGTTTTGGGGGTACATATGTTAAAATGTCAAACAATTTATTGTTTCAATACTTTCAACCAAAGGTTGTATGAGCCGCATGCGGATAGCTTCGGTGATCTTCCATTATTTTCCAGCCCCAGAGAAGTGATCCCTCTACCCCTGATTAGTCCATTTAGAGTGACCTCCCCAGCCCAAGGAAGATCCATCCCCTTCCCGTCTTTAATGGGCCACTTCCTCTAATCTACGACTCAATTTCCTGTAATTTCCAACTAATTTAAAGGGATATAAGGCTACCTCTGGCTGCACTAACTCCAGCCTGACCCATAGCTCCTCAGTGTCCGAGCATACAGAATAACATTGCCTATTGATGGGCTGTCCTCTCCTCTGATCTGCTATTGGACAGAGGGAATCTTTAATTAGTGGTCTGTGTTCTGTCCAGAATGTTTATTACGGCCATCTGTTTTGCACAGTTTGTGCACACATGGTCCAGAAAATCTCTAACTCTGTATGTATAGGCTACTGAGATTTGGTCAGAGCAGCTGTTAGCTGCTAACCAGTTACCATGGCAATATTTTACATAAGGCATTATTATATACGATAAACGGGTAATTTGTGTTATCCTGGATGGAGCAAGTGTGTACAGGTAGTTATATAGCACTTACTGCATTCCAATTCTGCCTTCCGAGTGTAGAGACGGATGTGAGTGTGAAATAGAAACGTTTTGCATATTGTAATTGCATGTACTTACTAGCCTGTTACAAGGGAATTACGTAGATTATTCTCCTGCTAGCTAAGGACATGACAGAAAGAATGACGGACATTATAATGGTGAAGGAATGGTCTGTGTCTAAGGACAACTTGTCGGTTGGACAGGAAGCAAAATGCTGTTATTTGTCATGAAAAGCCCACGAAGTTAGAACAAAAAGTCTGGCCTGTTTGCTGAAGAGCATTGCTGTGAAATTGCAGTGAATTGATGAGAAATATGCAAATTGCTGTGAAAATGCTAAGTGCAAGCTCCCTTGGCATTACACCAAGCCGTTCTCTAAATAAAATGGATGAATTTGGCATTTCCTATAACAAAGCTAAGCAGATTCAGTGGTCACGACAGTTTTACATTCACTGTATGTTATTGTATGTCATATAGGAGCTTTGATTCATGAAGCTATCATCTCCAGCTTACAACTGGCTAATTCATCCACCCTCCTCTCTCCCCTGTAACTATTCCCCAGGTCGTTGCTGTAAATAAAAAAATAAAGAAACATGTACAAGGCGGAGTCACTGTTCGAATGAGCAGATCCCTCAAAGAGCCTTATGTGTTAAGCATCATTACGAAAACTGGTGTTAAGACAAAGGACCTAACCATACATATCACTGAAATGTGATCAGGGAATCCAATCCAAATCACAAAAGTTGTTTTACCGTCAGAATTACTTGCGACTCCGCTTTGAAATTCCAAGTGAGTGTCCACGGAAAGATCAAGCTGGGATTTTAGTGGAGAGAGATATCTCAGCTGGTTGACAGTTTATTATGTGGGCGTATGTACATCGTGCTCTTTAAAGTGTTCTTCTGAGACCTACCAGATTTCAAATGTAATATTTACATAAGCCTTGCAGGTATGTACAGTAGTAACTTCATGTAATTTTCAGTGATCTCCATACTTCAGAGAGAGAGGAGGCAGTTTTTAAAAGGGCCTCCTTTGAGGAATAAGTGGTGAGCTGCGCTCTACATCCTGCATGCATGGGATGAGACACATTGTTCAGCGATTCTAGGGAGCATGGGTGTTGGTGTGTGCATGAGAAGATATTCCATTTTTCTAGGATACAGTGGGCGCTAGTCATAATCCAGAAAGGGACATCAACATTTATCACAGTGCACTCCGAACTTATAAACCGTTTTTAAAATGTTATTGCCTCTGTTGTCTAGCGACTTACGAGAGGCAATGCTGAACACATTCAGTAATTAGAGCATTGGGAATGAATTCAGTTCCAACGTGTTCAGTAAAAACCAGTGGGAAAAGGCGTGTTTCTCTAATGCTAAACCACCTTTTTTCATGTTAATAGGTGTTGCTATTTGATCATACATTGATCGCACTTTGAGAACAATTGGGTCGAAATTAGCATTGTCTTATTTTTAAAAAATTCTTGAACCTTTGTTTAACAAGGCAAGTCGGTTAAGAACAAATTCTTATTTACAATGACGGCCTACCCCGGCCAAACCCGGACGATGCTAGGCCAATTATGTGCTGCCCTATGGGACTCTCAATCACGGCCGGGTTGTGATTCAGCCTGGATTCGAACCAGGGACTGTAGTGTCGCCTCTTGCACTGAGATGCAGTGCCTTAGACTACTGTGCCACTCGGGAGCACAAAACCGTGTAAGATTGCTTTTCCTTACCCCGGAAAATACTGGATACTGGTTTTGATTGAAGATCCATTAGTACCAAGCTACCAATTTAGAATACAAAAAATAACGCACAAACTGCAGTCTACCACATCGTTGGGTAGGTAGAATAAGTGGTAACTTACATACAAATAGTTACTCCCACTTACAGTACCCCCAGTTAGAAATATTTACTTTATAGTGCTTTCTCAGAATCCTCTGACCTGGCAGTGATTGGCTCTGTCCTTGAGGTCCCGGTCTGAAGGTGATGACAGAGAGCGATCGGCCAGTCATTGGACTGATTGGCCTTGGTCGGGATGGCCATGCTCTGATTTCACAGGTCAGAGAACTTCTCCACTCCATCAAAAGACAGTACAGCATGAAGATATGCAGAAACTGCTTCTCCAACAGAAATCCCAAAGCACTCTTCGCGGCGATGTCATGGCGACGTTTTAGAGCATAGCCCATGCGCAGGAACAGGTCGTGCCGAACTGCACTCCTTTGATATACAAAATGAAAACGTGTCAGTTTGCCACTTTCGCAAGGTTGTAGTAATGACAGGTTCAGCTAGATAAAGTAAATGCCCAGTGAAAATCTCACTTTTAAAAGTTCATATTCTGTTAACTCAATAATGTTCTTGACACCATTCCAACACAGAAAATCTTTTTAACATACTTAATTACAATTTATGAGAAGGAAAACTATTTCACTCATATTTCATAGAAATCTTGAAACACTGGAAAGTTACTTTAAGACATTGGCTCGGATCTAGATTTTGACATTAGAATTTCGAGAAAATTAACAACTAAGGACACATATATTAATTCTCCCATTGACTTGCCAAACCCTGGTCTGTTCTGTCGAGTCTGCTTCAAGACGCGTACCCGGAGGTATCGTGATGTTGCGTCTCTGGGTTTGAAAACTCTGTGACTCCACTCTCTCACAGTGGAGCTGGTGTGTGTGTGTGTGTGTGTGTGTGTGTGTGTGTGTGTGTGTGTGTGTGTGTGTGTGTGTGTGTGTGTGTGTGTGTGTGTGTGTGTGTGTGTGTGTGTGTGTGTAAGTGCGTGTGTGTGTAAGTGCGTGTGTGTGTAAGTGCGTGTGTGTGTGTAAGTGCGTGTGTGTAAGTGCGTGTGTGTGTAAGTGCGTGCGTAAGTGCGTGCGTAAGTGCGTGTGTGTGTGGTGTAAAGAGACCAGATTTTGGGGGCATCTTAGCTGGAACTATATTTAACTAACTACTATAAACAATGGCATGGAACTATATTTAACTAACTACTATAAACAATAGCATGGAACTATATTTAACTATACTTTTCCACTATATTCCTTTCAATACTTGTATTAATTAAACACAGAAATGGATTACCCCTCCACAGTTTTCTTCATCTTAGACTATTCTTTTAGAATCACCTGTTTAGTAGCCTATGCATGCACTTCCTGCCATGGGCATAGTTGTTCATTCGATGGTTGCAATGTTTGTTTCACTGATCCAACATTCTCTGCGATGCCGCAGGACCAAACAAGTTTGTTAGGCCAACAGGGATAGACAACATTTTTACATGCAAATCTCATTGGATTCAACGTTTTATTATTGAAATATCAGCCTCAATTTAACTTCAGAGTTGTTTATTCTGAGGCTAATTTCGGGGACATCTCTACCTGGGAACAGGCCACTAAAACCGGGGACTTTCCCTGGAAATCGAGGACGTCAGGTCACCCTTGTGCAGGCTGACCGCGGGCCGGATACGGACCCAGAATGGGTCAATACAGATCTCAGGTCCCAACTTTAAAAACATACGGTCGGAATTCGACTCCTGGAATCATATGATCACACATAAGACATGGAAAATGTGTAGAATTTCAGGAAATATTTTTCTCTCTGCAAACAAGAGGGGTGTGAACATTTTGGGGTCGCATGGTTAACGAGGTGGGGGTTTTGTTACTAAGCTGATCAATGACAATATCCATCTGGACCTTTACCACTTAGGACATTTGTGTGAACTGACCTTCTCAAATAGCATTTGAGCAGAGAGGGCTCGTGGGAGGAGCTTATCGGAGGACAGGCTCATTTCAATGGCTGGAATGGAGTAAATGGAGTGGTATCCTACACATAAAACATATGGAAACCCCATTCAGTTTAAGTCGGAAGTTTACACACACTTAGGATGGAGTCATTAAAACTCGCTTTTCAACACTCCACAAATGTCTTTTTAACAAACTATAGTTTTGGAAAGTCGGGTTAGGACATCTACTTTGTGCATGACACAAGTCATTTTTCCAACAATTGTTTACAGACAGATTATTTCACTTATAATTCACTGTATCATAATTCCAGTGGGTCAGAAGTTTATATACATTAAGTTGACTGTGCCTTTAAACAGCTTGGAAATTCCAGAAAATGATGTCATGGCTTTAGAAGCTTCTGATAGGCTAATTGACCTCATTTGAGTCAATTGGAGGTGTACCTGTGGATGTATTTAAAGGCCTACCTTCAAACTCAATCATGGGAAAATCAAAATAAATCAGCCAAGACCTCAGAAAAAAAATTGTAGACCTCCACATGTCTGGTTCATCCTTGAGAGCAATTTCCAAATGCCTGAAGGTACCACGTTCATCTGTACAAACAATAGTACACAAGTATAAACACCATGGGACCACACAGCCGTCATACCGCTCAGGAAGGAGATGCGTTCTGTCCTAGAGATGAACGTACTTTGGTGTGAAAAGTGCTAATCAATCCCTGAACAACAGCAAAGGACCTTGTGAAGATGCTGGAGGAAACAGGTACAAAAGTATTTATATCCACAGTAAAACGAGTCCTATATCGACATAACCTGAAAGGCCGCTCAGCAAGGAAGAAGCCACTGCTCCAAAACCGCCATAAAAAAGTCAGACTACGGTTTGCAACTGCACATGGGGACAAAGATCGTACTTTTTGGAGAAATGTCCTCTGGTCTGATGAAACAAAAATAGAACTGTTTGGCCATAATGACCATCGTTATGTTTGGAGGAAAAAGGGGGAGGCTTGCAAGCCGAAGAACACCATCCCAACCGTCAAGCAGGGGGTGGCAGCATCATGTTGTGGGGTTGCTTTGCTGCAGGAGGGACTTGTGCACTTCACAAAATAGATGGCATCATGAGGATGGAAAATGATGTGGATATATTGAAGCAACATCTCAAGACATCAGTCAGGAAGTTAAAGCTTGGTCGCAAATGGGTCTTCCAAATGGACAATGACCCCAAGCATACTTCCAAAGTGGTGGCAAAATGGCTTAAGGACAACAAAGTCAAGGTATTGGAGTGGCCATCACAAAGCCCTGACCTCATTCATATAGAAAATTTGTGGGCAGAACTGAAAATGCCTGTGCGAGCAAGGAGGCCTACAAACCTGACTCAGTTACACCAGCTCTGTCAGGAGGAATGGGCCAAAATTCACCCAACTTATTGTGGGAAGCTTGTGGAAGGTTACCTGAAAGGCTTGACCCAAGTTACACAATTTAAAGGCAATGCTATCAAATACTAATTGAGTGTATGTAAACTTCTGACCCACTCGGAATGTAATGAAAGAAAAAATGCTGAAATAAATAATTCTCTCTAGTATTATTCTGACATTTCACATTCTTAAAATAAAGTGGTGATCCTAACTGACCTAAGACAGGGAATTTTTTACTAGGATTAAATGTCAGGAATTGTGAAAAACTGAGTTTAAATGTATTTGGCTCAGGTGTATGTAAACTTCCGACTTCAACTGTATTTGACTACGTTCCATTAATTCCATTCCAGCCAATACAAAGAGCCCGTCCCCTAGCTCCTCCCACCAGACTTTTCTGTATTTGAGAGCCCCTGCCCTAGTGTGTGTGCGTGTGTGTGCATTGTCTTTTCACCTGTAAACGGCACAATTCCCTCAATACCAGTCAGACAATGTTTCTAACATCAACAAAGCAGTCTCCTGCACTTACTTTTGATTACATTTTCATGAGAGCAGGTCCAACATAATGAAGGGACTTCAGCTAGCATTAGCGACAAATAATTAGTGTCTATCAATACGTGTTGAGATAGCAGGATCCAGCAGTACCTAGGGGCCTCTGCCAGGCAAAATGCTACCTCTAATAAAGTTCTGTGTACTCTCTCTCATCATAGTATTTACATTACTCTAATAATTGCCAATGCAATTGATGTTGAAACTATCCATGTAAATTATAAGTCTTATAATTTCTATGTAGATAATAATAATAATTAGCTCGTTGATAAACTGAACCAGGTTCGTTACAACTGGGGTTGGAGCGAAAACATACAGGAAGGTAGCTCTCCAGGAACAGGATTGGACACCCCTGAAGACCCATCTATGCTAGCAGATACCCATAGACTTCCATAAATTGCGCTAGTTAGCAACTTCCTTCAAACGGCACGCAGAGACATAAAAATGTACTCTGGGGAATTAGATAAGTGCCCTCATTGCCAAACTCCCGAAGTATCCCTTTAGTAGTGAGACGTCATTATAGGCGACTGTTATTTCATTATGAGTAGAGGGGGGAATGGGGAAGGTAACTACAACATGTCATGTTGCCTTCCATCCATGACTCCAGATCAAAGAAGCTGAGTTGGCTGACATTGTCTTGTAACTTCACAGGACAGTATAGTGTTCAGTATAATGTTCATAACGGGATCATATGGGCCATTGTAATGTACAGTATGTAGGTACTTGACAACTGGGGGCGTATACAGTATATGTGAGTTTTTCTAATTTCTCTTTTGTAGACATTGTAGATACGGTACTGCAGCAACCCAGTTTGCAAAAAACATTAGCCTTTGCTAGCATTCAACAGTACCTAACTTTCATCAGTAAATAGTTCCCGACCAGGGTGACAAAATGTAAATAGTTCCCAACCGGGGTGACAAAATGCATTTGCCGTTTGAACACGGGTCCCAATTAGTTTCAGCACACAATTCCCCTCCATATTCACCCCCTTCATACGCTCGGAGAATTACCCTCGTAAATGAATCATTGTCAACCCCATATTGAGGAAAAAATGAATGTGGAATCGAGCGCTAGAGCGCAAATACATTACCCGGCGTGACAATTCCAATGGTACATATTATGACTGAAATTATGAAGAATTATGAGATAATGATTGGGCCGCAGTAAAGCAGGGATGGTATTAACTGTTACCACACAGTTCAGCTGAGAAGGTAGAAGAAAATAAAAGGGTTGGTTAGAGGCTTCAAGACGGTGGGGGAAAGTGAAAATCTCTCGTCTCTAATTGAAAGTGAAGAGTTAGTATAGAGAAGGCAAACGAAGCAAGGCGAATTCTCCCTTAAACCTCATTCGGGTGCAGCCGACCTTGCTGTTTCTGTCATAACACCTTGTGGTTTCTGTCAAGTTATATATGCATGCCAACTGGGCTGTGAATACAGGCATGCTGCTTTTTGCTAGAATACAAATTGAAACAAATTTCTCCAACCTCCTTTATGATAGGGAATTCTGTGAAATTAGGGTGTCTGTTTGGTTTTTCATTTTCATTTGCATGTGTTTGTATGTATGCCATCATGTATGTATGCCATCACGTGTGTGTGCAATACATGCTCAGAGAGAGTGTTTTCTTGTCTTGTGTTCCCTCTGCAGTAGGCACTGGATTAAAACCTTGTCTCAGTGACTATCATTGTGTTTTTCTAATACCCCTTAGTGCTGACTCAGACACACAACTGCTTTGTTATCCAAAAACAAGATAATGAGTGACAACCGAGATGTAGTGGTGCAGGTCTGAGGAAAAGAGCTGCTGGAAGGTTTTCTCCCCAACGCTATTCAGCTGCAAATAACCTTTCCCTTGCCAGCCAGAGAACACAGGCAGTTACACATAGGCCAGTGGGAACACAACAAAATGAATAACACTATCTATAATAGGATTACACTGTAACTCTAATCTGTTTTAGAGAGGAGAAAAAAATACAAATCTTGCTGGTTCTGCTCTTCCTTCCTACGTTGTGTAAGGCATTCAATTCAATTCTCTCCGTTCTAATCTGTATTGACTGTGAGGTGGTGTGCCGTTCTGAATAGACTGCGCTCGCGTCGCCATAAACGCCGCATCAGTCAGATCACTTCTGATACGCTGTTCTTCTCGGCAGCGGGAAAACGACGAGCCTGAGGCGCTGAAACAGGTCTTGACTTAATAAAACTGTGTCAACATAAACACTCACACAGTGCAGGCATTACGAGTGACCCATAACGCTTCGTTGATGGCAGTCGGGGCTCTGTCGAGATGGACGTAAGTGTAAAAGATTGTCTTCGGTGGCTGTTCATAAAGGAATGGACACACACACAGACACATACATACACACACACACACACCATCAATTTGATATGTGGAGAGGGAACAATATCTGTCTCAGATGGCCGAGTAGCCTGACGAAGATAAATATTTGAAGGATAGTTCTAAATGGGATGTCTTGGCAGCAGCCGCGTACCACTCCCTCACTTTATCACCTCATCCTTTATTTAGCAGCCTTGGTCGCCACGTTCTCTCCGTCCTCTCCTCTCCACCGTTCTCTGGTTCCCCCCGTCCCCTCGCCGTTAATGCGGGCGGTGGGATGAGACTCATGCATGCGTTAAATACATTACAGTGGTTAAAAGCCTAAAGTAGTCTTAAGGCTCATGAAAGTTGAACGCGTCCGCAGATGTTCCCCGGCTCAGCCTTGAGTGGGCTTGAGGAGCAGGAACAAGGAATTGCACTTAAAGGGATACTTCGGGATTTTGGCAATGAGGCCCCTTATCGACTTCCCCAGATTAGGATGAACTCGTGGATACTATATAGTATATGTCTCTGTGTGCAGTTTGAAGGAAGATGCTAACTAGCTCTAGTGCAATTGCTAACAAGCTTTAGCACAATGACTGGAAGTCTATGGTGTCTGCTAGAAGTCAATGGTACCATAGACTTCTAGCAGATACCATAGACTTCCAGTCATTGCGCTAATGCTAGTTAGCATTACCTCTAACTTCCTTCATGTGGGCGCAGAGACAAAAATGGTATCCACGAGTTCACCTGACTCTGGTGAAGTAGATAAATGGCCTCATTGCCAAAATACCAAGGTATCCCTTTGACACAAGAACTGCTGGGCTTCGAGGGACACCCCTTCAAGCTAATGTGCAGTCATTTGCAATCACAAAAATAATCATTTGGTTGTGTTAATGAAGGACTTGGGTAACATTAGAATACGTTGAAATGTTTTATAACACAATAGCATTTTCATTCGTTTATGTTACTGTAGGCAATATGTAAAAACAAAAAAACACCAACACAGAAATTCAAGTGTTCAATCAATTTTATTCGTGGAGTGCCTTTGTTACAACTATTAAACAGAAAGCATATGTGTCAGAACATGGTAACAGCTTCTTTTTATAACAACCCCAAAATAATAATAACCCAACCACCAAGACGCACAGTCAAGACACGCGGTCAAATTATGAAAACATCCAATCAAATTGTATTTGTCACATGCGCCGAATACAGCAGGTGTAGACCTTAGAGTGAAATGCTTACTTACAAGCCCTAAACCAACAATGCAGTTTTAAGAAAATACCCCCCCAAAAAGTAAGAGATAAGAATAACAAATAATTAAAGAGCAGTAGTAAATAACAATAGTGGGGCTATATACAGGTCAGTACCAGTACAGAGTCAATTTAAAGGGGCACCGGTGTCGAGGTAATTGAGGTAATATGTACATATAGGTAGGGTTATTAAAGTGACTATGCATATATAATAACAGAGAATAGCAGCAGCAGAGAAGGGGGAGGGCAGGGCAAATGGTCTAGGTAGCCATTTGATAAGCTGTCTTATGGCTTGGGGGTAGAAGCTGTTTAGAAGCCTCTTGGATCTAGACTTGAAGCTCTGGTAATACTTGCTGTGCAGAAGCAGAGAGAACAGTCTATGCCGAGGGTGGCTGGAGTCTTTGAACATTTTTAGGGCCTTCCTCTGACACCGCCTGATATAGATGTCCTGGATGGCAGGAAGCTTGGCCCCGGTGATGTACTGGGCTGTACGCACTACCCTCTGTAGTGCCTTGCAGTCAGAGGCCGAGCAGTTGCCATACCAGGCAGTGATGCAACCAGTCAGGATGCTCTCGATGGTGCAGCTGTAAAACCTTTTGAGGATCTGAGGACCCATGCCAAATATTTTTCGTCTCCTGAGGGGGAATAGGTTTTGTCATGCCCTCTTCACAACTGTCTTGGTGTGCTTGGACCATGTTCGTTTGTTGGTGATGTGGACGCCAAGGAATTTGAAGCTCTCAACCTGCTCCACTGCAGCCCCGTCGATGAGAATGGGGGACGTGCTCGGTCCTCCTTTTCCTGTAGTCCCCAATCATCTCCTTTGTCTTGATCATGTTGAGGGAGAGGTTGTTGTCCTGGCACCACATGGTCAGGTCTCTGACCTCCTCCCTATAGGCTGTCTCATTGTTGTCGGTGATCAGGCCTACCACTGCTGTGTCATCAGCAATCTTAATTATGTTGTTGGAGTCTTGCCTAACCGTGCAGTCATGAGTGAACAGGGAGTACAGGAGGGGACTGAGCACGCACCCCTGAGGGGCCCCCGTTTTGAGGATCAGCGTGGCGGATGTGTTGTTGCCTACCCTTACCACCTGGGGGCGGCCCGTCAGGAAGTCCAGGATCCAGTTGCAGAGGGAGGTGTTTAGTCCCAGGGTCCTTAGCTTAGTGATGAGCTTTGAGGGCATTATGGTGTTGAACGCTGAGCTGTCGTCAATTAATAGCATTCTCACATAGGTGTTCCTTTTGTCCAGGTGTGAAAGGTCAGTGTGGAGTGCAATAGAGATTGCATCATCTGTGGATCTGTTGGTGTGGGAGGCAAATTGGAGTGGGTCTAGGGTTTCTGGGATAATGGTGTTGATGTGATCCATGACCAGCCTTTCAAAGCATTTCATGGCTACAGACGTGAGTTCTACAGGTCGGTAGTCATTTAGGCAGGTTACCTTAGTGTTCTTGGGCACAGGGACTATGTTGGTCTGCTTGAAACATGTTGGTATTACAGACTCAGACATGGAGAGGTTGAAAATGTCAGTGAAGACACTTGCCAGTTGGTCAGCGCATGCTCGGAGTACACTTACCGGTAATCCATCTGGCTCTGTGGCCTTGTGAATGTTGACCTGTTTAAAGGTCTTACTCACATCGGCTGCGGAGAGCGGGATCATACAGTCATCTGGAACAGCTGATTCTCTCATGTATGTTTCAGTGTTACTTGCCTCGAGGCGAGCATAGAAGTTATTTAGCTCATCTGGTAGGCTTGTGTCACTGGGCAGCTCTCGGCTGTGCTTCCCTTTGTAGTCTTTAATAGTTTGTAAGCCCTGCCACAACCGACAGGCGTCAGAGCCGGTGTAGTTCGATTCGATCTTAGTCCTGTATTGACGCTTTGCCTGTTTGATGTTTCTTCGAAGGGAATAGCGGGATTTCTTATAAGCTTCCGGGTTAGAGTCCCGCTCCTTGAAAGCGGCAGCTCTACACTTTAGCTCAGTGCGAGTGTTGCCTGTAATCCATGGCTTCTGGTTGGGTTATGTACGTACAGTCACTGTGGGGACGACGTCCTTGATGCACTTATTGATAAAGCCTGTGACTGATGTGGTGTACTCCTCAATGCCATCAGAAGAATCCAGGAACATATTCCAGTCTGTGCTAGCAAAACAGTCCTGTAGTTTAGCATCCGCTTCATCTGACCACTTTGTTATAGACCGAGCTACTGGTGCTTCCTGCTTTAATTTTTGTTTGTAAGCAGGAATCAAGAGGATAGAATAAATGGTTTGAGGGCGAGAGAGAGCTTTGTACGCATCTCTGTGTGTGGAGTAAATGTGGTCTAGAATGTTTTTCTCTCTGGTTGCACGTTTAACATGCGGATAGAATTGAAGTAAAACTGATTTAAGGTTCCAAGCATTAAAGTCCCCGGCCACTAGGAGCACCACTAGGAGCGCCAGCTATGAAAAATATGGATGAAATCTCTCTAGGTAGATAGTGTGGTCTACAGCTTATCATGAGATACTCTACCTCAGGCGAGCAAAACCTCAAGACTTCCTTAGATATCGTGCACCAGCTGTTGTTTACATATATGCATAGGCCCCCTCCCCATGTCTTACCAGATGCTGCTGTTCTATCCTGCCGACAGTGTATAACCCGCCAGCTGTGTGTTCTCAATGACGTCATTCAGCCACGTCTCTTTGAAACATAAGATATTACAGTTTTGAATGTCCCGTTGGTCTCCGCGAAATCTCTGTTTCCTTGTCCAGCGAATGACGGGGATCGGGGCCTGGTCGGATGTCTGTAGTATATCCCTCCCGTCTCGACTCATTGAAGAAAAACTCTTTGTCTAATCTGACGTGGGTAATCGCAGTTCTGATGTCCAGAAGCTCTTTCCAGTCATAAGAGACAGCAGCAGCAACAAGTTACGAACAACGCGAACAAACAAACAAAATAGCATGGTTGGTTAAGAGCCGATAAGACGGCAGCCACCCCCTCAAAAATAGTACATTATTTTCAGCAAGTGCTTGTGTGAGTCTTCACGCAATAGCTTCAGTTGGATTTCACTTGGCTGTTATCCCTTGTCCTAACAGTTGACACACATCTTGGTAACCTTCACTTGTTTGACACACTTTGACATACCTTTATTTGGTTGTAGTGCGTAATAGTCTCCGCTTTTCTCTTTATTGTGTCCCCATTGTCTTGTCATTCTTCAGCACCGTTGTGGAGTACAGTGGCTGTGCAGGTGCCTTATTTTGCCCAGCGTGAGAGATCACCCGTCTCACTTTGTTCATGATACCGGCCAGACTTGTTTTCTTTGCAAGGAACTTGTTCGCCAATGACTGAAGAAATTGTCCATGGTGACATTTCTACTCTTGCCAACAAAGTTCCACAAGCCTCATCACCACATTCTCGTTCACTCGCTCACCTGTTTCCCGATCTGTACCTTTTGCCAGATATGAAAAGCCGTTCAGCATGTACAATTACCCACGCTCTCCCTGTGTAGCCTACTCCAAGTGTACCAGAGTAGACTGATAAGAACACTTAGATTCGGTGAACTGATATCGGGTACATACCATTTTAAGATTAGAACTATAATTAGAATGGATCAATAGAATGGCCCGCCCTGTTCTTCGTTCACAATTGGTGGTTACATAATTATGCATCGTTCGCTTCGCCTAGCTCATCAACTCACCCCTTCTTCATTTATTTAATCTGTTGTTATGTGTGTGAAATGATTTTCGGTGTTGTTTAGGTTCAGTGGGAGGCAATTGTCAGAGTGATTATGAGCTGGGCACTGCACTTTCAACTGTCTGAAGAATGAGCGGAGCAGGCCCTACTGTTGGGAGAAGGAGGGGCAACGGGGAATGCCCTTCTAAAACTGATTATAACTCCAGTTCTGTTTGTGATATTACGATTCTAACAATGACAGAGTGTTATATAGATTTATTCAGGAAAAGCCAAGGACGGAGGGGGTGGGATGGAGGAGTAATAAAAACATTTAATTCATGAGCAGTCAAAATGACTGCTTTAGCGGTTCTAGTGTTAAGAGGGTGTCTGTTATGGGCGGTACCATTTTCAGAACCGGACTGGGGTCTGAGAAGTACTGGGGAATAATAAGACATTCCAATTAGTTTGTCACGATCGTCTAAGTGAGGAGACCAAAGCGCAGTGTGATGTGAATACATCTTCCTTTTAATAAACGAAGAACACTTAAACAAACTATTACAAACTATACAAAATAACAAACGAACGTGACGCTAATGAAACCGAGTGCAGACATGCAACATCAACATAGAAAATCACCCACCACACACAACAGAACACAGGCTACCTAAATATGGTTCCCAATCAGAGACAATGACTAACACCTGCCTCTGATTGAGAACCATATCAGGCCAAACGAGAAAACCAACATAGAAACACAAAACATAGATAACCCACCCAACTCACATCCTGACCAACTAAAACAAAGAAATAACACAAGAACTAGGGTCAGAACGTGACATAGTTAGTGTGTCCAATTTGACTTCTCTTTCTTTCACCATGTCCATCACTACTCTTCAATCAAAACCGTCAGTGTAAAGCACTCTCTTTCCTCTTGTCATGTGAAATGGATGGTTAATCTCGCCACTAGAAGGATGGGTAACAGAACCTAACAAAAGAGATGTTTAGGGTAGCAATGTGGGTAGAGAGAAATAAACTATCCCACTGTGACAACACAGGAGTGCATACCAGGAAAATCACTCCTGGCAAATACCCAGGATGTGCATACAACTAATTGCTGGTTTTGACTTGTGCCCTTTTACGTATGTGTCTCTCAGTCTAGGTGAAGCAGAGTTGAAAGACATTGGTGTTAATGTAAGCTAGGAGTGGACTCTCAGTGGAAATCAGTCATTGTTATAATAATATACCATGATGTACTGTGTCTCTGACCATCCTGACAGCAGACGTGCTTCGAAAATGTAGGTACTTGTGCAGTTGTGGTTTTGTAGTTAAGAAGAACACTATTGTGAAATAAAGTGATAAGGATGCAGCGATGTAGCAAGATAGTGAGGATATAATGTATTAACCACTGATGAAGGCAGCTTCTTTCCCAGTCGATGTGCAACAATGTGGATGAGGCTTGATTAGTAAGTAGAGGGCAAAGAGAACGTTCACGGCAATTGGAATAGGACAGAGTCAACATGCTTTCTTCGCTGCATATGTGAGCTGGAGGATTGAAATATTCAGGTGCAAAGCAGACAGAGAGAGTTGAGAGAGGAGAGACAGAGAGAGTTAAAAGAGAGAGAGAGAGAGAGGAGAGAGAGAGAGTTAAAGGAGAGAGAGAGGAGAGAGAGAGGAGAGACAGAGAGAGTTAAAAGAGAGAGAGAGGAGAGAGAGAGGAGAGAGAGAGGATAGACAGAGAGAGTTAAAAGAGAGAGAGAGAGGAGAGAGAGAGGAGAGAGAGAGGAGAGAGAGAGAGGAGAGAGAGAGGAGAGAGAGAGGAGAGAGAGAGAAGAGAGAGAGGAGAGACAGAGAGAGTTAAAAGAGAGAGAGAGGAGAGAGAGAGAGAGAGGAGAGAGAGGGATAGTTAAGAAAGAGAGAGAGAGGAGAGAGGAGAGACAGAGAGAGTTAAAAGAGAGAGAGAGAGAGAGGAGAGAGAGAGAGAGAGAGAGAGAGAGAGAGGAGAGAGAGAGAGAGGAGAGAGAGGAGAGGGAGAGAGAGAGGAGAGAGAGAGGAGAGAGAGAGAAGAGAGAGAGGAGAGAGAGAGAAGAGAGAGAGGAGAGACAGAGTTAAAAGAGAGAGAGAGGAGAGAGAGAGGAGAGAGAGAGGATAGGCAGAGAGAGTTAAAAGAGAGAGATAGAGGAGAGAGAGGAGAGAGAGAGAAGAGAGAGAGGAGAGAGAGAGGAGAGACAGAGAGAGTTAAAAGAGAGCGAGAGAGGAGAGAGAGGGATAGTTAAGAAAGAGAGAGAGAGGAGAGAGAGAGAGAGAGGAGAGACAGAGAGAGTTAAAAGAGAGAGAGAGAGGAGAGAGAGAGAGAGGAGAGAGAGAGGAGAGAGAGAAGAGAGAGGGAGAGGAGAGAGAGAGAGAGAGAAGAGAGAGAGAGAGGAGAGGGAGAGAGAAGAGAGAGAGGAGAGAGAGAGGAGAGAGAAAGGAGAGAGAGAGGAGAGAGAAAAGAGAGAGAGGAGAGAGAGAGAGAGGAGAGAGAGAGAGAGGATAGAGAGAGAAGAGAGAAAGGAGAGAGAGAGAGGAGAGAGAGAGAGAAGAGAGAAAGGAGAGAGAGGGATAGTTAAGAAAGAGAGAGGTTGCAGCAGTGCCGAATTGCGAGCTTTGAGTCCGTTTGAATAGTAGAACATTTTTCTTTATTTCCTGTCTACGATACTCTCACCCATCAGACACACAGAATGGCCTCATGGTGTCAGTGCCTTCAAGGTGTGAAAGCATGGTTCCCTCTTTACCCATCTTATTTACTCCTCTCTCTCTGACACACACACACAACCCCTCTCTCCCCCTCTCTCTCTGACACACACACACACACACAACCCCTCTCTCTCTCTCTTTCCATCTCTCTCTCCCTCCTTCACTCTTTCAATCTCCCTCTCTCACACTCTCTCTCTTTCTCTCTCTCGCCCCTGCCTCCTGTCTCATCCATTCCCACAGCTTGTGGGCCCAGGTGCCAGACACTTCCCTGCAGAAAGATGAGGGTCCCCCCTCCGTTTGTTCCCCCCTTCTTTTCCCCGGCTATTGATTGGGCACTATCAGTGCTCCTCACACGTTGGAAAATGACATGAAGCGGCAGAAGGTAGCCATGACGATGATAGGGCCGTTTCCATGGCAATCTCAAAGAATCCACCAGAAAAGTGCCAGGGCCTGCAGAACTGTGATATAGCTCGCACTCATTTCACTTTAATTTAAAACTCTTTTGAAATAATGTTCTCTGAAAAGGAAAAAAGGAGGGCGAAATTCAATTATGAAGTAGTGGTTTCCTCTTGCTCTGCAGGCTGAAACAGGTAAATTATGAAGTAGTGGTTTCCTCTTGCTCTGCAGGCTGAAACAGGTAAATTATGAAGTAGTGGTTTCCTCTTGCTCAGCAGGCTGAAACAGGTAAATCGGTCTGTATTATTTACATTAAGTCCATTTTGTCATTATACAGCACCATGTCATTTGGCTTTGTTATGGTCACTTCAGGACCCTGAGTTCACACAAAGGTGTCCAACAGTACACCTACTCAGTCCACTTTTATTTTGCTATGAAAAATACTTTAATACTGTGAAAAGACCATTCACAAACCAGATCCTTTCATTTTTGTATGTATTCTGACCATTGATACAGTACCAAGCCTACGTATCCTGTGCACGCCCATGGCTATGTGTGTCATCTGTTAATGTGTCATTCCAAGCTGCAAAACATCCATGTATATTAGAAGTGTTTATGTGGAGGTGAGTAGAGTGAATCACTGGGCTCTATTACCCCACGCTGTAACGATCAGGGCACAGAGCCACGTCAATGTTCAACCTCTCAGCTCTGCACCAGCCTGCATCCTCTGCCCTCTAAGGTGTGTGTGTGTGTGTGTGTGTGTGTGTGTGTGTGTGTGTGTGTGTGTGTGTGTGTGTGTGTGTGTGTGTGTGTGTGTGTGTGTGTGTGTGTGTGTGTGTGTGTGTGTGTGTGTGTGTGTGTGTGTGTGTGTGTGTGTGTGTGTGTGTGTGTGTGTGTGTGTTATAACTGCAATCGTTAATGCAGTAAAGGTCTGACAATGTTTTGGACACTTTTGGTGTGTGTCAGTCCAGTACTACCATTGAAAAGGTCATTGTAAACAGCTTTTTAGCTCCTTCACCTGATATGACTATTGAAGTACGGTGTTCACAAAATGGGACCCAAACCCTAGATGAGATTTATTGTTAATTCCAGTTGTCTGTCATGTTATATTTAGTTATTCCATGTATCTGGCAGTTTATAATGCCTTGTAGCCCATGCTGGGGAGAATCCTACTGCTGTTTCCCCCATATACATTTAGACACAATACATACAGAGCCTCAATCTGTCACATCAAATGTAGAGGTCATACATCAGAGTCTAAATGAGGCGACATCTTCAACGACAGCAATGCGGTTCAAGCACACGCAACACTGCCTCCACCTCCGCCTATCTGCTCCCAAGCTTCCCACTTCCTAGTTAGCATTCGGAGTCCTAGGAAGAGAACGACGGCAGGAGAAAAAGCCGGAACACTGCCAGAACAAATTTCCAAAGTCAGACACGAGCACCGGAGCCTGCCACCGACGACAATAAATCAATTTCTATTTAGATCAAGAGGATTCAAATGTAAGGGCCCTTAATGTGGGCCGGGGAACAAACAGTGGGAGCGGGTGATGAATGTGCCCAGGCACAGTGATGGGCGGGCGGACTGATAGCCCACTATCAGCGGCATCCATCTTCCTTTCTTCCTGGGTCATTTTACTGGAAGCTGTCCAACACACTCAGACAAAATGTCAAAGATACAAAGAGGCTCACTCTGTTCAGTTCTGTTGGAAATTTCCCTGTGGTGTTTATATATTGCTAGCTAGCCGCTACTGGGCTCGCAGTGTACATTTCATACTAAACACTGGCTTTTTATGTCCGGAAACATCAATCATTGAGCATACTGTATCTTATTAATTTTGTATCTTTCAAGTACTACAGTACTGGTTGGACAAGCTCTATAGCAGGCTATGGCTGATATTCCATCTAGTAGCCTTCTTCATCAGCGTTTTCTATGTTTTCTGCAAACGTTTGACATTGGTTTTTATTTACCCACTGTTTTATACAAGGCAGCTTCTCACACAATGATCTGTTTTGGAAAGTTAGTGTGAATGGAGCAATAATTGCCTTGAAAAATCTTCGTAAAATCTGCCCCGGAATTACAGTTGTTGCAGGCCTGAACATGATGTTTACCTGTGACATACTGTATTTAGCATTTAAATCTGCGTTTAAAGCGGTTAAACAATAAAGTCCAATTGTGGGTAACAATACATCAGGGATTGACTGCAGACTGCGTGTTGCCATGCCTGTACCTTAAACCCCAGTTCTTTGAACAGCCCAAGGCCAAAACTAATCTCTTACAGTAACGGCCTATTCAATTACCATGCACCAGGAGACAAGAGGAGGCAGAGAAATCAATTAGAATACTTTGTTATCGCAGTACTCCATCTCAAAGGCGATAGCAGATGTTATTGCCCACAGAGACTTTCCTTTGTTTGCAGGTTTCACTCCTGGCTCCACGGTGTGTGTTTACACTTGAAAGGGAGATAGCTATCTCTCTTGTCTTATGGCATGATGAAATATGACGACCTTTGATACCGCAAGAGACGATAAGATGGTTCTTTCTCTCGCACTCGCGATTGTGTCTTTGGCCCCCAAAGCTCTACAGTCGGATAGAGAGAGAGATGGTGAGAGACAGAGAGAGGATAATAGGGAAAGACAGAGGCGAGAGAGAGAATGAGAGAGGTATTACAATCTAATAAAAAAAAATAGGCCGCAAACCTATTTTCTCTCTCTTTGGTATTCCTTAAGGGGCTGCTCTGTCTCTGACGGTGTGATCCTGTTCGATTTTTCTCTTCACTTTTTTTATTCTCCATGTCTTGGTCCTGGCAATTGTGTTCCTCACTGTCCTTCCCAATTCGCCTCTGTGCTACATACAGCGCGGACACTGCAATGTCTAAGAAAGTCACCACTTAAAGTATGCGACATGACAAAAACCATGATTTTGTAATAAACTACATCATAATGATGTGTTTCCTCAGAGATGTGTGTCCTGGAAGGTGTGTTGGAGTCATCTTTGTTTGATGTTCACGGTTGGCAAATTAATTGTTGAAATCCAATAGCCTTTGCACGTTGAATATGGTTGCTTAGAAATACCAAGCAACCTTTCTGTCTACAACACCAACCAGTTTCACAAAAAAACGTGCAAATCCATAACCCCAAAGGACAACAGTTTTCCTTGCTGTTACATGTCCTTTCCTCGCCTTCCGAGCATCCGGCAGCATCTACGATGAACTCCAGACTTCTCCTCTGTTATTGAGATGTTTTCTCCCCAAAATCAATATGTAACAACCCCAATTAGACACAAATTAATAATGATCGTTGAGCGCTTCAATTAGATGCTGAGCGGAAGCCGGGGGAACTTCACAAACAGAATGCTAATTAGTGTTCCCGTGGTTACGTGCTTCTCAGAGCATTGCACACAGCTGATAATTGTATCAGCCTGTCGCACCATCACCGACAAAACTTCCTGCTTCCCTTTGATTCATGTTCTTAACTTTCTTTCTTTTTTTCCTTTCTTCCAAATGCCGTCTTGCTGACAGAAACCTCAACAAAGAGAGAGAGGAGCAGCATCAGACCTAAACAGGAAGAGTCTCTTGCACAATTGGCAATCGGCAACACTGGGAGAGTGATAACTGCAAATTAGAAATTATTTCTTGTTTATACTTGTCTCCCCGCTTTTGATCAGGTTAAATTGCTCAACTTCTGAGGAAGCAGCGTGACAAGAGACGTCATCGCAGCCTCAAATTGGATTTCGGAGCTCGATAGCTTTGGACTCAGCATTTTTGTCAAAATTGAGTTAATGATATAGCCTTGTTCTGTTCAATTTTGTCTACCTTTATAGTACTCTAAATACCCCCAATTCATGTTGTTAAGTTCAAAAGAATACAAGATCAAAATTGCTGACACCATTCAAACCAATGAGGGTTTGGAACTTTAAAGCCACTTATCTCAGAATCATCTTTTTACAGATACTGTAGAACGTTATAGTCCCAAGTTCTCGATGCTGTTGCCAGGGTTTGGGCACAGAGGCAGACTGAAGGAACATGGTTGTCATTTTTTATGAGGTAAAAAAACTTGATCGGTTTGAAGCGTATCATTGTTCGGTTAGTGCAACCCTTCCCTTACACGCTCCTGTCAATCAGATTGATTTTAAAAAGTCCCACCCTATTATTGTAAATCCACAGCCACACAGACGTTGTAAAACAGAGAGAGACTCTTGTCAGCTCAAATCCAATTCTCACTGATCAATACCGTACAGTGCCGGAAAGTATTCAGACCCCATTCATTTTTCCACATTTTGTTACGTTACAGCCTTATTCTAATATTGATGAAATAGTTTCCCACCCTCATCAATCTACACACAATACCCCATAATGGCAAAGCAAAAATAGGTTTTTAGACATTTTTGCAAATGTATTACAAATAAAAAACTGATATCACATTTGCATAAGTATTCAGACCCTTTACTCAGTACTTTGTTGAAGCACCGTTGGCATCAATTACAGCCTCGATTATTCTTGGGTATGACGCTACAAGCTTGGCACACCTGTATTTGGGGAGTTTCTCCCATTCTTCTCTGCAGATCCTCTCAAGTTCTGTCAGGTTGGATGGGGAACGTTGCTGCACAGCTATTTTCAGGTCCCTCCAGAGATGTTCGATCGTGTTCATGTCCATGCTCTGACTGGGCCACTCAAGGACATTCAAAGACTTGTCCCGAAGCCACTGTTGTCAGTGTTGTCTTGGCTGTGTGCTTAGGGTCATTGTCCTGTTGGAAGCTGAACATTCTCCCCAGTCTGGGGTCCTGAGCGCTCTGGATCAGGTTTTCATCAAGGATCTCTATGTACTTTTCTGCGTTCATCTTGAAAAACATCTCCACAACATGATGCTGCCACCGCCATGCTTCATTGTAGGGATGGTCCCAGGTTTCCTCCAGACGTGAGGCTTGGCATTCAGGCCAAAGAGTTCAATCTTGGTTTCACCAGACCAGAGAATCTTGTTTCTCATGGTCTGAGTGTCTTTAGGTGCCTTTTGGAAAACTCCAAGCGGGCTGTCATGTGCCTTTTACTGAGAATTGGCTTCCATCTGGCCACTACCATAGAGGCCTGATTGTTGGAGTGCTGCAGAGATGGTTGTGCTTTTGGAAGGTTCTCCCATCTCCACAGAGGAACTCTAGAGCTCTGTCAGAGTGACCATCCGGTTCTTGGTCACCTCCCTGACCAAGTCCCTTCTCTCCCCCGATTGCTCAGTTTGGCCGGGTGGTTAGATCTAGGAAGAGTCTTGGTGGTTCCAAACTTCTTCCATTTAAGAATTATGGAGGCCACTGTGTTCTTGGGGACCTTCATTGCTGCAGAACTGTTTTGGTACCCTTTCCCAGATCTGTGCCTCGACAAAATCCTGTCTCGCAGCTCTACGGACAATTCATTCGACCTCATGGCTTAGTTTTTTCTCTGACATGCACTGTCAACTGTGGGACCTTATATGGACAGGTGTGTGCCTTTCCAAATCATGTCCAATCAATCGAATTTACCACAGGTGGACTCCAATCAAGATGTAGAAACATCTCAAGGGTCATCAATGGAAACAGGATACACCTGAGCTCAATTTTGAGTGTCATTGCAAAGGGTCTGAATACTTATGTAAATAAGGTATTTCTGTTTTTTATTTTGAATATATTTGCAAACATTTCTACAAACTTGTTTTTGCTTTGTCATTATGGGGTATTGTGTGTAGATTGCTGAGGATTTCTAGTTATTAAATCCATTTAAGAATGAGGCTGTAACGTAACAAAATGTGGAAAAAGTAAATTGGTCTGAAGATAAACTACCGTTCAAAAGATTGGGGTAACTTAGAAATGTCCTTCTTTTGTGTCTAGTTTGAGAAACAGACACCTCCCAAGTCCTCAGCTGGCAGCTTAATTAATTATTACCCGCAAAACACCAGTCTCAACGTCAACAGTGAAGATGCGACTCCAGGATGCTGGCACAGACACTGGACAGAGGAACTCTGCCTAGAAGGCCAGCATTCCGGAGTCGCCTCTTCACTGTTAACGTTGAGACTGGTGTTTTGCGGGTACTATTTAATTAAGCTGCCAGTTGAGGACTTGTGAGGCATCTGTTTCTCAAACTAGACACTCTAATGTACTTGTCCTCTTGCTCAGTTGTGCACCGTGGCCTCCCACTCCTCTTTCTATTCTGGTTAGAGACAGTTTGCGCTGTTCTGTGAAGGGAGTAGTACACAGCGTTGTACCAGTTTCTTGGCAATTTCTCGAATGGAATAGCCTTCATTTCTAAGAACAAGAATAGACTGATGATTATCAGAAGAAAGTTCTTTGTTTCTGGCCATTTTGAGCCTGTAATCGAACCCACGAATGCTGATGCTCTCGATACTGAACTAGTCTAAAGAAGGCCAGTTTTATTGCTTTTTTAATCAGAACAACCTTTTTCAGCTGTGCAAACATATTGCAAAAGGGTTTTCTAATGATC